>NC_071395.1:9885295-10522913 GCF_022682495.2 Desmodus rotundus
CCTCATGCCCCGGGTAAAGACTGGTTGGCCAGTGAGTTTTCCTCAATGTTTCTACCTCCATCGGCTTTAGGGCTCCGTATACATCTCTTCCTTGGAAATAGTCCCTGTCTACACTCTTGCGCCTGCCCCAGTGTCACATTCTTGATCTCTGCTTAGCACTTGTTAGCTTGGTGATGGGTGCTAGGAGAGGGTGCCCCTTGTTGTCTTGGATGGCCTCAGTCTTAAACAGCACTTGGGTCTCAGGACTGAGGGGTTTTCCATGATGCTCTCCTGTCCTCAGCAATGGCACATCTCTGTGTGTCTGAGCTCAGTATGGTTTCCTGCTGCCCCCTGAGTTTAAGAGGGGTGATTTCCTTTTCTCTCCCATGTGGTGTTCTCCTGGCTCTGAGTGAGGGGCAGTTTGCTGCCCACCCACAGCTCCTTCTGTCTTCAGTTTCTGAGAGGCAACACATCAGGCAGGACTTGGTGCTTTTCCGTAGCAGCTGCTGCACCTCCTCCTACAGGACTGCACCACATTCGTTTGTGTGTAATTTACTAAGGAAGGTTTCTTTCTATTCCTTTGTCCCGCCCTCAGTCTTTTCCGTGAGCACACTGTAAAGGTTATGAAAAAGCTTACGAATAGATCTTACAGGTGCAGCCTCCCCTTGAGTCTGTGGCTATCAGGGACTTCAGACTCTTGCTGACAGACACTCAGCCCCTAGAAATTTGTCAAAACATGTAGCTACATTTCACTTAAGTGCTTATGTAGAGGCCCTGTCTTTCTTTTGTGTAGGTGTTTTTTTTTTTTTTTTCCTCCTTTCACTAGAGGCATGGTCTTTTCTTAGATTTCAGCCTAACTGAACTGACCTATGACCTCACTGCATTGGTGGATTAAAGAAAAGTTATGATTTTATAGAATTTTTCTCTTTGGTCATGCTCATTCCAGCTTTTCCCTTCTTAAACAAAAGCTGAATGCCCCTTGTGTGCATGTGTAAAGTTATTGGTATTAACTATTGTTATTTATATGTAAGTGAAAGGTACATTGTAGATGAAATGGTGCATAACTAATTTTAGTCAGGCAAAGTGTGTTCCCCACCCCCCAACTTTATTCTAACATTGAAAGAAAATAAAGGACGTTAAACATTATTGAGCAAGTGTGAAATGAATTTTTAAAAATCACACCTTAATTAAAAGTGAGAATAAAACAAAATGTGAGTAAATCTGCTAAAGGTGTTAGTAAAATAAAGCCAGGGGTTATTGTTTCCAATACACAAGCATTCTTTATTTTATTAAGCAAAAGAAACCAGTACATATTATTTAATTGTTGTTTTTAATGAAATTGTGTATGTGTGTGCAATGTGATAAAAGTCCAGCAATAGCATTCTAAACATAAAGAGATACAATGTTTGACATTAGTATTCTAGTTATCGCTACTGTTAGAATCATTAGCATCATGTAAGTCTCTAAGGTGTTGTATTAGTTATCTACATCTGCACAACAAAGTTTATAAACAGTGATTAGAGAAACCCCCACTCATGATTTCACCATGTCCACACGTCATGAATCTGTCATGCGTTAGCTGGGCTCCCCGCTCAGTCTCACAAGGGTAGAATCAAGTGTTCGCCAGGCTGCAATCTTGAGACTCAGAATCCTCTTCCAAGTTCATTATTTGTTGACAGAATTAAATTCTTTGTAATTGGAGGACGGAGTTCTCCACTTTCTTTCTCCCAGCCAAGAGTTTGTATCAGTGTCTGTGGACTTGGCCCCTCTGACGTGGAGCCCTCTGCCCAGCACGGCAGTTTGCTACTGCAAAGGCCAATAGTCCAGCTTCTCTCCCTTCAAATCTCTTCAATTTCTTTCAAGCGCTCACTGTGTTAGGTCCGGCCCACCCAGGATGATCTCCTTCAGATTCACTCAAACTCAACAGATGGGGAACCTTAAAGATATCTGGAAAAAGCTACTCTGCGACACGAAATAACAAAATCACAGGAGCGACACTTCCCATATCCACAACTTCCTCTCCCATGCCCAAGGTCAGGGATTACACAGGACTCATAGAGTGGTGGGCAGAAACTTGGGGGCTATCATAATATGATGCCCACCACAGCAATCTTATTTTCCCATGGAATAGAAATTCTACAAAAGTAAAAACATTCTTTACAATATATTACATTTATTATGTCAAAATTGTGCCGGTGTGACATTGTGCATGTTCGCATCTGTGGTGTCCTCTGCGGGAGAGGACAATGAAATGTGAGCCAAAGAGTCACGTGTTTCTTTGAGAGGCAGCAGGAAGTTCTGTCACTGTTCCTTTCCAGAGTTAGACACATGCGCTTTTCATCTTAGGTCCTAACCATATTTTTAGCTAATGAAAGTGCCTGAAAAATATCATACTGTATTAAATAATCTTCAATGGTCGGCTCTTGTTGGGATATTTCCCCTTAGAATACAGTAACTGATATGTAATTTAAAGTACATCTTACTTTAGTCCCCCTGACCTTGGTTCTTGCAGGGATCATCACATCAATTGCCACCTTCACCAAGAGTGCCAGTGTCCTTGCCAGGCCACAGGCCTTATGTAGCACAAGTAAGTGTGTACAATCACATTTGCTCCTACTCCCAATCCTCTGTCTGGCAGGCTGAGATGGTATCATATTGATTGCATTGGATTTTTAATTTACTTCATAATTGTTCATTATTTTACTGGCTTTATTGATGAGGCTGCATGATACTTATCGTTGCAACTTACATTTGTTCAAGAAAGAACACATAGGTGCCTTTCCTTCTCAGTTTCTGAATATATGGTAATAGCACGCGGCACATTGACACATAAATCACAGTACGTCTGTGCATATTATTGGGGGCATTGCTTTGTATGATTGAGAACAGTGTAAGTGACAGTTCTTCATCTTCTGATTGGGGGCGTGGCATTAAGAAACTTTTCATGTTTTCCTTTCTGTGGATAACAAGGTTATGTTTGCTTTTGGATTATAGTTAAGACATACTTTATTTTCCGTATTAGAAAACAAAACATACAAAACAAGACAAATCTTCACGCTGCACATAATGGACACTGTGTTTTATACCCCCATGTCCGTTGTGCCCCTCTCACATTTTATAGTACCCATTCCATTTTTAAAGTACTCACAGTTATAGAAATAAATCAAAATTAATCCATATTGATTATGACAACCCTTGGGGTTAATTGTTCATCGCCTGATTATATAAATTGGCTCATTAACAGACATGAGATTTTTTCAGTTTTATCTTTCCTTCTACTCTTAGGTTTTATTTAACACGAAGAACTGAAGTATATTGTTATAGGTGGAAGTGGGGCTCTGGGGGTGTCTAAAGGAAAAGAATTTCTTGAGACCTGGATGGGTAGATGGGGCTCTGTGGTACAGTTTATGGATGATGTAAAATTAAAGGGGTTCCCTTCCTGACTTCCCAATGCCCCATCTCCATCCACCTCACCATGGAAAAGGTCCCGTCTTGGGTTCAACAGGGCAGGGATGAAGGCCACTGACCAGAGATTCTGCTCCATATTAAAGTTCAGTTCTAGTCCAGCATCCAGCTACCTTACCAGGTGTTTCTACCTGCAGTCTATTCTGAAAGGGACTCCTGGAGCCTGCTGGAGCCTGCGTGTGGAGCTGCATGGCTATGGGCCATGTGACTGCTGGGACCACATGGCCATGGAGAGAACGGGCAAGTGTACAGTGTGAGTGCAGGTCAGGAGCCAGAGAGGGCGAGAGCTTCTTTGTTCCTCTGGGGTTATTTTAGTTTGGGATTGGAATGGGCCGGGTGCCCTTTTCAAAAGAACCGATAACTTCCCAAATTTCTGTAGGCTTCGGGTAGTTTTACAACCCCTGGTTATACTGACAGGCCTCCATAGTTCAGCACCACTCCCCACACACCCCAATAAGCAGACACTGAAGGGGAAAGGAAGGACTGTTAAAATCCTTGGCAGAGCCATGCTGTGGGGGTGAAGCATCCCCTGGGGTGTGAAGCTGCAGCTTCCTGGTTGAGGAAGCAGGCTCCTGCCTCTCCACTTATTAAGTCCAATGTCTAGTTCCCTTCGCTCCCTTTCTCAATGTCCAGCTAAACACTGATGATAACATTGTCAGTGAATATCAGTTTCAGTTTCTAGTTTGGGCATTAAGAAAAACAAATATCCTCAAGGCCTCAAATTACCAAATATCAAGATATTTATAAATAAATATCAAAACTGCAAGAAATTAAGGTTACTCTCTAGATACATACCTAGCCAAGAAATGTACATATTGATGCAGCAGTTACATTGGAGTAGTACGTCAATCTGATCTTGAAATTACCCCTTAGAATTTACAACTATAAACCTAAAAACTGGGATTTGTGTTCATATACCCACATGGATCAGAAACTCTCCAGTGAAAAAATTAACGTGAAATGTGGCCCCAGGCCAGTGATATGCCTGGAGTGCAGGCATAAGCAAAAGCAAACTAGCTCTGCAGAGACAGGCTTCCCAAAGATAAATTAGCTCGTAATCCAAAATTATAAGCCATACAAGAGAACAAATCTACAGAGGAGAAACTTAGCAAATATTACAAACAGTAGTAGTTGATTTGCTGAGATTCCCATAATATAATTATTGAACAGATTCAGGAATAAATATTTTTAACTTTGCTAATTGCTATTGTTGACCACACAGAAAAATGTCTGCATTTCACAGGTGACCTGCAGGGCCTCCAGCCTGACATTTGCCTTAATGAGTTGGTTGTGTGAGAAGAGTGACTTATGAGGCCTCTTTTTGTAATTGTGGATTAACAGCTTTATGTCTAAGTTGTAGGCTTTTACGATCCCTGCACTCTAATTACAGACCTACCAGGTAAAATGTAGTTGCATTTGGATTACCTTATTTTAAATATCAGCTAAAGTATTTTATGTAATTATCATTCTCACCATACCACGTAACTCCAATTGGCTCCCTTAGCGTAGTCATACATCTTAGTTTGCCCGGGAAAAATCCAGGTTTTGGGTCTTGTGTCTCTACAAAATTATTAGTAGCACCTTTCATTCTTAAAACTTTTCCAGTTCTGAGTGACATATCGTGTGGCCACTGTTTTAAAATTATAATGGAAATACATCTTCCACTCGGTTGAACATGTCCAGAAGCCAGGTGAGCCCCAGGCAGTGTTTGCTGGCACCCTTTCTCCTCAGGCAGTGAGAGCCGTGAGTGAGCCTCTCCTCCCAACCGCGTATTTAGGGACGTCTAGTTGGCACCTTGAAAGTTGCAATGAGGAGAGTATTTACACCTTGGATAATGGCAAAAACTACAAACCAGGGCTTTTTTTCTTTTCCTGCCCAGACTAGTACACTACAGGCTTTAAGAATGGTTTAAGTTTGTTTCTCTTTTATTAGTTTTTTTTGTTTGTTTGCTTAGTTTTTCATGGACTCTACTTTCTTTTCTTTTATTCTTTTATATGTTTTCAAAGTTTGAGCCTCACTCACACAGTTTTTTCTCAGGGGGCCCATGGCCGCAGCTCTTCAGGCCTATGCACCCAGGAGAACTATCCAGAGCCAGGTCAGGAATTCCCACTGCACGGTTTCCTGGTAGAAAGAAGGCATTTTGGGACCTTCATGTCCACCTCTCCGCCATTCATGTTATATAGCCTGTATCTGTGACCTTGCTCATTCAACATCTACCTCATGTTTCTTTTTGTTGACCTTTTCCTCTGTCTTGCTGCTTTTTTTTTTCTGTGCCCTGAAATTTCTTATAATTTTTCTCTCAAATCCCCAAGTAGCTACAGAAAGGAAGCTGTCCAAACAGAAGCTCACATAAGGCACGATGTGATAGTTTCTTCTCCCTACATAACACTCCCCTCTCTACAACTGAGTCTCTCTTACTTAAACTCGGCAATGAGGAGATAGGAAAGAGAAGGGAGTCAAAAGCCATAGCAGGGTCTCTCTCAACCAATTGTGAGCCAAAGATGCACAACTCTGATAACTGTATTTTCATCTTTCCATGTACCTTGACTGAGTGCCTTCAGGTAAATAATACCAGATCTGCCACCTTTTGGCTATTTCTGAGAGCCACCTGGCAGTTCTATCTAAAATGCAAAGGTATTTAGTTAGCTTCAGAGACCTTTAGCTGTGTGGCTTTACCAAAAAAAATGTAGACAACCAGATGTCACATACTAGCTATACATACTACAAATTCAATTCCCAGAGACAGTCTCTAACAAATGCTTTCTTAGTCCACATTCTTTGAGTGTTCTTGCCCCTCTGTGAAATTTCCCTGATGTAGCTTACTGTCAATATCTGCGGGCTTTCAAAACCCCATAGCTCACCTTTAGTACTGTACACTGGTTTTTAAGCAATCCCTGATTCTTTTAAGAATGTGAAATTGTGTTTTTATTTTTTCAAGTCTGAATTATTCTCTTAAGGGATGGTTGTATTACCATTTCTTCTTCAATTGTTTCTATTGCTTCCTTGGGTAACTAATTTATTTAGCAGTTTAACTTGGAGGGATATAAACTCAGAAGAGTTTATATTTCTCCAATGACTGCTTTCAAGCATTCTCTCCAGAATGTTAATTGCTGACCCCTAGAGCTATTGTAGGCAGATGGCATACTTATTGATGAGGTTCAGTGATAAAATATTCACCACTTGAAAATGCCAAATTTATATCCTATTCAAAATTAATCCCTTCCTTCTCCTCCTCCCAAACACCACCTACAATTGTGATCTTGTGAACTTGGACTTATGAAGGTATCTTGTCTCCACCCTTACAATCCTCCCCCTAGTCCAAACCTTTGAGTGTGGGATGACAGTGTGTATAGCTGCTCCAGAAACACCTATATTCCCTCCTTCTCAGAGTCTTAAATATAATAGCAAATTCTACTTCACTTAATTGCTCATGGTTTTTGATACACTCTTAATTGTTTCTCTTGTATCTCCAGGTAACAAAGAGTGGCAATCAGTGTCTTCTGAGCAGCAGGTATTCAGATTCTACCTCTGTACTGTAATGCTAAGCATCATACAAATTCCCTGAAAAAGGAAATTCGGTCCAGTTCTACCACTTAGTCTCCCCTCGTTGCAAGCAGGCCATCCTTTTGGGTAACTGGCAAGACAACTCCCATAGGTTATCCCCAGTTGAAAATGATACATCTTTGCTGTGACAAAAGGCAGGATGTTCCAATGCTAATCCTTCTTTTTATACTGCTGTCTGTCTCCAATTATCTTTCCAACCTCTTAGACAGGTGTAGAGCAGCTAACCAATGACCTTGGGTGAGTAGACTTGCAACTGGGAAATAAAGTGCCAGGCTTTCATTCTTCGAGTCAGCTTTAATCCCTTCAAATGATTCTTTTGGAGAGTAGCCAGGCTCATTTCACTTGAAGTTGTGTCTGAAAAATAAGCTACAACCTTCCCAACTCGGCCAATGGCCCAGTTCCAAGCCCCCCTCAGGCCAGCCCACTGCGGCGTCCTGTGTGTGTAGAGAAGAGTGGTGAGGGCGGGGCAGCCAGTGGCAGACTGTGACAAGCACGCTCTACCTGATTCTTCATGGCTCCTTGGCAGCTTTTTTTTTTAAGAGATAGGGGATAAGTAAAGAATTTTTATCTTTACCTTTGGCTCCTTGCTGCCTATTTCAGGACAATATGAAACATTCTACCTAATAATTTGTTACGACTGTGAACACACATTTTAGGTTTTATTTCTGGCTTCCACCCGCAGCAGTTGTTATGTTTCATCTCTTCCAACTCCTTACCTTTCGTGTTTCAGATTTCTGGAAGCAGCACCCAGGCCAGTCTCCCGCACCCTTGCTCTAGGACTGCTCCCCATCACTCCTGCTCTGTCCTGCTCTAGAAAGGTCTAATTTTTGTAGCCATTTCTCTTCTCTTGACCCAGTTAGAGTCTCCTTTATTTCAATTTGTCATCTTCTCATCGTTGCATTTGTTATAATTTTCAATGGAAGCTTAATAAAAAAAAACCCTATCATGTTTTATATGAGGAAATACAAAAAATATATATTAAAGTTTCCCTCTGATCCAAGTTTCTAAGTCATTGAATACCATATCATTTAATCAGCTATTTTTTTTATTTTACTTAATGATAAATCCTGTAGGTCATTCTTTATCAATACATGAAGATAGTTTTAACTTTTTTATGATTGTATGTTCCATTTGTGCTGTAATAAATTGAATAAAGGCTATATTTATAGACAGCAAGGTGTATGTGCACTTGTTACCTTGTTAGACACTTATACTAAGTCACCCCCAACTGGGGAGGCTAACAGACAGCTTGAAATTCTTATGTTGCTAACATTTATAATTTGGTAAAATCATAAATCAAAAATGATGTTTCATATATGCACAAACTCTACATATACAAATAGAATTCTTATTTTTAAAATAGCCATAAATCTATATGATATGGAAAAAATTAAGAAAACAAGATGCAAGAACTATCTCATGAATCCATATTTCCCTCCATTATAAGTCATTAAAAATGACAAATAAATAGAAACAATTAGAAAGATATTCATGGGAAGACTAACATCACAATTATACTAGTTTTTTTGTCAAATTAATCTGTAGATCAAAACAATTCTAAATAAAACTACCACTTTTGGAGACAAAGTAAGATTATCCTGAGTTTATCATGAAAGAACAAAGACTAAGATATCCCAAGAGACGGAGGTGATGGAAGAAACGTACTGGGGGCCTCGCAGGGGAAATGTTATATTGTGTGGCCTGGATTCTAATTACACACATGTTCGACTCATTGTTGTGCTTTAAAATCATTCAGGCATTTGACAGGTTCACGATATCGTGGCACTGTTTAAATGTGCTTTTTAAACACACTGTTTCATCTACAGCTGGAAAGAAAGTTGTAGTATATGATTTCTACACTAATTTTCCATGCCTAGCAACAATTTATTCAGTAAGTTTTTTTAGAACTCAATTTAGAGTCCCGTTTTTGTCCTACACCAAATGTCTTAGCGGCTGACCTTCTGAGCCGGCCTGGAAAGTGTGAACTGACACCACGAGAATGCACTTCTCTGTGGGCCCGGCGCTGTTTGTCTCAAAATTTTATTTCTAGAAATTTCATCTTGAAGTTTTCTCCACATTCGGAATGGTGAGAAGGTGATGCAGACTTCACGCAGTCTAACTTGAAACGGCGGCAGATTAGAAATGGGCCAGTCTACATTTTTGATAGCCATGCAGCCTACAGGGAGAGGATTGACATCTCATCGTATTATCTCTGGAAAAAGGTCACAAAACCATAGGCCAACCACCTATTGAATCCTTTTTTCCATTTATTTTAAACTGTGAAGACTGTATCTGCACATTCTAAAACACTCTGCTTAGGTTCCCCCTGGGTATATGTGTAGTGTGACTTAATTTTAAAGACTTTTATGAATTGACATCTTTTGCATGTCTTTGTTAATGTTTATGTGCAAAGCTATATATTTTTGAAAATATACCAAAATAACCTGTTTTGGATGTACCTTTATGACACTTATATAGATACTACCAGAACCACTATACTTATTTCCATGACAGTTATGAATAAATAGTAAAAAGAAAAAGTTAGAGTTCTAGACTTTTAGAGTTGTATATATCTCTCTATACTTTCAGAATGTTAAAGTTTATGACTAAATCAAGTGCAAAACACCTATAACTTTGAGGATACTTACAGTAAAACCAAATTTACATCCTTTTTCTTTTATTATTGCTTGATCAATAAAATGCATAAGAGAAAAAGGGAAAGTATACAGCTCAGTTTACAGCTTATGTCAAGAATTTAGGAAAGACATTTCTGACAAGAGTGTAAGTAGACAATCTGTATTGAAAATTAGAGACTCTTCAAACCCTGTTTCATTCATCAAACTTGATATTTTAATTAATTACATACATCTTTTTCTAATGTTCCACTATGACATAAAAGTAAATACATTTTAGAACCTTCATGTGTTTATTGCATTAATAAAATACTCAAGATGTTATCTAAAAATATATCGTATTAATACTCAGATATATTATTTCTTAAAAATAATATTTTAATATTGAATTCTAGCAAAGTATAGTACAATGTATGCACACCAAGTCATATTTTTCCTCAACTATTCCTCAATTATGGGGAATTTTTAAATTTACATATGAGTAAATGGCACTGCTTTATTTACTCCTATGTATTATAAGGAAATTTAAAATGTACACCCTACCATATAACGTGATTTATTTACATCCTTAAGTTGTTATAAAGACCTGGTCTTTCAGGGGCACCTAAGATTAATGCTTCCAAATTATAAAGCCTACCAGTGGGGTGAGCTTTTTCACAACAACATGTTTGACATAGTTATAACAAACTGTTTCACTAAATTAATAGATACAATGAAATGTATTTGTATCTAGAGGTTTCTGAAATTGGAAAGGAGTTTTGACTTTAATCCTCAGATCTCTAGCACACAGAAAACCTAAAGCTATTTCTACACATGTGGGAGATGAAGCAATAACGTGCAAGAAGTGCTTGAATCATAAATTTAGATATTGTGATTATTTTTATCAAATATAAAAAATTTCTAGCTAAAGTAAAATCGCTTTATCTTAATATTTAGACATTTTAAATTGAAAATTCACATTGTCAAGCAACACAAATTTATTTCAAGTTCAGAATATGTTTGCTAAACACATAATGTAATTTTAGTGAAATTAGGTTAAATTATTTTTTCAGTCGTGAGATATAAGCCTATCAGTAATGGCATAAAATACAAATATGTTTCAATTCATAGTTAAATTTCAGCAATATTATCTCTTATTTTCACAACTTCTAAACAAATTATATAGGAAAATCAAGTAGAAAATATTGATGCTCTATAAATTATATTAAAGTCCTATTCTCTATCATTCTCTGTAGAAGCCATGCAAAAATATACCTACCTCCATTACTTAATCACCAACTATTTAGTGAGGACTTTTGCATTTTTTCTCTAGTTCAATTTTCTTCCAGAAGGAAATACCTAACCTCTTACAAGATATCTCAATATATAATCACAGAATCCTTCATCTTAATATATATAGAAACTAAAGTTGACATGTTCTTTGAATAATCTTCCAAGTTCTCAATAAACAGCACCCATCGATGGCACCCAATTCCTCAGACAAGACCATGCATTTACTCACGATCCCTCACTCTTCTTTCCCTGCCGTGTCTCCCTGGTTTCTTGCATCTACACTGACAACCCATTCTTTCTGCTTCATCTAGGCACAACTTTGAGTTTCTATATTATCCTTGCTTTTGCTACAAACTTTTGCTAGGATGATTCTCCTCATTTCCTCCTAACATACCTGTAAACCCTACTCATTTTAGACTGATCTTATTTTAGACACCACTTCCTTCCAGATGTTGTTATTAACCACCGAATGGGCTTCTGGGGAGCTGTGAGCCCCTGTAATGTCCTGGAGTGTAATTGCCTTTTACTTCAGAGCTAGAGGCAATTCCCCCAGTAGGTTCTAAGTCCCTTTATGGAAGCAACATGTCCGCTGTGTTCAACATAAAAATTCCTGGTACTTGTCCTGGGGCACCACAAAATAAGTCTTCAATGACTAAATAAATTTTAAATATATAAAATGTTTAGGCTACAAAGTAACTCTTCAAAAATTTTAATGAAATATGCATTGGATAAAAGAACTTTTGATCTCATGAAGTAAATGTATGGGTGATAAAAAATCTTTATAAGAAGAATTTTACTCAGAACTTACAATTAAAAATGATTAGATACAAAATAATCATAGTAGATACTCCATTCATTTTTAGATACGTCTAGAGGCACTGAAGAATTACACATACGAATTTGAGTATGAAATCCTTTTTATTAAAAAAGACTTTCAAAAATACATTGTCAAAGGAATGAGGTAATTTTTGTAAAGTTCCAGTAATCATTTGTGAGTGATTTCGAGTTTACTACAGTGTAACCAAAAAACAGCAAAATAGCATCATGAATAGTCAATCAGGTCTATAATTTATTATTCACTAAAAATTGTTCCAAGGCTTCTCTTCCTTTCAGTGACACTAAATTCTAGTAAAGTTGTCTACTTCAGTTGGACCATTATGCTTATTTGTTTTCCCCTTGAAGCAAAGGGCCCAATCTTGCCCAATGTAACTAACAGAGACCTGCACTACGAGGGAGCCCACCTGGAGGGTACAGCTAACAGTAGAGACGCAGAGCTCGTGCACAGCTCCCCACCCTCGAGACCCGGGGGGGCTTTCTCCACCCCATCTGTTTCGGGAGTGTGTGGGCAAGTTCTCCACTTCCTCTTTGTCAGCTTCCTTTATATGTCCCCAGGTTTTATAATGTAATAATGTTTTCCTGTTCGGCCTTATGATTTTGTCTTCCTCTCATATTTTTAATTCTTTATTTTTCTAATAGCCCTTCAGGGAAGTGACTTGCAAACCTTGTCTATCGCAACCATATTTCGAGATTGATTTATCATAAATAAAATTTTCCACTGAAGAGTGTTACAAAAGTCGAATCATAGTGGTGAAGACATGATGTTCTCCAGGTAAAACTATCATGTAACTCATTTCATTTGTCACAACAGAGTCAGCCTGGTTTCTCCTCTTAAAGAGAATATGTATGTATAATGGATCACGGATACATATATATTTTTTGTTCAGTATTTGTTGATGAATGGAAGTTATTCACAAATTTTAGGCTTGAAGAGCTTGATAGAATGTAATCTGTTCTCACCACAGATGTTTAATATATAGAGGTAGAGAAAAGTGAAATATTTGACTAAAGACACTCAGAGGAGACACAGCCAAAATAGCACAGCTATAGGACATGCATGCAACAGTAAGGGGAGTTTTTAAGGCTGTTCTGCCTTGCTGGACTGTAGAAAAGGCTTTCTTCCCTGCCTCTGCTAATGTAGATCTTAAAAGGTTAACTTACCCTGGATCGCCACGTCCCCATATACAAGAACACTGGGTAGAACACTGGGTAGGTACAAGAACATTGTCCAGTCCCCCCCCCGCCCCATAAATTCAGCCCTTGGTCCCCTGTAGCCTGCCTTTCATCTTACGTATGTTCCTCTGCTTTTTTGTATCTCATTCATTTTTTGAAGGCCGGGATAACTATCTGGCTCACCAAATTCACAAAAACTTAATCTAGTCCAGATAGAATATATGCAGCTTATTCTAATGTTAGGTACCCTATAAAGTATTCTGATCATGACTAAGTCTGGAGAATTGTAAGTGAAATGCCATGTTACTATATAATGAGAAAATATAAATCTTTTGCTCTATATACATACATATACATCTATATACACACACATATGTATGCATGTGTACATTTACGTATATATGTGTTTACATATGATTTTGAATTATATTATTTAATTTGAGATACAGATATATTTCATATGCATATGCATGCAAACCACACACAAACATCACACACATACATACACACTGTAAGTAAATAAGTCAAAATAAATTTATTATAAATATTTAGAAATTTCACATTTCATTATACTTCAATTATTTGATAGAAATAATTTTTTCAGTGTTTTGTAAAGGTATGTATTTCTTGGTAATTCAGTTATGATACTATTGAATTTTTGTGCATCTTCCCAAGACTGAATTACGTTACCACAGAGGCAATGATGAGTTATGCCACAGTCAACACTCTGCAACTCCTTCAAGGTTTAATCCAACTAGTAAACATCTTAGATTTTGTTCTCTAACAACACATAGAGTTTTTAAAAACTACCAATCCCTTTCAACCATGGATGCAAAACAAAATTACTAAAATTGGCTGTTGAAAAAGAACGGCATTGTATTTGTACAGTTCCCATGTTGGAAAACTAGTCCACCAACTTCCCTCCATCTGAGTATTTGGGTTCCCACACTGACCTAGTAGTGTGCCAAGGTCAAGGACTCAAAAAGTAAGTATTGAAATAGTATAAAATACCCAAGCAATAAGGACAGGCAGTCCTGATAAAAGCTATTGTGAGAAGTCCTCAGAAACTATACAGCCATGTTCTGTGAACAATAGAGACATTTATTGAAGAAGATACAAGAAACATTGTACATAGGACAAATACCATATGATCTCTTTAATTTGCATGTCATATGACCATCTGATGTACAAATTAAAACCACAATGAGGTACCATCTCACACCAGTTAGAGTGGCCAACATAAACAAATCAACAAACAAATGTTGGAGAGGATGCAGAGAAAAGGGAACCCTAGTGCACTGTTGGTGGGAATGCAGACTGGTACAGCCACTGGAAAACAGTATGCAATTTCCTCAGAAAACTAAAAATGGAACTGCCCTTTGACCCAGCAATTCCACTGCTGGGATTATACCCTAAGAACCCTGAAACACCCATCCAAAAGAACCTATGCACCCCAATGTTCATAGCAGCACAATTTACAATAGCCAAGTCCTGGAAGCAACCTAAGTGCCCATCAGCAAATGAGTGGATCAAAAAATTATGGTACATTTACACAATGGAATTCTATACAGCAGAGAGAAAGAAGGAGCTTATACCCTTTGCAATGGCATGGATGGAACTGGAGAGCATTATGCTAAGTGAAATAAGCCAGGCGGTGAGGGACAAATACCATATGATCTCACCTTTAACTGGAACATAATGAACAAAAGAAAAAAAGCAAACAAAATATAACCAGAGACATTGAAATTAAGAACATTGTAACAATAGCCACAGGGGAGTGGGGAGGGAATAGTGGGGAGAGGGGTCTACAGGAGCTACTATAAAGGACACAGGGACAGAATCAAGGAGGAGGGTGGAGGTGGGGGAGGGAGGTGGGACTGGCTGGGGTGGGGTGGAGGGAAGGGGAGAAAATGCAGACAATTGTAACTGAATAAAAATTAATTAATTAATTTTTTTAAAAATTAAAAAAAAAGAAGCATTGTACATAGGAAAATGACGCTGTACTCCCCTTCAAAGCAGGTGCCTTGGGACATCACACAGTTCTCCCAGTGTTTCTTCCACCATTCAAAACACTCTGCAAAATCCTTTGTTGGAATCACCATCCGCCGCCCCATCGTATTTCCCTGAACTTCACTGACCATCTTTGCAAAGGTGATTTCAGTTTTGGGAAAAGCCATAAGTTACAGGGTGCCAAATCTGTGCTGTAAGGGAGCTGAGTCATCTGGGTCATGTGATGTTTCACCAAAAAACTCTTCGTGAGACTTGATGTAATAGCTGCCACATTGTCGTGATGAAGCTGCCAATCACCTGTTGCCCAATGCTGTGGCCATTTATATCATATTGCATCTCTCAACTGGTGGAGAACATTGAGGTACTATTCATTAATTCTGTGGCCTGGAGGGGCGTACTTGTGATGGACAGCACCTTCCTGATCAAAACACACAGTTAACAGAGTGTTGATCTTGCTGTGACTTTGCCACACCTTCTTCAGGCATGGAGAACCAAGCAACTTCCAGTGGGACAACTGGGCCTTCATTTCTGGATCACACCATAGACCCAGGATTCATTGTCAGTTATGACCTTCTTGAGGAAATCTGGTTCATTGGTATGAGTTTGAATCAATTAATTAGCAACTGCAGCACGATGCCCCCCCTCTGGTAGCAGAAGCTGTGGAACAAAATTTGCCGGAAAAGATTTCGTGCTAAGATCCTACATCAAAATCTCAGACACAGGGGTTTTTGGAATCCCCAGATCAGCTTCTGGTTCTCGCACTGTCAGTCTCTGATCTGTGTTGACTGCAGCCCGTACACGTTCAACAGTCTCCAGTGTTCTGCTTGCTGCAGGCCTTCCAGAATGTGGATCACTTTCAACAGATTCTCAACCATCTTTGAAGCTTTTGTGCCACACTTTTATTGTGCTACATTCATTGCATCCTCCCTGAAAGCCTTCTGAATCATCTGAATGGTTTCTGCAGAGGAAAGTTCAATCTTAACACAAAATTGGATGCAGATTTGTTGCTCTACTTGCTCAGTCATTTTGAATGTGATGGCCACACAGTGCACATGTTCACTTAACACCGTCTACCACCCCCACTGACTGAGACAGTGAAGTTGTCATTGTTCACACATGTGCGATCTTAGTCCACTCGCCTTGGCTGCCAGGTTACATCAACGTTGCACAAACTGTTCTCGTTATATTATCAATGGCTGGACTTTTTCTGGGCAGACCTTCATGAAGCGTGGATACAGTAACAAACCATTTTATTCTTAATCCACACTGAGTCAATGAACCTGCCAATGCTTTATTTCTTTCACTGGCAAAATGAGAATTCTGCCCACAACATGTAGAAGTAAGTCTAATATGTGAATAATGCAGACCTTTATGTGTTTTTTCATGCAGTTGTGGTCTTCAAAGAAGTGAGCACCCCAAGGGATATGCCAATTGGGCCATTAGCATGCAGGAGAAACATTTTTTTCTATTCTTTTACAAGTTAATTAAGCTTTTCCATATTTAAGGCATAGATTGGCACTGATTCCCCTGCATGACCTTCATGTCAGACAACCGTGTTTCAGGCACAGTTGCAAACACACTTGAGAGGAGGCTGGGAGTCCTTCAGTGGGGACATTTACAGTGGCATCTCCAGTGTTAACAAGTATTATACTAATTAGACTAAAGCAAACTCCATAAGTGCAAAGGTGATTTTAAAGGTGGTTGTAAATAAAGTGTGGGTTGCAATGACAATGATATGCAAATCTATAAGCAGGACAATGGGAAAGTAACAATTCTACACTTAACTATGGGTTTATAATCTGTCTTTCTACAGGTAAAAGCAACAGTTGTCTACTAGGAACTATAACTCAAAATATAAGACTATTTGATACAAAGATTTGTATCCACTATTATTAACATACCCCCATTCCACATATGCTTTGCATTGAGAAATTAGCTTATGATAACATAAAGCTTAACAATTCAGAAGACATTAAAATATTTTTTTAAGAATATCAATTTACATTGGTCTTTGAAAACAATTATTGGTATTTGCATTAAAGTTTTACATGTACATAACTTATAATACAAATACACATATTAGAAGGGTGTGCTCAAATTTTATTGCTGTTAGGAAAACGTGTCTGAAAAAGTTTGGAGACTTGTGCATTGAAGGCCTATGTGCTTTGGCACAAATATTGAGGACCTTTGGTACAAAAAGGGAATGCAATTACAAGGGAGCCTGAGACGCTGCCTAGAACTAGGTGATTCTTATCAGGGATATGTGCAGATATGACGATGTGAGAAACAAACACATTTCACTCATTTCACTAATATTTATTAAAACTACAATATAAAGGATGGGGATGCTTGTGCTGAGAATAAAGAGGTCACGCCAGGCCAATGGAAGCATTTAAAACTGGTGAAAATTGTGTTATGTGTGGAACCATTGAGAATGTATCCTTCCTCAGCCCAGTGTCCCTCTTGTCTCCTTCCTGGCTCTGTGGAAGGGACCGAGTTACCGAACTTCCTTTAAATGACTAACTGTGAATGACAGTGAGTAGCATACGACTCGGAGGCTGGTTAGGGTGATGCTGGAATTATTGTATGCAAAGCTCTTGCCACAAGGCCTGCGTTTTCTAATTGCTGCCAGTTATCTCATCAGAGGCTCTACTCTTTTCCGTAGGAGCATTTTTATTTTTGCTCAGCATTGGATCCCCGCACCTAGCATCCTGTCTGAACATGACAGCAATTGCTAGAGAATAAACAACTAAGTAAATAAAACATCAAGTGCACTCAGTGTCAGCAGGGGATGACTGGAAGAGGCAGGTCTGAGAGAATAGTCGTATTTTTGCTTTACCTACTTCTTAAGGATAATCCAGCAGTAGCTTGAAGGCAGTCAGGAAACAGTATGTGTGTGTATCTATAAGTATTATACATGTATATATATGGCTGATAAGTGTAACTTCATCTGGTGCTAAACATTTGCATATATTCTGTGCCATGGAGGTAGACAGAACTGCACAAGCAAGCATGTCATATGAGCATAAAGTTCAGGATCAAATATTTTAGTGGCTCAAATGTATAAATGCTTACATAATAATATTAATTCACCAGCTACATGCTTAAGTCTTTGTTTACTTTTAAGTTTTCTCTTTCCACAAGTTGATACTTTATTTTTAAAATTATGCATGAATTCTAATGTCAATATATAATGCTGTTGGCCACTTTTAATAAAATCCGTATGTGGTGCATAATAAGGAATTTATATGATGAAGTTGAGGTTCAGCTACAGGTAATTTATAATCTGATATCTTATGTTTTATTTTGTGATAAACATTTTTGAAGTTATGATAAACCTCAATTCATGATAAGTACTTTTACTTCGAACTATCATACTCAGTATTTTCAATTTCTTACACATAATTTTACAGTTACAAGTATTACTTAAGCTTTTTGAAGACTTTTGATATCAGCAGTATTAAAAATCATTATTTGACTTTCAATATATTTAAAAAATAATTTTTAAATTTTAATTTCCTTGTTTAATATTTCCATCTAATATATATTAATTAAAATGTAAATCTATTTTTTACTATATTCAAACATTATTATTAAGCTGAAACTCCAACTGTTTTATTCCGCAAGGTTAATTTTTAAATACATCTTATTAAAATATGTTACTGAACATTAAGAAACTAAGATATCTTCAGTTTAAATAATAATACGGCAGGATATAGATATTGAATAATGGTGTAAATAGATACTAGGGAAGATGAAAATAATATCATTTGCATAAAACCTACAAATTACTGAAAATGACATTCTCCTTGTTTCGTGTATTTAGTGTATTTTTTATTTTGCACTGAATATTCTTACATGATTAAAAATGTAGTAATCTGGATGAATCCTAGCAAAAATAACAAAACAAGGCTGATTGATCCCATTACACATCTCTGCTATTCAATCCAGAGCTTTTATTCTTAACAAATGACAATAATTTCTAATTGGTGCCATAGATATTTTTCAAATTTTAAACATGAACTATTCTCCTCAACAGCCCCCTCACCCACCCCCAACTCTCTGCAGACAAATTCACTCTCCATTTTGTGCAGGAGAGAAGCCATCTCTTCTAAACTCCTTCGGTTCCTCCTTTTAAAGCTCGTGATTACATGAAATCTCCTACTCCCTTTTCTATATCAAGACTCATTCCTCCTTTTCCACAAAGCTCATCACCAGCTTATACCCTTGATCCCATCTCTTATCTTACATCCAGATTTTACTCAACTGTTCTCTTGGATTTTCTTTCTTCTTTTTTTTTCTTTTGAATCATTTCTTTAGTCTATATGGTAACCAAATAAATCCGCCCCCCTGCACAAAAAACAAACAAAATAAAGATAAAATGCATTTCAACCTGTAATTGGAATTTACATCCCTCCATCTCCAGTTAAAGACACGGGCTCTCCTCATCTCAGCTGACACTGGACATCTTTCAGTGCAGCACAGTGATAAAGCCATTGACTTGGTCATCTGCCTGGCACCAGCACTAACTCTCTCTGCGACCTGAGGGAAGTGACTTAATTTTGTTGTACCTTTGTTTCCTCAGGTCTAAAAGTAGCAGTAATAATAGTACCAACCTCCTTATGTTGTTGTATGGATTAAATATACGTGTATAACCAAGGGACAGTAAGTGACATAAGAGGTACTACATAGTCAATTAAAACAATCTTGCTGTTAAAACACCATCGGAGTGCTTTTACGGACTGGACTCTCTCACCTCCCGCCTGTTAACTTAAAATGCCAGCAACCTGACCCGCCACTGTTACTCCAACTTTTGCCTTGATCTCCTGGATCTTTGCTTTTCACAGACTTCATTCCCGACACGTATATCGCTGTTGACCGCCTTCTTGAACCTCACTCCCTGTGTCCGCAGGCATTCGCTTCTGCTCGCTCCAGCCACCCTCGGTTACGCCTGTTACCGGCTCTGTTCTCTTCCAGCATTCCCTTTATATCCTTGGACTCTCCTAAGCATCCGTCTTACGTCACCTTCTCCTCCTTATCTAGACATTCTTCCTCTGTTTCATCTATAATCCTCAAGTAAATATTCAGAATTGATTTATTAATGATATAAATAATATATGGTTCCACAATTTCTGGAATAATAAACATGATTCAGAGTTATCTGGTCATTTCTCTTAGTCCTACTCTCCTCTTTTCTTCCACCAAGAGCAACACATCTAACCAGTCACCTCACTATACAGCATTCTCATGCTTTTTTAACGCAAATTATATCAAATACTCCATCTTCTGGGCCTTGCTTTAAACCCAACAAATCATTTTTAGGTTTGCCTTTATTGATTGAATCCATCGAGTACGCTTCATTTTACTCTTAGCTGTACCCTTCCAGCTGTATGTGACGTTTTACTAAACTATTCCCCTACGAATGGGTATTCTCCAGCTCTCTTTATTTCTTTGTAATAGTCAAGTCTTTACAAATCCATTTCTCTACTATAAAAAAAATATCTGAAGTATAAATCTGTATGCATTTCTTCTAGAACTGTTATGACATATTCACAAACTGGCAGGCTGGCCAGCCATGTGGTGTTTTCAACCAACAGCTGTCTTCATTAGTCCACAGGGAATTTCTCTGTTATTGTTTCAATTCAGACCTGCATTTTCTGTTCCCTGGATTTTGGCTTTAGAAAATGGCTAGGTGAGACCTGTTCGTGTAGTGGACGTGTTGTAGTTGGTTCTGCTGGCCCAGCATGTTTTCATTATTCTGGTTAACGTATTTAAAATACTCCTGATCATACTGCTCAAGTGCAGTTGTTATTTACCGTGTGAGTTACAAAGCAATTAGCACACGAGACAAAGACACAATGCAGCAGCAATATACCAATAAATCAGTTTCATGATCAGTGGGGATCTTTTGTGTGTTTCTTTTCTGCCCTTTCTTTTTTGTTTTTTCTTCATATACACGGTTTTTAATTCCAAGTTTTTCAGGGAGTACTGAAGGTGGATATGTGACTCAGCCCTTAGAAGGAGAGCATATTTACTTTCTGTAATTATTTGTTCAGAGATAGGCATATAACCTAATCCACATTAATGGAACTCAACTTGGAGAATTTTAATTAATTGGCTGGGAAAGAAATACAATTTTAGACCCTCAGGAAACTGTAAGCCTGAGTCACAGAGCAGGCTCTCAGGTTGAGAGCTTGCCCAGGAGTGATGTCAACCTTGGGAAAAGCCAAACTGAGATGACAGAGACAGAGACAGAAGTCCTAGTCTCCTGAGGTCATGGTATTACGTGAACACAGATACCATTATATTTTACATAAGAGAATGCATGCATATGCTTTTCGATCTATGCCAGTTGGAACTGGTTTCTTACCACTTGCTACAGTGGAAGGAGTTTCAATGCAAGGTCTACCTCAATACAGAACAACTGTTTTCATGGCCAGAGATATTATAAAACACAGTAGAATAATTGCATATTAAATCCAAAGTTATGTCCTGCTTCTGATTACCTGATTCCTACCAGGAGGAAAACTCACCTTCTGGCTCCATCATGTTTTTGAACGCTGTTCTAAGTATTCTCAGGAAATTATAAAATTAAAATATGCAACATAATAAATAATTAAAAATGAATTTGGAAACATTTATCAATAATAAGATATTCTTTAAAACTGATGGAAATTATTTTACTATTGGCTATTTCACACATAATATAAGCAATAAATGTTACTTCACTAAATTGTACACTTGCCTTGTAATTGCAAAGAATTTTGACACATTAACATTTAAATAGTAATCTATGGCAAACCAATTTCATAGTAATTAACCCTTAGACTGCTAATTGACATTTGTTAATTGTGTTAATTGATATAAATAGCATAGTAGTTTATGTTAAATGTTAAATGTGTAAGTTTCTTACAACTAAAATTTATTAATAATAAATTAACTAGGCATGTAAGTCCCATCATGCACTGCTAATTATATTAGATTTTTACCACAGACACTAATTTTTATTAAATATTTTAAAATTATTAAATATTGAATAATATTACAGGTCATTTGTTTGAATATGAATACTTAGGTTAACCTGGACAATAGAAAAACTGTTCACTATACCCTCTTATCAGGAGATAATAGAATTTTTAAAAAATATTTCTATTTCCCATAATGCCCGTGTTGCCTATGCACGTTGCTTGGTGGTATTCCATAGTCCCCTTGGGTTCGGCTTTTCTTCATTCTGTGTTTTTCTTTCTGCTCCTCAGAGTGGATAATTTCAAGTGCCCCATCGTTAGTTTTGCCGACATCTTTCTTGTGTCAGTTCAAATCTGCAGTTGACTCCTTCTAGGGGTTTTTTCATATGTGTTGTCATCACTCGCAGCTCCGTAATACCTATTTGGTCTTCTTCTTGTAACTTTTCTTTTCAGTGATATTTTGGTAATTTTTCTGGTTTCTTTGAGCTCTTTCCCATGATTTGCTGAAGGTCTTTAGCATTTTTAAGACAATTAAAGTCTTTTACTAGTAAATCCAATGCCTGGATTTCCTCAGGGATGGGATCTGTCAATTAATTAGTTAAACTAAGGGGAAAAAAGGAGTGAAGAAACAATAACTAAATATGGAAATAAAATTGGGATAAAAATAGTGAACTTATGGAAATAAAACGGATAATAAAAGAATATTACAAACAATTATATGTCTACAAATTAGATAATCAATAATGAACAAATTCCTAGAAACACAAATATTATCCAAATTAAATCAAAAAGAAATAAAAAATCCCAACAGACCTGTGACAAGAAATTGAAAACAAAAATAAATATAACTACAAACCATAAGAATATGAAAATGTGGAGGTATATTTGTAAAAAAGACCAAATGCAATCTTTAATTTAAAAAATAAAATGTAATAATAACAATAAATGAATGGGTAGTTCAGCAGGTTTAACTGGAAATAAATTTATGTAACAAAAAATATATATCTAGAGATATTACTCAGAATGCTGTACAATCCCTTTGAATGTTTCTTGTTTTCTCACAATCTTCTTTCTTACAATTATGTATTCAAAGTTAATATTCTTCATTTTACATGTTTTAAAAAGAAAACTATCACCTGTTGCAAGCGAAGCTCAAGCAGCTGCATGTCGTCATTGAGGAAATGTGAGATATCAAAAAGCAAAACAGTTTTGAAGTCAATTGTTAAAAACTAACTAGAAGGAGCATACCATTTCTGATGGAAAAATTGGATCCTTGATGCATGCATACCCTTCTAAATATAAACAGAATAAGAACTTTTAAAAATAAATATAGATTCAGAATGTTTTAATATTACTATATAATTCTATTTCTTCTAAAGTCATCTTAAATAATATCTGCAGTTTGATTTATTCCATTGGTATAACTAAATTATATTTTATTTTAGCCATAAAATGGAATTAAGTTAGAATTTAATAAATTCGACTGCAGAATTATGTAGAAATTTTGCACAATGATTTTGCTATTCCATTAATCAGGAAATAAAATGTGCATATGAACTATGATTTATTGAAGAAAAATGTTATTTTACATCTGGTGCATACTTGAGGGTTTAATCCTGTATGCAACACATTAGGAAACTCACACTAACCATGAATTAAATTTAAATTACACTGCATAATGAGGCATGTAGTTAAAAATGATCTTATTTTATTTGTAATATCACTTGAAAATTATCAATATCCAAACTTGCATATACATCTCTTAAAAATGTAAATTGTTTTCAAAATTTATGAGAAAAAGCCTTAACTTTTTATGAGTCTCATTTAAATTAGCAAGTTGTATATTTCACTTTAAATATTATTTATATACCATAAAAGCTGCTGTCTTATGAAAAATCAATAGTTCTACATGCATGGCATTGAGACAAGAAATGTGTTAAGACATCTGCAATTTTGATTTTCTTTTTAATTTCATTTTCTGGTCAAATCTTCACATGACGTCTGCAAACAGGCTCTTTGTGATTGGAGGATGTTGATGGAGCTGTCGGGTTAGCAGTGTTTTCAGAAATAATGGCATGTCTGTTTGTTTTGTATTGTCAGTAGGTTTTAAAGAAAGCAAGACTGCAAAACAACCTGATAAATGTAATCATCCATTCCATAGTAAGATATTTCTTTTTCGCTTACTGATCGACTTTGAAAGACTGAATGTTAACTGCAGCCTTTTTTTCCTTTTGCCTTGTTGTTACAGCAAAATTACATATTTAAAAGAGTAAAATTTGTCAAACAAAGTATTATGTCAAACAATTACTTAAAATGATCACTATTTAGAATGAAGACTGATATAAACATTTCTGAAATTGCTAAGGAAATTTCAATGAATACAAAACATCTTCTATTTATACATTGAGTGAAAATGTGTGTGATCCTGTTCTGCCATTTAAAAAAAATCAAAATGTATATATTTAATTATGCTATAATCACACGTTTTCAGATTTATTTAAAATTTATAGAAGACAGAAAAAGTCTGGACAGCTGTAACTGAACAACAATAAAAATAAATAAATAAAATGTGCAATTAAAAAAATTATAAATAGTTCACTTTGATTCAAATATATTTTACTTCATTTTTTCCTGTTAGAAATTACCACCCAAATGTATAGGTAAAACTATGACTGTTTTAATATTAAAGAGAAAGTAATGACAGTTTTTAAAAGAACTGCAATGTTGCATTTAAATTAACAGAAACATTGTGGGGAAAAAAGAAAGAGAAAAATTGGAAATGGGTCACAAATATTTATCTTTCGTTAAAGTATGTTGAAGATGTGCTTTCCATTTAAACAGCCTTAGCTTTCAGAAATTATAAATTATTTTCAAAATATATCCTCATACTATTTGTATATATTTTGTAAAATATTAGTTGATTATAGTTTAGAACCATAAAATTAATTTCTAATATAATGAAATTGCCCTGATAACTAATTTTAGCACTTTATAGATGTCCCACAAATAAAAATATTTCAGTTATATGTACAATATTCTGAATAAGATAAGGGGCAGAAAGGAGTAGTGAATTTTAACTTATAAAATGTAAATGTAAAGCAACTAAAAGAGAAAAAGAAATGTATTATGCCGTAGATAGTTAATGCC
This sequence comes from Desmodus rotundus, assembly GCF_022682495.2. Classification (NCBI taxonomy): domain Eukaryota; kingdom Metazoa; phylum Chordata; class Mammalia; order Chiroptera; family Phyllostomidae; genus Desmodus; species Desmodus rotundus. The sequence goes on from NC_071395.1 coordinate 9,910,341, forward strand.
AAACTTGGGTGAGTCCATTGTTAAATCATAGATTTTAAACCATAGGATCAAATACTTTTGTGTTGATAAGCTAAAACTCTTTTGGCTGTACACTGCATAACATTTCCCCTTTGAAAGCCGTTTTACGTTCTAAACTTGTATGAGACATACAAAGTTATTCTGCCCAAGAATAGTCCTTTGAGTTGGATAAGTCTGCTTAGGTGATTTTTATCTTCTTATTGGCACAGTGACTCAAAATGAATGAGGTCCAGGTAAAGATATTTGCTTAAATAAATGTTTCATTTACTTATAATTTTAAGGATCTAAAAGAATTATATTAAATAATAAGCTCTGGATTCTCCTTTGTATGGTGTCTTTATACAGTCCTGACATAATGTTTTTTTAGGTTTCTTAGATACTGCTAATCTGAGAAAAATATTTATTCAGGAAACATAAGCCAGCAACAAAATTAGAGGCATCATTCAAGCAGTGATGAGTGATGCTGTTGAACATTACCCGTATTTTCTATCCTTGGCATAGTAATTGCAAAGAAAACAAGATTTTTTAAATCCCTCATTAAAGTAAAATACACGTAAGAGATTTATTTGGCTTGAAGACCATTGTCTAGTAAAAAATTTAAATGACTTTAAAGTACAGATTAATTAAATGAAAGCAATATGTAGCTAGAGTTATGTATGTTAACACAAAGTATTTGCCTTATTTTATTTGCTATTACAGTTCATTCAGTTTCATTGCATGATTTGTTTTAATAATGTTTCCTTTGAAACTTCATGAAAATATTAATTTACACGACTCTGGAACTATGGTTAACATTTCAGATATAGTTAACTGGATAACCAATAAATTACTTAAGAAAAAAACAAACAATTAGATCTTATACTATCGTAAATAACTATCATGTCTTAATGAAAGACATATTCTAATTACATCATTCTTTATCCACATGAAATAAATTTTCAGTAAGCACTTTGTATTTAAGGCAACAGAACACCTGTGGTTTGAAGTATGAAGTGATATATTGGGTTTCGATTGCTATTTTAATTCATTGTTTCTTCTTTTTAAAGCATGAAACACAAAGCTTCAATACAGCGTTCATCCTGAGCTAGATTCAATCATTCTAGGCTCAAGTGAAGGTCTCATCATGTTATCACAGGACTGCAAACAGCTTATTATGCACTGGAGCGAGCGGTATGGACACCTTACAAAAAGCTTTTAAACGGTCACCACGCTGAGCTCAAATGAGACAATTATGGATTTAAATGGATCTTTGAAGCGATCAGAGAATTACGAATATGTTGAATAGTGAAATAAAAAATCCTTTTGGAAGAGTAAAAATGTGGAGTGTTTATTTTATCGCAAATATTACATTTATGTGTCTTACTTTTTGTTTTATCAGAATTATTATATATATATATATAATTTGACAGGTCACTTTTCAAATATGGGTATATAGATACATTCTGAAAGAGTGAAAAAACATGTATTGTTAATTTCCTGCATGTTCTGTTTGGAATTTTATTAGTTTGCACTTAATTTGAGGTTCAGGTACCTGGGATTTACAGAAGGAAGAATGCATTTTTCATTACTATGATGGCAAAATATTATGTCCTCCCACCACAGAGAAAGCTCTAAAGTTTTGATCTCGAAACAGAGGAAAATAGGTTTCCTTTGACCTGCATGAATTTTCCATTTTTCAATTGTCTCGATTATGTACTACTGCATTTTTGTTGCTATTTCCTAACAAGGGCTTCAGTACACAGTACATGGAATTCGCACAACATTCTTTGAGCATCCCTTTAACTATGCTCACCCCCGTGGAAAATACATTTAGCTGAAAATTTCTATATAATTGTTTTCTAAAAGTTTATTAACCTGGGTAACTTCATGGTCTACAGGATCTAGAGCTTTTTGAGAGTGGGGAAAGAATACTGGGTCCGTTGTCAAGTACATTTCAGCATTGTCTCTTGTTTTTCTGAGGATAGGGACCTATTAGGTTTTCATTTCTTCTTAACAACATGACTGTATGAGACTAGACTTTCTCTGAGCTCCCCTCACGGGCTGACACACAACTTATATTCGAGTTGAGTAGAGGGCAAATCTTTGGGATTTGCTTTCAATTTTTTGTTCTGTTTTATTTTGGTATTACGTACATGTGAAATGTTAGTTTTATGAGAAGTCTTTAGACAAAATGCTTAAGAAAGGCATAGGGGAGGATTTGAGAAATAAAGAAGACATGATGCGTAGGTGTCTCCCAGCAAAAGAGGAGATCCTGGGAAGGCTGAGGAGTCCCCGGCTGGTGGGGAACTTGGGTCTCCGGGGGAGACTTTGGGCAGGTGGGTTCCAGGCAGTTATGGCCCAGTAATGGGACGAGGCAGGAGTGGGGCCTGTTCTCTTCCATCTGCCTCAGTTTCTGTGCAGCACGTATGGTGCACGGAGGGCCAACGGGCCTGCTGTCCTGGAGAGGCAAAGCAGCAGAGTACAGGTTCAAGGGAAAAGCTGAGAACACAGGACCTAAGAAAGGACTGAAGCGCCACCGAGGCCACGAGAGTCACATTAATAGTTGATTGAAACAGTAGTTGCAGTGTGTATTAACCAGCAGTGAGCTGCTCATGAACCATAGCCCCCACACGAAGGCAGACCTAGGATGTGGCTCCGGGGTCTCGGTTTGCTGTGTAGTCATTGCAGTACTTAGTTAGAGAAGGAAAGACAGTAATTATGCTGTGAGCTGAATTATCTAAGAATGGCTGCCCGGGGGTGTGGACCTCATGACATTTCCCAGCTGTGACTCACTCCGCCTGGGCAGGGGTGCTAAGATGGGCAGCGCTGTGACACCCCACAGGCGCCGCAGGACCTGGTTCTCAGATGCATTATAGCGAGTTCCCAGGCAACTGCTGTAAATAGCAGGCACCCAGACTAAATGGCACCACGCAGCCCTGAAGCCCGTGTTTTTCCCACTCTGAGGAGCCCCACACAGCAATGCGGGGGAGGGGGCTCCTCCACTGCAATCAACCAAACTCAGCCAGCTGCCACTGCGACTCTGGCCCTGGCATGCCATCCCACCGGAAGGTGTAGAGACTGAGGAACTATCTCAATCTTTGTCTTGCTGTTTCTGCACCTGTGATTTTTCTGCTCTCTCAATAGGTCTTCTTCCTCAACCCATGTTTTCTGACATTGTAGAAGTCTTCCTGGCTCCCGGTTCTGGCACAGCTCTGAAGGGAGCCACCCAAAGCAACATAGTTTAAACCCTAATGAATATAAAAGTTCCTCTTAGCGGATAAATTATGGTTTCAGGCACTGAATTTTGCATAAATCTATTCCAAGAACATTGCATTGCAACTTTGCATCTCTGGGGACTCATTCAAAAAAATGAATGAATTTTAAAAAGAGAAGAATGTTTTAAAATTTGCTAATTCTCCTGTTCATTGTGTAACAGTGCTTTCTAAAGGAAACATTCCTCAAGATAACCATTCCCTAGTGGAAGACATATATCAAAATGAACTTTTTAAAAATAAAGTGTTGGGGGAATGCACACTGAGAGGACACACGTGTGATCACAAACATAACATAAACAGAGGCCTCCTGGCTTTTCCCCCTTTTAAAATATAACTTTTCTCTGCTTGCTTTTCTTTGAATTTGCAGATTCTAAGCTTGAAAACAACACAGTTATTTTTACATAAGAAATTAGACATATTTTTCAGCTAGTGAAAAATCATACTACATCCCTGTTCTAACTCCATGCCTTCTCAATTTTGAAAAACACACCTCTAATCATTGTTACACCAATTAAGAAAGTTTAAGTCTGTAGACTCCAAGAAATAATGCAAAAGGCCTGAGAAATTAAATTTTTATCCAGGATGTTTTATCTTTTTGCCTTAATCAGGGAAGTGGCTGTATCAGAAATGGACTAAGCTTTTACTAAAAGATGTGGTGTGCTTGCATGTTTCCAATGCAGGTCAGGATAGAATGATAAATTCTTTACAGTGTCCTCAATAACCGCTCCATCAGTATCCCATCTGAATCCCTGTGGTATCTAACTAGAATTGTCAGGATCACTTAAACCAACTACAGAGTTCATTAAGGGGGGGCGGAACCTTAGTTAAAGTTAAAGATGTTATCTATTTTGATAATTATTACTAACATTATTACCAAACAAAAGTGGGGTTCATCTTCCTGCCATCAGCCACAGGCAAATTCTGAAGACAAGGTTGGTGAGGGAAGGACAATGGTCTTTATTAAAAGGTTGCCCAGTTTGGGAGGATGGGAGAATCCCAGGTCCAGGCTCATCAGTTCCAGAAAACCCAGACAAAGCCCGTCTGTTCTCATACAGACTCAAACCCAGAACGCTGCCCAAACTTCCTTCTCCATCGTTATCCATCCTTTGGAGTGGGAAGGACTATGCAGACCACCCTCCAGCTTCAGGCTTCTCCCTGGGATCTGCATGTGGGGCCCATTACACCTCGGCACACAGCTTCCAGGACCTAGCCAACCCCACCAACACTCTGGCTCAGACAATCCCGGTGGTGGGTCCCAGAGGAGAGCACGTCTCTGCCTTCTCTCCTTCAGATCTCCTGGTCCAAATGTCTGTGCTCTGGGGGAGTTGAGCTCCCTGGCCTATTCTGTCCTTTTCCCAGGCTAGGTTACCAGGACAGCACCTTCCCTGCCATCACGCTGAGCTTTACATACATGAGTAGCCATGTTCCCTGGTCTCACATTCAATCAGGGACCGAAAGAGAGACTAGGAGGGCTTTTCCTCTGTCAATCACTCTGGCTAGCCTCGTGCAGGCTCTGCAGGATGACTTCCTCCAGCAGCCAACTTGTTGATGAGGGAGGAAATGGAGAATGAGAACGTGTGCTGGAGAGCTCTTCCTTTACAGTGCATTTTAAATCATTTAAAATAAAACAAGGTAAAATAAGTTAAGATTCTTCAGAACAATGCTGAATCACTTCATGTCATTTGAATAACTCAGTTTGAACTGTATTTCATAACTAATTAAAAAATGTATATGATCTCCATGTTATATTATTAGATGTCCTCTTTTAAGTGGAAAATTATAAGATTAGAAATCAGCCTTATAAATAGGAAAACAGCATTTTATTATAACATTTTGAAAATAAGTAGCATTGCATAATTATATAGAAAAAAAGAGTGTTTATTGTCTAGCAAATAATGAAAATGCAAATCACACAATAAATTACTTACTTTTAAAATTATATTTTGTTTGCCTCAAGTTTATTCCAAGGTTAAATAAACATAATAAAGCAACATCTTGTTGAACTGTAATTATTTGCATTATCTGCTTAATAAATAAAAAGTAATACACTAATAAATAGACAAAAACATATTTAAACATATTTAGTGTCATAATTTAAATAAAAATAAAATAATTCTCAAAACTAAAATTAAACTATTTTTGTTGTTATTCAAAGCACACAAGTTTAAATAACTTGATTTAACTACTGTAGATATTTTAGTGGAATATCCATATCAGACAATAGAATAAGTTATATGGATTTTACACAAAAAATTAATATTTTACTCATGCATTCTTACAAGCAAGGTTAATAGATGCCAATATCACCTCCGGAAATTTTTCTGCGCATGGTCTTCATTGCTTCAGTTAAGCTTCACTCAGTTGGAAGATATCTGTGTACGCCGTGTTTTTTGACACAGTAATTACAAAGTTAATTTTGCAGATCTCATAAGCTTAGTACTTTAGATTCATTTGAATGCTTTCAATGATATGCCTACTAATATTGTGAACATTTTCAACAACTTCATCAAACTCAAGTAAATTATTATTTTAGCCAAAAAATGACACTAAGGATCTTTCAAATTAATTTCTTGTCATCACAAATTTTAGAGAGATAAAAGAGAAATAAGATCGAATGATAATTGTCTAAGCTCAGAAATATATTAACTAAAATATTTTAAAATTATCTTTTTAAAAAATGTTTGAATAATTTCAGAAGAGCTGTGGTGTTTTAGTAGATTAACTTTTTCACCTCATCAGTAGCCTTTTTAAACCCAGCTTATCTCATTATAGCACTATCTGCTCTCTAATACATCGTAATGTCATTTTTTTAGGAAACAAAATTATTAAAATAACCTTCAGGTAAGCAATTTAATTGATCATTGGTGTCATGTATTATGGGAAAAATATTAATGAACACTTCATAAATTAGCAAGTATAACAAGCATTTTTAAAAAGAAGGTAAAGTTTGGCTTTGGGCATATGTGAAAGGTTGGCTTTTGGGAAAATAATATGTGTATAGATATCTATAATATATAAACATATATATTGCCACATGTAGGCAATATGTAAAGAGCTGTAATATTGTAAAATAAAGTTTAAAATAATAAAATAGTAATAATCTTTCCTTCCTATAATTTCTATTTTGTATCAATTTAAAAACCTAGGAAAAAAACTTTCAGTATTATATTCTAATTACGTTATCAAACATGAATTTTAAAAGGTGTTATTTAAATAATCATGGTCCAATTAGGTACTTATTAAGATATATTTTACTATTTTTTCACACTTTAAACTAGATTATTTGCCATGAAAAACTGTGTTACTATAAAAACTGAATGTCTATAAAAGTAAATTTAGGTAATTCAAGGTAAACTGTTTTTTTTGTATTAGAATTTCTTATGAAATAATTTCTAAAAGGGAAAGGATTTACATGTACATATATTACCTCCTATCATAATTAGTGAGTTTGAATCTCTAAGACATTCTCTCCTTCAAGTTTCCAAATAATTTTAGGAAACTATTTTATCTGCTCTGGAAGAGATATTTGGATGAAACATTTTAAAAAATTGAACCAGTTTGTATGTTACTAAACTAACACCCACTTCCATATGTTCATGTTAATTAATTTTCAGAGTGTTAGTTTGCTGTCATCTCGACAAATCCATAAAAGAGCATAGACCACTCCACCCCAGAGATAATGAATGACAGGTTCTGCCAGCAGATGGTGGCTAGGTCATTTATTTTTCCATCAGGAATCATACCTGTCTAGAGATATTATGAAAAATATTATCTATTCTTTATGCCCGGGGCTGCCCAACTCAGAGTAACATGTAGAAATGTCTATACAAATACATGACTGAAGACAGTGGTGAAAATCAGTGCATTTGGTATGGAAAATCATAATCACCTTTATAGATGTCACTCTTAACTTGTGTACAATATTTTAGATGGATGATAAAAATCATACTTATTCCCCAACATTGAGGAGAAAAATTACCTGATGTCTTATAGAAAGTTAGGTCAAAAATAAACAATTTTTCTCTGAAGACAGCTACTAAGGTTGGAGTGGGAAGGGGAGAAGCTTCCAGTAATTACTAAAAGGTAATTGGCAACCTGACTCACAGAATAAATGTGAGCATTCCAAAACATCAATGTGTTTTGATCAGCTAGATTAGCCTTCGAATTATTTATCTGAAAAACAAAGTTAGCAGAGCAAAATGTTTCTTATTCCTACTTTCTACTGAAATAATAGAGCTAGTGAGGGGAAGAATGAATGCCATCCATATTGCATATAATAATTGGTGACAAAATAATTTTTGAACCAATTCCATTAAAGTATGATTGTCTGGATGGGACATGCAAGGAATGTTTGCTGAGTTACTTTCTACACATGATTAGTGGAAGAGCATCCATTCATCAGCTTCCTTCTTTTTTGTAGTTTTAAAACATTTTTAATTAGAGTTAAAATTAAAGTTTAATTTTACTTTTGTTCATAATATTTCTTCACTGAATTGCTTTAAAATGGGTATTTTTTTCTCTTTGTCATTCAATCCTGGTGTTTTGCTTGTGTTTTTCTTGCTGTAGTTATTTTGCTTGGTTAGTTGGATTTTGATATTGAAAGTTTAAGCTATTAGATGCCTGTTAAACTGATTTAGATTATTCAGCAAGGAAACTAATGATCACAGTATGAAAAATAAATGGAGATCATATCGACATTTAGAATAGAATAACCTGTTTTCCAGTAATCAAAATCCTCTTACCTTACAAAGTTGAAAATAAATCCTCAAGGATTATATCTCTTTTCAGAGTCTGTAAGTAAAGTATGGAGCTAGGAAAGTGGCCTGATGCATGGCATTTGAAAACAATTTGAATATGGATCTATGAGAAAAATACATGCTAAATCAAAGGTGTTAAATAAAAAAGACCACAGAGTTTTCTACCATATTTATACAACTTGGTTAGTATTTAAGATAAATGTGATAATTTTTAGATTTAATTATCCAAGTCTATTTTTATTACTTAAATATTAATATAAACTTCTTGAAAATGTACATAAGTATCAGTACATCATATTATCACATGCAACTTTGCTGAGTTATATTTTCATTTTGCTTAACAACAGTGTTAATATTATAGTGTTGAAAAATATAGGGAAAAGTGAAATAAATATTCTTCAACAGAGAAAGCAGATAAACGGATCTGCGTATGAGTTCTTCATTTTTTAAATCTTCCTGTCTCTTTCTTTCCATTTGGATCTCTTGAATTCACTTGAGAATCACAAGATAGAACAATTGTAGTGATTAAAACTGGCTTACAATTTTGTTGACATTCTACCTACACAAATGTTTAAATTTATAAAAATTATTCATCAGTCCTGTCCTATGAAAGCTATGAAAATATCTTGCTGACTTATACAGGGTCCGGCAAAAGTAAGGCCTGCTTGAGTGTGGTTGGTGGGGCAATAACATGGGTGTAATAATTTATAGTTTTAATTTTAACATTTCACCTAGAATGTCATATGGCATGCTTGAGTGTGATATTGTTATAATTATGTGCTTATGATTTTGTAATAAAAGGGGTGTTATTTGTGCTAGACTCTGTATGTCTTAATTATTAGATTATAAGTATATGACAGAGAGTATGCTCAGCTATGAATATATAATAATAACAAGGATTATTATTTATATATAATGAAACTAAAAAATGAGGTGTTAAATTTTCACTTCAGAGTAGAGTTTTAAATGAGACTAAATAGAACAGATAATAAATTTTGAAGTACTATTCTGGTCATTTTAGAACAACTGAAGCAATATACAAACCAGAAATATATGTGCATATAAGTGAAAAAGACTTTTAAAAATTATTTAAGGGGGTGATCCACTTGTTTATATTTTCAGTCAAGAGCTAGTTCTTAGTGCCGTAAAGTATGCTCCTTAATATAAGCAAGAGGTTTTTTCTTTGTGCTGAAACTATAGCTTTGTTTAATAGTTATTTTTATATAATTTTTCAACAAATTTATGAGTCTGTTAGTGTTTCCTGGTATATATTGTATATATTTAATTAGTACATTTTAATTTACAGGCTCTGGGCTAAGAATATTATATTTAAAGCATAATTTAAATTTAAATAAGTTTAACCTAAAATATCTCATTTATGCTGAGTTGGATGTATTAATTCATTATGCTTTCATAAAACATAGTACTTTATAGTAGAGATTATTATATTAGAGTAGAAAAAGTAATATTTATTTAAGCTATGTAAATTATATAATGCATTTAACATGACTTTACTATCTAGAACAACAGTGGATTTGATTTTATGATTCAGTACAATACCTACCAAAATTCCACTGGTAATTTCACAGTTAATGGAAAAAAACATCTTAACATTGAAATGAAACCAAAAAAGACCCCAAATAGTCAAAGCAATCTTGAGATAGAAGGACAAAGATGAAGGCATCCATTTCCTGTTCTCAAACTACATTACCAAGTTATAGTAATCAAAACAATATGTTATTGGCATAAAATCAGACACCACAGATCAATGTAACAAAATTATAAAGGACATATGGACAATAACAAAGGGGGAGGTGGAAACAAGGGAGGGAGGTGGGGAGGGCTGGGGTTCTGTGGAGGGGTGGGGGGAAAAGGCAGAAGACTGTACGTGAACAACAATAAAAAAATGTTTAAAAAAAAAAATAAAAGGCCAGATAGTAAAAAAAAACAAAAAGCAAACAGAGTCCAGAAATAAACCCACATGCATATGGTCAATACTTTGCAACAAAGGAGTCTAGCCTATCTGGTGAGAAAAATATAAGCTCTCTAATAAAAGGTGTTGGGAAAATTGGACCACCATGTACAGATTAATGAAACTAGACCCCTATTTTACACCATGCCCAAATTTAACTCAAGTTGGATTATAGGACTGAACATAAATCCTGAAACCATAAAACTCCTAGAAGACAAATAGGGGGTCAGCTTCTTGTATAAGTCTAAGAAATGATTTTTTAGATATGAAACCAAAAGGAAAGTCAACAAAAATCAAAATAAACAAGTGGGACAACACCTAACTGAAAAGCTTTGGCACATCAAAGGAAACCTCTAACAAAATAAAAAGGCAACTTACAGAATAGGAGAAAATATTTGGAAATCATATATCTCGCAAGGATTTAATTTCCAAAATGCATAAAGAACTGACAATAATATCTTAGATCATATTCAGAAGATAGGTACAATTATTACAAGATTTATTTTATGGTTTAATTCTCATGCCTGGTTTTCAAAACATACTTTATGTGTATTTTGATGAAATTTATATTGCTTTTAATGCTGTAATTTTTCCTTAGTATTTTTGGAAAGAATTGACTTCATAATACAAGTAAATATTGTGTATGAAAATAATTTATTTATGTAAATCCATCTTAGATTAGCTATTAAAGATCACCTAGTGATAAAGACACATAATAATAACCTTTTAATTTTGTATTCTAATCTCAGAAGAACAGGTTGAGTGACTAATATACACACCACAAAAAACTAGGCTCATTAAAATTAAAATTAGATGGAAATTTTATGATCATATCACATGCATACTTTTGGAATCATTTTAGTATTCTTATATTTTCTCTTCACATGTACATAATTTTATTATGTATTTCTTTAAAAATATCTCACATAGTTGTTTCTAAGACAAATAAATGGCAAAACTTTATCATCACTTTACATTATAAATTAATATACTTCCATAAGTTTAATGAATTTTATTCATTTGATTGACATTTTATCCTTCAACACATTACAAAGGATTTAACCAAAAATAATTTACTTGACAAAATCTTTGGTTAATTTTGACATAGTCTCATGCTACTTTCACTTTTATTTATTTATTTCTTTGACTTTGCTGTAACAAGAGTTAGTGTTCCTACTAGTTCCCTTCAGTTGTAGTTACCAAGCTAATCAAGTATGCCAAACAGTGAAGTAGACTAGGATCCGAAATTCTTCTCCACTATTTACAAATGCCTCTCAAATTAAGTTTTTCATTTGCATCTGTACTTATTTGTTTAAGAAAGAGTATGATGGCCTCTAGTGGTACAGAAAGAAACATCAATGCGTACATTTTTAAAGCAATGACAATAAAAATATTTTTCATAAAAAGTGTATGCAGCTCATGTACATGTTGTCCATACCGTAATCTTTGGAATAATTACTCTCAATTCATTTATGCACATCAACAAACTCCATTGGTACACACATAGAGCACATACTTAAGGTACGTTACATGGTTATTGAACATGTTTCATGGTAGAAGATGTAAACTATTGTTAAAACAATGATAATTCAAAAATTTTAGGGGACTTGTTCATAGTTTATTATTACAACAATAATAGTTAATAGAAACTGAAAATTTATTCTGTGTCTAGAACTGTGCTGTTTTATAAATGATAGCATTTTTAACCTTACAACCACCAGATTGATTTGTATAACTGCATCTCATATTTTATATCAAATGAAAGTAAGCCACAAGAATTTATATTTTTTTGCTCAGCATCCTATTCTGTATGGACAGAGGCAGATTTCACACTCAGCTTTTCTTCCTGAGCCTAAAATCTAAATGTTTTATATCAACACATAATATAGTGGCATGACACTCAAATATGAAATATAAATAATTAACTCATCAACCAAAATGATGATATTTTATAAAAATGCATAAAATAACATTAAGGGTATTATAGTGGCATGGATTTTTAATATTAAAGTACATGAAACTTAAATATTTTGTTATCACAAATTATTTTATTGTGTTTAAAATATACATCAAAGTAATTTTTATAAAATGCAAGATTTAATTTTAATTTTATATTGGACTCAATGGCTGACATACTTTTATAGGTTACACCAAATATAAACAGAATAAACAGAGATTATATCACTGTCTTCTTTAGGAAATTCAATTATTTTAACAACTGGATATTGTAAGTGAAGCAAATTGGTACCCATTCTTAAAAATTGTTTTAGGAATAACTAAAGATTTCCACAATTTTGGCTAGTTAGCATCCTTCCTTTCCTCTTCCTTCTCTCCTCTTATTTCCTCCCCTTCTGTCCATTTCTTCTTTTCTTTTATGTTACATCTATTTTTATTATTTTTAAAGGGTGAAGAGGGTCAAATATATGGTGATGGAAGATGATTCGACTTTGGGTGGTGGGCACACGATGCAATACACAGACTATGTATCATAGAAATGCACACTTCAAACTTATATAATTTTATTAACCAATGTCACCCCAATGAATTTAATAAACATAGAAGTCAATAAAAACAAATTTTAAAAACATAAGCTCTTTTTGAAAGTCTATCAGTTTTAGCACAGATATTGGTTTATTTAAAAACTGATATGACCAGGATAGAAAAGCATGCCATCACCCAGCAAACTTGTTTTTGCTGCTCGTTTGTATCCAGCAGTCCACAAACCTGACTTCTCACTCCCACTGATGTCTGTTCCCACAGCTTTTCCTTCTCTGGAACATTATGGAACGGAATCATAAATTATGTAGCACTTTGAGACTGATTTCATTCTCTCAGTAAATGCTTCTTAGACTCAGCTCTGACCCTGGGCTCATCAATGGTCTGTAACTTTTTCTCGCTAGGTATTATTTCACTGACTGGGTCTATTGCCGTTGGCTCATCCACTCACCTGCAAAGGGCTTTTGCACATCCAGTTTACAATGATTATAAAGAAATTTTCAAGCCCACTTTTTATTTGAAAATCTTTCCATTTCTGTAAAGTAAATAACTAGTAAATGGTAATTATGTTTTACTTTATGTGTCCAGCTAATGTTTCTAACTTTCAGATTTTTCTTTGGAGAAGATTCTCCAATCTATATTACTTTTCATTTTCCCTAAGCATTGCTCCAAAATTTCTAGCTCATATTTAGGAGATGGCTTACTTTAGTGAAATTATACAACCTCCATCTTTCCCATCATATTTAGCTTATCAAATAAACAAATAAATATTTTGGATACACATGCATTTTCCTTAATAGATGTAACTCAGGTTTAGTTTTCACTGTTTTATTGGGTAGGGACAGACATGAGATGAGGTAAAGGGAGGGTTATATACATTATTGTAAAATATAAACTCAGTGGTTCTTTTACTTATGTTTAAGGCTAGTAAAGGGACAGCTGGGTGTTGTTAAACTGAGTGAGGACAAAGACAGCCCACACCAGGTGTGCTGGCATCAACAGCCCCAGTCTAGCAGTGATGGTCATGTGCAACATGACGTCCTTATAACCATCGCAATTGGCTATTCAAATGAAGCTTTGCACATTGGAATTATCCTGATCCATTTGCGGAAATACTCAGGAAATACACAGTTCCTCCACATGTGTCTGCTGTTTAGTGGTAACCTGTAGCTTTCATGAGTCCTTACCATTTCAAAACTCCTGCTAAAAAACCCTCCCAAACCTCTTTGTCATCTCTCTATCTATCCATTCATCTTTATATATAATATATGTATATATGTGTTAATTTTGGTAAAGCCTTTATTTTTGATCCCAGCTGATGACTTGAAGAGACAAAAAATCAATAGCAGAGTAATGTAGTGTTCATTATGCTAGAATTCAGAATATTAAATGACCCTGAGAAAGTCGTTTTGCCCTTATGATGCGCTAAGATACAGCTTACATTTCTGAATTATAATGGCTTACACACAATGTATGAGGGCACTATTGGGCTATGTCCACATTCGTAGCGTTCAGTCCCTCATCCTCAGATACAACAGTGTCTTAGAACCAGAATTGTTTCCAGTATTTTCACACAAACATAATTACCTTTTCTAAAAAGTTACCTTTGAAAAACGTGTAAGTATGTTTGTATTTTATGCTATGTAATATTTAGTGAAGTAGAAGACTGAAAGAATAATACTTATTTTTCCTAAAGTTCAGTCAAATTATTTAGATGTCAAATGTTACAGTGGCCCAGAATATCATATTAAGGTCAAATAAACTTTTGGGGACTCCAAAATGTATATACAAGATTAAATCATTGCTGAGAAAGCAAAATGAGTCGTATACAAAAATTAAAAATTCAAGTTTGAAACTCTGGATAGACAGATAAAATTTTGTTATGAAGTTTTCATTGTAATCATAGAAATTCTCTGAGAAGATGACTAGGCTACTGACCTGTGCCAAAAATTCTGTGTATGTCCTCGCTTCAGGTCATTTCTCCTTGCACACGTGTGCATGACCAAACGCATTGCTCACCAACTTGCCCATTAGTCAGGTTCTCCCTCTTCACTGTCTTTTAGGCCCGCCCCTGAATGTTGCTGTAATGTAACCACTGTCTGTTCCTGGTTTGCACACATTTCCTGAGTGGACAGGCCTACCTATCCACAAAGTCCCAGCTTTGCTGTGAACTCAGTTGGATGTGGAGGACATTCCATCCCAGGGCACCATAGGTGGTGGATAAGGATGAATACTGGTGCTGTTGCTGAGGATGCAAATCAGACTTTATGACCTGATGGGCCTGATGTAACCTACCTCACTGCGGGAAGTTCCAGATGCGTGTCTATCTGGTGCCCTGGGATCAAAGGTTCCAAGCTTCCCCAAGTGCTTAATACGCCAACAGCTGGTTCTCCAGTGGTGTATGCTACTCTACTGTAGATGACACCACCTTTCTCCAGAATCCCAGGGACCTGCACCATGATTCACCCACTGGAGCTTATTGCAAGCTCCACACTACATCATTTTCCTCTACTGACATGTCCAACACAATATGCTGCAGTGAATGATCCAAGCAACCAGGCTGATTGCATATGACCTAGACCTGCCGAAGGTGCTTTCCTTCCTTTAGGACCCACACTAAACTGATAGCCTTTAATGTAGCCAGGTATATGGATCAAAACAATATTCTTGGATGTGGAAAATGTTATATTCAGAACCTAAAAAGCCTGCTAGACATGGTGCTTCCTTCTCTTCTTTCTCTTTGCTGGGAATGCCAGATGCAGTACCTCTTTTTTGCTTTGGAAGGGTTATCCTAACATATCCTTGACTACTGGCACCTTAAAATTGTCATGGAAATGGCTGGTCACTTTTTTTTTAATGTGCAAGGAATTTACTAAAGAAAATACCTATGTAAGAGTCACTATTATGACTGCAAAGCAAAGCCTATGTTGAGGAGAACAGAGGGAGGAAATTGCGTGGATGCATCCTAGGCCACTATGCAGTCTAAGACACGTCCAAGGAAAGTCCTGGGCAGGGTTCAAGTCACGATCAGCCACCAGAAAAGACCTGTGTCTCTTAGGAATGTATATACCTTAGTGTCCCGGACTTGCTCGTTCTCAAACTGGGATGCTTGGTCTCGGTGCAGGATTTTTCTTTTCTTTGGTGGGGTTCAGAATGCAGCTACTTAGAACCCAGCCCAGCTAAAGTCCCTGTCATTGGAAGTCTGCTAGTACATTCTCATGAACACCAGTCTATTTTATAGTTCTAACATGTATGTTATTAACAACAAAAAGTATATAGCGTGACCTGTGGTGTCAGGCAGAAATATGATTAAATCCCACTTCCACCAGCTTTAATGGTGTGACCATAAATTAAATGCCTTAAGCTCTGAGACTGTTTCCTCGGTTGTCTGAATGGATATAATAACACGGTACTATGTAAGGAATAAATAGAATAAATAAATAACATAAAATATCTGGTTCAGAGTGGGTAAGCAAGATACATATTATTCAATATTAGCTTTAAGATTTTGTTTATCTGTACAGGAAAGCCAAGTTTATGATCGGTCATAAATCTGAATGTGGCTCACATATTTAATAAATGGGCACCTTAGAAACCATATGTATAATTTAAAATATAAGAGTTTTGGTTTCAGCAATTAGAAGTTCAGGACTCCGCTGAAGGAAGAGCTAAATCACTCGGGGACAAACAAGGAAATTAATAGTAAAATGTCAAGGCACTGGGACATACTCGGATATTAAAGTGTTCTTAAAAGGACAAAATTAAAAAATCATCCTACAAGCAACAAACACCAGCATATTTACCAATGAAGTCTGAATTTCGACAAGCTCATGGATTTATAAACATCTGTTATTTTAAATCTCTAAATTTTATTCTACAGCTAACCGATTTTGTGAAATGTCTTGTACGTGCATTAAAATTCAGTATATAGTATAAAACAGGGAAATATATCTTCCACATTCACTTGTGTCTAGAAATTTTGTCTGGAGCCACCTGGACTTCGAGTAAAGGGAAAGAAAGAGACTAGCCTCATCCATTACAGATAACAGTTACAATAAAAAAAAGATTAGATGAAATAAAAATTGCATTGCCCAAGTACCTGAAGAGGAATTTATCAAGAAGAGTAATTCTATCTCATGAAAAAACACTTTTCTTAAATAGAAGACTCTTAATGGTAACAAGTATGAATGGTTTAAAGTAAGGCATGTAGATAGTCCGAGTGGAATATTTAGTAACCTGTAGTGATTTGGTCAGTGTAACTTTCAAATCATTTATGACTTAATATTGATACTCCTACTAAAATAATGCCTGCTGGTTAAATGCCTCTCCTTAAGCTGCAGTTGGATTTTCTAAGCTAACATTAATTAAATTATATAAAACTGAATCAGAGTTAACTGTATTCATCTACTTGTTTATTAAATGCTCCTTAATTTCTCTTGACTTTAGTAAGCTTCGCTGTATGCAATAAATTGGGTATTATGGTGCTGTTAGCAGAGATTTTATAAATGTTGGTAGCATTGAGGAGAGGAAGTTAAAGAGAGAAGGTGACAACGTGCTGTATTTTAATAATGAGAGGAGTATAGTTTTCTTCAAGCGTGTACCCCTTTCCCTGTTTGGGAACATAGGATCATATCATATATACACTTTCAAGTCCATTCCTATTATGAAATGTAATGGCTATCATCTGTGAGTTATATTTTGAATAGTTTTCCAATGTTTTATTTCTGTTTTTATTTTTAAAACTAAAAGAATATTATTTCTTACAGCAAGGTTTCATAAATGTTTGACTGATCTATACATATTTAATTTTTTAGGTTGGTTTGTTGTGATCTTTATTTTTGGATAAAAATTTTTAATATCTTTTAATATGCATATAGTTCATATTTTTAAAGGAGAAAATCCAATAAGTGATTATTTTATATTTCATAAAATAAGATTGAGGAGTGAGTGTTAATATTCTTGAGTCCCATTGTTGGATCCCCTGGATTCTTTCTTTAAAAATGTATTTGACATATAACATTATGTAAATTTAAGGTCTGCAATGAAAAAAAATGTGTTAATTTGATATATTTATAGATGTAATGTGATTGCCATTGTAATAATCAAGAGCATTTCTACCACATTCATAATTATCACGTCCTCTTAGTGGTTAGATAATTAAGTTCTAGTCCTTTAGTAAGTTGATGACTATAACAGAGTACCATTGTCCATTTTTATGACATCGTGCATTAGATCTTATTTATCTAGTTATTATTCACCACACATGACACCTATGTAAATTTAAAGAGCATCTATCCTTTCCCCAATCCCCGTCCCCTGCTAACCACCAATTTACTCTTGTTTTACAAATTAGGCTATTTTAGATTTCACATATCACACTGTACTTTTGTTTTTACTGTCTGTCTTATTTCACTCGGCATAATGTGCTCAAGGTCTATCTACGTTGTCAGAAATAGCAGGATGTGCTTCTTTCTCATGGCTTAATACTCATTATCTGTCTATCTATCTATTTATCATCTGTATATCATGTAAATAATACAGGTATATATCAAATTTTCTTTATCCATTCTTCCATTGACAGGCATTTAGGTTGCTTCTGTATCTTGGCTATTGTGAATAATGGCTACAATAAATGTGGAAGTAAATATATCTCCTAAATATCCTGTTTTCATCTTCCTGGGTACGTATCGAGAAGTGGAATTGCCGCATTATATGGTAGATCTATTTGTAAGTTTTTGAGAAACCTCCACATTTTTTTCCATAGTTGCTAAATCAATTTACATTCCCACCAACAGAGCACAAGGCTCTTCTTTTCTCCCTATCCTCCTCAACACCGCTATCTTTTGTCACCTTGATGACTTCCATTCATTCCAATGGGCCTGAGCCTGAATCTCATTGTAGGTTCCATTTGCATTTCCTGATGACCAGTGATGTTGAGCATCTTTGCATAAACCTTTTGGCCACTCAGGTGTCTTCTTTAGGAAAAACGTCTATTTAGTCCCTCTGCTCATTTTGCAATCAAATTGGTTTTGTTTGTTTGTTACTGAGTTGTATCAGTTCTCTATGTATTTTGGATATTAACCCCTTACACTGAATACAGTTGGCAAAAATTTTCTCCCATTCTGTAGGTTGCCTTTTTATTTTGTTAGTCATTTCTTTTGCTGTGCAGAAGCTTTTAAGTTGACATCATCCCATTTGTTGATTTTCACTTTAGTTGTTCATACATATGGTTTCATGCCCTCGAGAAATCATTGCAAAAACCAGTGCTGAAGAGCTTCTCTCCCTTCCCCAGTTTTTGAACACAAGTCAACTATGTGACTCTTGCCAAGACTTGCTACTCTTATAGGAACAGGAGAATGAAAATAAATGGAAGAAAATGTAATGGGCATAATACAAGATCCAAATATACATGACAAAAATAATAAGATTTTCAGTAATATTTTAAATTGTTTCCATAAGGACAGCCATTTGGTTCTCCACTTCATTACTGAGAGTAGGTGGATAAACTTGGGGAGAAGTTGGAAAGACTGCTCCCACATACTGCGTACTCACCAGATCAATTACATAAAAGAAGCAAAGCTGGAGGGAAACAGGAGAGCTTTGTGCTTCTGGTTTTGTCTAAAAAACAATCAAGAACATCACCAGGGTCAAAGTCATTCTCTAGGGTAGACTAGGTTCGCCAAACCCAAATGGTCGGTGCCTCTGTGTTTGTTGGGTCATCTGAATTATTCGCGATGAATTGTCATTAATCTGTGTTGACCTTAAACAAACAGTTGGTCATTGGTCATTTCTCTAGCAAAATAGATTTATCTGGGAATAACAAAGAATTGCACATTGAGATGTGTTCTAATGGTGAACTATGCCCAAGTCCCAGGAAACACAGCAGAGGAAACTTTCTTACAGAGGAGGATGTTGTTGGCTTCTGCAATCCATTTTGGGTTTGAGAGCTCCCCTTTCTAAACTCCCAACTTCATTTTAAATGAAGTTTGTAATAGTATTTACATGGGAAATTCAGCTTATTTAAATAAACCCAAAGAAACAATACCACTGAACACTAATATATCTGAGTATTTCTTTTGCATATTTTCAAGGTATGATTTCTTCCAAAATAAAATCTAGAGAATGGAAGCCACTTGTGAAAAATGATGGCAGGACCACAAGTAACTGAGAAGGTAGTAACTAAAACTGATATAAAGACTGGTCTTAATTGACTCACAACTAGTAATGAAGAATGAACTTGTTTAATTGGTTCATAAACAAGAATATATTTTGTTTTAATTATCTAAGTTTACATCCAGGACAGTTGCAAGTTAACCACTTAATTTCAGCAAATGCCCCTTTGACATAAGATAGTCACTGTTCATCTATTAGTTCTTTACCTGACTGAATAAAAAGGAAAAAAAAAAAAAAACAGATGTATTTACTTCTCTTAATTTCATTCACATGGTGAGTTGCATTTATAAAAATGAATCTTACCAAGTCAAAAAATGCTGCACTGATAAGCTGTGAGTGATGACAGTAATTCCACTAATGCAGCTGCCAAATACACAAATTATCCTAATGATGATTTTGTTGTCTGATAATCACATCCCCCAAGGACCATATACAGTCAACCTCCACAGTGGCACAGCCCTCTCCAGGCGCATGTTGCTTTTTCCGGTCTCAGTAAAAGCTACATAATATTACTGTATTAGCATAAAGTAATCATCATAGCTGAACATGAGTTGAACACAACGATAGCTGGGCTGCTAAAGGGTAATCGAGGACACTCCTACATGAGGTGCTGAGTCCTGTATTCATTTCCCTGATGAGTGACAGAGCCATCGTGTAGACCTCAAACTTGCTTCCTCACAGAGTAATGTGTGAATTTTGAAGGAATAGAATACTTAAGTGACCAATTTTCTTAAATCAATGGGCACACTGCTTGATAAAAATATGTTGAAAACACAACTAAGTGAAGTCTTTATGGGTTTGCTGGCAAATGCTTTTTATTTCCTTCCTGAATTCTCAAGTAACAACTAAAAATGGCTTTCACAAGTCTATTGAATTTTAAAGTATAATTTGCTAGGTTATTTTGTTCATTAGATTCCACATATAAGTGAAATCATATGGCGAGGGAGACAAATGGTGATGGGAGGAGACCTGGAGTGGCGAATGCATAATACAGTACATAGATGATGTATTGTAGAACTGTACACCTGAAACCTGTATAATTTTATTAATCAATGCCATCCTAGTCAATTCAATAAAATAACTTTTTTTAAAAAGGATAATTTGCAATGAAAAAGTATTTACCATATCACAGAACTAAGATAGCAAAACTTTTATTTGGAGAATGGAGGTTTAATATTGATTTATCCTACATACAATAATTTTGCAAAATAGTTCTTCTTTTTCTTTAGACTAAATTTCTTGATCAATTTTTTTAAGAACTTGGAAGGGTCTGAAATTTTTATCATGCTGACAAGTTAGTCTGTCACGGTCGCATGGCTGTGGACGAACAGACTGGGGTCAGAGGCAGAGGCTTGGTTATTCCTCATACAGCAGACAGCATGAGCTGCGTGTTTGCATTATTTCCCCTGTTCCCTGTGTGCCATGAGGCAGCGTGGGGCCACCCAGGTGGGTGCTGCCCATGTAGTTGGTTGGTGGCATGACTGAGAAATACAAACTTTGAAATCTCCAATCTTTTAAAGGATCTACTAGAGAACCTGCCCAGTGTTTGCCACCTAGGAGCTCACTGTCCTGGACAGCAATCAAATCCACTCTCTGCCCCACATGGATAAACTGTCCTTATTTTCAGCCTTGAAAATGCAGTTCATAAAAAGGTAGCAGAGTAGTGTCTCTGTTTATAAGAAGTATAGAGACACAAGAGACTATTTGAAATTATCTCCATACAGATTTTCCAAGCTACAGTCCAAGAGATAATTTTCAAAAATGGTCACTCTTCAGATATGCTTAATTTTGATAGTATTCATAACTTTCCTTTTGTTTTCATTTTTTGTTTGTTTTGGGTGGAATGATAACATACAGCAATGGAGACAAGTACAGAGCAGGTATTTAAGTTTGGATCCTCCAAAAATATTAGATGCCAAGACAGAATTAGGCATGCATGATATTTGTTGGGAGAAAAGGTTTCAGTAGGCAAAGGGGAAAGAAAGCAGGGTGCCTCTTTCAGAAGGAGAGAACTTTCAGAAAACAATGCATGGCCGGCATGTGTGGAGGGACAGAGACTCAGACCGGAGTCAAATTCTGAGAAACACTCATCCAATTCCGTGAGAAGCTCTGAGCAAAGATTACCCGATAGAGAAGGCCCTCTTTAATTACCATGCTGAATTCAGTCATCTAGGAGCAATCTGGGAAGAGGATGAACTTGGCTTCTGTTCTGTGTTGGATCCTGAATACATAGTATGAATGCTGTGTCAGCTGTGGTCCAGAAGCAAGTTCTCTGCTGAGGGACTTCATCACAGCATTCGCGGGGCTGCCATCCAAGGGTAGTAGGACTTGCAAGCATAGTGAAACAGCCACAGTGACATAATTGTTTCAAAGCTTCCCTTCTTAGGTAGACGTTATGAAAGATAAGCAATCTTATGTTTTGCAATTGGACAATAAGATAGAAATCCAAAGCCCTCTCTGATATAACATAAAAGTTGACAGGTAGGGAAAAAATGAAGTACAAAAGAGATTTCAGAGTTTCAGGATAGAACAGAGGTCAGCAAACTTTTTCTTTAAAAGGCTGGATAGTATGTATTTTTGGTTTTCAGGACACACAGATTCTGTTCTGTCTCCAACTCTGCCTGTGTAGAGTGAAAGCAGCCCTAGCCAATATATAAATAAATGGGGGTGGCTGAGTTCCAGCAAAACTTTTCTCCAAAACAGTGGTGGGCCAGATTTGGTCCACAGACCATAGTTTGCCAACCATGGGTGTGGAATAATGTATGTGTTCTGCAAATGTTTATCTCTGTACATGGCCAGTGGTAGCAATTGACACAGATGATATTTCCCATCTAAGATGAACAGAAGCCAAACATTGGAAGTATATGTTCTCTTTGAAAAATTGTAATGTTGCCTATTGAAGAAAGTATCTTCAGAACATCACAAAGATACATGAAATTCTTCTGTGTTTTGGGGACACAGAAGAAAGTTCGGATAAAGTCCATGCAGACTTTTATGCTTCAGTGGAACAAGTAAGCATATAGGGGTAATGAAATGAAAAAAGTCATTTAACTATCTCAATATTTTCTTTTTTGTTATGCCTTGTATTGAAATGAAGCTATTTAATAGAAAAAAATAATTCACATACACTTGTACAAGAATTCAAATAAAAACTGGAAACAAAATAAGTGCTTATTAAAGTATGAAAGTTCTCATTTTGGTTTTAGGTAAAGAAAAAAAAGAAAGAAAGGAAGAAAGAAAGGAAGAAAGGAAGAAAGGAAGAAAGAAAGGAAGAAAGGAAGAAAGGAAGAAAGAAAGAGAAAGAAAGAAAGAAAAAACCCAAAGGAGTCACTGGTTACCCAAGTGAATATGCAATCCTCTGATTTAGTTTGTACCCTTCTGAAATACCACGTAACTCAGGTGTAGGCAACTTATTTGGAAAGTCATCCCAAGAAGTAGGAGTGGAAGGGTGAGAGGAAAATTTCATACAAGGCCACAGTTGTTAAAGTTGCCATGGTAGGAAACAGGGACTCCTCATGGACCAATGGGAAATCACGCCTGCCACCCAGAATTGTTCACCAGTGGGCTGCAACTCCACGCATTCTGAGATCCATTCATCAGCACACCAAGTGGGCTCCCACATGACCAGAGAAGTTCCTGAGTGAGAAAGTGGAGAGACCCACAAACGAAATGATTGTAGAAGCAGGATGTCATCAAACAGCGGTGAATCTGCACTCACAGGACGCAGCCTACGGTGGGTGTCAGAGCTGAAACCAGAGAGGGGCCCGGGGTGTGTGGTGCAGGGCACCAAAGGCCTCTGCCACACCCTCACGTTTAACTGTGTATTCTATGTGGAGTCAAAGGATCATGTAGCTGTTCTCTTAACTTGGAAGCTGATTACATTGCTTTCACAGGTACAGAAGGGGTACCTGCGCTGGTAATCTTTCCTGGATCATTAGAATAATAAGTAGTGATGTTACTTTTTTAAGATTAGCATTCATTCACTGACATAATAAAGAGAGCAGATTATACATTGTAATGTTATGGAAATGGCTGAACATTAATCTCTTCACAGACTTATTACTCTAATCCAGATACCAACTTTGTGCCATTATGTATGTTTTCATAACAAGTGCATCATATTATTTTTAGAAAATGAAATTAAACAAGGAAAATAAAGATGTCAATATCGTATTTAATGGTATCTTTGACATATCTGCAAAGTTTCCAGACTCTAATTTTGTATAATAGTACAGACAGTTTGTAATGGCCTTACTTTTGTTTGGTCTTCTAATTGTGTAAAAAAAAAAATCTCATTTTCTTGGAATGGACATCATTGACTTAGTTTTTCTAAGCACAGCACAGAATAATTCTATAAGCAATTTAGTTTTAAACTATTTCACTTCTCTCCCACCAGAAACTTTCCTAATCCAAAATCAATATGTGGAAAGCATTATTTTAGAATATGAGGAGGACTGATCCTGTTGCCCTTACTCATGACCAAATCATTCCTCGTGTGCAATTTCCTTATAAAACCCACCTGGAAGCCAACCAAATGCAGAGTCCACAGGGGATGGTATTTATTAACAGAATCATATTCTTTTAGAGCTAGACTGATAAACATATGTCCAATAGGAAACAAACTCTTATTAATTGGTAGTGGCTGCCTAGAAGTCTGTGGTGAGATGACTCCCCTTGTAGGCGTAGTGAGTGAGTGCTCCTTGGCCGATTACTGATACACGTGCAAGAGCACCAGTGGGCGTTCCTGAGTTCAATATGCACACACCCTGCCCTGGAGAAATGTTGACGAGGGCCCTCAGAGAAGTCATTTCCTCCATTAAATAGCTATGTAAACACTGCTAATCAACTCTGTTGTACCTGTTTATGGGGCTAAAATGTACCTGTTGTTATATGGGGCTAAAATTATTGCCTACCTAAGGACTTTTGTCTTTGCCTCTTTCTCCCCCAGGTTGGAGGAAGTGGAGATAGAGAGGTGGATAAGTGACACAAACTTAATAAGTTTCTCCTTAGCAGAGTACCCAGCAAAAATTAAGAGACAGATAAGAACTAATTCTAATTGTTCTAATTATAATGACCGTGGTCATGCAAGCCATCAGCATTGTTTGTACCACCGTCAGACACTGTTAAGAACTTCACATCTTTTCAGTTTTCATATTTCTTCACAATAATCATATCAAATCATTGAAAATAGTTGTCTTTGTTTACCACAACTAGATAAATGAAAGCGACCATTGAGGACATTGCCTCACAGGAGGTCAAACGGTCACTTTGGGAGAAGTGAGCATGGGTCCGCTGTAACCAGCAGCCGGCGGTGACCTCTGCCCTCCAGAGGCATGTTTTTGTTCATTCTCACGATGACAGGTTTTTGTAGGAGAAATAAAATTGTATATTTTTGTTTGAACAAGATAGTCTATAAAGCCCTATTTGTAATGATTTAAACTTGTGATCATTAAAATGAATGTAGGTATTAGCCTACCAGTAAAAATTTTCTTAAAATATGTATATATTCTTTAGGAATAAGGAAACTACACAAATCACAATACAACAAGTAAGCGGCATGTTCCTCCCTCAAAGTAAATATACAAAGATCTCTAAACCTGCCTGACTAGGTCTTGGGAATAAATACGCTAGTAGAAGCTAATAGAAGAGTGCTTCGTGAAATGCCAGTCACCTGGGAGACACACAATACAACATACCCGTGAAAAGTACAGGCCTCACACTGTGAAAAAGGAAGTTCCCAAGCCCACACGCTGTTGGAAGGTAGACTAGAATGCTGTTCAGTGAGGACCCTTTTGCATCAGGTAAATTCTTTCCTCCAGCATTGTTATCTGACTTGACAATTTGCCCCTGCGATTGGCTTCAGTCACTGGCACGTAGGCGGAAGTGTGGGTGTTCCTGAGATTGAAGAAAGGAAGGAGTCGGCCTTGTGATGGAGGCAGGGACAGGAGAAGCTATAGAACCAGACCTCATGGACAGCCCTTCCGCATTTAAAATCACTGCTCCTTACAATTCTCTTAAGTCCAAAGGCTCGCTAGGATTGAAATTCCTTTTGTACCCATTCTACAGCTTTATTCCAGAAGGTTGGAACTGAAAGAATATATAATTAGGAAACGCGAATACCCCTAAATTTGGAAATCTATAAACAGGTTCTTGGTGAAACTTAATTATTCATGATAGATATTAAAAATATCTTTTTGTGCTCAGGGCAGATATAAAATTATAACACAATTTCACATTCCTATTTTTCTTCATTGTCATGCAATCACATAAAAAAAATACAAAAGCCCATATTTCTTTCAATATCTTTAAGGATAGACAAGGTTTTTTGATTCCTTTCAACAACTTCTTTAATTTCCTAATTTTAGTGAATATTTCGTATTCGTTGTAGTTCACTTCCAGACGTGCCAACTCTTTTTGTCACTATTTCGCTCCACTGGAAACCACCCTGGATCTGATCATTCTTAAAGAACTTCTAAAGTTTGTTCTTTATGGCAAACTTCGCTGAACACAGGGGTTATATTACACAAACAGTTCATTACATAAAGGAAAAAGTAAAACTGAATAATAAATATGCTTGTTCTTACAAGTCTAGCAGTCCCTTGGACTGTAGGGTTTGTGTGGCTTAGAGGTTCTTTCCATTGCTCCCTCAACCTGTTCACCAGGGCAGGTTCCAGAGTGGAAAGTTACTTTTATTAGTTTTAGTAATTTATTCTGGTCTCTCTTTCCTCTATGCCAAACATAGTTCGCACCTTGCTTTGCAAATCCCAAACATTATTAAACCTAATTACTCATGGCCATAAAGACTGTATCTACCAGTAATACCAAAAATGGCAGAAACTTTAAAATAAATGCCCTTCTCTAACCAAACAGTAAATGTGAAGGATGAGGCTTCTTTTCTCATCATTGTTTACAAGCATAAGAGAGCACTTTATGGATTTATTTTGCCTGGTCCAAAGCTATTCTATTATTCCCTTTTTGAAAGCTGCAGTGCCCGCAGGAAGGTTTTGTTTATTTATTAATACTGAAATTTCCTTTTCTTTTCCTTGAATTGCAGGTTTGCAAGGGATCTCAGAGAGCTAATCTAAAATAATGCCTTTCTCTTTCTCCCAAAACATCACTGCCAGGGCTGTAGCAGATGACAAATTTCAGCTTTGAATTGTTCAGTTGCCTTCCATGAGACTTCATGTTTAAATATTTTTCATTTTAATTAATTTTTAATTATATTTTTGGAGTTTAGTTATATGCATAAAGAGCATTTAGTTATCTTTCTAAAGCTAAAAACAAAAGTAAACTAAATACAACACAACTTTATTTCAGAGGTTATAAAAATCTGATTCCAATTCTCTATAATTTTTCATTATAAAAGCAGTAGCTATGTATGTAAGGTGGAGGGAAATAATAGCAAAGAAAATATGCATGTAATCGTACAATGAACACTCACAAAGGTATATGTAAGCAGTATTCAGAAATGACATGAGTTGATTGGCAAAGATGTATTACAGTAGCATTAGTCACAGATGCAAAAAAATTACAGGATAATTAGAAATAGTCTTTGGCATATTGACTGACCATTAAAAATGAAATTCATTTTAATAAATCTATAATTATGATACTATGCTATGATGGATTTGTTTATGAGCCTCCCTCTCTTTCCTCTCTACACCCGTGTGCTCATGTCCTTCACAGATAGAAAAGCACAAATGTGCTTCTAATTTTAGCGGGTGCTTGTTGTTGATGTCGCTGTTGGTATTGTCACTGCTTAACAGTTAGGAGAAAAAGTGAGTGATGATCTGAATTAATAAACATATTGACCAACATTTTTTGTAAACAAGTAAAACTGCCCAAATATTTCAATAGGCCACTTAAAATTTACATTCATTTAATCTTTTTTCTTAACATATGTTCAAATGCTACAAAAATAATGAAAAATTAGTAAAAATAATCATTAAATATGCAGAAGTTTTTGAAATCTTAATATGATTTATTCATTGGCTTTTCTGGTAGCTTAATAATTAATCAGGTCACAGTGATATTTTCATCTGTTTTAAGGTCTAGCATTAAGTTTAGAATGCTCACTAAAAGATAAAGTCTTTCTCCTACCTTTGGGTTACCACTGTACTTTATAAAATACAAAAGAAACAGTGGGCCAGTTGACTATGTGATGAATTCAATATGTTCAGCATAATACCCAATTACATCCAATTGCTATTTCTTCATCGTGGCATATATATTTGTTGATTGACATATCACAAAAATTTTGAAATTTCGTCTAGAGATGTTTTGACAGTGACTTTAGAAAGCTGTATTAGTACCTGTGTGACATATATCAGACATGGGGACACAGCGGAAACCATTAAGGTAATTTAACTTTTTAGCATGTTCTAATTATTTTATATGAACCTGTAGAATTTGTATTCTATGAATATAAAATATGGACTTGTTCTTATTATACCAGTCCTGGTGCTCAGAAATATCTCTGTATATTTTATTACTTATTTAACACATTAGAAAGTATGGTTATATTGAGAGGGACCTTGGGAAAATTACTAATTGTGTATTGATATAAAAATTCATTACATCTTTCAGTAAAGTGTTTCAGAAGTAAGTAATTAAGATTTTTTAAATTAAATCTGTTAAAAGTTTTTCTAGATATATTTTGCAATGTTTGTACATGTTACTATGAGTGATAATTTCTAGTTAAATACAATATTGATCACAGGTGATTATTTTTAAAATGTGGAACAAATAACTTTATATTTTAAGGGCAAAATTGTAATGTCGATGAAGAGAAAACAGATAATAAAATCATGAACGTTCATAACATGAGTTACGACTCAGAAATAGACTCTGTTTTGTATGTGTACTTTTCTCATTTCCAAATAACTCTACATCAGACAACATTTTTCAAATTTTAAAATACTTATTGATGCCCAAATGCTATCCAGATCTAGCAACAAAAATTTAGAGCATTCATTCGGTGTTATGTTAGGTAAGAAGTATAAAACAGGAATTGCAAGGATGACAATTTTGCTCAACGCGATTGCCCTGTATTGTAAGACAGCAAACATACAAAAGAGATGTTGAACTGGCTTTGGAAATATTTTGGAAAAATACATGAATAAGATATTCTTGCTACTAAATTTACAAATATTGTTTTGGTTGAAGGGACCTCTTCTATCCACCGGAAATGTTTCATTATTGCGATCTTTGTGGTTGGGAGAAATCTTAGCCGTCTTTAAAAAACCTGCATTCACACCAGTATTTCTAAACAGAAGCCTCAAATAGGGCTCATCTATTAGAGCTTTCTTTCACTCCCTCCTATCACCCAACTGTGTTAAATCATGCAAAGAAAAACGAACAAATAATTCACTCCAAGGCTGGAAATCAATGTTGCAGAATATGTGATAGATAGAACCAGGCATTAAGAAATTAATGCGGAATAACCAAGAGGATAGGAACCTGCTGTGGTTGTTTGGTTCAATGCTTCATGGGGCTTGGCTCACGCAGAGCGCATAGACATCAGAAATGTGAGGTGGATGGTGCTTTCTTACTTAGTCTTGGTTGTGTCTTTGAAGCAATAATTGGTTGTTGAAATGAGTTGCTCACAATACACTTAGAATTTAATATCCCAAAGTATAGGCTAGAGAGGACTGGCTGTTATTTTTGCTTTAAAACGGGTGACTTGGTGTGTGTTGTTGACATTTAAAGCACTCTTTTGGTGAAACAGAACATTCTGGGACTGGAATAAAGAGTGACAATTCCCCTAGAACGTTTTTGGAGTTGGGGGGAAGAGGGAGCTAAAACTTAAACTTGAAGAGGGTTAAAGCAGACAGTGTATCTGAAAAACCTCAGAGGATTCTTTTAGTCTCTCTCCAAAACATCCCTTTTGTTTTGATGGAGCTAAAAGTCCCAGATGGAGAGAAACAGGGCACCGGCTCAAAAGAAACCACAGCAGCATCTATTTTCAATCACCGCACAGATGCTTTTGAATTTCTTCTGAGTGTGGGCATCTTTCCACAGAATGTAGAAACATTTTTAATAAGATGCTTGAGAATGTAAATATCTAGAAAGAAATTCAAAGGCACTAATATTTGCAAATGGCATGCCCTACTCATTTCAGCAGGCCTCGACTAATTCACCATGTGTTATGCAACCTCACTGCACAGATGACAAGATGAAAATGACTAATCTGCAGAATTGTTTTTCTCAAATACCCAAACAATAGTAATATATAAATGCCAGACAACACATTATTTCTTGCGATTAGTGTTTATTTTATCTAGCTGTATTTGAGCACCAAAATTGGTCATCTTGGTGATGGTCAATGTTCAACTGTAACAAAGCTGAGCTATAAAATACAGGAAAAAACCCTGAGAATAATTACTTTTTAGTGTTTTAGGATGTTGAACTGTCCATTGGGATCAGTACGTAATCAACATAATAGATTGGGGATGATATTTAAATTGTACCCAGGTAGTCACTAAACAACTTCCACACACGTTTGCCTCTTTGATTGCACATGAACATCTAAACGCGTGTCTTTCTTGAATAAGACGTTTGCGCCCTTTGCCTAGAATCCAAATATGGGCACGGCTCTCTCACTTAACTCCTTCCTCAGGGCATTGCCCGCAGCTGCCTCGCCGTGGCCTCCAGGACTCAGGAGGCACTATTCACATAGATTACAGTGTGAACGATGATCTTTGAAGTGTGCAGGGCGGCTTGTGTTTGTATTATACCCGTCACCCTTTGAAGGAGGCCTTCCCTAAGCACTGCTAACAATGGAAACCCCCACTTGAAAATCCCTTCCCTTCTCCCTTCTTAGGATATATCCCCGTAGCCCTTACAACATATTTTCCAGAATGTCTTCGCTTGTCTCTGTTTTTAGAATACAAACTCCAGGAAGGTATGGGTTATTGTCTGTTTTTCTACATAGGTATTTCCACCATCTAGAGCAGTGGTGAGCAGTCAATGAACATTTGCTGAGTGAGCAAATAGTTGGTTCTATATCTTATACTTTGCGTTTAATTGAGGAGGGCTGGACAGGAAGAGAGAAACAGAGACAGAAATGGGAGACAGAGAAAGAAGGATCGAGATAGTTAAAGTAAAAGATCTTATGGAGCAGATGGGAAAATAGATAAGAAAAACCTTCACACCAGGGTGACAGAGACAATGAAATGAGATGCAGGGTGTAGATATAGAGCCTACCATCGGTATAAAACAAACAGCAATACCGGGGCTACTTCAGAGGCCACAGCTAGAGATAATGCTGTAGAAATAAGTAAGTATAATAATTTAGGATGTTCCTATCTTTCTTAACAGTCACTACAAAAAAATTGTTTTCTTGAATTGTGGTGAAGAGGATGTTTATAGCTGGGCAGGGCCAGCAGTTTCTTCCTTGGCAGCCTCGGCGTGTGCTTCAAATCCACCTGACTGTGAGTGTGTTTATCGTAGGGGCTTCTCCAGCTATGCCAGTATAAGAGGGGTGATTGGATGAGGGCAAAATTGAGGAATCACTCACATAGTTATTTGACTGATAAAAATGGTTTTAGATAAAGTTAGTTGCCCATCACATGGCTATATTAAAGTTAAAATACTTTTCAGCTTTTCATTACTTTTCTGTTTACTACTCATAGGGAAGAGATTATATTATCTATATCATTATTTTCATTTTTCCACATGAAGCGAGTGACCCAAGGTGAGAATTGCAAAAACATGTGAACACTAAACTTCAAATAAAAAAGCATATGTGGCAATTATTGGAGATTTGAAAACTTGAGGTACGGTAATAATTTTTGAGACTTTGATCTTGACTGTGATGCAAAAATTCTGTTAAAAACGACTAAGAGACTTCAGAACCCCTAACTAAAATACTATAATTATAAAAATAATATAATCCTGTTAAACATATTACAGGTATAAAAATAGTATAATCATAAAAATTGTATAATCCTCTAAAGTAGCAGGTTGTCATTAAAAGCAATGGCAATAAAATAGATTAAAAATATAATTTAATACTTCAGTAAAATGTTCATTAACTCAAAAATGATCAATTTTGGTTTTAATTAATTCTTTATCTTTTTTTATTCACTCTATGTTATCAGAAAAAACAGTCTTAGATAATTTCAATATGCCATTCTCTTTATTAATATAGTTTATAAATGACCAAAAGAGTAAACTGTTTTCCTAAAACAAAGGTTCACAAAACAGTCTTGTAAAAACCTCTCTTTATACAAAATGATTAGCAAAATTTTCTAATAGTTTTCTGGAATAACTGGCCCTATAATAAAATGTTAGCCTGACCATAATCATTTTACTTTTGGTTTTATTGGTTGCTATGTGACTAACTGGGACAGGTAATCATGTTTACATAGCCATCCTTCTTAATTCTCTAAAAGGCTCAAAAACATAGAGGGAAGCATTAATATCAGTGTTTACATGAGATTTCAAGTTGAAAAAAAAATCCTATATATGCCTTTTCCTACTTTTCTATGTCTTTTCCTAATCCCTCCTGCTTTCTTTCCTAATATTTCTCTTTAGTATCAAATCTCTGACTCCCAACTTGAGTATGTAGTTTTACTGAGAAAAGACTTTTACCTAGAAAAAACAGTATAATTCTAAATAAATAAGCTCTTTATGCATATTAAGATGGCCGTGCTTTATGAGTGCTTATTTGAATGCACAGTTAGTAACCCCTCAGTCACATGATTTCCTGTAATGCAGTTGTTTGAGCTGCATTTCCGACAAGAGCCTGTTTCTACAAATGCATTCAAATGGAAATCATATCATATATTCGATTGTGGTTTAATATTTTGAATCCATGTAAATTACTATAAAATTCCCAGTTATCTATTACCATCAGTTATTTATTTAATGACCCATGTCAGACAACCCACAAGTGTGTCCACTGTTAAAATGGTTTTTAAAAATTAGAATGTGTTCAATTCTCTCAAAGTTTTTTTTACCAAATGAGTATGTCTGAATTCCATGGTTATAGCTGTCTGACTCACAGTCTCGGATGAGTCCCTAGTATTTGGATTCTGGACATGAGCTCCACCTGAGTTTCTGGATCCCGAGACAGATAATATGGGGACACAATCTGAGAACTACTGAGTAGCAGGTCAGTATTTTTACCTCTTTGGGTTGTAGCATCAATGTGTTTAGAATCCATCAGCTGTTGCTTAGAGAATGTCCTCTGCTTTGCTACGTGCAGAGGGCCAATGTATTCCTAGGGGCTTCAAAAGATGCTTTTGACTATATTGTTGATTTTGCATTTACACATTATCTCATTGAACTAAAGCATCTGTAGACCTTTGGCTTTTAAAAGTGTTTAAATGTTAAAGAGCATAGGGAGGAAAAGAAACAAAATTGAAATAGGCATGTTTAATAGTATACAAAAGAAGTTCAAGGTCAAATGTAGTCAACACATTAATTGAAATAGTTTTTTTCAACAAATTTGTGATTTTATAAATAATAGCTATTTTGGCAAAGATTTAAGGAAATATATACTTCACAAACCTTTGGTGGGATTTAAATTTATATTTCCTGCTGGACAATAAGCCAATATTAATTAAGGATCTTACAAATTCCAAACTCCTTTATCAAAGTAATTGTATGGCTTGGTTTGAATCCTAAGGATATAATACAATGTTGTTTACTGCTATAATATTTAAAATAGCAATATTTCAGAAGCAATAGAAAGATAGAAAATGGTTATAAAAATTTTATTAAAGAGACATGATACATTACAATAAAATGATTTAAATACTATTTTCAAATCATGTTTAATATCAAGGGAAATATTCTTGGACACTTCTAAAGAAAAAAATGAGAAAAATGTGAAAAATATAACTAACTTTTAAAATGAAAGTGACACATGCAAATATGTGTATGTGTGTGCAATGTATGGGAATATATTATTTTTGTACAGGATATCAGTTATAGTTATGATTACGAGTGATTTTCAATATTGTTTGTTTTTTTCTCATTGTTTTTGTATGTTTTGAATGTTTCACTAATTTTAAAAATAAATATCTTAAAAATTGCCCCATTACTGAAAAACTTTGTATCTTTTCTAACCATTCTCCTACATGTCAATAAGTATTTTTCCTTTTTATATATTTGTTAAAGATTTTATTTTTAGAGAGAGGGGAAGAGAGGGAAGAAGGGAGGGAGAGAAACATGGCATGTGCCCTGACCGGGAATCAAACCAGCAACCTTTTCTTTGCTGGATGATGCCGAACCAACTGAGCCACACTGGTCATGGTCAATAAATATTTTTCTTAAGTAGGGTTTAAAACTTTCAGTTACAATATTAAGTCAAAACTTCTTCAGAAGTAATGCTATGGAGTATTATAAACTAGAATAAAATGCCTGGAATGGCAATATAAAAGCCACATTTATTTCTAATATTATGAATTAGAAATTTATGACCTTTTACATGCTTGATATTATTAACTCTTTTGTAAGTTTTAATTCTAGTATTTATCATTTAGTTAGGGCTCAGTATGTACCAGGTGTACTGTAAATGCTTTACATATTTTAACTCATCTAAATTTTAGGACAATCTTAGAAAATAGGTTAAGAACTAGAAGTGAACTAGTGAGGCACTGAATGGCACGCAAATGTAACACCGCTCTGAGTAGTGGATCACTCCGTGTCTAGCCTCAAATACCAAATATGGGACACAGTCAAGTAAATTGTACACTTGGTTTACAGGGTTTCACTATCCACCCATCAAAAGGCTACTCATTATAGTCTAACGAAAATTTCCCTAATGTTTCATGAATAACTGGCTTAACAAATCGGTGTTGCCATCCTCTGTGATATATTTTTTAGAGTTTTGGGAAGACCATTGCCTAAAAATTAACTCAGTTACCTGTTCGTGCTTATGAAAGTGGGACAGGGCCTTAATAAAGAACAACATAGCTAAAAATTTTAATATTCTTTAACAACGAAACCATAATGACAACAATGTGTAATAAGTTGTGAAATGATTCAGGTAAGGTAACAATATGGTTGCCTAATAAGTACCCATTTCTTCACATAAATCCATTTTGAAAAATTGAATTTTAACTCAAATTATACTATTTCCTTCTTGTTTAAGAATTCCCAAGATTTGGCTGAATATAAAATAGCAGTAAAGTCCTGCCATTCTGGAGAGTCAGATCTTCCCCGGGTTCAACTATTCTGTTCAATGAGCCTTTTAGCTAAGATAGCATATTATAGTTTATGAGGGAATTGAAATTTATGCTAATCAAAGGAAATATGGACATATATTTGGTTCATTTCATGCACTCTGTTTTGGGAGCACGTATGAAGTCACTGAGGGCACACAACTTCCGCACATGGTCTGCACTGTGAAATGTCAATCTGCTGGTTTCATTACAATTAGACAGTATCTGTACATACACTGTGCATTTAGTACTTTGCAAGCCATTTTCAGTGAGTCAACACTCCATAGGATGTATTCTGGCTTTCAGTTTATAAATACTAACAGTGAAACTCTACGTGAGTGCAAACTGTTTGTAAATTGATAGGCTTATATGTCATGGTACTCAAACTGATCATTTTAAACAATTCTGAATAAAATGCAAAGAATGTAATGTTAATTTTTGGAACACCCCTCCTTTTTTTATTGGCCAGAGTAAATTGAGGTTTGTGTTTGCAAACTAATTTTTATTATGGTTTTATATAGTTGTTTGAAAAGTTAGGGACAGTGATTTAATATAATACTTATTAATTTTGGAGAGTTATTGAGAGTGTAGGGTATATACAAGTAGCAGTAGGGTCATAAATAAAATTAGAACTTTATGTTGAATATTCAGGAATCTTGGATAGCAGTTGCTGCAATGTACTTAAAAATTAGGGACTTCCAGCCAAGATGGAGCCATAGGTAGATACACTGTGCCTCCCCACATAACCAAAAGAAGGATAACAACAAATTTAAAAACAAAAAACAACCAGTACTGTCAGAAAATTAAACTGTATGGAAGACCAACAATCGAGGAGTTAAAGAAGAAACATTAATCCAGAACAGCAGGAAGGGTGAAAATGGGCAGCCAGGAAGAGAGGACTTGCAGCAAGGCAGCAGCTGAAAGACAGGGGCAGGTGAAGTGGGGGCTGGCAGACCTATTTGAGTGCAGATAAATGAGGAGGACCAATGGGGGAGGGAGACAGACCACACAACCTAGGGTCCTAGCACAAGGAAATAAAGCCTCAAAACCTCTGATTGAAAAACCCATGGGGGTTGCGGCGGCAGACAGAGAAACCCCCAGTCTCCCGGGAAAGTTTGTTGGAGAGACCTGTAGGGCCCTAGAATATACACAAACCCACCCACCTGGAAACCAGCACCAAAAGGGCCCACTTTGCTTGTGGGTAGCAAGGGAAATGACTAAAAGCTGGCTGAAAACCTAACAAGCAGCATTGCTCCCTCTTGGACCCCTCCCCCACATACAGCACCACAATGCAGCCACGTGGGTTGCCCCACCCTGGTGAACACCTTAGGCTCCACCCCTTACTGTAACAGGTGCACAGAGACAAAAAAAAAAAAGGCCAAATGAAAGAACAGATCAAAGCTCCAAAAAAAATACAACTAAGCGACGAAGAGATAGTCAACCTATCAGATGCACAGTTCAAAACTCTGGTAATCGGAATGCTCACAGATTGGTTGAGTATGGTTGCAAAATAGAGAAAGAAGTGAAGGCTATGAAAACTGAAATAAAGGAAAATGTACAGGGAACCAACAGTGACAGGAAGGAAACCTGGACTCAAATCAATGGTTTAGACAAGAAGGAAGAAATCAACAGTCAACCAGAACAGAATGAAGAAACAAGAATTCAAAAATATTAAGAGAGGCTTAGGAACCTCTGGGACAACTTTAAATGTTCCAACATCCGAATCATAGGTGTGCCAGAAGGAGAAGAAGAAGAGCAAGAAATTGAAAACTTATTTGAAAACAAAATGAAGGAGAGCTTACCCAATCTGACAAAGGAAATAGACTTCCAGGAAGTCTGGGAAGCTGAGAGAGTCCCAAAGAATTTGGACCCAAGGAAGCACATACCAAGGCACATCATAATTACATTACCCAAGATGAAAGAGAAGAGAATCTTAAAAGCAGCAAGAGAAAAGGAAACAGTTACCTCCAAAGGAGTTCCCATAAAACCATCAGCTGATTTCTAAAAAGAAACTTTGCAGGCAAGAAGGGGATGGAAAGAAGTATTCAAAGGCAAGGACCTATATCCAAGATTACTCTATCCAACAAAGCTATCATTTAGAATAGAAGGGCAGATAAAGTGCTTCCCAGATAAGGTCAAGTTAAAGGAGTTCATCATCACTAAGCCCTTATTATGGAAATGTTAAAAGGGAGTTATCTAAGAAAAAGAAGATCAAAAATATGAACAGTAAAATCAAACTCACAACTATCAACAACCGAATCTAAAAAAAACACAAAAAATGAAAGCAAACAACTAGAACAGGAACAGAATCACAGAAATGGAGATTACATGGAGGGTTATCAGCAGGGAGTGGGGAGGGAGAGAAAGGGATAAAGGTACAGGGAATAAGTAGCATAAATGGTAGGTAGAAAATAGACAGAGGGAGGTTAAGAATAGTATAGGAAATTTAGTAGTCAAAGAACTTATATGTATGGACATGAGCTAAAGGGAGGAATGCAGGTGGGAGGGTGTGTGCAAGGCACAGGGGAATAAAGGGGGGAAAATAGGACAACTGTAATAACATAATCAATAAAATATATTTTTAAAAAAGAAAGAAATGCCAAAAATTAAATTAGATGGAAGCAAGAATAATTATCTTGAATGTTGTTTGCTCTTTTATGTCTTATATGTGTTTTTAAAAATAAATACATTTGTAAAGTAATAAAAATTATTTTTTTATTTTCAACATAATTTTTCCTGATATGCTAAATGAGAGTATAAATTTTGTAAAACTTAGACCATTATTTGAAGAATACACTTGTATTCCTCTAAATCTCTCAAAAGACTTTTATCATAATCTTTGGTTCAACTACCCTACAGTATTAACATAGCCACAATTCTACAGATATTCATATTCATACAGCATGCGCACACACACAATTTCCCCCTAGGAAGACACTCTTGACCCCAGTCTATTCTGAATTTCTTTTTGTCTGAATTACGAGTTCTTTTCACTTGTTCTCTCCAGTAAAACATATCCTTCTGTAGCTTGCAGTGAGAAAGAGCCTAGAGGACCTTCTATGAATAAAAGTATCTTTCTTTTAGCCACACATTTGTGAGATCTTTAGCTGGGCAGAGGTTTGGGAATGGAAATAATTTTTACTCAGGTTTTGACAGGAATTGCTTGACTATTTCGAGTACCCGTTTCTGATAGTAATTGTCAGTCTCTGTATATTGCATGTAAACATCTTTTTTTTCTTACTTAGAAGCTCTCAGGAAATATTTTAAAATGCATTTGCTATGACATTTTATAATTATATAGCTTGATGTTAGTCTTAATTGTTGTGTTGTATCTTGTATGGACATTTTTTTAAATTAGGAAATCAAATTCTTCAGTCTGCACAATTTCCTGGTTATATATTTGATCATTTTTTACCTTTAATTGTAAATTCACTTCCTGAAACTCCTCTACATCAGTTTTAGAACATACTGAATTGTTTCCTAAGTTTTTGTATGTATTTTTATGCTACTTAATTCTATTTTTTAATTTTTGATATTTTAAAGTAGCTTTCAATTATTATTCTTAAAAAGTCCTAATGTCACAATTAATTTTCAAGGATCATTTCTTTCATAAATGCCTACCTTTCTATGTTATATAGCACTGTATTAGTTCATGGTCACTGTATCTTCTCTCAACTCTGAGAATATTAATTACGTTTTCTTTGAAGTTCTACTGTGCATTTGGCATTTTAGTTTTTGTTTTGATCTCTGTAAATCCATGTAAAATCTCCTCCTTTTTTAATCTTTGCTTTGTTATATTTTCAGTTGAGAGCATTAAAAACTATTTTTATTCATGAGAAGGATGCAGTGACTAAGGGTTGCAACATAGTTTTCAAATGAAGTTGTGACTGGGTCACTGTAGCTCACTATGGCTGTGTGTCCTCCTAATGGGCCAATAGGAATGGGGACCCTAGTGGAGGGACAGGGAATGAGAGGGTGTAGATTTTCACTTATTGAAGAATATAGGAACACATCCTCCAAGTATTTAAACTGCTACTTAGATCTGATTTTCTCAATTTCTTGGCATTCTTACACCTAGAATTCTATTTTGTTTTACTTTTTATGGATAGCATCTTCAGAGAAGAAACATCTTACTTGAAATCAGAATTGCACAGGGGTTTTAGTCTTGGCACAAAGAAATGAAAAGGGCAGCTAAGGGTCTGTCTCACTGTTCCTTGTATAGTATTTAAGTTCCTCTTTAACTCCATACATCATTCACTCTTTATTTATGTATTGATTTTGAGAGAGAGAGAGAGATCAATTTGTTGTTCCACTTTTGTATGCATTTATTGGTTACTTCTTGTCTTCACCAGGGATCGGACCCACAGCATTAGCACAAGATGATGCTCTACCAACTGAGCTACCTGGCCAGAGTCTCATTCACTCTTAAAATTACCTTTTACTTTCCCCTTTCTGAACCTTGTTGATATTTTTATTCCAATTTATTGGTCTAGTTAGCTTCACTTTCTGTAGTAGATGAAAAGTCTTTCTCTATTGTGCAAAATTCACATTTGTTCTTCCATTTTCAAAGTTTTCAATACTACTCATCTCCTATCATTTTCCCTTCCATTTTTTTAATTCCTGTGATCTTTATGTATTTTATTCATGCCATATTATTACTTGATTAAGTCAAGTGGAGATAATCAATTTTACTCCACATTTTTCTCTCTTTTTTGAACAGTTTTACCTCTTCTTTTTATTTATTTTTAATATATTTTATTAATTATACTATTACAGTTGTCCCATTTTCCCCCCTTTATTCCCATCTGCCCTGCACACGCCCTCCCACCTGCATTTCTTCCCTTTAGCTCATGTCCATGGGTCGTACATATAAGTTCTTGACTGCTAAATTTCCTGTACTATTCTTAAGCTCCCCCTGTTTATTTTCTACCTACCATTTATGCTACTTATCCCCTGTACCTTTTCCCCCATTTCACCCTCCCCTTCCCCCGCTGATAACTCTCCATGTGATCTCCATTTCTATGATTCTGTTCCTGTTCTAGTTGTTTGCTTAGTTTGCTTTTTTTTGTGTGTGGGTATGGTGGGTTTTTTTGCTGTTGTGGTTTTTTTTAGGTTCGGTTGTTGATAGTTGTGAGTTTGTTTTGATTTTACTATTCATATTTTTTATCTTCTTTTTCTTAGATAAGTCCTTTTAACATCTCATATAATAAGGGCTTGGTGATGATGAACTCCTTATGTGGGGAAGGGGTCCAAGAGGGAATAGTGGCACTTGCTCAGCTCTCCACCAGCTTTCAGTGACTTCCTCCGCTACCCAAAAGCAAATTGGGCCCTTCTGGTGCTGGTTTCTGGGTGGGTGGGTTTGTGTACATTCTAGGACCCTGTGGGTCTCTCCAACGAACTCTCCTGTGAGGCTGGGAGTTTCTCCCGCTCCTGCAACCCGCACAGGTTTTTTCAGTCAGAGGTTTTGAGGCTTTATTTCCCCACACTGGAACCCTGGATTGCAGAGGTCTGTCTTGCTCCCCTGTTGTTCCTCCTGGTTTATCTGCATGCAAATGTGGGACTGCCAGCCCCATCAGCCCCCACCTTACCCAGTCCACCAGCTGCTGTCTTGCCTTGCCTTGCCCATTCCAGTCCTCCAGCTGTCTTGCTGCAAGTCCTCTCTGCCTGGCTGCCGGGCTGCCCATCTCTGCCCCTCCTACTGGTCTAGATGAATGTTTTTTCTTTAACTCCTTGGTTGTCAGACTTCCATTTAGTTTGATTTTCTGGAAGTTCTGGTTGTTTTTTTGTTTATAAATTTGTTGTTACCTCCTTTTAGTTGTGGGAGGAAGAACAGTGTGTCTACCTACACCTCCCTACACCTCCATCTTGGCCAGAAGTCCATATGTTTCATATATACTTTGATTCTATACAGAAAGTAGAGATAACAAATGTATTCCACATATCACATGGCTTTATAAAAATTTAGTTTTTGAATTATTTTTCTGCAATATGATCTTTCTTTTCATCAATACATTTGTACACTTGTGTATATGAGTATGTATGTGTGTGTGTTCCTCTTTGAAAATTGCAAGATTGGTTTTCAGATCATATAATGCTTAATTTGCTGCCTTTAAATTGATATGTTAAATCTTGTCTTCTTTGTAAGCTTCAGAGAGTATCTATTTCTGCCCTGTAGTGGAAAGCAAGACTATCAGTTTATCTATAGTTTTTTTCACTCTCTTTTTCCAGGCTTGCATTTTGTTAATTTTATTCCTTTAACTGAAAGTTCAAAGCCAATCTTTCTCTTCACTCCTTTTGCTCTTTCTAAATTGGTTGACTGCCATTCATTATTTTTTAATTGCAGATTATTTGTCTGCTTCTTCAGACAGATTTTCTTCAAATACATGCAAGGTAGTCTCAGCCCCAAATGATTAAAAGAGACAGTTTTTGGAACTTGATGCAATTCTCATCATTCATACAGCTTTATAATTGGCCTAACCTGGATCCCTTTCCCATTTCTTGGATGAGAACAGTGTTGGAAGATGTTGTGGTTGATAAACCCATACACACCACAAGGAGAGGGTGTCAAGGTTGTTCCCCCAAAATAACGTGGTATAGTTTCACAAATATTATATATATTCACTGTTTTTAACCACATACTTCTTTTGTACACTTTCAAGATTTACAACATTAGTAATCTCTTAGGTAAAATACAGGATGCCTTAGAACCTTAAAACTAGTCCTATTTTTGATAATTCACTGGCACTAGCAGGGCTCAGCATATAGTCAGACCCACAGCTAAGATCCATTATAGTGAAATGATATGAAGCCAAATCAGTAAAAGAAAAGGGAGGATACGGTGAAGCCCAGAGCAAATTAGATGTTGGCTTCTAGAGTCTTCTCCCAGTTGAGTCACAAAGAATGCACTTAATTATTCCAGCTAGAATTAGTGAAACCTGTAAAATGTCCAGGTTTTTACTGGAGACTGATCACATAGGCCCCCTTTCCTAACATGCACCAAAAATGGATTCCCAGAAGGAAAGTAGGCATTCACAATAACATCTTAATGCTTGCGAGAGGAGTCTAGGTATAGTTTAAGCATACTCCTATCTGTTCTGGAAATAATCAAAATCTTTTTGAAATCCAAGTTTCCAGATGCCAGCCAAGGGCCAATCTTGCAAGCAGAGCTTTCTAAGATTAACAGCCATAAACCTGATATGGCACCTTTTTCTTCCTGCACATGGTTTTTAGTTATTAACCTTAGTTCTATATACAAACAAACTTTAATACTACCAGCCATTTCCAACACCACAATCTCTCTAATCTTGATCTCTATATTTTAATTCAAAGTTTATTGGATAAAAGTTATCAAAGTGTTTCATCAAAAAGGATAGATAAACCTGTACAGAACAGTGCTTCAGAGCTCTGGCCCCAGAGATCTGACTTCCTGTGATAAAATCCATATTTTGTGTGTGCTCTTGGCCAATTAACCGGAACTCTGTCCACCTCCTCACTTGTGGCAGGAGCCTCCATCAGCTTTTCTTTCCTTTCTGTTTTGACTGCAGCTTGTGTATGAGTTAATAAGACCACAATTATTTCCTTGAGAATACCCGGGATTTTTTGTCTGGACATTTTTCTGTATTTTAAGTCCTCCTTTTGTGTGTGATTTTTAAAACCAACTTCCTTTGCTATATCCTCTTATGACTCTCCATTTCTGCCCATAGACTCTCTGCACACCCTCCCCACAGCTCTGGTTCACTCACTGTAAGCCTAAGTGCAGGGCAGGGAGGAATATTGGGTT
Source organism: Desmodus rotundus (assembly GCF_022682495.2). Classification (NCBI taxonomy): domain Eukaryota; kingdom Metazoa; phylum Chordata; class Mammalia; order Chiroptera; family Phyllostomidae; genus Desmodus; species Desmodus rotundus. Next base: position 9,952,964 of record NC_071395.1, read on the forward strand.
TCACAGGCGTCTTTAACAGAGATCTCTTCTAAATGTCTCTACCTCAAGTGCAGAGACAGCTCTTCTAAGGGCATGTTTTCACGCTGTGCTCAATGTTTCTCCTGTTGGCGCTGATTACAGCCTTCATCCCAAAGCTCCACACATCTGACCAAGATGGCCCTGAAGTTCTCCTCAGCTTACCTAAACTTCGGACACGTTTTTTCACGACTGGAATGCCTAATCTCCCCTTTTATTTTTCAATTGAATTTATTGCTGTGACATCGGTTACAAATTATTTAGGTTTCAAGGGTACAATTCTATGATACGTCATCTGCATGTTGCACTGTGTGCCCACCACCCAAAGTCAAGTTTCATTCTGTCACCATATCTTTGTCCCCTTACCCTGTAGTAACCACCATTTCATTTGTTGTTTTCCTTTTCATATCCCACATGTGAGCAAAATGCAATGGTAAATTCTTTCTCTGCTTCTTCAAGATGTAAATGTTCTCCCAGCCTCTTGTTAGTTGTACCACCCAGGAATATCTGTCTCTCAAGACCTAGGAGCCAGCCCTTTGAAATGTAATGATCAGGAAGGATAGGCCCCCATCTTCCAGTCTCTGTGCAGGGGAAGGAGCCCAACTTGAGAAAGTGCCAACCAGCAAACCCAGGTGGTCTGACCACATTGACCAACATCCCCCTAACATCCTTCAGACTTTTCAACTAGTTCACCCCAGCACTTAAAGATGCTCCCACCTTTTGTTTCAGCACAGTTAGACTTAATTTCAAGAACATGATAGATAGCAATGGTTTTAAATCAAGGGCATTTTCTTGGGTGAGACACCAAGAACTCCCCGTTTACTTTTACCCTTCTGTACTTTCCCTCTATTTCACATTAATCATCTTGTTACATATCATCCAATTTACTTAAGTAATTTTTTATTGTTCATCATTTGTCTACCTCCTGCTAAAACGCAAGCTTTGCAAGTGTAGGAACACTTTTCCTTTCCCCCACTGATACATCCCAAATACAGAAGAGCCCCTGGCATAAAGTAAGCAATTAATGTTTGTGGTTTTCTGAGTTTGAATTCTGAGTTTGAAACACAGAATCTGAGATGTTTTCCAGTTTCACTGAAGTTAGCTTTATCTTTTATTTTTTCCATGATATTCGTGTTTTCAACTGGTTTTAGAGAAAAGAGTGGATTGGAAATGTCTTTAAAGCCACATTATTAACACAAAAACTGTTATTGTATTTTATAACTAATTGACTTTTCTATTAAAATATATTTAAAGAAGATTTATCTAATTTACTCATTTTTATTCATTCCTTAAAACATGTTTCTGACCTTATGTAACAGTACTCACTGCTAAAAGAACCTGTTTTTCATTGTCATTTTAAAGTTTACATAAAATGTGTATAGAAGGTTGCGTCTTATTTATTTCTCTTCTCCTACATTTAACCAAAGAGGTAACTATTCAAAATAATCAACAGAGTTTTTCAAATTTGTTTGGGGTGATGAGTGTTTATCCCTGCTTTATAACCCCACCAACAAACCATCGCCCAGGTTGAGAGTGCCCAAGGAGTCCCCGCAGCTGGGAGTGCAGCTGGGAGTGCTCACTCCACACAGGATGTTGCCCAGGAATGCTGCTTGGTTCCCAGCGCCGACACGGTTATGCCCTGGCTCTACATGAAAAGCCTTTACTCCTCTTGGTGATGTAGACACAGAAAATTCCAGTCCATGTAATATGAAAGTCCATTATCAATTGGAGAAATATTTTTCCATCATTGAACTTTATTTGGACCCACTTCACTGAAGTAATCAGGGAGACTCTTGTATGCTTGATTTCTGGGAGTCATGTCTTCCCAGAGGGAAAACATGAGGTGCTGTGATCTATTTGACATATTTCTTCCAAATCACAAATATAAGAATGGCACATGCCCACTTATGGAGATGTTGCCTCCAAGCGCCACCTCTACAAAACTGTATTTTCATGCTTATATCTTTTTCTATTTATCTGTTCCTTTACAGAACAGTTCTTGCTTCTCAGTCTTTTCTCCATAATTCCTGAAGTTCCAGTTGTAAATAAATTTTATTTCGCTCCAGCCACACCCAGCTTTTTAATATCCCCCACACATGACATTCTCTCTTCTCCATACTTTTGAAAACCAAGGGTCTCTGTTTGCTAAAAACTATTACTCCTCAAAGATACAGAGATCCAGGCTCCCTAGAGCCTCTGATTCTAGATGCTACATGGCTAAGCCTCACAGAAGGTGGATACTTCTGGGGCACACATAATCTTAAAGAAAAAGATTATTGATAACTTTAAGAAAGGAAATGGAAATTATAAATACATATAAATTTGACAGGTTACTTCCTGTGAATAAAATAATATCAAAGTAAAATCCTTTTTATTCCAGGTAGCAGTGCCCTACAGCTAAGATCAAGAACAGATACATAGTTTTAAAAAGTTGCCTGTGATCTAATTTCAGTGAAAGAGAATGAATGCTGCAGAGGATTGTAAGGCTCAGCAAGAGAATATTCGTGGAGTGGGGAGGTTTCAAAATAGCAGTGCTTTGCTCCGGCTTGGATGCTATCTGGAAATAGTGATAATTCCATGATTGAGTAATTTAAATTTTATCTGGAAAATAAGAGTGACCATAGGAAATTATGTAAAGGCAACTATAGTCAGATGGACCTTTGGTGAAGAAGCGGTGGCCATTTATATTGACCAGGATAGGTGGATGTTTGATTATTTTTGTGGGTTATTTTATATGAGTTCACATATGATTATGGAGTCATCTTGTTTTTGTTTTGATTCATCAAGATCAAAAGTGGACTCCTCTGTTGTTTGTATTCTGAGAATTTTTAGTTTCAATAGAATACAAAGATTACCCAGCTGTGAATGGCAGGTTAGCTCCTGGCAACAGTGAGCTAGTTCCTGGCTGTCAGAGCTTCAGTGTTGTGTATCTTTCCCCCCTTTTCTGCCCCAAAATAGGTGAAGTCAGGAGCAAGCCATTAACCCATGATATAGAGATGTTCTTGATTGCTAAATTTTTGCTGACCAGGAGACCATTCAGAAAATGTAGCCCATACTTGTATTAGTTTTGCCTCCCCTGTTTCTTCTGTTTAAGGTGAGTTGATGGATGCTCGGACTTGACAGTAGATGTGTAGTAGCATTTAATATTCTGGGCAGGATATATCAGCCACCTTCCACACAGGAGATTATTAAAAAAACAAAGCCAAAAAAAAAAAAAAAACCCAGTGTCCATTTCATGCTATCAGGTCTTGGTTGCTCTGTCTCTCTGGGTGTGCTTGATCTCTCCAAATATTGGAATGGCAGTTGGTCCTGCATGGCCACAACCTCAATTCTTGGATGGATCCAATGAAAATCATGGATTTTGAGTTTGCCCAATATTTTCCCATGCCATATTCCAGAATCCTTACATCTTGGAGCTGAAATCAAAAGTTCATTTAACAATTGATTTTTAACCTTAGGCATCTATAGGTTCTCCAAGCACACAAGGGAGTCCTGGAACTATTGGAGGAACACAATCTTTGATTTAACTTACTCTGATTTTGTAACAAGACAATTACCCATAAATGGTAGTACTTTTATAGATATATAACATATACTATAACTTGTCCCAATAACAAATGTATGAAGTATAATGGTTTGGGTTCATTTTTTATCACTTTTGTCAATTTATGTAACTCATTCACATCCTTCTTCATTATATATCTTTACATTTTCTCATTTTCTATACCTATATCCCTGTTTTATTTTTATTTGGTTGTTTCTGTTTTGAATATTTTTTCATTTTTTATTAAACGTATTTGAGTCTTAATGAAACTTTAAAAACTATAAACATTAAATACTTATTTTACATGCTGTGGCTCTGAGATAGGATTAAGATAAATAATTTGAAATTAATGTGGTTATATAATAATGATAATTTCATACCTTATTTTTCATAATGTTTAAGCTACAATTTAAATTTTTTGTATTAATCATAATTTTTAAATGGATGAATAAATTATTCCTTAGCTCTTTGACTTTTTTAATCAAAGGAAGTTAATAAAACAAAGAAATGTGTCATTTCAAAGGCTATGTTTTACCACAAGAAATTAAAATATAATCAACACTTTTTAAAATGTCTTGGCTAGAATTATAACTGCCCATTATTCTATAAATATCATGTAGATGGACGTGATATGACTTGCTGTCATTTTAAATAATTATATGTAATCAGCAATGGAGTAGACTGCTTTACTATGTGGTGACTGAAACATAGGACACGTGATTTAATTTTTTGAAAAAGTCTCACAAACATCGTGTGAAGCGAAGAATATTTCCCAAGCCCCACCATTTTCCAGAAGTTCGAGTTGTGTCACTTCGCTTTTACAACAGTTAAATTAATCCGTTTTCACTAACTGAAAGAAATCCAAAGAGTGTTTTGCTTTTATGGGGAAAAAACAAAAAACCCAGTACTGCTGGTCCTTGGTAAAAGTGAAGTGGTGCAAGGCGATCTTTCGGAAAGCGAGGCACACCTGGAGTTGTTTTGCACAAGGGAAAGCTTCAGAAGCTAACACCTAGAAAGTTCCCTACGTCATATCATTAAGTGAAGAACATCCCAATGTTCTCAACTCCTTCTCGGCTGAGTTACGTTAAGGCCTGGTTACAGCAGGATCCTGAATCTGCCACCCCCCCACATCACCGTGACCCACTCCACGGCAGTGTTTGTGATGCCGTTCAGATGCAGGAGCTGCTTCCCCTACTTGGGAATTTCTTCATAACTTTCAAAATGATTGTTTCCTCAATACTTAAACTTAAGATGTAAAAATTATACTTGCATTAAGAAAATGTGTTTCCTAGTTCAAATAAAATCACAATTCTAACTAATATGAAGCTTGGGCTACCTGAAGTTATACACAATGCTATCCAACTTGTTTTGAAAGTGCATTAACTGCCTGGTGTTCCTGAGACCTCACTTTTACATAAGGGCGATGTCTTTTTTGTATGTTATTTGTATTAATTTTATTATTCATATATATTTTTAAATGCATTTTTTCTAAACTTACTATATTTTTAACACTCCCAGTAATAGGATTTATATTTATTTTCCTCACTAGGGCCCTAAAGGTCTCCCTGTGGAAACCTGCTAAATATAATGCATTTTTAAAGGTGTCAGAAATTAAACTCCATGTGAAAAACTTGATTCTTACATTTCCTTCATGCTTGCTTTTTCTCATTGTATGAAATATCAGCACACACTGTAGAAAGTAGAAAGAACATATTCTGAGTTATATCTTTTAAACACTACCTTATGGATTCCTCAGCATCATTGGCTGTGTATGCTTGGCAGTAGGAAGTATTTTAGCAAAGTAAAAGCATAATTTCCTACTTGCTCCTCAATATGAGCCAAATGAGCGAACAGCTGGGAGCTCCTAGCCTTGGACACATCTATTCACGAGAGATCAAATTGCTGGCATAGTCATAGCATAGTCTTTGTAGATCCTTGACTTTTGCTGGGTGGCATAGATTCAAAGAAAAATAAACTTTACATTCCAAAAATAAAACTGAATGTTTTTCACAATTTCCAAAATATGTTAATTTACATCTCTCTCTCTAAATCCTAAATCTACAATAAATAGACAAATTAAAATAACTAAAAATGCATGCATTCACAGCATATTCTCAGCCTTGGTATTTGATTATACTTTGTGTTTTATTAAGGCTTACATTAATTTAGGAGGTTGAGAATAAAATAAAAACCATAAGACATTTTATAGTCTTAAGAAGATATATTATTACAAAATCATCCACTAGGCACTCATTTTCTGCCTGCTATATATATCAACACAGATTATTGAAGTCTCCCACGTAGGTTATAATAATACCAATAGTCCCCAAACCATGCCAGAAAACACAGCAGGAGGGAATGCTTCTTACTTCGTTTTACAAGGCCAGTGTTACCCAGATTTCAAAGCTAGACGAAGATATCACAAAACAAGCTTCAAGATCCCTATCCCCCGTGATTACAGCATAAAAATCCTCAACAGAATGCTAGCTGATCAAATCCTGCAAAATATTAAAAGAAGATTAGACATAATGATATGTAGGGTTTATCACAGGAAGGGAAATTTCCTTTAACATCCAAAAAATCAATTATGCAATACACCATGCAATAGAATAAAAGAGAAAAACACAAATTGTCTTCATAGAAATGGAAAATTACCTGCCAAAATTCAAAACCTGTTTATGATTTAAAGAAAGCTCTCTTATGACATTCAAGATAAAAGAGAAATATCTCCACTTGGTAATGAACATTAGAAAAGAAAGAAAAAGAAGAAAGAAAGAAAGAAAGAAAGAAAGAAAGAAAGAAAGAAAGAAAGAAAGAAAGAAAGAAAGAAAGAAAGAAAAACACCCTATTCCACTCAACACTTCTCTTCAACATCCCACTGGAGGTTTCAGCCAATGGCATTGGGTGAGAAAAATAAAACCAAAAGAAAAAGAAAACCTGGATAGACTGGTAATAAAGTCAACTCTCTTCACTCACAGACAACATAATTTTGTATGTAGACGATAAGGAAAATACAGGGTGGGGCAAGTGTGCATTTACAGTTGTGAGTACATGAAACACAGAGTGTATGCTTGCATTATTGTTTATCAATTATTGTATTATTTTCTATATGAACAACTGTGAACCTACTTTTGCCCTACCCTGCTTCTTGCACACACATGTGTAAAGACACACACACAACTATGGGTTCCATCAGTCTCAAGTTGACAGAGCAAATATTAATTTTTAATGGAACCAAGAAATTCCACTTACAATAACAGTGAAAACATTTACAAATAAAGTTAACTATAAGTTGTACAGTTATTCTACAAAACAGTATTTAAAGAAACTAGAGCAAGAGCTAATATAAATAAACTGGGGAACTTTTATGAGCAAGATTGGAAAAATGTATTTTAAAGATAGCACCAATTTTCAAATTAATCTATTCAATGTGATACTTATACAAATTGCTGCTGACATATTTTACAGAAATTGTGAAGCTTGTTATAAAATATTGTGGAAATTCAAATGCCCCAATAACCAAAATAATCTGAAAAATAAGAGTGAATCCACTTTCTGGTTTCATAATATCGTAGCCATTCACAGTAATCAAGACTGTGGTTATGACATAAGGAAGGACATATGGATATATAAAGCAGAAGGGAGGGTTTTGATACCAATTATTCCATGTAGGATCAATTGATTTTCAAGATGCCAAAAATATCCAAAAGACAGCGTTTTAAACAAATCACTAAGACAATTGGATATCCAATGCCAAAGGATGAATTTGAACACTTACCTCACAATGTATGAGCAGGCCATCTCAGAATATATCATATACCTAAATGTAAGTGCTAAAATTATAATACTCTCAGAAATTCTATATTCTGAATTAGGATTACATCTTCTTTAATTTGGTTTAGGCAAATATCCCTAAAGAAAGTGGAAAGGCAAACTATAGACTAACAGAAAATATTTGCAACCATATAGCCTGTAAATGACTTAGATTTAGAAAACTACATACAAATACATCTTACAACTCAAAAATACAAACAGTCCGAATAAGTACTGGCACAAAAATCTGAATAATTATTTTATTAAAGATGACATGCAAATGACCAGACACTTGAAAAGATGTTCATAATCAGTAATCTTTGGGGAAATGCAAATTCAAATCTAATGAGATACCACTTCACACCTATTAAAATGTTTATAATTTAAAAGTCAGACAAATCATTAGGGAAATGCAAATTAAAACACAGGAGATGCCACTATACACCAATTAGAAAGACCAAACCCAGAGCACCGACAACACCAAATGCTGAGAGGATGTAGCCGAAGCAACTCTCGTTTACTGCTGGCAGGAATGCAGAATGATGCAATCTCTTTGGAGAACAATTTGAAGAATTCTTACCATACAATCAGCAATCCTACTCCTTTGTATTTACCTGAAGGAATTGAAAACTTACGTACCCACAAAACCCTGCACAAGCAGGTTGATAATAGCTTTATTCATAATGGTTAAAACTTGGAAGCAACCAAGATGTCCTTCGGTAGGAAAAGAGACACAAACTGTGGTACGTCCAGACAATGGAGTGGTATTTTGTTTAGAAGGCTGTCTTTTCCCCATTGAATGTTCCTGGCATCTTTGTTGAAAACTAATTGATCATACATAAAATAATTTATTTCAGTGATAAAGGAAAGAAGCTATCGAACCATGAAAAGACATAGAGGAACATTAAATGCATATTACTAAGTGAAAGAAGCCTATCTAAAAAGGCTAAATAGTGTAGAATCCCAACACCCCAGAATGAGCAAAACTATGAAGAGTCAAAGGGTCAGGGGCTGCCAGGAACTGGAGGTGTGGGAGTGGGAAGGGGTGAACGGGCAGGGCACAATGCGTATTTCAGTGAAAATACTCTGTTACGATACTGTAATGATGGATGCATACAGCTATACATTTGTCCAAACCTATAGAATGAATGACATCAAGACTGAATTTGAATCTAAGGTAAACTATAAATGTAGAGGGACAGTGATGTGTCAGTGTAAGTTCACCAGTTGTACCAAAGGTACCATTCCGTTATGAGATGTTGGTATGGGGGGGGGGGCTCTGTCTGTGTAGAGGCAAGGGTACATGGGACATCTCTGCACCTTCTCAGTTTTGCTGGCAACCTAGAAGTGATCTAAACAATAGAATCTAGTTTAAAAGGTAATGTCACAGATGGGCACAGGTAACCAGGTTCTTGGTGATCACGGACAAAGAATTGAACCGAACACACAGAGAGTTTATAGCATATTTATTAAGTGATAGTACACTCCACAGAACATGGGAGCAGGCCAACTCTGAGCAGAAATTGACCTCAGGCCTGGAGGGGTTCTATTCTTCTAAGGTGGATTTTCCTGGCTACTTTTGGTGGGCTTTTATTGAGCATGTGTAAATAGTTGTATTACTTGAAAGCTACTGTGCATGTGGTCTCCTATGATTTTCCTTGAGTGGCCACTGGAGAAGGGGGTCCATAATGTTAATTTATTACAATGAAGCAGGGGTCGTGTAGCATCTTCTGAGCAGGTGCATTCATGAGTCACCATGATTGAGCGTTTTTCCAGAAAGTTGGAACAACGGGTCTTAGAACAGGGTCTCTGTCCTGTACCGATGTCCTTTATCTTAGGTCTGGGGCACCTCTGGAGTTTCCTCCTTCCTGACTATCTCCTGCTCTACTTCCCTCCTGAGAGACGTGGTTCTCAAAAATCTTTTTGGGGTTGTTGAAGGGTGAAGATCATTCTTCTGTAACTTCTTCCAGCTTAGATTGGGCAGTCGTCCTGCCTATCAAGAACCACGAAACTCACCCTATTCTATCCAGAGGTTGAAGAGGACCTCCTGAGGCCACCACAGATGCTGTGTGTTGGTTGGCTTCAATATCACTCTTGGGAATTGGTTGGAAACCCTGGAGTTCATCAACTTGATGCGCAACTTCTTAAGTCTAGAAGATACAAATTTAACAAGTAAATTAAACAAACAAGGTCCTAAAAGTAATAGGAACAGCAATGTTATTAAGGGACCTAGGAGGGGTAATAGCCATGTTAAGGTAGGAAGCCAGGAGGTCAGGGTATCCCTAATTCCTTGGCCCTATTGGTTATATCTATGTAGCCTCTCTTCCTGTTCATAAATGTTCCTTATGTTAGTTTCAACCACTCCAGAGTCATTTACATAGGTGCAGCAGGTTTCGTTGATAAAAGCACATACCCCACCTTGTTCTGCCAGAAGATAATCAAGGGCGAGGTGGTTGTCCATGACTACATTTGCCAGGGAGTCTACTGATCTTGAGAGTCCAGGTAGAGTATTGGTGGTATCTTTGGAGACTTCTGTAACCTTAGTGATTTACCTTAGAGTAGCCTTGTGGTAGGCAGAGCCTCCCCAGGGGGCTGCAGCATCTATAGTGGCAGCAGCTCCAGCCACTACTATACCAGAAGCTCATTTTTTTCTGCTAACAGATGGCCTCCCAGGACCCTGGGTTATATTTATAATGGTAAGGTCTTGAGATGCCAAAGTCCCTAAGGTACAGTCACCCCCATGTTTAGAGTTGCTGAGATGTGTATAAGCAATAGATTCTTGAAGGTCTGAATGATCTGTTACCCAGTTATTGGGAGTCCCACACAGCCAGATGAGTCCCGGGGGTGCTGTGATGACTGTGGCATTGGTTGAGTTGTATTTGTTAAGGAGGGTGCATGGCAAGGGAGAAAGGCAATCCTTAAGGGGGACTAAATTATTTCCCCAATCTTCCCCTTAGGAGGTAGTAGGAATTTTATTAAGACCCCTCGAAGGGATTGGTCTACCAAGTCAGTCCTCCTGGAGTAAGATTAGTAATGTCCGAACAGGAATGGGTCAAATCTGGGGATGAATCTGTAGGCATTAAGGAGGCTGGATTTAAGGTATTATAGGTCTTTACAGTTATTTCAGGATTGTCCAGAAGAAGGGCCTGATATTTGGTCAGTCTATTTCCTGTTAGCCAGAGGTGCCCTTTCATTTCCAATATTCCTTGTACCTAATGTGGAGTTAAGACCTCTGACTTCTGCCCGAGAGTTAGTTTACCAGCTTCCTCGGTTAACATGGCTGTGGCTGCAACTACTCTTAGACAAAGAGGCCACCCAATTTCTACAGTGTCCACTTTCTTAGAGAAATATGCAAATGGTTGAGGTCCATTACCTAGTAATTGGACGAAGACCCCTAAACCATTCCTTGCTTCTCTGCTATGTATAGAGAGAAAGGCTGGTTTGAGTTAGGGATGCCCAAGGCTGGGGCTTCAACTAGGGCCTGCTTGATTCTATTAAAAGCCTGATCACATTCCTTTTCCCATATAATGGGTTCGATGTCTGGCCCCTTAGTAGCTTCATACAAAGGTTTGGCAATTAGCCCAAAGTTGGGGATCCAAATCCTACAGAATCCTGCCATTCCTGAAAAGGAGCAAAGCTGCTATTTAGTACCAGGTGAGTTAACTCAGTAATCGCTTTAATTCTCTCCTGTGATAATTGCTTAGACTCAGTTGTCAAAATATACCCTAAATAATTTACTTTTTTGGTAATCTGAGCTTTCCTCTTTGATACCCACGATCCTCTTTCAGCTAGGAAATTCAGAGTCGGGATGGTTTTGATTAGAAGCTTCTTGGTGGGGCTGCAGATTAGTATGTCATCTACACATTGTAAAATGGCTCCTCCTTGTATGTGTAGCTCTCTAAGATCCTTTTCTAATACCCCAGCAAAGAGGTGGGGACTGTCCCTGAACCCTTGAGGTAATACAGTCCAAGTGCATTGCTGATTTATCATTGTCTTGAGATCAGTCCCCTCAAAAGCAAGTAAATACGGAGAGTCAAGATGCAAAGGGATGCAGAAGAAGGGATCCTTCAAATCTAACACTGAATACCACTGAGTGTCATCAGCTACCTGCGAGCTGCTATTGGATGTAAAGGAACTACCGCTTCATTGACTAATGTTGCAGTGTGAACGGTGGTGAACAAAGACCAGTCGCTGATCTGGATGATGAGATGAGAAGCAGAAGACTCAGCAGCATCAGGCTGAAGAGCCCCGAGCTGGGTTTTTTCATCATACTTATTGAGCAGGAAAAGAATGAGGGCAGATAGCAATGCATTCAAAGCAAAAAGCAACTGTTATCAACCGCGTACACTCCCAGCTAGTTCAGGCTCAAGTGTATACATAACCAAGGCCATTCCATGCCGCTAGCGAATTTCAGGTAACAAGCAAGATTGTCCAGTTCTTGGCGGCGTGCCTCCAGGATTAGCCTGCATGCCAGCTTGCGGGTCATGTCAGGGTAAACAACTCTTTCCTTGTAGCCCTTCCTTTCGCCAGACTCATGCGTGAGAACAACTCACTTCTCAAGGCCTTCTTCCACAGACTAACGTTAGATCCCGGACTAGCATATAATCTCCTGTGGTGTTTTTTTAAATATTTTATTTTATTATTTTTTAAGGATTTTATTTATTTATTTTCAGAGGGGAAGGGAGGGAAAGAGGGAGGGAAACATCAGTGTGTGGTTGCATCTCATGCGCCCCCTACAGGGGACCTGGCCCGCAATCCAGGCATGTGCCCTGACTGGAAATCAAACTGGTGACCCTTCCCGTGGGTTTTATCACTGGTAAGATGGGAGTGTTGCAAGGATGTTGACAAGGAACTATGAGCCCGTGTTGTATAAATTTAGTTATGATAGGCTGTAACCCCTCTACAACCTCTTGTTTAATAATATACTGCTTCCTGTGAGGATAATCTGGCCTGGGTTTTAATTGGATTTTAACTGGTAATGCAGTCCTTTCTCTTCCAGGAATCCCCGACTCCCAAACTAGCGGGTTTACTGCATCCAGAACCAACTTGGGATTTCCTCCTGGTTTCAACTACTGCTGATTATCATGACCTTGCTTAACTCAAGTGGCTCTTCAGGGAACAACAAGATGGTTCCCATACAGGCTAAAAGTCCCAGCCTACCAGAAGAATAGGGCACTGAGGAACAATCAAAAAGGTGTGTTTGAATGTTTGATTCTTAAATTGACAAATGATAGGGAATGTATAGAAATAGGCCTTAAGGTTTCCTTTGACCCCCATTATCTTAGCTGATTTGGAGGAAAGAGGTCCAGAGTAAGAGTTAAGGACAGAATAAATGACCCCATATCAACAAGGAAGTTTATTTTCTTACCTGCCACATGCAGAGTTACCTGGGGCCCTCAGCAGGGATGGGAATATGAGTATTCCCTGGGGCCAACCTGTTCCCTGGCTACCCTCAGTCCTCGAGAGTAGCCATGGCCTTGGGTGATGACCCCTTTCCACTCTGGAAATGGGGGCCATCTACCTTCCAGTGCCAGGGGTCAGAACTGACGTTCTTACATAGAGGGCAGGGTCCTGGAGGTGGTCAAGTGCAGTTCTTTGCCCGGTGTCTGGGAGGCTTGCACTTATAACCGGTCTCATCCTTTTACCTCTGATTCTTTTGAGACCTCCCTGAACTCCCCTGATGGAGCTGGTTTCTGCCAATAGCACTACTGAAGGCTAATGCAAGGAGCTTAGCTTGCTTCTCCCTTTCCTCCTTTCCCTGTTTTTTTTCCTCCAAGTCCCTATTGTTAAAGACTGAAAAGGCCGCATCCATGAGCTGGTCTAGGGGGGTCTGTGGGCCCATTTGTAATTTCTGAAGCTTCCTGCAAATATCAGTGGCAGACTGACTTATAAAATGCTGTCCTACTAAGATTCCACCCTCCAGGGATGATGGATCCAAATTCGTATATTTTCATAAGTCTTCCACTAGTCTGTTTCTGAAGAGAGCTGGGTTCTCTTCCTTGCCCTGGGTGACTTCCCTAATCTTTTCTAATTTACAGGTGTCTTGATGCAGTCTCTCATTCCTGCCAGTAGGCAGTCTATCATTGCCTCCCTATTCCAGATTCCTGCCTGATTATTGTACCCCCAGTCAGGTTCCTGGTCTGGGATGGCTTGGGCGGCAGGCCGGTTAGTGCCGGGGTTCTGGGTATGCAACTGGTCTGCAGGTTTACAGGCCTCCTCCCAGATCTGCTGCTTCTCATCTGGGGAACAGCAGGTGGTCAGAATTATGTACAAATCCCTCGATGACATACTAAAGTCTAAAGTAACAGCCTGAAAATTACTAGTGAAATGCTAAGGGTCCTCTGAAAAACTCCCTAGCCCGTCTTTACATTGTTGTGAATCAGTTATAGAGAAGTGCACTTGTACCCTTACAGCACCTTTGGCACCTACTACCTCCCTCAAGGGTAGGAGTGCAGGAGTGGTAGGGAGATAAGAAGCGCCACTCCTAGTCTGTCCTGCGGGGCTGAGTTTTTCCTCAGCTTGTAGCTCCAGGTTGTCCATAGCATAAGGTGGTGGAGAGCTCGATCCCTCTAAGGTAGGGGCAGAGACTCCTGAACTCTGGAGTCCCCCCAATCTCCCTTGAGAGACAGGGGGTAAACTAAGGAAGGTATCTTCTGATCCATCAACACTTGGACCCATAGGTTCTGTTAGGGTGGGGCCAGAGCAAAACGAGGGATCTTGGTACAGAGCCATAAATGCCTGCACATAAGGAATTTTGGGCCATTTGCCTTCCTTCCGGCAGAATAGATCTAACTGTAGGATAGTATTATAATTCCTGCTCCCATCTTCAGGCCATATCGCTCCATCCCCTAATTTCTACTGGGGCCAAACAGTGTTACAAAAGAAAACTAATCTCTTCCTTTTAAAATGTTTAGGGTCAAATTTATCCCAATTGCTAAGAATGCAACCCACTGGTGATTTGGGAGGGATGGAAGGTGTGGTTCCCATCTCGACTGCAGTGATCCTAAAGAGAAGGAAAACAACACAAAGACACTCCCTTGCTCCAAACTCCTCAGGAGCTTCCTAGTGGGCCACAGGCATCCCCCAGGACCCCACTGACCCACCAGACGTCCCTGATGAAAGAAACCCTAGTGAGTGTGGGCTGACAGAAATCTAAGAGACTTAAGAGGATCACCATAGTCTAGTTTGTTTCTTTTTCTATGTTTAATTCAGAGGTTTTGAGTTGCTTGGATACTATTTGCACATTCACGGTCCTACTGAGTGTCCAGGCTGCAAAGAACTCTTGGGAAGGAATCACTCCAGCATCCTTGAGCAATTGCCTATAATCCTGACAACCCCAGACCCACTGATCTACCAAGGGAGCCTGAGTACGTTTCCATTCCTGTATTCTCCATCTGTGGAGACCCTCATTTTCCTGTGAGCCTTCAGGTCTGAAGCAAAGGAAGTGTCTTACTAGCAAAATAGTTTCTGGCCCAGTAAACCACCAAGAGGGGCACCAAGATGATCTTATTATAAAATGACTCTTTTCCAAATCACAAAGACCCTTGGGTATTCTATCTAATTTTCCAGAGCTTTAAGAAATTGCACCTGAGTCTGAAATTGCCCCAGAAGGGACCTCAAGAGGTGTCTAAAGGCCCCCCGCTTCATACTGGAGGTGGATCTTATAGAGGGATGATTGACCAAGAGGAGAAATTAAAATACCACTATAGGGGTGACTAAACCACCTTAGAATTTCAAATTCAGCTAACTGGGTAAGAGTGGCTCCACGTGGCCATTCTGGTAACAAATGACCAGCAGGCACCTGTTAAGCGGCTCTGGGTGATGTTGCTGCTTACAGTGATAGTGTATACATGCCAAAGATGTAAGTGACTCATTCTTCGAACTATACTTAGCAATGGGATTATTAGTTACCCCAAGATAGATATTCTGGGTACAAAGACAGCAGGAACGCTTCCCACACAAAAGGTAAGTGGGGTACAGGTGGCGGTATAAAGGTCAAAAGTCAGCTGGTGAGGACAAGCGTAAAAGACTACCTGTGGGCCTGACGAGGAGACTGCAAAAGGAAGTCATAGCCCAGGCGAAGTGGTAACTAATATCCCATTTGGAAAGTCCAACTATGCCTATGAGGGAGCAGCCGGGGGGCGGGCCAGTGTCTTGTGGTTTTCACAGTGTGCCTGAGTGGTGCGTGGACATTTTCTTGCACCTGGTGGGGACTGGGGCTAACCCTGTTCTGCACACAGGTTACCCTATCAGCTGTGTCTTCCAGCAGCAAGCACCCTGTGGCTTTTAACTGCCCGACCCATGCCCACAGTTTAGCTGCTGACCTTCCATCAGGGAACATCAGACTCACCAAAATGGAATAGATGGCAATGGAAAAGGACATCCCCAGGTGCCAGGGCAGCAAAGGGAGCTTACCACTCTGGCATCTTCTCCCAGGTAGCTTGCCAAAAACTGTCACAGGTGGGCACAGGTAACCAGGTTCTTGGTGATCATGGACAAAGAACTGAAATGAACACACAGAGAGTTTCTAGCAGAAAGAGAGAGAGCAGATTTATTAAGCGATAGTACACTCCACAGAACATGGGAGCGGGCCAACTCCAAGCAGAGGAGGGGTTCTATTCTTCTAGGGTGGATCTTTCTTGGCTACTTTTGGTGGGCTTTTATTGAGCATGTACAAGTAGTTGTATTACTTTAAAGCTACTGTGCATGTGATCTCCCATGATTTTCCTTGATTGGCCACTGGAGAAGAGGGTCGCCTAATGTTAATTTATTATAATGCTATTATAATGAAGCAGGGGTTGTGCAGCATCTTCTGAGCAGGTGCATTCATGAGTCACCATGATTCAGCACTTTTCCAGAAAGTGGGAACAACTGGTCTTACAAGAGGGTCTCTGTCCTGTATTGATGTCCTTTATTTTAGGTGTGGGGCACCTCTGGAGTTTCCTCCTTCCTGACTATCTCCTGCCTCAGTAAGACAAAAACAAATGTGGGCAAGTATGTGGAGAAATTAGAATAGTCCTATGTTGGTGATGGGTATATAAAATGGTGTAGTCTCCTTAGGAAACAGTTTGACAGTTTCTTAAAATATTCAACAGAGTTTACTATATCAGGAAGCAATTCTACTTCTGGGAATATATTCAGAATTAATGAAAATATCTATATACCCAAGGACTTGTATGTGAATGTTCATGGGGCTGTTTGTTATCACCCAAAGATCAAAGCCAAAAAAGCAATGAATAGGATTGTATAGTTGGATATTTTTGCTGAGAATAATCATAAGTTTTATAAAGGTATTTAGTGAGAAATAAGATGAGACGAATATTAAAGTGTGTTAACATACAAGTTCTAGAGCTGAATTGTCTCTTAATTTTTTGGACAACAGGATGGGGACCCTCAGGGAAAATCATGCTGGGAGGGAAAATAGCTAGGCTGCACTGTGATATCAGTAGACGCAGTGCTAAGGAATTTTCCCATCTATTTTTATAACAAAACCACTATTGTGCAGACCACAAGTATATATTAGAATATTAAAATTTTATATATCTCTTCTGGCTATGGATTTATTCTGGATTTATCAAAATGTCAGACTGCAAAATAAATCTTTTTGCAATTGTTCATACTTTATGCCTATCATCCATGAGGGAGGCTCTTTGGAGAAGAGAAAGTTACTAGAATTTATCAGGACTCATTTACTAGAAAGAACTTAAAGTAGCCTGTGCTCTGTGTAGCTCGGTGAGTGCCAGGGGAGTGCACACAGCCTTGGCCTGTGGCAGGTCTTCCAACCACTACAAGCCCCAGGGTCTTCACAAATTACCAGTGAGAAAGCATTCATTGAACACCACTCGTTAGTAGCAAATATGATAAAAGCTTACATTTTAATTTTACTTGAAAGAGTAAAGTTCTCCAACTTTTGAATACCCAGTTTATGTAGCTAAATCCCTGCTTAGCTTTAAGTTTTTCTAAAACAGTTGAACAATACCTATGTATACCTTAACAGGTCAATAGGAAGAAAAATTCCTATATTCTGAAGGGATTAAAGAATGAAAAATAAATGTGCCTGTAGTGAATGATTCCAAATTATAACTCTGTAACTTATTGGTATGTAATTGGACTAATCGAATAAGCAGACCCAATCCAAAATTGAAGTTAAATATGTAACATTCTTAAGTGAGGAAAGCAATTAAAGAAGTTATTAAGTAATAGTTGAAATATCTTACTAAAGAAATTAAATTACTTTTGTACAAAAAACAACACGACTAAAAGTAAAAGCTAAAAAACAGAGCAAGAAAAATATTTCAGCTTGTATGCGTCAAACACTGCTAGAGCTTTGTGTGGTGATAATTTTATGTGTCAACTTGACAAAGAGAATGAGCGCCCAGATATTTGGTTAACCGTTATTTCTGGGAGTGTCTGTTAAGGTGTTTCTTGATGAGATTAACACTTGAATAAGTAATTTGGATTAACATTTGAATAATTACTATTTGAATAATGAATTACCATCTGAATAAGTAATATGAATATGTAAAGCAGACTATTCTCTCCATCACAGGTTGAGCCTCATCCAATCTGTTGAAAGTGTGAATAGAATAAAAGTCTAAGACAGAATTCCTTCTCTCTGCCTGACTGTCATCTCGCTGGAACACCTCTCTTCTGCCTTCGGACTCAAACTCAGACTGGAAGCAAACCCCTGGCTCTCCTGTGTCTCCAGATGTCTTGAACTTCTCAGATTTCGTAATCCCATGAACCCGTCCCTTATAGTACACAGTAATCATGTGTGTGTGTCTTCTTATACAGCCTATCACATAAATGTACAAAGAACTGCCCCCCACAAAATGTATGAAAATTAATCCAATCCCATAGAAAATTAGCTAAAGAGTTACCGTAAAAAAAAAAAAAGAAAAGATAAAGAATGAGCAGAACATAGAAAAAAAATATGCAGGAAATCACACACATACACAGAGCCAATAAATATTGAAAAAAGGAGCAAATTAATGATCAAAAAATAAATACTGAGAGATTTATTGTTGCTTATCAGATACATAATATCCAGTGAGGATAAGAGGAAGATTTCTTTCACACAGACAGGTATCTTAGAAACAGGGGGCCAGGATATGCCCCCGCTCCCTCCAATCTGCAGAGACCCAGGGGTTTGGCTGTGTACAGACTCCTTAGGACCGTGGGCAGAACCACACTGTCAATGTGCGTTACAGGTAAGCCTGCACAGATGTCCGGTGGAGATCATGTCATCGAAGCTGGTGTTCAAACCTATATGGGAGAAGGATGCCACTTTGAGTTGTTTTGGCCATTCACATAAACATTACTGAGTAGGTTGTCTACGTAATTTGCCACAGATAAATCTGAAGAACGGTAGATAGAAATAGAAGCACAACTAAATGAGAGATCTTCCCGTCTGTTTCCTTATAAAGGTAACTCCTTGTAGATGCATTAACCTAGCTGAAAAGATTCTAGAAAAAAATAGTTTTTACCAGTTTTCACTGTAACCGCTAGAAAAACAGCCGTGGAAGACTGTTGTGGTAGGCAGAGAGAGAAATTTGAAATTAAATATAGGAATGGCAAATAGGCAAACTTCTCTAGGCAAACTCCTCTGTTACTGTTAGTAAAATTTCAAATGACACTCATGTTGCAATATAAGCTATCCATAAGCTTACATAAGTGGCCAATAGCTCAAATGTACTCAACATCTGAAGTACATGGTATTTTATAAATAAAAATAGCTATCCTTCAAAACTTTAAAATACAGGAAATACAGGTGCTCCGGGTCTTGTCCTACTGTCTTCCTAATCAAGGACACTGTTACAGCTAGAAAATTCCGGCTGCCCTGTTAACGCTTGTTCTCACTGGAGGAATGTCAGTAAAGAGCATTCCAGCTTAACAACAGAGAAAAGGAAAAGAAAGGAAAATGTCTGTTGTTGTTAAATGTATTATACATACGATAATATATATGAAAATTATTGGGCTGGTTTAAAGGAAAATAAAACAAACACAAACAAAAAACTCTGCAGGCACAGCCCAATTAAAAAAACACACAGAAAACAAAACCTTTATTTTTGCAAGACCATCTCTGCATATGCTCAAGAAATTCTTTAGGTTCTCTTCCTAATGGGGTAATTACTGTTAGGTCATATTCAATGCGCTGTCAAAACCCAGACTCAGTACTCTGAATAAAACAAAGCAGAAAGATGAGTTTATTGCAAGGGTTTTGTTACTGAGCTAAAGAGATTCATTCGCCTGGGTGCATCAAAGCCCAAACATGAACAGGAGTTTGCAGCAAACTGAAGGTTTATTTAAGGAAATGGCACCAAACCCGGAGTCACACGTAAGCTATTGGTCTAAGGCCTGGCTCCCGGGGCATCTAGGGGATGGTTTATATAGGGGAAAGATCATTAACCGTGGTGACGAAGGGAATTAGTTAGGGTCCCGGTTAAGGCAGTGAGCTCTATTAACGTCAGACAGTGCATCTCTGTGTGTGGTTTTGCCAGGGTGTGGCCTGAGGGGTCATTCAGCTTTTCTGGGTCTGGAGCTAGAACACAGTTGAAACGTAGATATTATCTTTAATTTGACTAACATTTTGTTTCTGCAGTCAACCAACTTGAGGCTTTGTTCCTAAGACTATTTGGTGCTGACCAGTACCTTATTGTCCTGCTTACTGGCTTAATAATTAAGGGAGTGATAGTGCAAGAGAGAGGAAGGTGAGTCCTGGAGCTCCTAAACTGAACAAGGCCAGTTTGAATCAAAAGAAAGAACGAAGAAAGGTCATACTAAAGAAATGAAGTTTCTGCACAGTTACAGTTTTGATCCATAGCCCGGAAATGCAAAGTACAGGAGCAATACATTTCAAATTGTTTATAGACTAAGGGGTTTTTACAAAGTAAATGTGGAAGTCATTTGGCTTTTTCTGCTGGTTGGTTGCCTGGTGGTTTTCTTATTTGGATCGGGGTAGCTGAGTCACTGGAACAAGGAATTCAAGAGATGGCATGAACAACTTGGAGTTTGGGAATTAGCTGGGTTCTCTGCTGATTTCTGAGAAAAGCCCCAAATTCCTTTAAGGTCTGGGTAAGTATCCTATAAGCACCTGCATTGACCAGTTCCATGTTGTTCCTGACATAAGTGACTCCATTTTATTTGCTTCTATAATGCTAAAATATTTTCCAAAATGATTGCTCCCACTAAGAGTGGATGAGAAACTCCAATGCCCCACATTACTCCCAACACGTTGCTTTTGTTTAATTTTTAATCTTTTCCAGTCTTGTGCATATAAAATCGTAAGAGGGTGCAGTCAGGGGGCCCCCAAAGAAGGATTTGTAATGGGGTCCAGAACTCAGGGTGTCCATATTAAAAATATGGGATGTCCTCAACCCCACAAGTCTGAACTGGGGGATGGGATACATGGAGCAGGACCATTGAGAATTGTTTTGCATAGCAACAGTTTTGCAGATAGCCCCTAGAATGGTCACTTAGCATATCTATAACTTTTGGCCAGTTTCATGGATATGTTAAGTAGCTGTGGCTGTCCTTTGAGCCAGGGCGATGGGAGTGACTTCCAACCAGGATGTAACTGGGAGGCAACTCCCCGTGGTTACAGAGCTTGAGTAAGAACTTGGAGATGATTGGCTCCACACCACAGGGCCACACCTGCCTGGACTTACTATGGCAGCCCAGTAAAGCCGGAAAAATACGGGAATGCTGTCAGGTGTAGCCAACTGTGGGAGCATTCGGGAATGGGGCTGCAGAGGAAGACTGACGCTGGTATTTAAACTCAGGCACGGCAGCCATGACAAGAAGAACCATGCAGCTTTGGGTCTCACTTTGCCGTGCAGCTTAGGAAGCTGGAAAGCAAGATACAGCAGGGATGCAGAACTCTGTCTTAGCTGTTTGGAAAAGTGCGGGAGAGATGCTGCAGGAAGGAAAGCATGAAGAGACTCTTGCTGGTGGGCCATGAGAAGGTGCAATGTGGTTTTGGATTAAGAACTGGTAGCACCGCGGATGGTGCTGGGAACCGAGGGAGGCCTGCCAGCTGAGCACAGATTACTGGGAAGAACTGGGGGCTACCTGAGCCACTTCTATTTCTTTTCCTGAGATATGGTACCCCAGACCAGGCAAAGGGGTGAAGGAAGAACTGTGTGTGTTTTGTGGGTGTTTTAACTGACTTTAGGATTTTAATGAAGACATTAAGTCATTAGTCTTAAGTCTGTATAACTTTTGAATAAATAACTCCTTTCCTTTTCACCAATCTCTGACATGGAGAGCTATAACTTTCTGGCAGTGGGCAAGGCTAACCTAGTATAGGGGGACCCCAGGAGAAAGGGGGGTCCATTCAGTAACATTGTACAACCCCTTCTCTGGTGGCCAATCAAGGAAAATCAAGGGAGACCACATGCACAGTGGCTTTAAAGTAATACAGCTACTTTTACATGTGCAATAAAAGCCCACCAAAACTAGGCAGGAGGGGTCCGCCCTATAAGAGCAGAACCCCTCCAGCCCATGAGGTCAGTCTCTGCTCGGAGCTGGCCTGCTCCCACATTCTCTGCTGTAAACTCTGTGTATTCGGTTCCATTCTTTGTGCCAATCACCAAGAACCTGGTTACCTGGGCCCACCTGTGACAAAATGTGGTTTCAATTTTCATTTCACTGCTGACTAATCAGGTTAAACAAGTGGAGAGAAAATGATTCTTAGTTAAAAGTTTAAATATGTATCTTCAAATAGTTAAAGTTTATGTTAATGATAAGAGACTCAAGAGTTGGAAGATTTTAGTTTAAGGTAAATGGCTATAAGCCTCATAAGTAATGCATATGTTGAAGCTATTGTTTCAGCAACTACAGATAAGGCCCAATGTGGCTCCTGAGAGAGAGACAGCTGACCTCCTGGGGTGCTGCTAAAGACCACCGCCTGGGGAAGAAGTGGAGGCATCCGGGCCATTGTGTTCCAGGGAGAGACAGTCACCGCCCCTCCCCCACTCCCCCACCCTCAGGGATAGTTAACTGTCCAGGGTGAGAATACTGCAATTTTTCAATCTAATTTTTCCTGAATTTCACAACCCCTCACTGCACTTTGTTCTCTGTTATAAAAAATGCTGACTTGGAAAGAAAATGTAAGATGGTCCACCAGGGTATGAACCTGTCCTCTTCCCAGATCCTGGCATCTGAATAAAGTGCCCATAGAGATTCAATCCCTGTCTCTGCTTATTGGGTTTGGTGTGTGACAAGCAACGCGAATGCTGGTGTCTTTTCTGGTTTCATTGTAAACTGTATTTACCCTGCAGAGTAAGTTTTCTAATTTCCATATTAAAATAAAAACTTTTTAAATTCCTTTAGAAATTTTAACCTTTACTAATGGAAGCCTATGTTTTTTCATTGTTCTTTAGGAAAACCTGTAAAACTTTTTAGAAGCAAATTTACTTAAGAATAGCAATCGAGACACTCTGTAGGACAATAAAGACATTAATAATACTTTGTTATTGCACAAGATATTATTTGCTCTCAAGTTTAATGGCTTTCAATGCATTTTTTGGCAGTATAAGGAAATTAGCTCTGTTTCCTGGCATAATTAGTTTCCAGTCCTTCATTTTCATTCTGTTGAAAACTAAAGGACTGATCAGTGATAACAGAATCAAGCACGTGTGTAGTCAGCTAAGATTCTTGTCTCGGAGTAATTTATCATGTAAATGGTGCCTGCTTTTTTTTTAATGGAAATTTGAAAACAGCTTTCTGCATGATTGAAGCTTTTGTCAGTAGCCCACCCTGGCCTATGACAAATGTTAAGAGGATCGGTGTGATAAACTTTTGAAATGGCGTAATTAGTTGAAAACATATATATTTTTTTCCCAAATCTTCTCTTGATCTTTCAGAACTTTATATGTATGTTACATTTGTACTCTAAATAAAGCTTAAGAGATTATAAAATATTGTTTTTCTGTAAAAAAACAGTTTGGGATACCAAATCTATGAAGTATATACGTATGTTTACTTTCAATCTGTGGCTTCTTCAGGGTATTAAAATAATATAATATATTAAAAAAGTAGCTGCGTTAAAACGCATCTCTTAAAAATATCAGAAAATGTCTGTGATTATTTGTATGATTCCAGATAACTAAATATTTTTAAATGTATAGGACACATTTTCAATTTTTCTTGGGGCATTTTACAACATATGAAGAACCTAAAGTGCTTTTCATATCTAAGTATATAGTACATTAATATTGATATTGGTATCCAATATTTAAAAATATGGATATACTCAAATATTTAACGTATATGCCTAAGGAAAAAAGATGCCAAAGGATGCATGTTTGTCAAAAGAAAATGGTAATTTTTAAAGTAATTTTAAACCCACCCTGGAGGAAACATTTTTTTAAATTAAGTTATTTTTTATTAAAGTCATTCAATTTGTGGACTATGAAAAGAAAGATTCATTTGATGTGAACCCCAAGAAGGAATTTAGGTGCTGAGATGGACTCCCAGGGACCCAAATTTTATAAGTAACAAGAGCCCAGCTGCCAGCTGCTGACAGGAACCTCTCAGGTGCTCAGCACACCAGGCAGAGCCGCAGCCTGAACTCCGTTTCCCACACCCCGGCTCACTTGTTACACCACCTGAGTCAACAACTGCATGGATTTCATTTCCCTCCCGTCGGACTGAGGCCTGCCCTGTACAAGCAGTCTGCACCACTCGGAGACCTCGTTTACATACAACAAACTGAGAGCCTGGGTGGGAACTTTCCCTGTAAACCGCAGCTTCCCCTTTACTTTGGCAGAATGTAACTTGGGCTGCTATCTAAATCAGTATTTCCTGGGCTGCAGCTCCTTTTTGCTCAGATGAATGCTGTTTTAGTCTCATAGAGTCTAAAATTAATTTTGTTTTAAAAACAATATCCAATTGACCATACCGGGTATTGAACTGTGAACTTACAATGTTATGGAATGCTTTATATTTTATTTAATTTTATTTGTTGTTAAATTATTTGAGTTCTCCTTTTTAGTTGACCTAAATATAGGGCTCACGTTATTATATAGTGCTTCATTTCTCTCTGTAATATGTTTGTTTTCAATTCTGTGATGCTTCCCGCATACTTACGAAAGAATACTAAAATGTTATTTTAACTAACAAATTCTGAAGATACACATATGTATGCTAACAATGCCATCGTCTGATCTGTGTCCACTGCTTTGGCCGTCACTTTTGGCCTCCGTAGACTTTTCTCAGGAAATCTCTTCCTTCGGGCCTCCCTTGTGTAGGCGCGTGAGTGCCTGCTGATCCATCTGCATGGTTTGCAATCGCAGGATGCCCGCGGACACGGCCGTGCTTCTCTGAAGTTAGCGCTGGTCCCTTGTCACTGCCACGCCAACCTCTTGGAATTGATTTACTGGCTGGGAAGCCCCTCAGCTGTCACAAACACATCTTTCGAGAAAATTCAAGGTGGAAGAGTAGCAATGAATGCAATTGTGGAACCTGACAAATCCCAGGTTGCAAGATGCCGTAGACCTTTGTACCTTCGATCGTTTTCAAGTGGCTGCAAAAAAAATCAGGGGGAAAAAATCAGTGCATGTATGTCTGTCTTCTATGAACAGATATTTACAAGATAGATAATACATTTAAAAAAATTCCCTTTGGTCTGGAGCCAATGATACATGCAATGCTTTGCATTTGGAATAAAACTTATTTCAGAGACATTACTGAGAAGGTAAATGGGAGACGTGAAAAGCCTTGGGGCAGGAAAGCAGTGTGGGTGCTGTGCTTTAAGACATTCATTAATTAGCCTATCTACCCAAACTCAAGAATGTAATCTACTCTCCGTCAGGATATGGCTGATTCCTCACTTTAACTGCTGATCCTCAGCAGCTGTTGTTTGCCACCTTTCTTCTAGGAGACACGGATAAGCAGTGAAACTGACTACTGTGGACATGTTAATATTCAGTTCACCTCTTCCACCCTTTGCCTCGGGCACCTAGCACACTTGGCACAACCTGAACTTTAGCAGGATTTGGAAGAATTCACCTTAGGGAAATTAAAACTGCAGACATAGTCAAGGGACCTATGATTATAACTAATTTACAGTCCCCTGTTAGTTGGCATCACTGAGCTTTACTGGTGCAAACTCAGAGGTTTGATTATTTAGTATTTTCTTGAGGAGCCACATGTAGTTTAAATAAGGTTTAACTGTGTGATCTTCTCATCCTAAAGCAACTTAAATATGACAACAAAATAAGTTTTTTGAGGGTTTTTTTGTATAATGGGCAGGACACGAAGAGATGTTTATGTTACCACCCCCAGTACACATGCGTACACTCACAGACGCACCTGGTAGTTCTCCGTTGTTGTGGATACTCAAGTGGCCCATGCAGAGCCCCTTTCAGAACTCATTTCCCCAGGTGCAGAAACGTGGCATGTTGGTACATCACAGATGAGACTCTCCCAGGACTCCTCTGTGGGAGAAAGCTGCTGTGTTCAAAATTCATCCAGTGATTGCTCCATCAGGAGTTCAAAGGGCCATCAGCCGAGTCTCCAAGGCGGGCATCTCTGAAAGGGAATTTTAGATCATGTTCAATTTCTCCTTCCATGCAATCCTCCTCCTTTGCTCCTTTGCAAGTATTCTTTTGTTCAAATTCCTCCTTAAAAAACGTCCTTAGTGCAATACTACTATCAAAGTCTAATTTTGAGAAAACTCAACCTGTATATAATAATCAGACAAATGAGACTAGTTCATGACAGGGAAGGGACACAAGTCAAAGCCAAGTTCTCTGCTTGTTGTTTTGACGCTGAGCCATTCTGATGCAATCACAGCTCCTTTTTCAGGAAGAGAGCTAAAATCTAGAATGGGAGCTTAAAGGATTTTTCTAAGACCGGTTTTAGGCGAGTTTGGGATGGATTACAGATTTTCCGCAGCCACTTTGTCTTAGGTGGCAAAGGATTTCAGGACTGCAGCTTTTACTTGACAACAAGCTGATGATAAAACTATAAATGACATATTAGTTTTTGTTTTCTTCAGAACATTTCTATTTGCCTTTTTTCCAGTTGAGAAATTTACACTTTTTGTGATGTTTTAGAGAAAATCACAACTGAAACAGAACCAGTGGATTCTGTGGCCTGCCGCCAAACAAAACCCCAGGAATCCCAGTGCCAATCTTATGAAAAGGAAAGGAACTATTTACTCAAAAGTTATACAGGTTCAGAATAATGGCAGAATTCTGTTTTTAAGTCTCAAAGTCCCTTCAAAGTAAACACCCATACACACACACAGTCCTACCTCCCCTTTCCAAAGCAGGCCCGTCAGGAGTACCGTCTCTCAGGAAAAGACATAGAAGGCCTCAGCTCAGCTGGGCAGATTCCCGTAGGGCTTCTCCCAGTCCTCTGTGCTCGGCTAGGCTCCTGCTCTTAATCCCAAACTGCGTGGCCCCTCCTCATGGTGGGCAGGTGAGGGTTCCCCATCTTTTCAAACTGCGTGGCCAAGGCCCGCACAAGACTGCTACATCCTGCTTTTCTGCTCCTTTCTAAGCTGCATGGTAGAAACCCCAGTATGGCTAAGAGAGCATGGCTGCCCCGCTTGTGGGTATAAATCCTGGGGTGGATCTTCCTCTGTAAAGCCATTTCCTTCTCCTCCCACAAAGGGTTACACCTGCCAGTACTCTGGTCTCTTCTTTCTCAGCTGCCACTGTTAGCTGGGCAGGCTTGGCATGGTGACTTAGGGGAACTGTCTTCCTGCTCTCTGGCAGGGGCAGCAAGCCCCTCTGGCTACCTCATAAGTCAAACTCACGCGCATCTCCCTGTATCTGAGCCCGTCAGGCAGAGCTATTAGACTTATTAAAACATTGGCCCAGTTCTGTAAATATTCCAAGTACCTCTCGGTGGCCCTTCTGGGCTTCCTCTTCCTCCAGCCATGTTGGTGGGGGTTTGGGGGCTTCTCAGCCTGCACCCCAAGTTCTGGATCTTGTTCCACACCCATTACATAAACACTGATAATGATATTTGGATTTTCTTTCTTGGAAACAGTCTCTGTCTCTTCAAATATGTAGAATACCAAGGCCTAAGGAGAGCTTTCCCATGCAAGACTATGCATACTTGGCACTTAATAAAGGATTGATATTCTGATGATACTTCACGTTCCTCAGAATATTTTGTGACCATCTTCTCTTCACTGTTGTTACTCAGTGAAAGTTATGTAGAAGTTTTCCATCATCTCTTTTCTGAGTGGTCGGTTGCCAAAGAAGAGTCATTTACATCCGGGGAACGAAAGTAAAGCTGGGAAGCTGGGAAGGAGCTTGTCTGACCGATGTCCCACCTGGCATGTTTCTCTGAACTTTTGAACTTCTCAGCCTTGCCTGGGCCTTATAATCTCTTCCTCTCAGTGACAAGCAGACCATCCACATTGTGTACTTTGAAAGAAGCCAACCAGGTTTGCCAACCAGCATCTTTTATTTGCATGTCAAACTCAACCAATCCCCAGGAACCTAACCAGATCCTTTATTTACATACACGGGGCCAGACTGCAAATGATGCCTATAACCTGGGCCTTTGCACACTCAGCCTTTCTTTGTTCTCTTCTGCACACACCTCACACTGCTCCCGAAACTGGGTTTCCCACTGCAACCTCTTACACTCAAATACATATGCTTTTGTTTCTATTTTAGCTTAAGCCTCTTCCTTGGTTTATATTTTTATAAATTTTCCCAAATTTCCTGCCTCTATTTTTTATAAAACCTACTCTTAAAAGGTGCAAATTTGTATAGTAGTTGGAGTACAACCTTTGAAATCAATCAGATCTATTTTGCATTATTGCTATGCTTTTCTCTAAGTAATAATCTAGCACAAATTCTAAGGCCAATATATTTATCTGTATAGTAAAAACAGTAATATGACCTACAGGCAGGAATGACATAAGGATATAATTACAAAATTTATTCAAAACACAAAACATAATATTTGGCATGTAGTCAGCACTAAAAAAGACAACTATAGTAATAATAAAATGATTATTAACTTTAACAGTTTACATAAACATTTTAAATCATTTTTATTATTTCTCTAAACTTTAATTACATTATTTCCTCTACCAAACATAAAATTTTAAAATTAGCATAATATATCTTTAGTGAATCCAACTCCTTTAAAATTCTATTCTTCTTTTCATGGGTCTCCTTTACTCCATCCTTCTGGTATTGAGGCCTCTCACGCTCTGTCTCATCTCCCCTTCCTTCTTTCCTCCATCTACTATGAAAACATTAAACCCACCTAATGCATGATTTACGCCTTGACATGCTTTTTCTATACACTGTCTGTTACAGAGATATTTCCATTAGAAAACATACCTTCATGGAGATTGAAGGTAGTTTTATTCTGTTAAAAAGAATTAGGCACCGAAAACAAGGTATAGTGTAAGTGTTTGACAATTAGCACTTCTTACTGTAATGTAAGTGCCTGACATTACTCTTTTGATTGCTGGGGCATTCACTTCAAATTCATCCACCTTGACTAATACAATGCCAGCAAAACAACTAGATAAAGAGCCAGGCCAAGCCTCTCCTGAAGTCCCACTTTATAGAAAGCCTTGCGTGACTTGGACAACTGGTCTCCAGTGAACCTGCATTTCCATTCCCATATTGCTTTAATTCCTGCTCCTCTGTTTTAAATTCACCAATAAAGAAAGGACCCAGGAAACCCTAGGCACCTGACCCTCAACCCCAACAGAGGCAGGACTCCAAGGCAGCTCTCGCCCCAAGAGCTCACTGTGTAGCAACAGGTATACCTTGCACCTTCCAGGATCTGTGAGTAATAAAACTTATTTTTCCAAAGTACCCTCATAGCTGCTTATGAGGTGAATTTTGCAATCATAATAAGAACCACAGGGATGGTTCATCCACAACATTGGCTCCAGTGGTGGAAATGTCTGTGGGGGTTCTCCACAAGTAGCGATGGCCCTGGTGAGTGGTCCAGGCACCCCTATGCAACAGCATCACTAGTCAATAGGCTGTGACCCATACAAAATATACATTTATTTGAAGCCTTCCGATCACAGCAGGAAACAACCACCCAGCCTACATATATATCACAGATACCACGAAAAGTTAAAGGTTTAAGAAAGCACATCCACCCTATAGGAGAGCACACTCATTTAGCGTTATTATTATAGTGCACTAAATAGTACTCTAGTGACTTCAGAGATGCCTCCCCAAGCACTTATTTCCCCAAAACAACACTAATTCTTAGAAGCATCTGGTTCATTTTTGTATGGTTAAGACTATATTTACAAAACTCCTGGGAAACAGAAACCAATTTCACTTGTACTTATTCAAGTTTGAATCTTTATTCTGCTCAATCCCTCAAACTGCAGATGCACAAATAGTGTATGTATTTCAGAGTGAGTGGAGACGGTGAAGGTATGTGTACGTAATTTCAGGTTATAGTTATCAGAGACAGCGAAATTAACTCGCAGCACACTTTTACACAAGATGAAAGAAAAAAGAAATCTCCTATGAAGGCTCCACAGTAATTTCCAATTCTCTGGTCACAGAATCCCTAGAAATCCCCAAAATAATAGGTATGTGAACTACATACACTATTTTATTGACCTTAAGAGATATATTTAATCAAATCGATGCTAGCTAAATGTCAAATTACGTTGTTGTGTTCTAAATTTACATTGTTTCAGAGTGGTAGCGATACTAATACAAGGAAAAGTTAATGACCTTTTTCTTAATTAGCCCAGCCCAATTGACATAATATTTTAAAACGTGAAGTCACTTGGGAGAAAAAGAGCAAAAGGCAAAAGTAGTGATTAAAAATAATTCCAATGGACATTTTTTTGTATCACCCTCTGATATTGGCACCATAACATAAATAATAGAATTATGTTCTATAGATATGTTTACTCAAATTGGAGTATGAAAATCAAGATTTCAGCAAACTCTACAGCTATTGAATGCTACTGATCAAACACAGGGATATATATCTGTCCAAACTGCAAAGATGTTACAGGGAAGATAATGATAAATAGAAAAATTGATGGTTATAAAAGAAGAAAGAGAGTAAGAAAATCACCTAGAATTTTAGTGCACGCAAAAGGCAGTGGTTTTATTGTAATAGCGTTCTTCCAGGTGCTCTCTGTTCAAATGTTTTACAAAATACCCTGGATCATCGGGCTAGCTGTCTCCCACTTATTTAGCCCCGGTAGGTAGCCTGAGGATGGGAGAAGAATCAGAGCTACAATCCCTGCCATTGAAATTCTACCTCAGTGGTTGGAGATACAGGACTAATAACATCAAGCAACAGGGAAGTTTGAAATTCTGCATGTAATTAGTATGCAATATGAGCTAACTCATTGTAGGAGCTAAGAGGACTGGAAGGATAGTAATAGCTGAAACACACAAGAATGTTGGGAGATAAAAATGAGCCATATCACACAGGTTGTAAAGAAGTGCTCGGATGAAGTACTGAGAAAAAATTATTTTGATTAGGAGAATGAAATGAAATTGAGGCCCACTTTTAATTTGAAACGTAAAAACCAAACTTGGATCATAATGGAGCCTCTGTCAAACATGGTCTTGGTAAGAATTTTTAAGTTGTTTGCATGAGAAATATCAAATCTTCCCTAACTGTGTAACTGATATTTTTGATTGCACTCCTGAGGTTATTATAAATGAAGAGAAGATTGGGTGATAGGGTTATGAGTCAGAATAACAGGGCTTTTTCCTTGAACTGAAAATAATGTCAGACAAAGCCTGCTCAGGTAATTTAATGTTTGTGCCTGCAGCTTTGCTCTGATCAGCCTTTAGCTTGAAAGCGTCTCTAGCTACAGATTCTTAGTAAACCGTTTTCATAATTTTAGATCCTGTATGCACTCTGAAGTGACATTTGAATAAATGAAACCTTTTTCATTAGCCTTGTTGCTCCTTTAAAAAATCTAAGGTATCAAACATTGAACATGCTTTAGAATAAGTTAATCTTAACAGTCTTTCAAAGATTTAGTAAATATGCAAACATGCTGCATAAAACACCTTTTTTGCTAGAAACATAGATGAAAGCAATGACTAGCCTAGCAGTTTTTCAGCCTTAATTGGATTTGAAAGCTGAAAGACATTAATTCTATTTGATATATATATAAATGAAATTTCAAAATACAAACAGCAAAATCTCAATGTTTATTGTTTTATTTAATCTCTTTTGTGGCTTTATCTCAGTTATTATTTATATGATGGATGCTCTGGGGGAAATAAAGATATATGTGGTTGAAATGTTGAGCATACGCTGTGACAACATTTCTTATTTCAAATGCACTTTTCAGCATGAGCAGATAAACCAACAGGATATGCCTGAAGGAAAATATAAATCACATTAAAAGATTCCCAGTTTAAGACATAAAATCTGAACACCAAAGCCTGATTTATTCAAAAATCACCATAAACTTTTCAACATTGTTATCAATCATACATTTTTAAATACGTTAATTCAAAAACAAACTATATTTACTTAGAAGTCATTGTACTTTTTGCATTGTTGGTTTATCTCTAAAGTATATATGTTGATATGGATTTTTGGTGGATTATGTAAAAAAATGTAGATTGACTTCATTGTCACTGCTTAGTAAATT
Source organism: Desmodus rotundus (assembly GCF_022682495.2). Taxonomy (NCBI): domain Eukaryota; kingdom Metazoa; phylum Chordata; class Mammalia; order Chiroptera; family Phyllostomidae; genus Desmodus; species Desmodus rotundus. The sequence continues at coordinate 9,984,934 of NC_071395.1, forward strand.
AAGAGTGAAAACTGTAATCTATTAGGGTAAAAAAGAAAGAGAATATTTCATTCCGTGAACTGAAAGAAGCAAATATTATTGTTGAAATGCTGAATATGATGGAGGGCAGGACCAAAGAGGAAGTTAGGAAAGGAGACTAGACCCTCACCCGATTGGTGGGAGACCATGCTCAGCAGGGTAGTGTTCAACCACAGCGCGTAGGAATCAGGGATGTCATGTTTGCATTTTAGAAATAAGAAGCTAAAATAAAATGGAAGAGAAAAGTTCAATGATCTTTAATAAATTAAAATAAAATATTATTTTCACTTATATAAAAAACACATTGACAAAATCTCTTTTCTATTTACTATAATAAAGGTATCCAATTTGTTTTTTTAAATATATTTTATTGATTATGCTATTACAATTGTCCCATTCCCCTGCTTTATTCCCCTCTACCCTGCACCCTCCCACACACATTTCCCCCCTTTAGTTCATGTCCACGGGTCATACTTATAAGTTCTTTGGCTTCTACATTTCCTATACTATTCTTAACCTCCCCCTGCCTATTTTCTACCTACCACTGATAACCCTACATGTGATCTCTATTTCTGTGTTTTTGTTCCTGTTCTAGTTATTTGCTTTTGTTTTAGTTTTTAGGTTGGTTTGTAGGTAGTTCTGAGTTTGCTGTCATTTTACTGTTCATATATTTGATCTTCTTTTTCTTAGATAAGTCCCTTTAACATTTCATATAATAAGGGCTTAGTGATGAAGAACTCCTTTAACTTGACCTTATCTGGGAAGCACTTTATCTGCCTTCCATTCTAAATGATAGCTTTGTTGGTTAGAGTAATCTTGGTTGTAGGCCCTTGCCTTTCATGACTTGGAATACTTCTTTCCAGCCCCTTCTTACCTATAAGGTTTCTTTTGAGAAATTAGCTGATAGTCTAATGGGAACTCCTTTGTAGGTAACTGTCTCCTTTTCTCTTGCTGCTTTTAAGATTCTCTCCCTCTCTTTCATCTTGGGTAATATAATTATGATGTGCCTTGGTGTGTGCTTCCATGAATCCAACTTCTTTGGGACTCTCTGAGCTTCCTGGACTTCCTGGAAGTCTATTTCTTTGGCAGATTAGGAAAGTTCTCCTTTATTATGTTTTCAAATAAGTTTTCAATTTCTTGTTCTTCTTCTTCTCCTTCTGGCACACCTATGATTCAGATGTTGGAGCATTTAAAGTTGTCCCGGAGGTTTCTAAGCTTCTCCTCATTTTTTTTTTTTAATTCTTGTTTCTTCATTCTGTTCTGGTTGACTGTTTATTTCTTCCTTCTTGTCCAAACTGTTGATTTGAGTCCAGGTTTCCTTCCTGTCACTGTTGGTTCCCTGTACGTTTTCCTTTATTTCAGTTTTCATAGCCTTCACTCTTTCCTCTATTTTGCAATCAGATTCAAACAATTCTGTGAGCATCCTGATTACCAGTGTTTTGAACTGTGTATCTGATAGGTTGGCCATCTCTTTATCACTTAGTTGTATTTTGGGGGGAGCTTTGATTTGTTCTTTCACTTGGGCCCCTTTTTTTATTTTTTATTTTGTCTCAGTGTGTTTGTTTCACAGTAAGGGGTGGAGCCTCAGGTGTTCACCAGGGTGGGGCAACCCTCGTAGCTGTGTGGTGGTGCTGTGTGAGGGGGAGGGTCTGAGAGGGAACACTGCCACTTGCTTGGTTCTTGGCCAGTTTTCAGTCACTCCCCGCACTACCCACATGCAAATTGGGCCCTTCTGGTGCTGATTCCAGGGTAGGTGGGTTTGTATACGTTCTAGGCCCCTGTGGGTCTCTCCAACGAACTATCCTGTGAGGCTGGGAGTTTCTCCCACTGCTGCAAGCCCCACAGGATTTTTCAGAGATTTGAGGTTTTATTTCCCTGTGCTGGGACCCTGGGTTGGGCGGTCTGTCTCACTCCCCAGTTGTTCCTCCCATTTTAACTGCATGCAAATGTGAGTGAGACTGACTGGTCCGCCAGCAGCCGCCTTGCCATGAGTGCTCTCTGCCCAGCTGCCCATCTCTGCCCCTCCTACCAGTCTAGATGCATGTTCTTCTTTAACTCCTTGGTTGTCAGACTTCCATACAGTTCAATTTTCTGTCAGTTCTACTTTTGTTTTTGTTTTTAATTTGTTTTTGTCCTTCTTCTGGTTGTGCAAAGTGTGCCTACCTGTGTCTCCATTCTGGTCTGTAGTTGGACAATTTTCCAATTTGTGAATATGTGATTCTCTAGAATTTTATGTTGAAAAATGATTAAAATTCATATTAAAATTATTGTGAATTCTCTATTCTCATGAACTCTTGATTAGAAAATATTTCTCATTAAAATAGAGAAAGCTACTTTTGCTAAAAATCATTCCTCTGGAAATCTTAATCACTATCATCTGTGGAGCTTATGAAATATTACTGGACCTAAACCCAGATATTCTGATTTAGTAGTTCTTGGAAGAGATTAAAAATAAATACATAATATTAAAAAGCAACTTAGGTGATTCTAAAGCATAGGACATTTATAAAGCATAGTAATAGTAATATTTGCAGGTCAATAAAAGGAAATAAAAGAAACTATGAGTGACATTTTGAATTGGATCCACTTTTTAGCTGAATAACTCCCATGTGTATATTTCAAGATTTAGGCATATATAAATGAAAAACAAATAAAAAAAGATTTAGGTATATGAATAAAATAAATGAGGTTGAGTGGCTTGCGTGGAACAAAGATGCAATAGAAACCAGAAGTTACTTTTCCGTCCCTGGTGAGTGATGAAAGTGTGGTGGGGAGACATGTGCATGTGAGAACAAGCAGGAAAGGCTCTTGTCTGCCTGAGTAGCCAGCCACAGCAACGCAGCTTTGGACCTAAAAATGGCTGGTATTTTAAAAGATTACAACTGGAGTATCAGGATGGCTTCTTCTATAAATCAAAGCTAAATGGGCTCTGGCTGATATGGCTCAGTGGACTGAGTACCAGCCTGTAAACCAAAGGGTCGCTGGTTTGATTCCCAGTCAGGGCACATGCCTGGGTTGTGGGCAAGGTCCCCAGTTGGGGGCATGCCAGAGGCAACCACACATTGATGTTTTCCATCTTCTCTTTCACCCTCCCTTCCCCTCTCTCTAAAAATAAATAAATAAAATCCAGAAAAAGAAAAAGAATGAAAAGAAAACTAAATAGAAATTTACATTTTTTTCCTAGATTCAATAGTCTCAGGATTAGAATTTGAGGAAGTAAGAGAAAGAAAGACTTGTTAATTTCACATACAAATGACTGATTAATATGTTACTACATAAATTATACATTAATTTTCTTTGAATAGTTACTTTTCTGATTTTTTTTGCAGATATTATATAAATTGCCAAGGAAGGGCTATCACAAGCTGTGAAACTAATTACCTCAAGGATACCCAGGCTTCCATGTCATTTTTGGAATTGAATTAGTATCTGCTGTGTCTACCCTCACATCCCACACTTCACTTCCTTCAGATGATTATCACTAGTTCTTAAAGACATAGTGTAACAAGACATTTGTGTCCTAGAATCTTTCAAAAGAACCCTAATAATTTAAGAAAATATGTTATCTTCAACCAGGCCATTTATTTCATTAACAAAATGCAGCAGCACTTTACACAAGAATCTTCTAGGTTGAATTCAAATAAATAAAGTTTAGAGATAATGATATTACATTAAAGTACTTGATTTCTCTTGTAATATTATTATGACCCTAGAGATGTTACATATAACCTATTCATTTCCTCTTCCCTACAATGAATTCAAATCAGGATACCCAAGTGTAACAGATAATGTGTATTAAACATTTTACAAACTGAGACTATTAAAATAAAGCAGAAAATGAACTTAACAGTTGTTCTTTTTCAAAATTTTTGTAATTATTAATAAGATGTCTTAAGAATTTACCTGAATTCACAAACTAATTCATAAAAATACAGCTTTTATGTGAAAATGTAGATGATTTTAAAATATTTTATACTAAGAATAATCATTTTATTGTTTCTATTGGTAAATTGCCTAGAAATTTTATATTTAGCATAATAACTTTTAATCCATAAGTATTTTAAGAAGATAGGAAGTAAAGCTTATTCAACAAATATCAATGGAATCTATATAAAATTTAATGAGAACTTTGTTTTGATCAGTAAAAGTTTCAAAATTAAAAGCATATGCTGGTAGTTCGCCAACCAAACCTAAGTTCTTTTTTTTAACATTTTATTTATTTATTTTTAGAGAAGGGAAGGGACAGAGAAAGAGAGAGAGAGAAACATCAATGTGTGCTTGCCTCTCTCATGGCCCCCACTACAGACCTGGCCCACAACCCAGGCATGTGCCCTGACTGGGAATCGAGCCGGAGACCCTTTGGCTTGCAGCCCGCACTCAATCCACTGAGCTACACCAGCCAGGGCCAAAACTAAGTTCTTAATGTTAAAATTATTGTTAGATATTAGTTAGATATGTACTTAGATTGATTCTACCTTTGAAATGGCACTTGGATTGAACATATACAGCTATACAGATACACATGTGTGTGTATTATGAGGCAAATAGGTAATTATACACAAACACACGTGGTTGTCTGTTTCCCTGATTTTTTGTGTGAAAATACATGCACATTGCTCTCTGCCCTGTGTCCTTTTTCTGAAGCTTCTGTTTTAGTCTTTAAACTTAAGCATATGATGTGCAATCTGAATACATTTTATTACACCTTCACTTCCTCCTTCTCCTGTCCAAGCTTTTAATTTAGCTAACAAATATAGACATTCCAAAGTTTCCTTTTATAGCAACATATATCAGAATAATCAGTGAACACATTGCCAACATGCAACATTAAATTCTAATAATATAAACCATTTGAGTTCTTTAAAAAATATTTATTGAATTAACAATCAGTGTATTGAACAGACCTCTGCAATTCTGACAGCAGACTTTACCTGGAAGTTTCAATATGTGAAATGCTGTTTTCAGATTAACCATTCCTTCAATCGTAAAGACACCTTAAGTGTAATGGGACTTGACTCCAAGGCCGCTTACTCTCCAAAGGTCCATGGAGCACTCAAAAGGTGTAAGCAGAAAGAGAAAAAAAAAAAAAAATGTAAAGATCCTTTAGGAAAACAGTGGTTTAAGCAAAGCTGAACAATTTCCTATCAAAAAGAACTTATTTCATAGAGCATATATTATGCTCTTGTGTATTTTACACCTCAGAGAAATCATAATGCACAATATTGCTCAAACTAATTTCCCAGGAATCCATCTTACTTGGAACATTTCTATGAACTTAGAGTTGAGCTGAACATACTTTAGGAAATGCTACTCTAAAGGCAACGGAATTGCAAGAAAAAAAATAAAAAAGGAACACTTCATCAGTGTCCAGATTCTGATGTGAGAAACACTAATTAAAATGTCAGATGGTTAGAAAGAGGGTGACAAAGATAATTATGTTGAAAAGTTAAAAAAAAAGGAAGAGCATAGAAAAGCAATGAAGTGTGCTAGAATGAATGTTAGAATAAGTCAGTAGACCAAAATTCTAGTCCTGTCCTGAAATAAATATGCTACATGGTATTGTGCAAACTATTTAACAAATCTGTCTAGTGTTTAAAATGAAGATTGGCTGAAACATCTCCCAGGTCTCTCCTACCGTTTAGTTAACTCGAATATTTTAGTCACTAGCAAGTAAGAGAGTAATGTTTAAATTAATTTATTTTTAGTCGGAACAAAGGCCTAGGAAAGTTACCATTTTATGAGTTATAAATTCAGTATTATATTAAAAGGAATTTGAATTATGTAAGCATAGTCAAGCCGAAGATACTTTAATGAAAGGGCAAGAAGAGAGATTCGTAACGTGATACCTTCAGTTTGCTTGGGTTGCAGAGAAATGGTTTGAGGATGGCTGATGGGAGCCCCCTCCTCCCATTCACTTTTCTTTTCATACGGTTCCTTAAAAGCATCGGTCACTGAGTGACATCTTTCATCTCTGGAAGGCATGGACTTCAATAGCAGAACGATGTTCTTGAAATAATAATATTTTTTGTCCTTTGTCTCTGTAGCCTTCCCTCTTCTTACTATGAGATTATAAAGAAGTAAAGAAAAACTGGATTTGGGTGAAGCTAGCAGCTCTGTGGCATATTTACTGGTGGCTTTTCTGTTTTCATCACCTGTCCTTTATCTTCACTTTGCTTGGGATCAATAAATACTTTCTAGTCTCTGAGAGAAGCCGTACTTCCCCCAATTGATAATTATTACAAATAGTTTTCTATGGGTCTAGTCCTTGGTATTCCCCCATGGGAAGAGGATTTGGGAACCAAATCACACTTATAGCTGTGCTATATGCCCTGTCACCCCCTTTTTAAAAAAGATTTTATTTATTTATTTTTAGGGAGGAGAAGGGAGGGAGAAAGAGAGGGAAAGAAACATCAATGTGTGGTTGCCTCTTGTACGCCCCCTGCTGGGAACCTGGCCTGCAACCCAGGCATGTGCCCTGACTGAGAAACGAACCAGAGACCCTTTGGTCTGCAAGTTGGCACTCAATCCACTGAGCCACACCAGTCAGGGCTGCCCTGTCACCCTTTTTATTCTGAATTCTGGATCAGTGTGCCAGGTCTTTGAATGAGAGAGAGAAAGCAGTAAGCATAAGGCTACATAATTTACCAGCATAATGTCAACATAATTCTATGTAACATTATATTTACCTGTGTAATCTACCTATATAACCTAAGCATCTTTTGCATTCTCTCTCTCTCTCTCTCTATATATATATATAGATAGATAGATAGAGAGAGATATATAGATATCAAATACATATGTAATATATATATTACACAATATCTTTTAAAACTGTTACATAGTTGATGTATGACACAGCTAAAAACTGGCTTGTGTGAAAAGTGTCTTGCCATATTGCTATTTTTTATAAATGTTATTGTAATCTACTAAAGGGAGTTGTCAGCAGCCTAGACACGAATGGGTAGTTCACTCCCTGCCCCCAAACTCTCAAGCTATCTGAGTACATTGTTATTCCTGTAAAAGTTGAATTGTCAACTGAAAAGTTTATAGGAAGTTTTCTACTACTCGAAGGAAAACACACAAATCAGCTAAAATGCAGGCAAAATATGAGTAATGCTTGCTAGTGTGTTGAGAATTTTCGTGGACGCTGACTGTTGGTCAGCAGGCTGTGCGGTACCTGGTCTGCCCACCGATTCTGAAAACTGTCCTATCATGACTATATCTGGCCTGTGATGCTCTCTTTCTCTTGCGAGTAATCCTTTATTTTCAACTATTTAAATGCACTAACTAGTGTATCAGTTCAGATTGAATTTTTCCTATTTCACATTTACACACTAATTAAGATAGTAATAAACTAGAATATCCATGATGTCTAAATCAGTCCATGTCTACAATGTTAGTGCAAAGAAAAAGGTGTTAGTTCAGTTCACCAGCACCTATCATCTGAGAGAGCACAGGGTATTGCAGACTAATAATGGTGCCCAGACCTGTCTAAGCCAACTTTTGAAGCTTGTAATCTGTCTTTATAAACACGTGAAATGGATAATTGTGTATATGCATTAATTTGTTTATCTCTTAACAAAGGCTCTAGTTTTTCTCTTTACTGAATTGAGAGTATCATGAAAACTCCAAGTTTATCTTAAGAATGAGTATATATGAGTACGAGTATATGCCTGGCTTAATACTAACTCACTAACGTATAGCAACATGAACAATGGGAAATGCATCTCTGCATCTTAACAAAAAGTTAGCTGAGGGAAGTGATAGATCGAATCCTACACCAAGCTTTACTAGTGCTTCAAGGGTTACAGGCAAGTATGACACACCGATGTAACAATGAACACGCTTCTCCCGGAGAAACTCCAAACGGTATGCTATAGCTCTCTTAAAAAGCTGTCTTTTTTTCTTCCCCATTTTTTACTTTGTGAAAAAAACAGACATGTGTCTGAGTTATGTATGTAGAACATTGATATAGAAGTGAGATACTTTGGTTTTAGAATATCTCACTTTATGCTCCATTAATCACACAGCCCACGTGACCTCGAAATCCATACATTTCAGGTTTCTTTGCCATAAACCCTCTGCATAGATCCTTGTGTAAACTGATGCATCACACCTGCGGCCACCCAGTTTCGTAAATGGCATTCCTCTGTGTCAGGGATGTCTGACCAGGGACATCCCTTTCCCGGACGCCCCTGGTGAGGGAGGATGTGTGCAGAGGTCTGCGCTTGAGCCTCCTCTTCCAGCTCTGTGCAAACAAAGGCTTTGGCAGGAACAAGGAGGACTTGAGCTGCACCTATTTTGTAGAAAGCAGAGTACCAAAGGCAGTGGAGCATTGTTTAATTTGAACTTTTTAAGACTTTAATCTATACTAAGTAACTGACACTCAGAGATAAGGGGATAATCCTGAAATGAGCTCAGTTTTATCTAGGGGTTAAATGTGATATTTACTAGTGGTAGAGTTTAAAAGAAAAAGATAGTATCTCAGGGAGGATATACAATTTAGGTTATGAGAGCTAACTTAGGAAATACTGAAATTGCTGTAAAAGGTTTAACTTCTCAGGCTTCTTTTTCCTAGGACTGCGTGCAAATTTTGGCATGGTTTATTTCTAAGATACAGCTATCAAAATTTTTGTTCTGTAAAATGTAAGTTTTCAAGTTACGTAAGTAATCGTCTGAACCTTTAGTAAAATATCATACCCCGAACATTCTTGTGCATTGATTTGGTGACACTGAACAATCTACTACACGCTGCAACTGCAGGCGCTCACATAGTCAGTTACCTGCCGCTCTGGTGTGAAAGGAGTCATAGCATCTTTCCAAGGGGACTTCGTTCTAGAGTTCAAGATTCTAACAACACTGATGTGATGAGCAGCTGCCAGCAGAACAGACCGAGGGCCAGGGACTAGCTATATCCATTAGTCAAATTGGGAGAGGGAAATAGTAGCTCTGAATTGCTCCAAAAACAAATCAATAGAAAGTGTCCTCTGAAGGGGATAGAAGTGGCTAAAACAGGACGTTTATAAATTTCAATGACATGATTTAATGTTTTAATATTTCAGATAAATTTTAAATGAATTTATTATTTTTAATATCATCTACCCCCAGAACCATGTGCTGAGATTCAGTGGTTGATGCTAAGAATCCAAGAGGGGAAGCTAGCGGTTATTACTGAAATGTAAGACCGATCCTCAGGATGCCAGGCAACTCATGGTTCCCTTCTTCCATTTCTGTGTTCACACGACTCTTTTCAACATCACTTTTCATGTGTAGATGAATCTGTACTAATGCATAAGATATAAATTAGGAGCAACTAACTTATTGGACACACACACACAAATAAGTTATATTAATAATATAAGTAGTCGATTTAGGTATAATCTCTGGATATGACGTCCAGATTTGGCTATCTAGAATCCTTGGTTACAAGGAAGATCAAAGAAGTTTATAGGATACATGATTAATATTCAAAAAAAATTTATAGACTTCGTCATTGTAATCAAATAAAAATTAAATTAAGAAAAAGGTTCTATTTCCAACAGCATGAAAAATAACATAATATTTAGGAATCAATTTAACAAAGAAGTGCAAAACTTCGCCCTGAAAATGATAAAACATAATTGAAAGATGTTAAAGTAGATCTATATAAATAAAAAGACATTCTGTTTATGGTTTTCAGAGGACTTAGTTTACTAGATGTTAATATACGCCAAATTATCTACAAATTCAATGAAATCCCTGTCAAAACCTCATATTTCTGCCAAAGTTGCAGAAGTTATCTAGCTGACCTTAAAATGAATATGAAAATGCAAGTAACCCAGAATAGTAAAAGTCTTGGGAAAAAAGTTGGACTCTCGTTCTTCTGTTTCAAAGCTTAACACACAGCTGCTGCATTCGGACACTGTACTGGGCACTGGGGTGCAGCGATGGATGAGCAGACAGAAATGCCTGCCGTGAGGAGCTTCCCTTCCAGGGAGCAGAGAGGAAGAAGAGCAAACAATACGTGACATGGTATGTTAGGAGGAGGGGAATGCTGTGAAAAAAACAAATCAAGGATGGTGGAGAGGGAATCCAGGGTGGCCAGAGAGAAGCACTCGTTTAGCTGACATCCTCACGAGACTTGAATGAGGTTACTTTTTTTAAAATGAAGGTTTGTGAGAAAAAAAACTTCTGACTTTTCACACATGAAGCAAGGGAGCAACTGTTCACATATTTGAATGAAAGTGTTTCATGTTTCTAACATAGCAAGTGTGGAGTCCTTGAGTTAAGAATGTTCTACAATGGTAGCAAAGTTCACAGGACTCGAATGGAGAAGATTTGGGGGGGAAAATGGGGGAGGGGAGAATTGTTAAATACTCAATAGCCAAATGACATCTGGAACATCACACATGTTCCCATGGTGATGTTAAATAAAATATACTTAAACAAATAGCACTGTCTGAGACAGATTATATGACATTGAGTTACTTTGTGTTCTCTTTTCACTGTATTTCCAACATGGTTTTATGGATGACTAAAACAGAAATAAACTTAATGCTGATCTACATTAAAATAAATATTCATTTTCCAACTAACATAAAAGGCAAGAATACTTGCATTTGAATTAACTGTTCTGATGCTTCACTGGCAAAATAAAGACACCTGACATTCTGGCTTTACTGTTAAAATGACAAAGGTGTTGTCCGAGAAAATAGGCTCTTGTGAAGCCGTGAGAAAAGAATTTCAGGGATTCACCTTGTGGGAGAAGTTTAAGAGTAGTGGCAAGATGCATTGGGATGGAAAAAAAAAGTCACCCTGGCTGATGTGGTTCAGTGGATTGAGTGCCAGCCTGTGAACCAAAGAGTCGCCAGTTCAATTCTCAGTCAGGGCACATGCCTGGGTTGCAGACCAGGTCCCCAGTAAGGGGTGCATGAGAGGCAACCACACATTAATGTTTCTCTCTCTCTTTTTCCCTCCCTTCCCCTCACTCTAAAAATAAATAAAATCTTATAAAAATAATAATATGCCCTCAAGGATGTAGAGGGGACAGGCTCTAGTAGCAGCTGTCCCATGTATTTGTGGGGGGGGGGGGGGGGCGGTCTTTGGAACAAGCAGGCTGTCTTTCAAAGTACCCAACTAGTTTCTTGGGATTTCCTGGGGCTGTGCTGGGCCCTCCCTGATCCAATCCCTTTCCTGGTTATTCCAGGATTCTGTGCCTTATGCTATCCACTCTTTTTCCCAGATTTTCTCAAGCTAGACTCTTCCTCTTTATGGTCCCCCAATTTGGCTTCTACTGTGCAGGACTCAAAGTTCTGCTTTGTCATCTGGCTTTGCGCATGTGCTTATTAGAAGGACTTCCCTCTGCATATCTTGGCCTCTGTGGGACATGCACCCAGCAAAGGAATTTTGCTCTTACCTGTTACACCTCCCCCCAGTGATCCTGGTAAACTGGTGTTTTTTTCCCCAGTTTACCAAGGGAAGATCGGAAAGCCGGTCTTTCTGGCCTGCTCAGAGATTAGTGTTCCTTTGGCAGAGAATGTAGCTGTCCCCTGGTGTATCTGTGCAGCTGTAGCTTCCAGACTTCATCAGGCTTAGCCAGTTTAGCTTCCTTCTCATTGCTTAATACCTAACTAGCACCTATACTAACAACAAAGGCATGTATTACACCGGATATGCTACCATGTTTTCTGGTTGCATTTTATATCTTTATAGTTCTGGAATTGGAATGATCACAATGAATTGTAAGGTTAGAACTTCCTTTTTATAAAAGCATGAAATCATCATAAATATGGTGGTCCATAATTTATACTTAATGAAGAATATTTAAAGTAAAATTATACTAATTATTTGCATAAGCGTAGCCATCATTTATTTCATTTTATCCATTTTACCTTTCTTATTTTTGTATCACTGCTGTATGAACAATTGTCACGGTATTTTTATACCATTTAAAGGGAGCTAGTAGGGAGGAAGGAGAGATGAACAGGAAGAACAAAGAGGATTTTTAGGGCAGTGATAATTTAGTGGTGGATACATGTCATTATACATTTGTCCAAACCCGCAGCATCGACAACATCAACAGCAAATCCTAACGTAAACTATGGACTCTGGGTGGTAATGATGCGCCATTGTCAATTCATCAGTCGTACCAAATGTTATATTGTACTCTGGTGGGGTGTGGGCAATGGGAGAGGCTACACATCTGTGAGGTGGGGGATGTATAACAGTCTGTACTTTCAGCTCAATTTTGCTGTGAACCTAAAACTGCTCTAAAATACAAAATCTATTATTTTAAAGGAGCTGTTGTGTGCAAATAAGTATGTTACCATAACTATGACTCATGTTTGTGTCAACAGACATCCAAGCATTGACAACAGAAATGGATTTTGCCTACAGAAATAAGCTTTGGGAAACTTAATTGAATTATATATCTCTTTACAAACATCTAAACTACAGCAAGCTGTAATTCACTGAATCCTGCTGTTCGAAGCTGGATGCCAAAGACGACAAAGTAACAGTCGAAGATTCAAACATTTTTCTCCAACTGGTTTATCTGACAGCGGATTAAAAATGCTTATCTCCCCACATAAACGTTACGATGCAATCATCAGTAGACTGTGAAGACATCATTAATGCTATCTCATCTGCCTGCAAAAAAGTTTGGTATTACTAATGCTAATATAAACTTCATGATATGGCGTCCGATAAAACAACAATCAGTGAAAGGTATTCCGAGCTTTTTAAGATGAATGTGATATCTTTATATTTATTCTTTGCCAATACAGAGTGCTGGAAATCGCCGATTAACACACAAACATTACGAAACATTAACAAAACATCATCGATTGACTTTTAAAACATCACTTTTTTATCAGCTTCTACTATAATCAGTTATGATGATTAAAAGTTTCTGATGTTTTATAAAGACTCTTTTCATCTAACCATAATCACATCTATCTTGGTCCATATCTTATTCACTATCTGTACTAGATTAGGATTTCTCAAAATGTTCTCTTAAAAGGACTGTTACAAAATTACTCCTAAGAATGAACTGAATTAAGCTTTTTTCCTTAATATAAAATTTACAGCTACTGATAATGACCAGCAGCTGCACACACTATGTGTGATATTTTCTCTCAATTGACATTGTTATGTCTCATCAATGCTCCGCCCGAGGTCTCCAGCATTGCTTAGCTTCATCAGTCTCCCTCATCTCAGTTCCTTTTTCTTCCCTTCTACTAACAGAGTTTTCACACTGAAGGAGACGTAGCAATATAAAACCAGGTAATGCACATCCCGCAACTCCGCTGTTCTTAGTTCTTCCACCAACTCATCAGCACCTAAGTAAAAACGATTAAACGTGGTACTTGCTAAATTCAATTTCTGTTGAAACTGATTATAATCTCAATCTTTGACCTCCTCTTTCCACTGTGTCTTTTTACAAATTCTACACTCATTTACCCCAAACTATTTTTTATGGATATGAACTATATTTCCACAACTCAACACATTTACTCAAGTTATTGCCTGTAATTGATGTACTTTTTATTTCTAGGAAATAACTAACCGTTTGTCAAACTTGAGTTGGATTGAGACTAACAAGTTTACCTGATCCTTCCAGTTCTCTATGGTTAAATTCATCTCTCTCCTCTGTGTGTCCCAAGGAGATTCCCTTCTATTCTGCCCACCCTGTATGATAGGTCATTTTTTAAAATAAATTATTTTATTTCTAAATTGTGAGCTACTTAGAACAGGGGACACATCTGACTCCTATTTGATGCCCCTTACCTTGGGAAAATCTCTTGCAATTAATTATTTTTGCATAGAGCAAGAAAAATGTATTATATTATTAATATCATTATTATATTATTGTTTTACATTGAAGAACCTTCCTAAATTGATGTTTTGAAGGTTTAAAACATTTTTAAATGTTTGCTAATTGCTTAAATGTTTTCCTATTAGTTAAAACATTAAGCTTTTTTCACCAAATGTAAGAAATATAACTGTCCAAGGAAAGGAATAGTCACTGGTTCAATATTAAGGACAGTTCTGCAAACATTAAATATTAATGACTCATAAAATATTTTTTCCACTCCTAATAATCCCACTGGTTTTAAAAATTCTAGCCTAGGTAATTATTTATTTTACTTACGTATATATTATGTATATAACACATAACATCTCATCTGGACTGAATAATAGGTTAGTAATTCAGGATACCATATCTTAAACAAAAAGGTCTTGGCCCTCAAAGAACTTAGAACCTAGTGAGGACACAAGCAAATCTTCAGCTTCAATGAAAAACGGTACATGCTCTGCAAACACAATTCAACATTTATGGACAGAGTGCTTACTTTGTACCAGGATCTGTGTGAACTGTGTTAGTGAATTGTATGCATCATTTAAAAATTACCATGATTAGGTGTCCGTTACTAGCCCACACCTTATAGATTAAAAGAAAAAAAGAGTCTTAGATGTTTTTGAGTCTTGCTGTAGGCCATACATTTCACATCCAGCCTCTTTCATTCTAGAACCTACCCTCTAAGCAAACCGACAGAGGGTGCTACCACCCCAAAGCACAAGTATCAAGAACAAAGTGGTGATGGAGAGCAGGCTGGGAGTGTTGGGACACAGGAAACTGGGGAGTAAAGAAGAAATGAAGCAGAAAAAAATTGAGGAGAATGGTCCCTAGCATTCAAGGGAAAAGAGAATTCTAAGAGGAATGCGTGACCAGTATTATAAAATGGCAATGTGAAGTCACGTGAAAGTAGATCATTGGAAAATTCTAGAGTAGTGGTTCTCAATACCAAAATGTGTCAGAATGCTCTGAAAACCAAGTGTGATGGCCCAGCATTAGAAGAGGAGCACCAACCAGCACCTCAGAGTAAACACATCTTGCCACAACACCTGATTTTTATGAGCAGCTTCCCCCTCCCCCACATAAGCCTACAGCGTGGTTTTCAGGTGGGGCTGTGGGCCTCCCCAAGGACGTTTTTGGTTGTAATAACTGGGTATGGCGACAGGGCTGCTGGATGCTACTATCTACTATGTAGATAGGAGAGGCCAGGAATGCTACTGAATGTCCAGAACAGCCCTTCACAACAGAGAAGCATCTGGCCCAATATGTCAATACTACTGAAGCTGAGAAATAGCCCCAGAGTAAGAAACTCAATGCTGGGAGAACTGAGGACCTCATACTAGGAAATTAGCCACAGGGCAACCAAGCCACTGAGTGTTTTCCCCCACCTGGGAGGAGCAGAGTTCGACAGGAGCAGAGTTTGACAGGAAGCCCCAGAGCAGAGGCAGGCCCCTGGCAGTTCTCCCTGTCAAGTGAGATTCCACAGAAGCAGAGGCGGAGGCACCGGAGAAGTCTGATAGGCCAGAATGTCAGGCTGTGGTCCTGCTTCCAGACCCGACTTGCCTTTCTGAGCCCCTGTGGTGCTGACTCGCGCCCTGGCGGCGAAGGCCTGTGATTGGACTCAGCGTTGCCTGCCACGCAAGCAGGGATTCTTAACTGGACTGAGAAATCAGACTCGAACTTCCAAACCTGGTCCAACAGGACCCTTTTAAAAACATGGTGAATAGTTTTAGGGAAATCAATCGTTTGAGAACACTGAAGTCAACCAAAGTAACATCTGAGAATTAGTTTATTATATTAGCTGTGATAGTTAATATTGGTCACAAAATTCAAGTTCTAAATGCAATATGATCGACATTTAGAGAAGGGATGGAAGTGCTGTGTTCACTAAGACACACAGAACAGGGGGCTACAACCACTGGTAGTGAAACCATATTTTAAACTGCACGAACACATGGATTGGATAACAAAACAGACATGGGCGGAAGACTGAAGCTACTCATTGGAAGAGCTCACTTAAGGATTTCCCCAAAACAGAACAAAAGGGGGGAAAAGGAAAAAAATAATGGGAGTAAAATATTAAATCACACTCATGACATATTTGACAATCTCAGTATATCTCTAACAACCATTCTTAGAGAGAGAACAGAAATTACAGGGTATTGATTATTCAAATCGTTTAATGATCTTAGATCACCGCCCATATTCCTTTAATTCCTATAGTTTCGTATTTGGTATCTTGCCCTAGTTATTATCTGGTGTATTATTTTTATCAATCTGTGCACATAATCTATGCAGAGCTTCTCAGATATTCCAAAATATCCACCCATTCTTCTCCATCTTGAACAATAAAACCCTGAAGTTCAGCCATCCACGTGTTTGTAAAGGTTAAAGGTTATATTGCACAGACTCTCTTGCATAGAGCTATTTCCTGAAAGTTGGAACCGACAGTCAGACTTGGGCCGATCTTTACTGAGAAGGAATAAGAATGATTTTCCCATTCTACTTTTCCTTTTTTCCATTACCTGGAACATTCGTATGGTGGTGAGACCTCTTGAAGTATGGAGAGAATTCAACGTGAACATGCTATAGTTTCATAGTACCCTTTATTTTACCTATCTATCAATCATCTAGCTATCTAACTATCTATCATGTTTCTATCTCTCTGCCTACCTGTCCATGCAGGCAGATAGGCTATGTAGATGATGCCTGTGACTTTGTATTTATATAGATAGATAGATAGACAGGTAGATACATTGATAGCCAACCTATGATGATATATAATGCAAAATATGTATAACCAACCAAATTCAATGTAATTGTTGAGGATAAAAAGGGAAATGTTTATCTCTAGGAGCTATATTTGAAAAGATGTTTTCAGTTTAAAAAAAAAAGATAATGGATAATTTGGTACAAAGTTTCAACTCAGATTCTGAGATCCAAATAATTAACATTTTTGTTTATAGATTCCTTGCAAAATTTGCATATTAAATATAGGTTTGTAGAAAAATGTTTTGCTCATGATATATACAAAATCAAATAATACAGTAATGAGTATATTTCTGATTTCAAATTTTTAATCCTGGATTTCTAGATTTATGTTGGCCTGTTAATTCCAGGATAACCAGCCCAACCTTCTCCTTTCAGATGGAGACAAAAATTTATATGACATGACATTAGATATGACCCATATAACTACCCAACCCAACATTCTCTTCACCCCATAGTGACCTCAAATGCTGTATTTTCCTTTCCCATAATGTCTGTATCTTTTTTTTTTTTTGGCATGATTCTATAGACTTTATCACCTGGACATAATACTATTTGTCAGTCTGCTGCATTTCACCAGATCCCTAGAGAAATTACATACATTTCTGAAAGGGAATGCAAGTTATGTGGGTCACAACAATTTATTTCAAGACTCTGTAACAGAATGAGCTCAGCTATGCTTGTTTCATGTAACATGAGCAGTGTCTCTGGAGAAATAAATCCCACAGTGGTTTACAATGCACCAGAAAGTGCACCAGATTTTAAAGCCGCTTCCAAATCCCACAGTGGGATTGCTGTCTAAACAAAGCCAGACCGTAATGATGATAATTTGTTATCACAGCAACCTATCCTCTTAAATGTGATCTAAAAGGGGTCAGATTCATTTTGTTACATTAGAGTGAACGATATTAGAATCAGTTTCAGCGTTTATATTTTTCTACCCAGCCTACTTGAAAATGCACTTAATTTTAATCTAGTGTTTTCTCTAACACGTTTCTTATTTCACTTGAAATAAATATGCACATTTAGAATATAAAGACCTCTACAAGTGATTTCAGATAGGTAAATAAATAACAATTATACATCTACTTAATTGATACCTATGTGTAATTATGAATACATACTTGATTACATGCATATAGAAATTCAGACCAATAATTTTGGCCTGGCCAGAATCATTATCACATGCATAATATGCTTCACTACATAAAGTCCTTATGTACTTTAACAGAAATACTAGCATTTAAACTGATTTATTTTGTTATAATAGGCATTACCAAACAAGGTATAAAAGGTTATAAAATTATCCAGGGGGAAGCAAAGCGATTAGATCACGAATGGTTATGTATATCATTTTAAGGATTTTAAGGGGTTTGAATGTTACATGATGAGGATCAAGTAGGAGTTTTTTTGAGGTATAATCTCTTCTTTTATTATCCTGTATTTTAAAATTAAATTATTGGGGTGATATAGTTAATAAAATTATATAGGGTTCAAGTGTCCAAATCTATGACACATGTAAGTTCTTTAAGATTTGAAATAGAGCAGTAGTTTGGGGTTTAGAAAGATCACTCTCACCTGTTCGGAAGGTTGTGCAGCCGCCAGGAGGCCCAGGTAGACTCTCAATAGTAATCTACAAGAACTGCTCGCATTCCCGGTGTTGAGTACATGCACGGTGTTCACTAATGTTCAAGAAAGAGCATTACTAGATCCATGTGGAAAGGCACATCAATGCTCAGCCATAAAAACTATTCTAATCTCCACAAAGATTGCTCTTGGGCTTGTCTGCTTTAACAAGGACAAACTCCATGTGCGGCTTTCTGCTAATACAACAAAGTGCCTTGCTATTTCACATTGTCATTTCTTGTAATTCAACCTAGAAGTATAAAATCTGACAATGAGCTATAAAAATATATGCATGTATTTTCCAGTTATCTCTTTTTGTTCCTTGTGTTGTATCGGATTTTTTACTTTTTATTTTATATTTTATTTTTTATTAAACTTAGTAGCCAGCAGACCTCCAAACTCTTCCTCAAACATATCAGACGTGTTCCAGGGGGCAGAGCTGGCAGCCTCCCCCCTACAAATCCTGACTGTTCACTTCATCATTGCCTCCCAGTCTTCTCCCCAGCTGTTGTCTGTCCACCAAATTGAAGAGCACAAGCCTCCTCTTCCCATAGCAATACTGCGTTCTCGTCGCTTTTATTGTCTTGTTTCTACGTATACTTATCCAACCTGATGTTGTACACGCAGAGTTTCTGCCTTTACTGTCTTCTGTCATGTGCAACCCTCAAAGCAGCGAGAGATTATATTTTGGCCACAGTTTTACACCCATGGACTAGAATGCCGTACTAAAGCCATTCATTACAAGTAGGGAACGTAAGGAGAGACGAAGAGACTTACTGATAGCAAGCTGATAACTTTCCCAACTTTGAAATCTTGCTTTTGTTTTTCTCTTTCTTTTTCTGTGAAGTAACAGACAAGGGCACCTACAGATGGTAAAGGGTGTAGGTGTTTGGAGGAGAAAAGGATCCATTTTCACTTAAGTCTTAAATCAGAAATGACCCCTTATGTCAAAATGCAAGTACGATCAAAAACTCCTAGTTGCTCCAAAAGAAGAAAGAACTGACAGGGCAGAAAACACAAGTCAAATAACTGTTTCTTCTGAAGAAAAAATACAGGGAAACCAAAAAAAGAGACCATAGCCATTCCCAGGATTTCCAAGAGTCCAGGCAGCCAGCGCTTGGTAGAGCATATCACAGAATAATAATTGATACAAAAGTAAGTGCTGTATTTAAGTTAAGAAACACAGTGGTCATTGAGCATTTAGAGACTTAACAATTGCAAACTCAGAAATTACACAGCAAAACTGGCGATGCTGAGCAGAGACACTGATGCTGGAAAGGACAGTCGAAGAGTCCAGGGAAATAGGAGCAGACACTAGGGCTTCCCTAGGTTGTGTAAGGCACAGGTTGGGCGAGGGCAAAATTCTGCTTTCAGAAGTTGAAATCATAGATCTATATTCTATTAAAAAATTTTTTTTGGCCCACAAAGTATCTTAGTGAATTGTAGTAGGTGGCAAGATTCTAAAATAGCACTGCCTTCCAAGATTTTCCACCTAAACCCTGAGACTGAAATATGATGGATGGATATCACAACCATGATGGTAAGTTACCTTACACGGCAAAAGAGATTTCCTGATGTGAGAATTTGGGGGATGTAATTGAGTTTACTGATTAGTTAACTGTTAGTTCATCAATAAGGAGATTATCTGGGTGGGCACAATCTAATCATACGAACCCTCTAAACAGAATGTCAAACACCCTCCTGTTCTCCAGCTGGTGTAAAAGGGGTTTAACCTGATGCTGCTCACTTACAGATGGAGAGCTCACTTGTCGGTGGGGAATGTGGGTGACCGGCAGGTGCTCCGTGTCATCCCTGGCTAATGGTCACAAAGGACAGGAACTGCATACTATAACTACAAGGGAATGAATTCCATCAAAAACTTGAGTGTACTTTGTAGAAGATTCTTCCCTAGACCCTCCAGATGAAAGTCCACTCTGATCACCTTAATCTCAGCTTTTTGAGCCCATAGGCAGAGATCTTTGATGAGTCAACTTTTTCTAGTTTACAGAACTATGAACTAACAGAGGAGGGAGCTTTAACATACTACCTTACTTATACAGCAATAGAAAAGAGTTACAATAATTTCATTTAATTTTAAAATAAGATTTGGCTTTCCTTGATGAATTTAACAATCTGGAAAACCTGGGCTTGTTCTCGATGGCACAATAAGCTGCTGACTTTACAGAAATATGATCACTGTCATTGTCACAGTCCCAACCTGGACACTTGGTTCACTGGGTTAAATATGCAAATACTGAGTTTTGATGTCTCCTTAAACCACACAAACAGGCATTCTTACCCTTTTCTTTTCAGATGGCAAAACAATCCATTGTAGTCATCTGCGGTACATCTTTTTAGTTGATATGTAAGTGTATGCTTATTAGTAAACGTTTAAATCAATAATGGGATCTATAGAGTTCTATTTCCAGAATGTAAACCAAACATTTTAATAATAAACTTCAGTAATTTTCAAAAAGCCTCAAGTTATGGCACACTGATTTTATTGAAGTGATTGACCTACACTTTCATTATAAAGGAAAAAGGGCCTGTCTCTACTTAGGGTCTAACAAAGTAGCTAAACAATACTTCCCACCCAGCGTTTCCCGTGTGAAGTTTGAGAACGAGAATGTCCACTAATAGGTTTGGAAGATAACATTATCTGCATGATGAAAAGCTTAAACTTTATAATAATGCAATTTGAATACTTAAAGATTGATACTCTAGATCAATAGTTCATAATGTATATGTTCACAGCAAACTATCAGTGATTAACTTGAAATCAATGATGCCCACTCCACAAGTTTACAGGGAAAGCGAAAGTTGAGACGCGGTGCACAGGGCAAGTGCGGGAGAACAACACTGTTTGCAAATCTGCAACTGAAGGGTATCCGTTGGTCAGTAGTAATGAGATTCTGGTAAGTAGAGAAATGTTGTCAAAGTTGTTCAGGCTGCATGATAAGAAGGGTGCCAAGAACATTTAAAATTTGGGGAGGGATGCCTTAGCCTACATAAAATGTTCAATGCTGAGCTCTTCATCTTGGTAAGGAGAAAAATACCTATGAATTTTAAACAGGCTTGACCGTACCATCTTCAGGGCAAAACGCTTGTCAGCGTGTGATCTGAAAACAGCACAATCAAGCACATTGAAAATTCAGCAGTTTTCCTCATAAGGATGGATGTCTTCCTGACAAGTGAATACTGGGCTTTATTTTGGCCTGGGGATTTGTTTTGAAAGAAAACTTTATTTACTCCAAATATTTTGTATAAACTATGAAAGTGAACTAGAGCTTCAGACAAGATTAATTTCTATGCAAAATACACAGACTACCTGATTGTTCTTTATGATTTCTCTCTTTGAAGAAAAGTGTGATTATTTATCAATCAGATTAGTGTGAGGCGCCTCTGTACCTAATCCCTTAGTATACACATTGGTTTATGTCAACACTTTGTGCTGTGAGGACAGCACAGACTATTGAGTGTCACGTGAATATTTATTGATAAGAAAATGTATCCTTTCTCCCTTTTACTCTTTTTAAAAGATTTTATTTATTTATTTTTAGATAGAGAGGAGGGGAGGGAGAAAGAGAGGGAGAGAAACATCAATGTGTGGTTGCTTCTCACATGCCCCCTACTGGGGACCTGACCTGCAGTCCAGCATGTGCCCTAGACTGGGAATCGAACCAGTGACCCTTTGGTTCATAGGCTGGCACTCAATGCACTGAGCCACACTATCCAGGGCCCCCTTTTACTTTTATTTTATCATATCACAATCAAATCTTCAATAAACAAAGTTTTATTTGCTTTATCAAATCAAAGAAAATGTAAATAGCATTTATGTTTAAGTATTAACTAATGACAAGCAGCTGTATTTACGGAGTTTCATCTCAGATATAGAGGAGAATCACTGTAAAATGATATTAAAGAGAAGGTGATGTGAAGTATGCAATTTGAATACTCAAAGATTGATACTCTAGATCAATAGTTAATAATGTATATATTTACAGCAAACTGTCAGTGATTAACTTGAAATCAATGATGCCCACTCTACAAGTTTACAGGGAAAGCAAAAGTTGAGACGCGGTGCACAAGGCAAGTGCAGGAGAACAACACTGTTTGCAAATCTGAAACTGAATTTGTACATTGAAATGACGGTATCAAAGTAGCATACCTTGGCTACACTACATTCAAGTGATGAGAAGTATCAGTATGTGAAATGGACTAAGTATTCCATAAAGCAAAAAAGAAGGACAAATAACAACTAAACAAAAATGAGAGGAAAACGATGGTGTTTTTATGAAATGTTTCCCAGATTGAACAAGTGAGTGATGTATTTAGAACACTTTGCATCTTTATTGAAGTTGTGGATTGGACCCTGGCAGAGGTAACGATTTTGCCATCTGTGTGGTCCCATCCTGTCCTTCCACTGCTCTGAGTGAGATGCTCTCCTTCAGAATCACAGCCAAGGCCCCACGATGGTCACAGCTCCTCCTGCCGCAGCCCTGCCTTCATCTGCTGCCTCTTTGCACCTGTTCACGCCCATCCAGCCGCCGTGATCTTCAGTGGTCCCTCCAAACCCAGTGCTTTCTCACAAGGAGCCCTTAGGCCTGGACCCTCCTGGCTGGGATGTTCCCATCAGAGAGCAGCAAGGCTGACTAGCTCATTCCCTTCAGGGGTGGACTCAGCTGTCACCTCCTGAGGGAGACATTTCCGTTGCACCTTTTTTGAAAGAGCGATTCTATCAAGTCTCACTTCCCTACTTTCTGTTCTCTTTTCCTCCATAGCGTGCATCCACACCTGGTAGGAGGTCAGCCCCAGGAGTGCTTGTAAAATAGAAGTGACCCGTTAAATATTTGTTCAGGAAATCCTTAATTAAATGCATAAATATATATATCACTGTCTCTGACATAAATGTGTTACTTTAAGAAGTGTAGAAACTTTACTATTCAAAAATAAACTCAGAGCAAGACATATATGAACATGGTGGTCTTTAAAACTAGGGATGTAAATCAGAGTCTGTTAGCATGTGTTAAACTCAAACATGCGTGTACACTTTCATTTATGCCCAAATTATCTCAAAGGGGGAATTACACCTAGCCTACCAGATGTCTAAACACGAAACCTATACTCATGGTTGATCAATTAGATCCTTCAGATTCAAAGGCTGGAGCAAGTAGTGACTTGCAGGTTTCGGCAGGTGGCCTTTCAGAGCGCATTGCACAGCCATGCAGAGATTCCTGTCTCCCGAGTCTTCCTGCCTTTCCCCGTCCAATCAGCTTCAGCCAGTGTGTCCGTTTGACGACTGTAAAGTTACCGGGTTTCCAGTACATGATGTTGCAGTGACTCGCCTCTCCCACGTCCACGTATGACCAAGTCTGTTTTGTATGCTCACATTCCTGAATCCGCACAAATTATAAGGCAAGCCATCTTTTCTCCTGATAATGTCAGTTGCTTCCCAGGTAAATCACACTTTTTTGTCCCATTTTAACTGGGTTTTATTAACTCGTCTATTTGAAGTATCTCTGGCCATCATAAGAAAGCTTGACTTTTTAGTGCCTGTCCATGACACACTTCCCCGGCAATGAAGCCTCAATGTTTTTTTTTTCCTTTGTCAGAATGGGCATGAGGATTGGGTGTCAAACTCTGAGATTTTAGCCACAGATCCACTACCTGTGCAGAACCTTTGTGGTATCTGCCAGAACAGTCCCATCAAAATGAATGAGGACCTCAGTTGCCATCAGATGTGTCAGCTGGCTTTTGACTCTTAGTTTCTACAGGAAAAAATAATATAGTATTGAGAGACAAAACGCTTCCAACCCATTCTCTCCATTGGCAACGTTTCTGTGTCCCGCATGTGTCAGATGGAACCAGCATGTATTTCTGCTATTGTTCTGTTTCCATGCTCAGCGCCAAGATGCTTGTTAGTTTCTTGTGGCTGTTGTAACAAATTAGCATCAACTGGCTGCCTTAAAAACAAGAGAAACATATTGTCTCACAGTTCTGGAGTCCAGAATTCCAAAATCAGTATCAGTGGGCCCAAATCAAGGTGTTAGCTGGACCACACTCAATCTGTGGGCTCTGGGGCAGCACAGGTTCTTGCCTCTTCCACATTCTACCGGCCTTCCGTGACCTGGGGCTGCATCTCTCCCCTCTCCACCTCCGTCTTCACATCACCTTCTCTTCTGTTTGTGTACAGGTCTGTGTCTGTACTCTAGAATGCTAGACTCATCTACATCACCCCTCATGGATTGGGTATAGTATCTTCTTTGTATCGAGTAGGACTTTCCTCTGCTTACAGAGATAGGGGAAACTTGAACAACTCTTGTGTTGGTACTTTCCTCTATCTCAAAAACAATCTCTGGAGTTGAAACATTTGTTTATCTCACAATGACAGGCAGGTTAGAGTTTCTGTAATACAAAGCTGCTTGGGGGCAACCTCAATAGTCCACGCTACGCTGTCATTCATGCTCTTCACTTTGAAGCAAGTGACCCCTTACCTGCAACCTCTTCTTTCACTAAATATGTTGTCAGGAGAGCTATGCCTGGAGGAAATAACATTTGTATCTCTTTTGCTTAAGCAAGATATATAGTTTATGTACAAAGTGTGGTCCAGTGACCCAGTAACTCCATGTTGCTTTATAGTCTCCATCTCGTGGTTTATGGAACCTTCCATCTTTCAAAGGGTTTGTCATACCTTGTAAAGATGTATTTTTTTGCTAGCTTGCTTCAATTCTGAACCTGCGGCCTGGGGATTTTTAAGTAAATAACAGAATTAGACAGAGTTCAATTGGCAGATGCTGTGACTTATCTCCTGTAGTGACAATCCTGATACACAGGGTGGGGCAGACATAGGCTTACAGTTGTTCATATGGAAAATAATACAACCATTGATAAATGCAATACGAGAATTAACTCTGTATTCCACATAGTCACAACTGTAAATGTCCTTTTGCCCTACCCTGTACCACTTGATATGGATCTGGTAAACATAAAGGACTTCAAAGTTATTGGTGATATTTTATTTCTTCAGCTGAGTGATGAGTATATTACTATTTATTTTATTTGTATTCTCTCCCTGTACATATGTGCACTGTATGCCTTATTGTATGTCTCTACTACCTTTCACAATTTAGAAACATAAAGCTAAGGCACACTTTTTAGAAGGTGCATTAACTAGGCTGATTGCCGTGGGGAGAAGCTGACAATCTTGATAGCCCGGCCCCATCACCTCTGCGAGACGTTCCTGAGGCTGCCGCGCTCTGTGGGGATTCTCCGCACCATCAGCCCTGACAGCTTGGACACTTTCTTAACAGTAGCTCTTGTCAGATGTTTTTCCGTGGCTTTTTCATATTTTCCTGTGCTGATTCTTTGTTTAAACTGTTTCTTTTATGCCTCTTCTCTCATTTCTTTAAAACAACTTATGAAAACCAAGCTAGAGGAAGAGAGTAAACAGCCATTCTGACAGATGCATGGAAAACATTTATGAATACCTAAGGAAGGGGACGGAAAAGCTTTCATGAGATCCCCCATAATAATAATGCCTCAGTGATATAGATTTCTACCTATTTTAGCGTTTAGATAGTTAGGAGTAGAAACATTGTTGCTAGGCTCTAAATGTTCATATTGACAATGTTCTTTTTAAAGAGAATGTGTTGATCTCTCTAAACAATCACATCAAAAGGCTTTGGACAATTAATAAAAATTATGAAGTGTTAAATTTAGTTGAAATATTATTAATGATTTTAAAAGATCTCTCTCATGGTGTATAGTATCATTTTTAAAAGAATTTTATTATTGATAACATTTTTTAATTTTTTAAAAAATTTTTATTGTTATTCAATTACAGTTGTATGCCTTTTCTCCCCATCCCTCCACCCCACCCCAGCTGAACCCACCTCCCTCCCCCACCTCCACCCTCCCCCTTGATTTTGTCCATGTGTCCTTTATAGTAGTTCCTGTAATCCCCTCTTCCCACTGTCCCCACCCCACTCCCCGCTGGCTATTGTTAGATTGTTCTTAGCTTCAATGTCTCTGGTTATATTTTGTTTGCCTTTTTCTTCTATTGCTTATGTTCCAGTTAAAGGTGAGATCATATGGTATTTGTCCCTCACCGCCTGGCTTATTTCACTTAGCATAATGCTCTCCAGTTCCATCCATGCTGTTGCAAAGGGTATAAGCTCCTTCTTTCTCTCTGCTGCGTAGAATTCCATTGTGTAAATATACCATAGTTTTTGGATCCACTCGTTTGCTGATGGGCACTTAAATTTTTATTTATTTATTTTTTAGAGAGGTGAAGGGAGGTAGAAAGAGAGGGAGAGAAACATCCATCTGTGGTTGCCTCTCACACGCCCCCTACTGGGGACCTGGCCTGCATCCAAGGCATGTGCCCCGACTGGGAATCAAACTGATGATCCCCTGATTCACAGGCCGGTGCTCAACCACTGAGCCACACCAGCCAGGGCTATTGATCACATTTTCATGTTAAGAAACACACAGCGTAAACAGTGCTCAAGGAATAATGCCACTATTTACAATGAGGGGTGAACTTTTCTGAGAAGGGTGTTTTAATGGTAGAAAGAAAGCTAAATAAAATTTTATCAAAAAGACTCCCATCTAGGGAAGAAGAGGAACATAGATATTAGCACGCAAGATACTTTGAAAAATAATTTGATATCAGTCAATAAATAGTGAATCTTGCCTGACTTTTGGCTTTTTGCTGTATTGTCTACTGTTACTTGTCGGGGGGCTTTAACGCAGCCCCCCGGTCCGCCATGGATGAAGCCGTGGCGATGGTGGCTCGAAGCCTCTGGTCTGTGCAGGTCCCGAAAATCCTCAGGTCCCTGTTCCAGGTGCCAGATGTTGGGGGCCTTTAACGCAGCCCCCCGGTCCACCACAGATGAAGCAAAAGACTACCAAGACATGATCTGCTTGGGGAGGAAAGGTGGCCGCTTCTCTCAAAGGAGAAGGGCCAAGCTCAGGGCCAAGCAGGGTGAAGTGGGCAGAGGTGGTACACCTGCCAGGGAGATAAGCTTTGTCTCCTTAGTGGCTTATGGTCCCAATTCTGACTCAGCCTTAACCATGGGGGGTTACAGCCTCTGAAACCAGGCAGGGCGGTTCCCAACACTTACTCTTTGTAGGTTTCATTTATCATTTTAGGAACCCTAAAGTAACTGTTGAAGTGAACAAAACAAGTTGTATCAGACTGAGAGTTCGGGTACAAGAAGAGATTGTGTCTGGGTGATGGGCCATGGAATACAGGGCTTGTGGGAGTGGGACCAACCTTTCTGGGTTAGATCCCAACTCTCATCCGCCTGATCCCTAGGGTAGAGGGCATGGAAAATGTGCTGTGTCTCAGTTTGTATGCCTATTAAAAAATGATAAAGTAATATTCTCTGGCTGAGTTATTGTCAGGAGTCAGTAAAATATATTTATTACATTTATAGGAATTTCTTATAAATAAGTTATGAAATTGGTTAAGATTAGAAGCAACCAATGAACAAAAAAAACAACAAACAAAAACTCGCAGACACAGACAACAGTACGGTGCTTACCATAGGGGAGGGGGTAGGGATCTGGTAAGGAGCAAAGGGGTGTCGAATACATGGTGAAGGAAGGAGACTTGACTTTGGATGGTGGGCACACAACACAATATACAGATGATGTGTCATAGAAATGTACACCTGAAACCTATCTAATTTTATTAAACTAATGTCACCCCAATAAACTGAATTAAAAATAATTAGAATCTGCATAATATTGAATAGAAATTTCTTATTATTTTCATTCTTAATTCTTACTAGTGCAACACAATATAAGCAGTAACTTTTATTAGTACTACATATGCATTCTTGAGGAGGGAAAAAATGGTTGTCAGGTACAAAAATCCTCCTTTTTTATGCAGAAAGTGCAGATGTACATAAATACATAAACAGATGTATAGCATATCTGTAATATTAAAATTTAATGAGAGTACGTCAATAAAAAATGTCTTAAAAGGTACCTTGGTGGAAAAATAATAATAAAAGTGGTTGAGAACCATTGGGGTACCAAAGAGCACAGTGAAGAAATAGTAAATTTTTAGAAATGGACATATTAAAAGCCAAACTGCTGTTCTTCTTTGTTCAACACAAACAATACGCTAGAGAATAAAACGCAAGTGTTGTTGGCAGGCAGTTCTGCACCGGTCCTCATGGCTCGGCGCAGCTTGTGAGCAGAAGTGACTGACGTTTTTTCCCTCTTTCCAATGATGAGTGTATAGCGAACAGCCTTGGAATGGAAAGTGTCTCCCATCGAAACAACGAGCCAGCGTACTCACTTAAAGAGCTTCTCCCCTGTTGCATCCGACCATCTGTGCAGGTATCACCACGTGGGCAATTTTGGTTGCTCTCTGTGGATACTGGGCTTAGGAATTGGGTGCCATTTTAAGAAACTGCTAATTCCATGGCTACGGTTTTTGCTGTGAATAAAAATCCTTATTTCTTTGGCCCAATGCCTCATTTTGCCCACCGGCCTCCACGGCCGTGGGGCTGATAACTTACTAGCATGCTAGTGGGGTAAAATTTCTGACCTTTTAATTCCTAATGAGTTTAAGATTTTCATTCTATAAATTTACTTTAAAATTGCCTATATTGTGAAAAATTAAATAGATTACCTTTCTTACAGGTAAGCAATTTATTTTCTCTAAGCAGATATCAGCGAGCTATCATTTTCTGCTCTCTCAGGGGTTAGATAGAAGAACTGATAGTTAGACCACTGCCTATTGATTGATCACAGACCAATATTTTCACTCTTTTTATTTCTTCATATTTAAAATGATTATTTGAACTATGTATAGGTTTTATATGGGTTTGTTATCTTTAATATGGCTTATAGCTATTTTAAAAAATTTCATTGTCTATTGTTTTGCAATACATTAGCCAGATATAATGCCATGCTTCTAAATATTTAAAATATTTAGGGGCTATATTGATTGTTTTTCCAGCTCATTATTGAGTCACACAAAAGATTATTTCAATAAGCTGGAAATAATCATTTGGGTAGTCTTATAATAAATACTTTCTCTTATATATGATTCAAATTGTTCACCAAGAATGGGACTAGTTTTCCATTCCCTTCACCCCAGGAAGGATTACCCTTCAAGCTTGCTGTCCCATCAGCTTTCTCTAGCTGCCTAATTGATAATCACCAAACTTGGATTTCTTATGTCAAGAAGAATCTTGGTTTATTGCTGTAGGATTTTCTGCTGCAATGATCTCACTTGTCTAGGCTTGTGTCAAATTCTGTAATAGTTATTCCCATGACAGGGTTCATAGGGGCTTTTCTATTAAGTTGAATTCAGAAGTCAAGTTTCCCCTAAGGATTACCGAATGCCAAGCTGACAAAATACCAGAGAGATTTTCTCTCATTTTTCCCCCATAGTCTTTACGTCAGTTTGCCTTAAAAAAAAAATCAGCAGAAAAAAAATGTGATTTGAAATTGATATGCAATTTATAGCTGCATAAGCTTATTTTAAGACTAATGATACTTATTAGATCAAATAGGAGACTTTTAAATAGAAAATGTATAGTCGAGGTAATCATGGGTGAACATCATATTTCCATTAGTTGATTTTTTTTTCTGTTTTGTTATTCTGGTGTCAAACATCACAGGAAAAGCCTTCCTTTTAAAATTAAACTTATTGGGGTGACATTAGTCAATAAGATTATATAGGTTTCAAGTGCACATTTCTGTGATACAATGATCTATATATTGTATTGTGTGCCCACCACCCAAAAGTTAAACTATTTTCTGTCACCATATATTTGCCCCCCCCTTACCCTTTACTAACTAACCCCCAACCCCCTTCCCTCTGGTACCCACCATACTGCTGTCTGTGTCTATGAGTTTGTTGTCTGTTTTTCTTGTTTGCTCATTTGTTGCTGTCAGTTTTATATCCCACGTATGAGTGAAATCATGTGGTTCCTGACTTCTTCTGACTGGCATATCTCACTTAGCAGGATATTCTCCGGGTCCACCCATGTGCCACAAGTGGCAGTATTTCATCTTTTCTTATAGCTGAATAGTAAAGTCCTTCCTTTTAAATAAGTGTATATTTCCAACTGAAAATTACACATTGCACTCATTGGCATCTGTCTATGGAATGTTCTGGGAGTGTAATTTTCAATGAGACACCTGCATGCAACTCACATGTGAGTTTCTCATTTTCTTGGAAGAATATCCCTGATCTTCCGATCATGGTCAACCCTGCCTTTTGCTACCTCAGTTACAATCTCACCTTGTATTTCCGTTTGGCTTTTTTACCACGTCTCTAAAACCAGGTGGGTTTTTCTGCCCCTTCCAAGCCCTTGTCTGTCCCACTTTTTATCACACAAGTTTTACTTGCGGGTGGGGGCATGAGCTGGGTTAGGTGAAGTATTTTCTATCGTAACTCTTACTTGTCTGGAGCCAGCTGGTGCATACAAAGTGCTTCAAGAATAAAAGTTAGTACTGTACTTAACTGTGGGATTTTCTTAGGAATATCCGAAGCTGATACTACCGGCAAATGGCTGCTTATGGAGCATGGGGCCTACACCCTCCCATTTTGCTTCTTCTCATAAGAAAAAAATTAAAATGTAAAGGAAGCCCAGAAGAGAGAGGGAGAACTTTATTCTCTGTGATTAAACAGTAGCAGGGACTGAGACAAATCTTTGTGTCTTTCTTTCCACACTGGAAGCCTGGGCTCACTGACTGAGAAAATAGTAGGAAGCATTGCCCGTTGTGCCTCATCCCACAGTGACTGATTCGGGAGTTTTGCAGAGGAGATGAGAGTGGGTGGCGGAATGAGGGATTTGCGCTGAAAGTGGATCACAAATGTTTGGAGAATAAGAGAAGCAAGCAGATTTTTTTCAGCTGCAAAGCTAGTGATTGTCAAACTTTTTTCATATATATTCATAATAAAAAAACATTTTACATCACAACTTAGAATACAGAACATTTATAAAATGATCAAAGCAAACAGTGCTTAAACTCAGTGCTCCATTCTTGTTTTCCTCTTCTATTCCCTTCAAATCTATCTGGTAACCAACTAAATTGATGTCACATCATGTGGAAGCAAATCGTAATTTGAAAAACACTACCCGAGTGGACAGGGAGGGGCAGGGGAGCAGAGATAAGATGCGGGAACAAAGTGGCGCCCTGGCTAATGAATGTGTAGCCAGTAATCATCAGGCAGACCTGTAGGATAGAAGCTGCCAGGGACATGTTTGCTAAATCATGTACCACTAGCAGAGAACATGTGACAAAATCATTTTTGTGGCAAGGCTGGAATCGTGTTTGTATCCTGTATCGGTGCGGGGAGTTGTGGAAAAACACGAACTAAGCCCTTGTGAGAGCTCTGCATCTGGCCAGACCTAAATCCATGCTCTGGACAGAGGGGTCTAGGCAGAACTGTCGGGAGGGCTTTAGTGCAGCCCCCCCATCCACCATGGATGAAGAATAAGTCTACCAAGACAAGATCTGCTTGGGGAGGAGAGGTGGCCGATCTCTCAAGGGAGAAGGGCCCAGAGCCTTTCCCTCCATGGGCTTTTATTAGGTTCATTCGAATAGGAATGCAGATAAAGCTCATCAATCATTGTCAGCCAATAAGGGTGTGGGCCATAAAACTTTAGGCGCCAGACTCATCTCAGGTCTGGACCCTTATCTTTAAGCTGAGGGTACAAATTAAGTAGGTTTCATAGGAATGTATGTATTTTTCTTAGGCCTGATTCCCCAGGGAATCTGCCCCTCCCAGCACAAGACTGCACTGCCCTCTGTTATTGCTTCAGGCTTAAGTCAGGCAAGGGAAGTAAGGCAGCCAAGAGATTAGGAGACTTCTTGCAGACAGAATGAGGACTCAGGCTATTTCAAAGCCGAGGGGTGAGGGTCCATCACCCCCTTTTGCCACAGCCCCCTGAGTCCTTCCCTGTGAGCTTATCCCTGGTGACCAGAGCCTGTCTTAGGTTGATCCTCCCTCGAGGATTCTTACCTGTCATTGGCTAACTGGCCAAGCTCAGGGCCAAGCAGGGTGAAGTGGGCAGAGGTGGCACTTCTGCCAGGGAGATAAGCTTTGTTTCCTTCATGGCTTACGGTCCCAACTCTGACTCACCCTTAACCATGGGGGGTTACAGCCTCTGAAACCAGGCAGGGCGGTTCCCAACACAGAACTCCACCTCAATTCAAGAAAATGAAGTCTGGGCGTCTTTACCATAGTTCTCTATTACTCAAATCCTCTGATTTGTGCCGAGTAAAAGCGTTTAATGAGTATAAGTTTACTTCATTTCATCTGGAGGTGGAAGTTTCAATTCCTGTCTCTAGATGGTGCTGTATCTAGGGAAGTGAAGGGACCCAGGATTCCTGGAGCAGAGTGCAGCCCTGAGTGAGTGCCAGTTTCAGACAGGCAGACTCTCTGCAGTCTCCGTAGTGAGCAGCAAAGGCTGGTCCCAGAGCCTAAATTCCCATCATGTTTTCCAAAACCCTGGTCTAATCCATGGCTTTAGTTCTGCCTTCAGAGAGAACCAGGTGCCAGCTGAGCTACCACAAAACCAGAGGAGCTTCCCTGGGTCCCTGGATCATATTAATCTGGCTTTGAATTCAGCATAATTGACTGCCTAGACCTTTTAGACTGAGACTAGGAAGGGCAGCAATTGAAAAATGAAGAAAGATCACTAATGTGTCATTAGACACCAAGGCTAAGATCATTCCCACCCTCGTATTCCCATTTACTTAGTACAGATGGAATGTTGGACAGTGAAGAAGGCTGATGGGGAAAAAATGATTCATTTTAAAAATGTTGCTGGAGGAGAGCTCTATGGACACCTTGGGATGCAGAAATATGAACAAGTGGGTCCCACAGCAAAATAATCCTGAAACATCGCTGGAGGCAAAAATGACAACACAGAAGCTGCCCTACTTCGGGCACATCATGAGAAGGCAGAGTTCTTTGGAAAAGACAATAGTGCTGGGAAAACAGAAGGCAGCAGGAAAAGAGGAAGAAACTATGAAGTGGGTTGACTCCATGTAAGTTGCCCTAGGCATTCGAGTGCACAGAGGCTGAGCAGGGCTGGTGAGAACTGGACTCCGTGGGCGCCTCTCCTCCACAGAGTCCCCAGGAGCCAGGGCCCGCTCAGCAGCACACAACACATACACCCCTGTTATGTATGGCTATAAAATGCAACCCTTCCTTCAAAAGCAACATGTTTGTAACTAGATCTCAAAGGAATGCACCAGTGGCCTCAATGGCTGCTAATAATTTGTATCTGCTCTTTGCAGAAATAACGTTCATAAACTCAGTGATAACCTTCTGTGTTCAAGTCTTCCTTCTGTATGATGACTCTTCTATATTTGGCTCTGAAAATGCTTAACCTGCCAGGCCTTGGACGTCTAGTTTTAGTTGAGGAGCTGTTAGCCTGTGATAGAACCATACATCATACAATATCCCAGTTTACAAAGCTCTTAGCGTCTGTACTTTTTGGATGTACACAGTACTTAAAATCTTGGCTTTACTCCAAGTCCTAAGGCTTTCTCCCTGAGATGTTTCTGTCAGAGGGGAACAGAAGCTCCACGTGTAGAGCACCCCCTCGCCGAGCGGCACCGTGAATCGCTGGCTCACGTGATCCATGCGGCGAAGTAGATTTCGGGAAACACTCAATGGCAACCCAAAGAGGATTTCGTAGCAGGAAACTCAGGTTGGCAGTACTCACCTGAGAAGTCTCGGCCCAGTGGATATTCAAAAACAAAACCACACAAAATATTTTGACATCCAAAATCAAAATCAAACAAAACAAACGTGGGTGCCCATACGCTACTCAAAAGATATTGCAGGAATTTTTTCTTTTTTATTAATGTGTAGAAATGTCTATAATTTTAAACATATCCTTATTAATATAAACTGTATTCTAAAAACTCACACTTTAAAATTATGTTAAAATGTGTTTAATATATCAAAATCAATTTGCTTATTACATATTTTAAACTAACATCTTAAATTTCTTATAGCTAGTTGTAATACTCAAGTTTTATTTTGTTTATTTAAATTGTTATATCCAATAGACAGTTATTACTTTGTAAAAAGAATATTTTTGTTCATATACAGGGAAAATTTATATATTTTTAATAAGTCTTTATGTTTGAATATTTTTCTTATGTTTGAGATACAATTGGAATAAAAACCCTACACCTTTATTTATGAAGAATTTTATTTGTATTTTTCCATATTAATGTTTATTATCTTTGGAGAATGAGTGATCAACTTATCTAATTTACTTTTGTCTTTACTTGATTGTTTTTGGTGGTCCTCCAAAGATACTGATTTAGATTTAATGTACACTGTCACTTTAAATCAAACAAACAAAAAAACCTCCCACACATTCTCATGATTCTAAACCCGAATGGAACTTCTACTTTTTTGTATATATTATCTAAAGTAACCATCTGAATAAAACACTAAAAATGTAATAATCCCTCTCCACAAAAACAGATCAAGTCACAGGGGGTAACATATGCCTTGACACAACCTTTATCCTTGATAGAATGGCATAAAAAGAACTCACGAAAGGTCAAGTTAAAGGAGCTCATCATCACCAAACTCTTATTATATGCAATGTTAAAGGGACTTATCTAAGAAAAAGAAGGTAAAAAACATGAACAGTAAAATGACAACAAACTCACAACTATCAACAACTGAATCTAAAAAAACAAAAACGAATTAAGCAAACAACTAGAACAGGAACAGAATCACAGAAATGGAGATCACATGGAGGGTTTTCAGAGAGGAGGGGGAGGGGGAGAAAGGGGTAAAGGTACAGGGAATAAGCAGCATAAATGGTAGGTAGAAAATAGACAGGGGGAGGTTAAGAATAGTATAGGAAATGTAGAAGCCAAAGAACTTACATGTATGACCCGTGGACATGAACTAAAGGGAGGGAATGTGAGTGGGAGGGGGTGTGCAGGGTGGAGGGGAATAAAGGGGGAAAGGTGGAACAACTGTAATAGTGTAATCAATAAAATATATTACAAATAATAAATAAATAAAATTATTCTTTAAAAAAAAGAACTCATGAAATGTTTACAGAGGGAAAATAAGGGAAATAGGGAATGAGAGAGGAATAGGAAATAATCAGAAAGTTAAATAACTTTAGAGGTGAAAGCTAAAAATTGCACTCACACTTCATGGGCTTTGGTAGAGGAAGACCCACATACCCTGCACTTCTGTTGACTGGTGTGGCCAACAGAATGCCTGGAAAAAAGGGCTATTTAACAACTGCAGCATTGTGAGTTAAACAATGCCTAGTCACTATTTGCAAAACTTCATTTTACCTGCGTGTTAAATTCTTACTTGGTGCAAGCAATGAATTTGGGATAACATTCTGTGTCCTTGGGGTAGAAAGGAGTGGTAGAAGGACTAACCAGCAGAGAAGACCCCCTTCTGCCTTTACGACCCCACCCTCCTTTTTTCTGGTAACCACCATAATGTTGTGTCTGTGAGTTTTTGTTTGTCTTGTTTCCATATTAATGTTTATTATCTTTGGACAATGAAGGATCAACTTATCTAATTTACTTTTGTCTTTACTTGATTGTCTTTGGTTGTTCTCCAAAAATACTGATTTAGATTCAATGTACACTGTCACTTGAAATCAAACAAACAAAAAAAACTTCCCGCCCATTGTTCATTTGTTTCTTTCAGTTTTATATCCCACATATGGGTGAAATCATGTGGTTCTTGACTTTTTCTATCTGACAGTTCACTCGGCATGATATTCGCAAGATCCATGTTGTGGCAATTGCTAGTCTTTCATCTTTTCTTATGGCTGAGGGGTATGCCATTGTATATAAGACCGCATCTTCCTTATCCAATCACCTGTCAGAAAATAAGTTACTTGTTTCCATGTATTGGACACCATCAATAGTGTTGCAATGAACATAGTTGCTAAGAATGTTTTCACCCCAATTGCCTCTCGGACACCACCCCCATGTCAGCTTCAACCCTGTGCACACCAACCCCTCAGTTCTCTCATTTGCACATAGAATTTTGTGACATAGGCAACACTTAGCAAATGTAAGTGACTTAGTGCACTTTGAGGATGCTCATTAAGTAAGCACTCTGTAAATGTCAGTTGCTTTGATAAAACTTATAATTAAAGAGATGTCTAAAAGATGATAGAATAAATACTAGAGCTCTAGATTTAGCACTTCATTTCCTAGCCATGTGTCTTTCACCAAGATATTTAAACTTCTTGCTTCTTGATTTCATTATCACTAAAGTAAGGTCAGTACAACCTGCTCTGACTGCCTCACAGTTGTCTGGTGAAAATGTGAGTAAATGTTCTGTGATAATTTTAATTTGACCATATCGTAGGAGAGGGTAGAGAAACAACAACAACAAGAAAAGCACTTTCCAAAGTCCCGTGGAGCGAAGATAAAATGCAGTTCTTTAACGACATGATTGGCAGCATGTATTGGAAGGCAAAGCAGTTAAGTTCGTTTATTAACAGATTCTGTTCAATCGCACCTTCCTGATGATTGATCTCAGCTTTCCTACCATTTCCTTGTCTCCTTCTGCACCATAATTTATTGACTGAGTGGAATTATGTCTCTCTGCCTCATGGAGTTTTGGATAGAAATTGTATTCAATGTTAGTAATGCTTTTATTTCTATTCCCTTATGCAATCCATATTTCAAAGAAAGGTAATTGACAGATGTTTTTGGCTTACTCAACAATGTCATATTTCAATGTAAAGGAGTTGAAGTTTTATGTCATGTATGAGCTTTCTTGCAATTTTTCACACTATTTTTATTTTAAGGTGGAAACAGTATTCTATCCAGAAACGAAAATCGCTACCTGTTCACTGTGTTTGGTATGGGTTTGTATTTCCATATTTTAGTAATTTATGAATAAAGAACAGGAGTCAATTTATGAAATCTACATTTTCACAGTTGATTTTGTAAATGTATATGATTACCTACGGCAATATTTTTGAGATATTAGCAAACTCCGTGGAAATTTCAATTAAGATAATTTTTATACTGCATGTAAACAGAAATCTCACTGAAGAGAGAAAATAAGATCATTTCATTACCACCAAAGCTATAGTTTCTTTATATTTATCTATTCAAAAAATTACATATTGTAGAACAGTTTTAGATTCATGGAAAACTGAGAAGAAGGTACAGAGATTTCCCATACACCTGCTGTCTGTGCGCATGCGCAGCCTCCCCCATTATCAAGGTCGCCCACAAGTGTGGTGCATTTGTTACAATTAATGACCCTCCATGGACATATCATAATCACCCAAAGTCCACAGTTTCCCTTAGGGTTCACTCTTGGAATTTTTCACTATCCATTTGGAAGCCACAATACTATGAAAATTCTACTGAGATTTTGCTGCTATATTTTATATATTTTATAGTTCTAATTCAGGCTTTTATGTTATAATTTGAGGATGAAGAAGCAGGAAAGCTCACGACAGTCCTTGATAACACTAGTGTCTGTTAATGTCTGTGACAGATAGTAAATAGTTTTAAACTCTATCATACATTCGACTTGGTTTTGGGTCCAGCTGACAGCTTGAAGTCTGTCACAGATACTACGCACATTTGCAAGCCCTGAAACAGACTCAACACGAATTCTTAAAGAAACAATAGAAGGCCTACCATTGCCTCAGCTTTTACCACTTCCTTTCTCAAAAGTCACCTACAGCATAATTTCTTCTATTTGTTATGGTTAATGTCTCAAACTATACCTTTAGGGAGTACCAGGCCTGTAGATATAAATGAGATCCCTTTAAAAATACATATTTAATATGTTTAATATTTTATTTAGTATTTTGAGTTAGTTACTTGTGGATGGTAATGATGGAAAAGATGAAATTAGTGAAATGACTTAGCAGCAAGGCAGGTGAGGGCTCCTGATTTAATTGTATGAGTTGAGGTCAGGGTGACCCCAGGGTCAAACCAGGTGAAGGCCAGGAAAGGTATATTATCTCATTTTCTAATAATAGTAATGAGCTCCTTATCTGTTTATAAGTATATGAATAACATGATATTTATGACAATTATGTATATTTTTCTAAAAGTATTCAGTGAGAAGTAGGCTATCATCACACCTTCTTTGTGGGCAACTTTAATACCTAGCTTAATAGAAGGCAGCCACACCCTCATATCTGGTTCTGCATTCACACTGTCACCATATAAGTGTCCTATATCAATCATTGCTCTCAGGACGCCTTTGTGGGACACGGCAGAAATGATGATAACGTTCCTTTAACTTGAAAATGTTCTGTAATGTGTAAATTCAATCTGTATTTTTAAATAAATAAAAATGTTTTTATAGTATCTAAAAGTTTCTAATTACATTCATAAGAGAATCAGAATAAAAAAGGCAGGCATTTCTAACGTGCTATTACAATAAAAAGTTTTCATCTGTATGATCCCATGAAAGGGTCTCAGAAACGTCAGAGACCCAGCCTGCACTTGACACCCACAGAATAATTCCCCGAGATAGTCATATTTTAGAGTTTATTTACCATATTTTTTGGACTATATGACGCACCGGACCATAAGATGCACCTAGGAAAATAGGGGAAAAAAATTGAAGGAAAAAATGTGGTCCTGCTCCTGCCTCCTGTGACCCCGCTCCACTGCCTTCCCCCTCCCCTCCAGCGAGCCAGCTAAGCTACATTTGGACTATGAGACGCACCCCCTCCCCCACCAAATTTAGGGGGGAAAGGTGCGCCTTATAGTCTAAAAAATACGGTACTTAACTACAAGTTTGAATGTTGTATCTATGTCACATTTGGCCGACATGCATTTTAAAGCTCTTGGAAAACTCATATACTAACATAACTAATATACCCTCAGGAACCCAACTGAGTAGAACACAGTACAGAACCGGCTGATGGCGAAAACTAAGGGAGAAGCCCGAAGAGGAAACGCAACAGTAGAAAACGAGAACCCCCACTCACTGTGCGAGAAACTCGTGGTTCTCACACCCGGGCGCACCTTGTAATTACAGGGGGAGCTTTGTAGGGGTATCTACAGATAGATGCAGCCTAAGTCCTGTGGGAGGGAGGGGCTGCTGCTTCCGCACGTTTAAAAACTCACCCCAAGAGAAGCTCCATTGTGTAGCCAATGGTGAGCACGTTTGGAGTCAACACAGAAGTACCTATACAAATGATCAAAGCGTGAAAGTCTAACGCAGGAAATGGATGCAAGTGTGAGGAAACTGTGCACAGCAAATGAATGTCATATAAAGTGTTTTATTAAGTAGGAGGTAAATGGTTTTTATCCTGAAAAATCGAGAATGTGATGTTTTGTATTTTCTCTGATGTCAGTCTGTAGCAGGAAGAGAATTGAAATACCATCTTCATAACTGTACTTTTTTTAGTAGCAATCAACTATATGTTGCTCTTTCAAAAGTTTTATCAAGGTTTTAAATCTACTGAGGGGGGGGAAATGTACCGTTAAGTTGTTTGCCTTATAATACATGGACAGATATCTCAAATGCATTAATCATTACATTAAAATCAAACTGTTAAAAACTGATAGGAAAAGCATAGCTTGCAGCAAATTGAATTAGGACATTTACAAATAATTCTCAGATGGCATTTTATTTAAACTTAATTTAGAAGTTTCTCATTTGTGTCCCATTTTATATTGCAAAGGCGTGGGCATAGGGAATGGCTCGTCTGCCTTTGAATGTATCAAGAAATCTGAGCAGTACCAGAAATATTTGAGGTACATGCATATCTGTACGCATTTTCCCATACAACCAAGCAATATGTTTATTGGTAGCGTGTCTATTATTATTTTTCTTCCTTAATTCTAAAGTTCTAGGTTCTAAAACAGGTAGGGATCTTTGCTTTGTTTCACTGATGTATTCCAAATGCCTAGAACAGTGCCTGGAACATAGTAGATTTTCAAATATTAACCCAATATATAAATGGGAGAATATAATCCAGCAGAATAGTTAGCAGGAGGCTTCTGTAGAAGTTAACCTGTATTTCTTTCTCAAAAAATCCCATTTCTATGAAGTGCAAAATCTGCCCCCCAAAATACATCATTTCATTATGATATAGTGACTTAAAATATATGATCAATGACTTCACTTCCTAGTATTTTACATTTTGTAGTGTTTTATAATAGCAAATGTCTTATTACCCAAATAAACATGATATGATGTGTCATTTTTCAATTAGCATAGACCTAAATGCTCATAGTGGCACATAGTAGACTTTAAGATACAGTCTTTATGTGTATTAAAGGTATAATTTCTGTCAGCAAAGACATTTCATTCCCTTAACAATCTTTCTATGTATCACTGATGTGAGATAAAGAAAGTACTGGAAAATATTCAAGGGAGTGTTTTTATTTCCTACTGAGCTATCGTTTTCTTTTCTTTTCTTGTTCTGGATATTCATAACAGATCAGTGCATGACTCATGAATAAGAGAACAAGATGCCCGTGATAAAACTTATGCTTTTTTTTCAAGAGTCAAAATATTCTTATAAAATTTATGAGCATGAGACATAATATCAAACATAATGACGTGCAACTTTAAGATGTGGTGTATTCATATTCATTGTTTATTCAGAAAAATAAATTGTTTTAAGCAATCAAATATTTCATTTAAGATTTAAAATTAAATGCCAGAGACAGCTAACATGTCCAAGCCCTCAAATCCTTACTTTTCATGGAATATTGCGTATTGTTTTTCAATGGGAAATTTCCTGAGAGTTGTGTATTTTTTTAAATTTCTCCTTTTTGCATGGACTGTGTCTTCTTGTTTTATAGCCCAGTGTAGAGCCGCCATACCATAGCTCTTTGAAAATCTTCCACTCCTCAATATGTAGAGTTGTTAGCAGGCTCCTGGTGTAATTTAAGGAGCCAATGAAATCTTATCAGTGCCAAATACTTGCTCTTTGGAAGCTGTGACAGTTCACTGGGGACTTCAGGGTGCCTTAACTTCAATATTAGCATCCTTTAGGAACAGCAGATATGTCACCAATGAAGTCTGACATAATTTCTCTCTGACACATTACTAAGAGACCAGGCCAGTATCTTCTGATTTTGCAGTTTTAGGGAAAAGGGAAGAAAAGTTTCAATATGTCAAAGACTGTTGAATCAGGCGGGTACACTGAATTCTGGCTTATGTACAGTAACTGGCAGTGTAATTGAAGAAAAACA
Organism: Desmodus rotundus; assembly: GCF_022682495.2. Taxonomy (NCBI): domain Eukaryota; kingdom Metazoa; phylum Chordata; class Mammalia; order Chiroptera; family Phyllostomidae; genus Desmodus; species Desmodus rotundus. The sequence continues at coordinate 10,026,377 of NC_071395.1, forward strand.
CTTAAATACTCTATGTCTCTGAAACATATAAGGTGCTTTTACTTTGTAGGAGGCATCTATTTTGGCTGAATCCAAGGAAATGGCCTTAAATTATTTGGGGGGTAAGAAACAAAATACAACATCAAAAATAAGAGCAAAACCAGCCCTGGCTGGAGTGGCTCAGTGGATTGAGTGCCAGCCTATGAACCAAAAGATCACTGGTTTGATTCCCAGTCAGGGCACGTGCCTGTGTTTCAGGTCAGGTCCCCAGTAGGGGGCGCTCAAGAGGCAATCATATATTGATATTTTTGTCCCTCTCTTTCTCCCTCTCTTCCCCCCTCTCTCTAAAAATAAATAAATAAAATCTTAAAAAACAAAAACAAAAATAAAAAAGAGCAAAACCAAAACAAAACAAAATCAATTTGTCAACAAAACTGAGAAGAACTGTGTTACTAAGAATCATGCATTTGAATGAAGCACCTGACACATCGATCTTTTAGGATGTTCTCCGTGCTATTGCACTGAACGAAGCAGCAGAAAGTTCCTAGCAGATGTGGCCCTGCTAAGATGCATGTGTCCAAGCGAAACAAGAACGTTTTCATTCATTCCATGTTTTCCTTTTTATGGTTACAAGGCAAATTGAGATGATTATAAAATATGAAATATATGTATATATATATAAATATTTAGCATACAATGGTCCTCTAAATCCAGGTACCTTATTTTCTCACATTAGTGTATCTCCTTAATCTGGAGGAAATGATCTACAGAGTATGACACACACAGAGGCAATGGTTGATCACATAAGAAAGCCTACACTTTATTGAAACTGCAATTCTCACTGCATTAATCTAAATAGGATAGGATACATTTGGGAGAAAAACACAAAAATTATAATGCTTCAGAGAAACCTGATTTTTGGTTTTCTAGGCTCCTATTTTGACTAGAGCTCTACGCTAAATGAAAACTACTAGAGCAGAAATCTGAGGACAAATTTGGCCATATACATAAAATATGTACAAAACTAGTTCACTGAACACTGGCATGTTTTATATATTATGGAAAAAAATGAAGAATCATAATCATTTTCAGTGTGTAATTACTATGTCCTCGGTACTATTCTAAGTAATATAAATGTATTACCTCATTTAATGCTCACCACAACCCTGTGAGGCATGATCTTTGTTTCAAGTCTGAGGAAACTGAATTCCAGAGAGGTTAACCTAACCGGGATGTCCTAAGACACGAAACTCAGCTATCTGGCTTAAGCAGTCAAGGCTCCCGACGATTATGGAATGCTGCCTCTCAGGAGAGGACGTTGGCATATCGACAAACAGAAACTTCTATAAAGGGGAGGCTGTGTACAGCACAGTGATTATAGTTAATACAGTATTGCATATTTGAAAGTTGCAGAGAGAGTAAACGTTAGAAGTTCTCATCACAAGAAAAAAAATTTGTATAGTGATGATGGTAAGTAGACTTCTTATGGTGATCATTCCCCAGGTATACAAATATCAAATCACTATGTTGTACCCCTGAAACGAATATAATGTTATATGTCAATTATATACTAAAAAGCACCTCTATGCAAGAATAGTGCACATAAAGCAACCTTGCAATAAAAAACGCAATAAATGCTAGTTATTACAATTATTGCTAAGCCATTAAAATAATGCTTTCCAAAAATAGTGGCTGTGATTAGGAAACTTCTGAATGTATTATTTAGATGAGGACACAGAATATAGAGAGATGTGATTTTTTTATGTACAATATACATTCTATATCATACTATATTGCTAAAATATAATTTTATTTATTTTTAAACTGTTCTTTGGACAGAAGGGAAGGGAGGGAGAAAGAGAGGGAGATTAGCATCAATGTGAGGTTGCCTCTCACACACCCCCAAATGGGGACCTGGCCTGCAACCCAGGCATGTGTCCTGACTGGGAATTGAACCAGCAACCCTTTGGTTCACAAGCTGGCGTTCAAACCACTGAGCTACACCAGCTGGGGCATATTTTTTGAACTTTTAATGATAGGTAAGCAGTACCTACCTAACAACTAATATTAGGAAATAATTTAATTATGTATTATGAAGTAAATATTGATGTGTTGAGACTTTGAAGATTTTCAAAACAAGCCACAACAAAAACCAGACCCAATAGGAAGGGCCCCTCCCTCCCAGTTTAGTTTTCCCTGAACATACACGATTGTGACTTGCTCTCCGTCTATAAATGTGTTTCTTTCCTCACTGACAGCTGCTCCACTGCACTTTTCCTTAAGCATCTATCCTTCTCATTGTGTGCTTGAGCTGAGCAATTGTCAAGAAAAACAAGGGCTTGTTGACATGAATAGAACTGGTTTTCCATGATGTCTGCACAGAAAGAATCGCTGGTTAAATAAGGAAAGACATTTCTTATTGTCTGTAAGGAATGATTGTTTTCAGAAATTCGTATAATAGCTGTGCAGCATTGATAGAAGACATAGTATTTTATTATCTATAATTATCCATGTATCTGAGATTGGTTCTGTTCTTTCCTGACAATCCAGAAGAACATTTGATCAGACTCTTAGATTTGCAGAGAAAAATACCCTTTTTTCCCCCTCAATTTTCTTAGTAAACCCAATTATAGCTAGTTGAACCCAGCAACAGAGTCTTCTTGGCTAAGCTCTTTGGGGAAAATACATCTCCTATGTGGCATCTCTTGAGACAGCAAAAGAAAATGTCATTCTGAACTCACCACACACACCTACACAGAAAAGATACCTGTAGCTCTTAAACCCTGCCCTCAACACAACCTTGCAGTGTTGTTTTCCCAGTATAAATATCACATTTTCTATTTCCAAATTAAACAAGCTCTAAAAGTTACCACCTCTGCTATGTCTCTGGAATGTGCTTGTACTGTGTGTCTGCCCTGCTGTGCTCTTACGTGGATGAATTCTTTCTACAGGAAAACACAAGACTTCATTAGAGTCCTTAGAACCAGGTTCTGGGTTATTTTGTCATAAAATCTCCCAATAAATAACAAAATGTTCCTTAGCTTTATGTCAATCTAATTAATATATTTGGACTATATTTCAATATCTATTTTATTGGAAAGGAACATTGAGATTGTTTTCCTTTCTTAAATCTTATAGTTTGAATTAAAATGGGTAACTTTCATTTCTTGACATAACTCCCTGTATGCAAAAAGGCACATTTAATTGACAATGTTAGAATAACATTTTATTATAAAATCGATTTTAGAAAATACATTTGTAATAGAATATTTGTTTTTCTAAGAAAAATCTGTGGCTCCAAAGTTAATATGTTAGGCTGGTGCTACTCTTCCTCACGTTTCATTATACTAACCTCTGATGTTTGACTTTTATATTCTTATATTGTTAGTTAATGAATAGAAAGAAGGAAATCATTTCCATTTTAAATTAGAGCACTTATATTTTTACACAATTCAGTTCATGTCTCTGAACTTTAATTTACTTATATAGAAAAAGAAGGTGAATTTTTTTTTCTAACATATTTTCAGGGGTTAGGAACAAATCAATTTAATAAACATTGACTAATATGTTTTTGGTATATTGTGAAAATATTAATATGATATAATATTCAAATGACATAAACTATACAGCATATATATTTGCATTATTATATTTATTCCAAAGCCATTAATAAAATAACCTGGGTATAATAGTAAGATATTTTTCTGTTTATTAAAGCTAAGGAACACTCAGTTGTTGATTGTCAACACACCCAAATGCAGCTAATTGCTCTGGTTAAGAAAATAAAAAGTTTGAATTCATACATATCCATTAAAGCTTGAAATGAGTCAGTTAAATAAGTTCTACTTAAGAATCTCTAACTGAAGGTCAAGTTGATATGCTGGTATATATTTTTGCAGAGGCTTTATTCTGTGGTCACTTTCGAATCTAAAATCCCCCTGGAATGTATTAGAGGTCATTAGTCTTTTTTTTCCCCCATAACTATGCCCACACTCCGTAGACACAAGGCAGGCTCTTCCAAGATTTCTCTCCCCAAGCTGTCCTAAGGAGCGAAAAGGAATGGGAGGGTGGCCTTGAAGTTCTGAGGCTCAGCAAGTTTCCAGCAGGGGAGATCCCAATACCTCCATTTATGAATTATGTTGTTGGCGCGCCCTCCGCTGTCGCATGGGAGTATCCCTTCCAAGTGCATCCCCAAAAGGCTTAGGGTGACTTCAGTGACTCTCAGCTCTAAGTCTCTTCTCTCCCAGTCATCTGACGATGCAGCTTGGCCCTGGAAACCGGGGATCTAGGCTTGTAGGAAAGCGGTGGTGAGAATAGGGATACATTCTGTTGTCTCTCTATTCATCCCTAAGGGTCTTTTGTAGAACTGGTGCACATCACCTCACATGAGCTGTGGATGCTAACTTCCACGGGTAAAGCTCTGCTCAGCCTGTGGTTACGCAAGTAAAACTGCAGTTCCATGAGCAAAATGATCCTTTCTCTTTCCCATAAGCTGTTTTATCTGTTAAACTTTAAACCCGATAACGATGGATAGCCCATCTGGAATCCTAAAATATTTCAGTAGTCATGTCAAAGAGTAAACTAGTAAAAACCACATTAAAAAAACAAACAAACAATGCATTGTACTTTTAATAGAAAGTGATCCAAAATCATAAAATAATCTGACTTTATTTCCAATAAAATTCTCTACTAAGTTGCAGAAACTGTAGCATATAGCTAATCTTCACAGGTGGATAGGCAGGTTAAAAGAAAAGAAGGGAAAGGAAAATCACTAGCATACCTGTTATTAGTGTTGCAGCCCTACATAGCACGTTGGGAATGTATTCTTTCTCATGCAGCATCTTCTATTTAAAAGCAGTCAGTGTGTCTCTCAATTATCAGCAGCACGTGGGTTTGTTTGTGGCTATGGTGGCTCTTCCGGAAATGAAGTTACAGCAGGCTAGGTGCAAATTTACAAGGTGCTAATGAGGTTTTTTCAAACACCAAAAATTATTTAAGTAACTTAATGCTGGTGTTATTTTTAAAGTGTCAGAAGGTTTTTCACACTAATGTGAGGCAGCCACATAATTTATTTCTCTGTTTTCAAACTTTCCAGTATAAATTAAAAACATAAGCATAATGTGAAAGAAAATGACATTAATTTATTTCTTTCAAATATTTATGTGTTAAGAAGTATTTTTATTTCAGGCAAATATAATACATAATGATATGATGGATTCTGACCTTTAACAATCTAAAGTTTTTATTACAGCTTTGAGATAGGGCGTGGTTAATAGAATGGTCACTTATTTAAATAGAATATTTAATTTCTATTGATTTTAAGTTTTGGTAAATATTAACATTTGGTACATGTGCGTGTTTGTGTGTGTATACGCATAATTATATACTAAAAATCTCTCTAGTTACTGTTCTCATTCCATCACACTTGAAGGTCAAGGTGATTCTCATCTCGTATGAAAATGTAAACATTGGATAACTCAGAGTTTTCCATTTTCACACGGAACCCTGGGAGCTGAGAGCCGAGTCTAATCTTCACTTACGTACAGGGCTAAGGGCCATAAAAGCCAGACAGGCAGTTCCAAAAGACCAGCGCAGGTTGCTTTCTGAGCACCAGCTTTGGGCTCTTGGGTCCAGCACTAGCTTTGGGCTCTTGAGATGATAGGAGATGTATTGTCCTACACCTACCACCTGGGAAAGTGGGACATGGAGAGGAAGGAAGATAAAAGGTGAAAAAAGAGACCGGTAAAAAATTTTAAACCTATACACACTTACATTTCCACCAAGGAAAGAATTGAAATCAGTTTAACATTGATTTTCCCCTGAAGTTCTATTCTACTTGCAGGCAGGATATTTAGTACTTTTGACAGCACACCCTGGGGTCTGCCAGGCCCAGGACTCAACTGCAGGCTCCTGGCTTACAGCTGCAGTGTCTCGACCAATTTGCTTGTAATTTCTAAACCTCGATTTCCTCATCTCTGAGATGGGTATGCTAACAATGCATATTTCACAAAGTGATTTCTGCATTTAAATGAGTTAATAAAATTAAGTACTTAGATGAGTGTCTGACAGACATTACAGTTTCACTGAAATTTAACAATTAGTTTATTACTTTTACAAAACAACATGATGCATGACCTGGCCCAAAGAGCGATAACGTCAAAAATATAAAACAATAGTGATCTTCCATTGAGTTTATAATAAGTGCTGAGAAAATCTCAGTACTTTATGGAAGTTGAATCCTTTCAATAACTCTAAATAGAGATAAACGAAGTGGTACTAAGAGAGGCCAAGGGTACATTCTTACAACTAGGAAAAATACCTCACCCATGGATTGTGCTTAAAGGGAAATCTGATCCTTAAAAATGGTAGGTGTCAATTAATGTGCTTATTATTAGTAAGAACAAGTTTTAAGTTCCACCTTAAGTTACTATTTATCCTTTTTAAGTCTTTGAATCTCCAGCTTTTTGATTTAATAATATAAATAATTCAAATCCAGATCAGTTTTAGAGACATTGAGCACGCTAATTGCCTTCGGATTTTAAAACCAGAAATAAGTGAAATAAGCCAGCCAGAGAAAGACAAGTACCATATGATCTCATTTATATGTAGAATCTAATAAACAAAGTAAACTAACAAACAAAATAGCCTCAAAGATACAGAGAACAGACTGACACTGTCAGAGGGGAGAGGGATTGGAGGGCTGGATGAAAAAGTGAAAGGATTAAGAAAATAAAGGAAGAAAACACACCTTAGACAGACAACAGTATGATTACCAGAGGGAAAGCAAGGGGTGTGTGTGTGTGGGGGGGAGGGTAACGGGTGTTAAATGGTGATGGAAGGAGACTTGACTTTGGGTGGTGAACACACAATATATTATACAGGTGATATATTTTAGAATTGTACGCTTGAAACCCATATAATTTTATTAACCAATGTCACCTCAGTAAATTCAATAAAAAATAAATAAAACCATGTTTGCAAGCTTATATGCCTTGAACATTTCAGTTAGGTTTTGGACTCTCACCAGGGGCTAGCACTCCGCCTTCACCCTGGTGCTCTGCAAGCAGAGGCTAGATTCTTTGCTGGTTTTCAATTAAGTGCAGGTTTTCTTTTTCTTTTTCTTTTTTTCTTCCCCAGAAGCATTTAAAGTTCTAAGCATCCAGAAATTTTGGATGCATGCATTGTTATTGGATATATACATGTATTATGGAGGCAGGAAAATAAATGTATGATACTTAGACTAAGGTTTAACTGGGTAGTCCCTGGACTGATGGCTTTTTCTTTAAGGTTTTCATACTTGATTTCTCATTGCTTCTTCCACTGAGGCTGGGTTTTACCAAGGACAGCTCTAACCTACAGAGCAGCTTTGGTGTGACTAACCTAACTCCAGTTCCATAGCTACAAACTGGATGATGGAAAAGCCATTTACATCTTGTATCTCAAACTTCAAAAGGCACATTTTTGTTTCCTCCAAAAGTACATTTTAAAATCAAAGGACATGCACTGTTAACTTTGGAGGTTGGAGTGGGGATGTGACTATTCTATTTGACTTTAACCAAAGATCTTATCTCTGTATGTAAAGTATACGGGAAAATTAAGAATGTTGCCTCAATATCAAACGCTGAGCATATCTTTGTATCTCCTACTCTATTATTTTTCTTTAAATCCTCTTTACTGATAAAAGCTGATTATAAATATTTGCACCATAAGGTAGCTTCAGGGTTGTTTAGTTCAGTGTCTTCCTTTTATAGGTTCAAAAAATAAAGACAGGAAAGTTAATAGAAGTTTCTAAAATGACACAGATAATGGAAGAAGAACTTAAAAGTTTATCTGATTAAGATTAAGTCCTGTTTCCACCACACATTGGCTTGTCCTTACAGACTGACAATTACACAAACAAAGTATAGTATATGCTAATATTAAAGGCACCTGATAATCTCTTGGCTTCACAAGAACAATAAAACAGTAACATTCTGTTTTGGACCTCTGTTTTCTGGAGATAATTGGTTAAAAAGAGGTAACTGCAGATAATATAAAGTCAAAGATGCACAGAACTGAGTGTGGGTGTATGTTCATACACACACATCACACATGCACTAAATGCACACTATTATCCATCCTTGCAAGCACTGTAAAAATGCACGACTGTACTGGAATAATCATGAGGGGCTGAGAAAGCAGTTTTGGGGTCAGAATTACTAGGCTCTCTACAATACTAATATTTACTTAAGATCTGTTAATGTTGAGCCTTCTCAGTGGAAGAATTTCTTCGGGGAAAGAGATTTTGGCTCTGACCAGGGAGGGAGGGAGTAAAGCAGTCGACGTGAGCAGAGCAGGGTCACTTCAGTGCCCTCAGTCCTAATAGCAGGTCCTTCTTACAATCGACTTCGTGGAACTACCGTTCCCTGGTCGTCCTCAAGTAACCTTATTATACACCATTGCCATTAATCTGTTAGGTGTGCTGTCAAAAGTTTTCAAGAAAGTTTCATTTTATTTTGAAATATTTCAGACATATAAAATGGACAGAGAATATAAAAATATTCTATATCCACTACTAACGAATAAAGCTGAGAGAGAAATCCTTCACAGAAGCCTTCACTGATTGTCTTTATCTCCCACACACGTGTCTGAAATTATGAATTTGTATTTATTACCCCCTTGCATTTTTATATTACCCCCTTTTATATTTTGCTTAATATAACTGCACCCTGTACCATTGTGAATGAACTATTCATGTCAACATAAATGAGTCTTGAATACATAAATTTTAAGTAAAAATTAAAAAAGGTATTTGGTAAAAAAGTAAGTATTATATAAATGTCAAGCATATGAAGTTTTGCTTATTTTTACATCCATGGTTAAACATTTATGTCTCCCTATGTCTTTCCTAATTTCTACTACTACATCGAGCTTGTCAAACCATATGTCATATTTATTTGATAAGAACTCTCCTCCCTGCTTACACTCTGTAATAGAGGCGTGTGAACTGGATTCTATGAGCTAGCAGCAGGGAGCAACCTACCCAATTACTGTCATTAGTATTTTGGATCCCTCAGAGGGACTAATACTGTTCCATCACTGTTTCTGATATCTGACTTTGTGCCATGATACATAAGAGCTTTATTTACCAACATGTGAGAGTTTGGATTGGGGTGTGTGTGTGTGTGCATGTCGCTGTCATTCACTCCAGCCGTTCATTCTCTATTTTTGTTGCTGACATTCTATCACTATCTGGCAGGGATCTGTATAGGTCTTTTAATCTTCATCATCTGGTCTCTCCGTTGCAGAACACAATACATAGAATAGTATCTGCTCACCAACTGTATTTGCCTATGCCATCTATTTTACCTAAGACTCGCATCCTCTAATATGTTTAAAAGAAATACATTCTTTGTTAAGTGCACCTCTTTAAGCTTTGGAACAAAGATCTTCATTAAGGTATGAGAAACACCACTTGAATGGAACCTTATCATTCTCATTTCCTGTCATTCCTCTTCCTATTTTCGTCACAAAAGCAATCCTTGTGCAAACTTTTGTTATAGATGCACATCTAACATAGAGAGTAAAATAATTAAATTTATTGAGTAGTCTATGAAAGAATAGGAAACAATAAAATTCAAAGAAGAAATAATACCCCTGAAGGGTAGATTTTAAAAAACCTAAGGAGATTTCCCACTAGAATTAAATGATACAGAACCCTGTTTCCCCAACCGGTGCCCAAACTCCCCTTGTGAGAGCAGAAACAACCACATCGGACATGCCGGCCGTGGAAACGGGATGAAGAGCGAGGGAGCATAAATGAAGAGCTCTCGGTCATGATGGCCAGGCCTCCAGTGGGTTAGAGACGCATGCCATTAGGTCTTGCTCTCGCTATTGCTATTTAGTGTCAGTTTAATGTAGGTGAGTGCACGGGGAGGCGGCTCCATTTAAATTAGTCAAAATTATATTTTGGAATGCTGAAATACAGTCAACCTTGTGAAAATCTGCTAGCAACGTTAAAGAATTAAATTTACCAGTAAGAAAGCTTGAGGTTTACTAATAGCGATAGACACATTCTTAACATTTCTCATTACCATCCACATTTATATCGAAATAGGAAATTAATACACAATGGAATGTATAAATTTATTTTGAAAATGCTATGTTGTAATAAATGTTTTACTAAGAAATTAATTGTATTGTATCCATCATCAGTTATTTCATGGGATAAATTATATTTGCCTTCACCATAGCTGCATTTAAAATACTCCAAAGCCTCATCAGTGTCCTGAAGTCTCTCTCACACACACATACACTCAACGGATAGCACATTTTTGGAACTCTATAATAAAATTAGTTCTTTTTCCTTCATTTGAACCTCTTTTTCCTCTTCTTTGACCTGAAGTAATAGTTTTCTTCACGATAATTTATCTGATACATAAAAATTAGGTGCAGGAATTAATGTCATTCCACTGACATCTTTGGCATTGCCACAGGCCTTCCCTTTGCTTTTATGCTTTTTAATTTTTATCAGTAACTTAAGAAACACTTTCATTAAAATTCAGATACCCAATATTTTAGTATTCTGAGTGAGAGTACTAAGTAACCAAAATGAGTCTGATAGACCGGAACATGTGCATAATTTGATATGTTTCTATTTAAAGGAATAAATATAGAGTCTTGCAAATAAAGGCGAACTGATGAGGTCATAAAGCACCCAAAAAGCAATATTTTCAATAAAACATATAATTAATTTAATTAAATGAATTTAAATGAAATATATAATGCAATTACAAAATTCACCAAATAACAAGAATCATTAGCTATAAAAAGACAAATGTAAGCTAAGCATAAATTTTCTAGAAATAAAAAGTATTTTATTTTATTTTAAAATTTTATTGCCAAAGAAAGAATTTGTATAGTAAATGATGTATGTTCAGAGAATGAAAATAATTTAGTCCAAATGACAAAGAATAAAAAGAGTTAGTGTGGATAAGATTAAAAAGCAAAGAAACAGAAAACAAACATGATAGAGAGAAAAGAATAAATGCAAAGTATGTTTTTTTAAATAAAAATATATGTCTAGATTGAGCAAAAAAGGAAAAGAACACACTTAAAACATAATATCAGTAATACAATAACAGTGATAGCTGATATAAAATGGACTATTATGCTAGTACCTTAAAGGTTTTGATGAAATACCAAAATTTCTAGAAAAAAATTAATGCATATGAACCATAGAACATCTGAATGCCTTTATAAATTCTAGATTAATTGAAGTATTCATTAAGAAACTCACAGGAAAACTCTAGGTCTAGGTAACTGTTAAAGTCAAGGGCAACAAGACACATCATTCTTTAGGTATTCAGAGCTTTTAAGAAAACGTATAAGAGGGAATACTCTCCGTATCTATCAATGGAGCCCAATTCTTTCATACCAAAACACTAATTCTAAAGAAGCACCCCTGTGTTCATTGCAGTGTTATGTGCAGTCACCAAGATATGGAAGCACCTCAAGTGTCCATCAATAGATGAGTGGCTAAAAGAAATATGGGCCATTTTCATAATGGAATACTATTTGGCCTTAAAAAGGAAGAAAATTTCACCCTTTGGAACAGTATGAAGGGACCTAGAAAACATTATGCTAAGTGAAATATAAGCTAAATATCATATGATTTCACTCATATGTGGAATCTAATGATCAAACTGAATTATCAAGCAAAACAGAGACAGACTCATAGATGTAGAGCAGATGACAGCTAAGGTGGGGAGGGTACGGGATGGAGGGACTGAGCAAAAGGAGAAAGGACTCAAGGACATAGACAACAGTGCGGTGATTGTGGGTGAAAGGGAAATAAGGGGACTAAATGGTGGTGGAAAGTATAATAAAAAACTCAGAATCTTTATCAGAAAAGAATCAGTCAATTTCTACCACATCCAATCTCCCAACGTCATTAACAAACTATTAATGCTTGGTTCTAGCAGTATAAGTAGTACGTGGTTCAACATGAAAAGGCAATTTTATCCTAAGAATTGGCCAGGGCAAATGGAGAAACAAAATCTATAAATAACATTTGATACATTAACAGAGTAAAGATAATAAAGAGAATGGATGACAGTCCTGAACAAGTAATGTCAAAGTCAGACGAGCCTTCATAATTTTTTATAAAACTAAGAAACAAAGAGAACTTCTACAACATGATGAAGACTACCTACAAAACTCTTATTGCATAATATCAATCTTGGAAAATTGGGGAATCTTGGGAAAATTCTTTAAAAATAAGTAATAATACAGGGATCCTCACAATCACAGTTTATTGTAAACTGGTATTCCTAAATAAAAGTATAAAACAAAAGAAATAAATCAGTGCCATAAAGAATGCACATTAATATTAGTAATGTATCCCTCTATAAGATTCAATATTTTTCCAACACGCTAAAGTTTTCCATCTGTTTTTTCTATGATACATCTGCCTGCCTTTCATGTATTGAATAAAAAGTTACTTCACTCTTGAAGATAATATAATCCATTGTTATAATTGTTGATTTTACATGCCATTAGCCTAGTAAATTCTTTTTTTTTCAATTTACCAATTGAATTTCTCAAAGACTATGTTTTCTGTTTGTTGTTTTTTATGATTCCACTTCAAAAATCTGTGTGTATTGTAAAAGAATAATCACAGTACATAAATAAAATCATTGTTAAGTTTAGAACATGGAACAAATTATAAAACATACTCTTTTTTTAAAAAGGGAATTTATTATTAGTGTGTTGTCTTTTGTTTTTAAATCAAAATCTATCATTATATCTCCTGATTGCACCTGTTATCTATAGTAGGGACAGGTTTGTTTTGAGGACATGTGCTTTTCACACATCTCCTAACCTTAGGAATGATAGGCTCAGGAACTTCTGAGAGTAAATATTTCGTGTGGAAAATAAGCACATTGTCTAATGGTTGCCACAACCTCTAGTCAATTTTTAGATTTAGGTGTATCATCCACGAGAGGAAGTCGAAACAAGCAGTAAGACATCTCAAAGAGCTAACAGCACAAGACAGTGAGGATTCTGAGACACAAAATAGATGAATGCGATCCCAAGGCAAGCAGATAGCACGCAAGTGGAGAGTCCATTGCTCAGCAGCTGCTGGGAGGGTACAGCAGCCTTTGTTGAGGAAGATGTATAGTTCCCACCCTCAGGACCTTGGGAAGCCAGACCGGACTGCTGTTTTAGCCATAAGAATAAATTCATACCGATCTAATTCAATTAGAAGAACAATTCATCATGGGTGACTGGGGCTAGAGGAACACGTAGGAGAAAAATGGCTAAGATTGTTTTAACCTGTCAGAATCTGATGATCAATAAAGGACACATGAACAAAATCAAGGGGGAGGGTGGAGTTGGGGGAGGGAGGTGGGTTCAGCTGGGGTGGGTGGAGGGATGGGGAGAAAAGGCATACAACTGTAATTGAATAACAATAAAAATTTTAAAAAAATAGTAGGATGAAAAAATAAATTCAATAGCAGTGTCTTAGAAAAGGCCAAATATACAACTGTCTGGTAAAAAAAAAAAAAGAATCTGATGATCAAACAATGAATAAATATTGGTTGTAAAAAACATGAGGCTGTGGCTAAGTTCTCCCGGTCACTGTGTGAACTAGGGAGAATGTGTACCTATTGATGCAATTGAGTTACCAAGCTATGGACGTAAAGGGAATGAAGGGATGGCACTAATGATGCAAGTCCTTTGCATAATTTTAAATAAACATCCTCATTTGCAAGCCTATACTGAATAGTCAGGTCCCTTCACTAAGGATGTTTGTATGTAGGAAATAAAACAATATTAGCATGAATTCAGAAAAAAATATGGCAGAACAAGATACTTCCTTAATGTAGCTTCTTAAGATACTGAATTGTCCTTAACATGATATCTATTTCTCCACTGATTTATGCTATGAGCTTTTCATGGAAAGAGGTTATTAAAAAACAAGTTAGTACTTAAACAAACATAAATCCATAATTAGATTTTGAAACTTTCTAAAGACCTTTCATTTTTACCAATGTAGGAGAAACACAGGGGGGAGCAGTTGATTTGTGAGTGATTTATGATTTAAATATCATAAATTACTCTGGGATTTTTAATAATATCTATGAGAAAATAATTTAATTTAAGGCGCTACCATCTAAAAACAATAATTTCAAGTCATTTATATTTGAAGTGAGTAACACTGTTTACATCTAAAAACTGTCACCATTTACTGCATTCACCATGGTTTATGATATTCCACAACCATTAAAATTTATTTTACAAACACTGACATTCATAAAATATAAATATTCTCTATTTAAACAAGTCAATCTCTTTAATAAAACTAGTCAACAACAAGAGTTCTTATTTATTTCTATTGAATGGAAAGTAAACACAGAAATAAGAACAGCTAAATATATCATGTATGACAGAGAAAACAGTTTAATAAAACTTAATCTCATTGAGAAAGTTTCTTGAACTGACTAGTGAATCAATGTTCTCCATTTGGTAATAAACTTATTTTTCAGCAGACAGGAGGAAGTTAAATAATTTACATAAATAAAGCAAGTACTTCCAAGTTGAAAAAAGTGCTTCATAATACCTTTCCTTAATTAAAATGTCCCTTCTAGAAGGGAGACATATCTCTGATATGTATTTTTTTCTCAAACAGGAACTTATAATAGTTTCTATTAACCAGATTATCCCAATTCCTCTACATAATCTTTATTAATTGCCAAAAAAACTATTGTCCCATATTGTCCATATCTTTGATACACTTAAATACCATATTATTCCATTAATCGTGCACATTGTATTGTTATTCTTCTATTTATTGGTCACACTAAATAAACTATAATATCCTAGAGTAGAGACACCTGCTTTTTTATTTGCTTTTTCCAATATTTATTTCATTTTAAGAAAAGATAAATATGTAGTACACAATTAAAACATATGAATAAAGAAGTGTAGGTAAATGTTATTGAAATATGTATTTCTTGATTTCCTGTATTATTGCAAAAACCAAAAATAAAACCCATCGCGTATAAAAACATCCAATGACTTTCTGTACTTAAAAAAGTTTATCTTTATCATTTTATATCTCTTTAGAATATTTTAATTCTTAACACATTGATTAAGTAAAAAATAATTGATTTTCTAAATATATGCTCTGTAACTAAAAATGTATTTGTCTTATAAATAATGTAACCTAATTTAAACTGTAGAGAGTGTGAATAGAGATTATGAATTAATTATAAATTAATGAATATTACTACATATTAAATGTGACTCTATACATTTTCCTAAAGATGTAGCTATTTCACCGGGTTGGAATATTGGCATTATTTTGATACTTAAATAAATTAAACATATTTTTCATATTTCCATTAATTTCAAAGTGTAATAATACTATGTTTAAAAGTTCACTGAATCCTGTAACGAAATCAATGAAAGGGTCATCTTTTTAATAACTTGCTTCAGAAGCAGTAAGCTCTTTACTAACTATGAGGTTGTGGCATATGTGAAGCAGTATAGGGTCATTCCGGTTTTCATGAAATGTTAAATAGGTGCCCACAAAAACGTTATGGGGTTGCGGCCACCGTCAATGTTTGTCTCTTTATCTCCCTGTGTAGTGTTCCCGTGTGGTGAATAAGTTAGTCTGCTCAGTAACACTTTAAGATAAACTGGCCATTGTATTAAAAATATTAATTAAACATCGACTGGCCTTAACAATATACTTCTTCATCTATTGGTCTATATTTGAACAAGCAGTGTTCATCCTGAATTGAAAATGCATTTATTAAACTCTTACTATGTGCCAGGAATTGTCTCTTTTTATTCCCCAACCGAAAATAAGTTGGGGAATAAAAAAGACAGTCTTTGTCACTTTGGAGGCTAGATTTACATACACATATACTCAACCCAAAACGAAAGCAACGGAGAAGCTAAATTCTGATAATAATAAGCCAATGATAAGGTATTGGAAGTCAGGTTCTACATGACTGTGAGCAAAGAAAGCACTCAGAGACAATGACATTTGAGCTAACAAATAAAAGATGAGAGTCTGGCCACACAAAAGGGACAGGAAAGAAAATAGAGTATTCAAAAGGGAGAATGGAGCATAGGAACTTGAAAGCAGAAACGAATGGGGTATATATGAGGAACAAACACCAGAGTGGCCAGGATGTAAGGACCGCTAAGAGATGAGGCCAAAGAAGCTGGGGAAGGTGAGCTACAGCCAAACTAACCCATGTGTGAATACAAATTTAAAGACCGGCTTTCGTAGGTACACCGAAACACAAAAGTAAAATGCATCTCAGAGAGAAGCTGGATCTCTTGAGCAGGACCACTTGAATGACTTGAACAGGCTAACGTTGGTATCAAATACAGCCCAAAATAAAGAACATCTCCAAACAATAGACCTTTACTCCTCATTCAGGTACCCTGACCAAGGCAGATGCAGGCAGGGAAAATGCTCTGTTCTTTAGGGTAATTCAGTAGTAAGAGTTCAGAGGCACTGTACCTTCTCCATGTGCCCTCCAAGATGGCCCTGGGCCACCACTTGCAGCTGGCAGAGGGTAAGGGGCACAGAGGATCGTGAGTGGAAGATGATTTTTAATGGGACAGAGGTGGGAGGGGGATCAGTACTTCCATTCACCAACAAGAAGGGAGGCCTGGAAATACACTCTAGGAAGAAGTAGAAATGATGATGTCTTCATAAGCCAGGACACAGCGCTGTATTGCTAAATGTTGAGATCACACCACTCTGGTACATATCAGAAGTCATTTGTCTTCCTCACTATTTGGGGAACGGGGCAGAACCTGCGGTGTGCTTTAATAAATCAGATATAAACTGTTAACGGATATTTGCAGTTTATACAACTTTCTTAAAAATCACTATTTTAACTATTGCTCGTCTGATAACTGCATAAGTGCTGCACTTTTGATGATAAAAAGAGAATCACAGGCTTGGTACAGAGAGACGGTAATTTTTGCTCAGAAATTTTAATAACACACATCTTGAAATCTGAGTTATCAAGAAGAAATACTCATACGCTGCAATGACTTCCCCGGAGAGTTTATGCTAACCAGATGGAATTTGCATGTACAAAAGAAATGTGTTCTTAAAATATAGCTTGACATGATCTTCGGCAACGACTTTGTACCATCTATGAGACTAAATTGAACCAGCCATCAATTCTTGAGAAACTCTTGATTATATTTATTCATTGTCTGATTTTTAATGCATATGAATGAACCTGCCATCAGCATTTCAGAAAGTCGGGGTCCTCGGCTCTCATCTGCGAATGCATTATTCAGCGTTGTTCCGCAGCCCTAATAAATACGTCGGATTGAAGAAATGATGTGTGTCAAACGGTCTGGATGCCATCCAATCTCGCCACTCCTGTAGGCATTTTCTGTCTGTCCCTAAAAGCCAGGCCACACAGACATACGCTTTCTCAGTTTTTTGTTTTTTTTTAAAAAATATCGTACCTTTGTTGTTTAAAGAGGTTGTACTGCCTCTTCATATGAAATCTGTAACTTAATTATCTTTAGAAAGACTGCAGAAAAAAAACGATTATTCTGAGCTCTTCAGATAGAGCCCAGGTGAAGTTTTAAGTGTTCTGCTTTGTTGTGATGGAAGATGCAAGGTGTAGCCTACTTCCCTTTAAGAGCTGATGTTCTTCCCTTTCAGGTGATGACAGTTCTGTAAGTGGCCAAGTTACACCCTTTCCCCTTGATTGATTTAAGGCTGAGCAAATCATTAGAAACTCATGTATGGTCTGTGAGGGTGGTCTACCTTTCCTTATGACTCTGATACTGATATTCTATTTTAATTGCTGTTTCATTTTAATATTGCTGCTACCTGTCTGAATGCATTTTGGAAGAAGTGAATATCTGCACAAATAAAAATGATACATCTTTGAAAGGCTCACTGAAGCAGTTGGCAGAAGTGATTGTCGGGTAGGAATGCTCAGGTTTCCCATCATCCCCCGTGCCTGTGGGCAGCACCGCCACCTATGTCGATGGGCACTTCGGTACTGAACTCTGTTTCCATTCAAATCTTATTTGAAGACTGACAGGGCATATACACATTTCATCTTCATATGCACAAAAAGGACTTCAGTAATCTCCTGGCATCAAGCAGAAGGCAGTCTACCTCTAATTGTAATTGTGCTGTTTCCTGCCTACGATGTCCTGTCTTCCATTAATGTGTAAATGCATGCATATGAGCATGCCCTTGGATCTCAACAGAGAACACATCCAAGGAGTTTTAAAACATAAGAAAAAATAGCCAAGTTAGAAAGGCAGGCAGGGCCTTTGATTGTAGGGCCAAAAAGGAGAACCTGCAAGTACTTTCAGGCATAATGAAATGCACACTCTTCTGAATTTCTCTTTCTCAGGTCAGTCTCCTGACAAACTCTTAGAGCCAGTGAAGTTCAGAAATAGAGTCTAGAGCTCCTGAACACCAGCAATTTCAAACCCCTGCTACAGAAGCAAAGGATGGGTGTCAGGGTTTATGTACCAATGAGCTTGAAAGAGGGTAAATGTAAGGAATAATAGCTGTATGGCAGTTGACATTTTAAAAGTTGCTTTTACATGGAGTATCTCATTTGATATTTTTGGAAACGAAAGAAGTAATAAAAATGGCGGAATAAACAAAGAACATTGAGGTGAAGAAAGAAGAGTACTATCAGTCTTTGGAGTTCATAATTGTGGAATTTGAAGGTCAAAAGGGTTAAAGAAGTGGCATGGTTAGTTAACAACACTGCTCCATTTGGGTTCATAGATAGATTGCCCATTCAAGACCCGTGTATAGTTTCATAATTAAGTTGTTAATTATTTTACCAATTCCCCATGCCTGAACACATGAGAAGGATTAAATCTAGCTAGGCTTCCTCTGATTATTTTAGTAAATAATAGAGTCAGAACTGTGCTACAGTGTTAATTTAGGTCAAGTTAAAGTAGTAATTTTCTTGGAAGTCCCTATAGCTTCACTGAAAATTTATGCATATCACTGTTGGTAACAACACAGTGTAGAGAGAAGTTTGAGCTTGGTTTTTAAAATTACATTATCTAGTTTCACAGGTGCCGTACCTGGATCAAAGGTTCACTGACGTGATGAGGTCTGGCCACAGCCAGGTTGTACTCAGCACTTTCTGTTGCCATCTGTCACCACGAAGCTTGTCATGTGGGATGGGCACCAGAGCTCAGCTGGCTTGTGGCAACTTCCCTCCACTTCCTCTGCTTCAAGGCCTGGCCCAGGAAAAACTGACCAGCATTTTAGCATCACCGTTAAATTATCAAACAATACAAGTTATTTCACTGATCAGTTTTAGGAAGGGAGGAAGCTATTGTTAGTCTGCTTTTTAAGTCTAATTTTTTTTTTGCACTTGAAGATTTTTTAATTGTTGTTGTTCTATTATAGTTGTCCCAATTTCCCCCCGCCCTGTCCACCCACACCCCCCACTCCCACAGTCAATCCCCACACTGTTGTCCATGTCCACGGGTCATTTATACATGTTCCTTGAATAGACCCTTCCCCTTTTTTCCCCTGTTATCCCCCTTTTCCCTCCCCTCAGGTCACTGTCAGTCTGATCTTTGTTTCCTTGCCTCTGGTTCTATTAGGCTCATTGTTTTGTTCATTAGGCTCATTGTTTTGTTCATCAGGCTCCTCTTATTGTTGGGATCATATGGTATTTGTCTTTCACCACCTGGCTTATTTTACTTAGCCTAATACTCTCCAGTTCCATCCATACTGTCACAAAGGGTAGGAATGAAGAAACGCCTTGGCAGTATTAATTCAAATGTTCAGTGAATTTCTTAAATTTAATTGTTTTAAAAACATTGGAGGTCCAGATTTTGTGTAATATAAAAAGTTGATGTTCCTCAGCAAAGTGCTTTCATTAAAAATAAAATTCAAGAATTAAACGTGAGCCCTGGTCAGTGTGTCTCAGTTGGTTGAAGCATCATCCTATAAACCAAAAGGTCACAGGTTCGATTCTTGGTTAGGGCACAAAGCTGGTTGTGGGTTCAGTCTCCAGTCAGCTTGAGGTTTCTCTCTCACGTGAATGTTTCTCTCCCTCTCTCTCTTTCCCTTCCCCTCTATCTAAAATAAATACATCCTTGGGTGAGGATAAAAAGAAAATAAAACATGAGTATGATATAGTTATATATTTATATTTACTGTATTATAACAAATTGACATTTGAAATGTCTATATCAAATAAGGAATAGTAAATTTTCCCTTTTTACAAGGTGACCCCTTCAATTAGAAGCAAAATATCCCCCCAAACCAGTAAACCTCTCCACAGAAGTAGGAGAGAAGGAAAACCATTTTTATCATCGAATGGGCATTAGACCGGAATGGTATGTGCATCACAGACAGTCCAATCCGAGACCGCGAAGACAGAAAGAAGGCTCAGCCTTGGGGCCTCGTGCAGGTGTGGCCCATTATGTGTGTGTTCTCAGGGCAACGACTCGCCCTCAAGGAAGAGGACAGAGCAGCACCTTTTGTCACACAAGGTTCATCCCAGGCTCACCTGGACTTTGGGGTGGCCATCTGTGTTTGTTACTTGGCTTAATCCAAAGGAAAATAAACTCCTCACATCTTCATGACAGGAGGTGGCTTTGCGTTTTGCAGCCAGGCACCTCCTGAAGTTAGGCCTTCAGCCTTGCAAAGAAACTGGGACACAGGGTCTCTGTCTGGGCCGCTGACCACATTGCAGTATGGTCCCAGGTCCTTGAGAAAGACAGTTCTGGGTATTATGGTTAGCAAAAGGATACTTGAGCTTTTATTATGGACTCCTATTTGTTATTAGTGACTGTGAGTAACTGTAGTAGCTATTCAAACATTGACGGGGTGATGATGCTGGGGGGAAGGAGGCAGCATCAACAGTCTCAGCGCCGGTGCCATTGCTTTCAACAGGCAAATGGGAACACCGTGCTAAGTCTGCTCTTTTATTATTAAATAATATGCTTTCCTGTGAGACGCTGCCTTAAAGACCGAATTTTAGCCTCTCAAGCTATCTAGGGGATGTGGTTTCCCTATCATCTCTTTGCCACCCTGCAGCTTGTTCACACATGCCAGCGCGCATGTGCATTCAGCAATCCCGAATGGAATTCAGCGCCTCTTCCTTCACTTCCCAGAGAGAAGGAAGACCCCCCGGAGCTTGAGTGTTAAGTCCACACATTATAGATATTCACATTCTTTTTAAGATGAATACTTGCTTGCTAAGTTTCTAATTCAGTTACTTTTGAAAAGTTAAACCTACGGTGATGTAAGTTTGTTATTTCATAAAATTAAACTGAATTCACTGTGAACTAAAAAGTACAGATTTTAATGAAACCTGAATGAACAGGACTTTAGCTTAAGACTTATATCAGTTACATGTTAAAGATACCACAACATTTTCATTTATATGTTTATGGGGGTGAAATAATGCGGTATATATACATATACATGAAAATCTCACGTGGGCATACACGTAGATAGAATTAGTGTCTCTATCATGCCCTCAGTGATTTCAGTACAGCGTTTGGTTGTTTTATGAAAGACAGTCTATTCGAGGCTTTACTTTTTATGATGGTTGCTGCATCCTTCAAACTTTCAGCCAGTAACTGGTGTTGATGAAATTTTTATTCCAATTTTACATTACCCATAGCATTGCAATAAAAAATGAGAGAATTTGTAGCCACACTGCTTCTCCAGTTGGAGTCCTAGCTACAATAATTATTGGCTGCACAACCTTGAACAAGTCATTGAAACATTTTATGTCTCCGCCTCCTCATCTCTAAATACTTTATTCATATGAATTCTTTTGAGAACACCCAAAATTCAGGAGGGATAGAACAAGTCCACAGACCACCATCAGGAAGAGCGATACAACAATATACAGAGGTTGCCTTTCACGAAGTGGTACAGACCAATTTTTCTAGCAGAATTTAAAAATATGTGCTTTGGGGTGAAGTGAAATATTACTAATCATCATCAACTTTATGTCTTTCTTTTTAAATCTCTTTTTGATACTTACGGCTTCCAAACAAATGACCATAGCTTATTTGGTTATTTTAAGGGTGACATCAGTATGGTAAGACAATGTTATTAATTAGATTACAAAAATCAGGAAAATAACTCCTGCAGGGGAGCCAATCAGCAATGTCATGTTTTGTGGAAATGTGCAGAGCAAAGAGAGAGAGCTATGCAGTTATGCATCAGAATTCTAAACCTAAGGTTCTACCAACAGTATGTTTTGGTATATTAAACAAAAGAAGTAAACTCCATCGATTCAATAACATTTGTGTTAAATGTTTCTTCTCCTTCTCAGACCTCAGCAGAAAGTATTTTGTATTTAGCTTAACTAACTCTTAAAACAATCCTTTGGTGGGGAAAAAAATTGTAAGATGCATATGGACGTGTTCAGATTCACTGATGAATGTGTTTGAAAATATTTTTCTGTATCAAGTTTAGTATTTGGGGGATCTCTGTTGAGTCCTAGGTGCATATTAGGTTGCTAAACTGTATCATTTCTCCTGCTCTTGAAACCAGAAAAGCCGGCATTCGTGTTGCCTGCCACCACCAGACCCAATAAGCAGAGACAAAGATTGAATCTTTACATGCACTTTATTCAGATGGCCCGCGATCTGAGAAGATGGTGGGTTATGTACCCTAACAATAAAAAGATCATCTTACATTTCCTTTCAAGCCAGCTTCTTAATACGGAGTAGGGGGTGGGCGGAGTGTAGACAAGGGATTTGGAATTCAGGAAAGAGGTTAATCAGATAAAAGCTGCAGTCCTGCAATTTCCCTACCATCCGTTCATCCACTGACCTGTGATTTTCTTTATCCGTGTTCTGTGTCTTGTGTCCTGGGCAATTTTCTCTATCTGTGTGTTGAGAGGAGAGGTGTCTCTCTCTGGAACACCGTGGCTCAGATTCCATCTCCATAGCTCATGGCCTCTTCTGGAACTCAGCCGTGAAACTGCTTATGGTCTCCTGAGGTCAGGGCGAGGCGCCTCTTCAGTTCCTGAAACAATAGCTTTTACATGCATTAACTACTAAACTTACATTAACTAGTACCTAAAACTAAAATTTCCCAACTCTTGAGCTGCCTCATCACTCTCTTGTTTTTCTTACTGAATCTCATGGTTAATTTTCTTATCTTTGCGGTCCCTTCTCTTGGGTGGCACCCCAACCCTCAAAACTGTTCTAGAGCCCTTGGTAATTAATTTCCCTCTTTTACCACTGTCATTTCTCTTCCTTCTGACCCAATTAAAAGCATCCTATCATATATCTGTATACTTAAGATCTGTTGTGGCCAGGCCTCACTCCCTAGAACACATCCATCTGTGTAGGAGGAACTTTGGCCTCAGCTCAAGCTCCAGTTTGCAACACTCATTAAATATTATTGTAATGGGAAATTCTGGCAGGTGATAGCCTGCCAATTTCTCTAACTTTGATTCTCTGATCCCAGGTTTTCTTCTTATGAGATGCCCTGTGTCCTAAAATCTCAGTACACTTCACAGTGTAAGACCTCGTAACTTTGATAGGTAGGTTCCAGCTCATGAGCTTGTTACGATGCTATGTGAAATCACTCTTTAAGTATGAAATGGTGCATAACAAAGTTCAGTCTGATTTAATATAAATATTATACAAATAAAGTCAAAGACCCTCTGCAACTAAAGACAATCATGAAAACTACATGACGCTCTTCTCATAAACCACGATCAGTAAAACAGTCGTGCTGACAATTTGGTAGCAGGAGCAGAGCGATAACCTGTCCGTGTAATAACCCAAGGTGTCATGTTCATGTCACATCCGAGTGAGACTGAGCTTTTGGCAGAAGACAGTTTCTCTGATACGACTTCAGGGCCTGCGAATGATGACTACCCACTATACAGGTTAAGCATACACACGGGGTGGCAGGCGATGACCGCATCTCACACCTTAGACGTTTTCAGTCCCACTACACATGTGAGTGATTTTAGATCCCATCACATCCATAGATAGTGACTGTCATTTTCTAATACAAAGGACATAGGTATATGCTGAACTTTTCTTTCTTATATCATGGGTGGTGATAGCAAATTCCTTAATACTGTGAATTTTAATAATTGCTCACATTGTGAAATGACATGTGTCACATTACACTGACAACACGGAGAGGGGTTGAGGCAGAAAACAAATGGGCCGTGGTTTTATTACTGTCTTTTGGGCCGAGCTCACCTTCCCTTAAGCCATTGCTCAGCACTCAGGGCACTGATTTAATAAGTGCCTATCACCTTCCTTGTCTTTCAAATCTTGAAAAATCTGGAATGGACAGCATCTTCAAGGGTGAGTGGAGTCTGATAGGTTTTTGAATGTCCCTAGAATTTAAGAAACAGAGTTTTTCATTTGTTTTGCATGTTCTGACTCCTAAGACCTTCATGGAGCACATCAGGTGCGTGTGGGGTGTGTGTGTGGGGGGGAGTAATATTTGTGCATTTATGTGTGTGTGTACATGTGTGTTTGCGTTGAGATTAGGACAAGTATACTATGAGATAATTTTGTAAAGTAAAATGATCGATCCATCAGCCAACTTCAATTTACAGTGTGTGCCTTATTGTCTTGGTTTAACAAAATATCTGCACATGTATTAAATCTTATGATATAACCAAATTAAACAGATGCACAACACAATGTAAATGTAATTCAGTGAATCTTAGTTTGTTAACATCATTGACTACTCAGTTCAGATTGTTGTCTGTATCCAATGTGGAGGATCTTTTTAGACTACTTATATTTGTTCTTTTGCTTTTAAACGTTTCAGTACCTTAAGATTGAATTGTCTGTAAATAATAATTATTTTTATTACTTCTGAACAAAAGACTCGAACGATGAATTACAATGTCAGAGACATAAAACACTGATTGCTCAGAACTTTTTGGCCAGGTGTCCATTCAGCGTGCATGAACAGTAAGCCGGGTAAATACGGGAGGAAATAGAGAATGTGGAGAAGAGATCGCATCCCCTCGCACTCTAAGCCTAAGGTCAATATCGCACAGCGGCAAACAAAAGCTCTTTTATTCCTCATAGAACGTTGTACAAGAACTTTCTTGACTCAGGATTTTCAGAGGTGTATTATTTATAAGACTGTGAGTACGAAAGTGAAAAGCAAACTTAAGAATGTAGACAAATACAAAATCTAACACAGAAAAAATGGAATAATTAATAATCAAACCTCTATGTAGCTTTCAGAGTGGTGCTAAACATACTGTACCAATAAGTTAAAAAATGTAACTTATTGGTACACAATAATGATAATCAGCTAATGCTTTTGAATTATAGTTTATCCCATCCACATGAAAATTAAATCCTCAAATATCCATAGCTTCTGTTATAAAATGCAATAGACTTCAAAGGGCATGCATATTGTTCGAAAATATTTTACTGCTTACAACCTGGTCTTGTTCAAAATGTGAGAAAACATATTTAGCTTAAGACAAATAACAGTGTCAGAGCACGCCCTTAGTCCTGGACAAAGAACTTATGAACACTACCTTTAACCACCTGTTGTTCAAACTTCAAGTGCTGCAACCAGGAAATCAGATTTTGCTCTCTGGTATGTAAAGTCCACAGTTAGCGCAATTAAATTTGGGTCTTTATTATTTGCTTTTCTAACAGTGACAATCCTTTGTTTGGAAAATGTTTAGTATATTTTATTTGGGCCTAATTTGGGAAGAGCTCATATAGTCATTGTACAGAAGTGGGCTTATATTAAATCACATCAAATGAGTCCAGCACAGTAT
The DNA here is from genome assembly GCF_022682495.2 of Desmodus rotundus. Lineage (NCBI taxonomy): Eukaryota > Metazoa > Chordata > Mammalia > Chiroptera > Phyllostomidae > Desmodus > Desmodus rotundus. Next base: position 10,052,146 of record NC_071395.1, read on the forward strand.
TGTGTGAATTACAAAAATAAAAATAGACACATATACATGAAGAATCTGAGAAAAAATACACATGGTATAGTTTTAGAAAAGGAGCAGTTAATGTTGGATAGAATGTTTAATAGTTTAGAAAAATAGTACAGCATAATGGATTGGCTGAGAAAAGAATATAATTGGTTAAAAAAATGAAACTATATAGAAGAAAGAAAAGGTAATTTGCATCCATTTTACTGAGAAGTTGTTACTCCTTATCTTACTTTCCTCATACAAACTTTTATCTTCTCAAGTAAACAGCAACAGTCCTGAATTCAATTTATTTTTCAGATTCCTTTCAACTCTACACTATGCTCTGCCTGCCTTTCATACTGTTTCCCTTTTTTTCTTCCTGGTAGGTTAGGAAGGGTGAGGCAAAAGTAGGTTTACAGTTGTTCATATGAAAAATAGTACAATAATTAATAAGTAATAATAGAGCAATAAACTCTGCTTTGCGGACTCACCCCTATAAACCTATGTTGCCCCATCCTGTAAAACTCTACTGCTCTCATTTCTTTTCTAAAACATGTTTTCTTCCTTTTTGAAGTTGATTTCCATCAGTTTTTCTTTGAACAAGCCTCATTCCAAGAACCTAACTTTTTCAAATCCAGAGCCCCGGCTCTCGTGTTTCTCGAATAACACGTTACCGCGTTTGCTGCTGAAACAAGTAAACAACAAAGCCGCCGACATTCCGGAGTCGTGGAGCGACGCCTAGTATCTCACAATTGATTTTGTTTTCATTGTACATGTCTCCATAGGGTATAGAAAGATGCCTATTACATTCTCAGCTAATAACTTTTCCTTCCCAGTGTTGTTAGCTAGGCATTTTTTTTCCTTCGTGATAAAATGAGAAAAGATAGCTTGAGGATAGAGGTAAAGATACTGTTTAAAACAATAAAATGTCAATGGGATACTCTACAGGCAAACAGGATGAGATCATATAATTGCTCTAATTCTTATCATTCTTATAATGTATCTGAATTAAACAACAGGATTTTACCTGTGCCATATTAAAAGCAATCTTGGATAAAAGCAAATCTGGCCATATCTTTTAACATGTTTTAATTAACAGTGTCCAGTTTTCAAAAGAAGAGAGTAACATTATTTACCATGTTTGTCAAACTATTTCATATTCTTTTTATAGGTAGATAGATACACACATGCATATTACCTCTTTAAAAATACTTCATCCCTAATCTTGTACTCAGAAATGTATGTAAGGAATCGGAAACCAAATTCAGGAGAATTATTTGCAGAGCAATGATGCAACACATATGTGGTGAAACCTAAGTTTCAGGAACTAGTGCAGGTGTCAGGTTAACCTGGACTTTACAATTTACCTGACCACACACACACACTCTCACACACACAGTCAACACAGTGGTTAAGGTGAACAGGTGTGCGTTGGACTAGTTTCTTAGGTAAAAAATTAGGAATACAAAGCTATCAATGAAGTTTATTTTTCTTAGTTATGGAGAGTACAAAGTATTTAATTTCTGCAGACTTGCAATGAGGAATAAAAAGTAAATGATATGGTATTGGTTAACTAGTGCCGCACTGCTGCCCAAGAGAAAAGCTCACGTTAAAATGAGTGTAAATTGTGGCAGAGGTAAATATTTATGTTACGAATAGCAGGAACAGAACTACAATAATTAAATAAAATCATATAAGGAAAATATAAGTATACAGCTAAGCATAAAAAGCAATTGTCCAATAATGGAAATGTTAAAGAAACATCGTGTTCAAAACTGTTATGCAGACTTTGATTATATTTAATTCTGTAAGAATACTGAATTTTAGTGCACACCCACATACCTAAACTTAGAGCTCCAGGTATATCAGCAAATCTGGTTTTAATTTGTTTTAGCTATTTTATTCATACAAATAAAGCAAAGTGACTGAAACAATGTATTCACAATTCCTGCTTTCATAGAAAATACTTATCTACTAAAATAATATATTTGATATATTTCAGGGGCTATAAATTATAGTTCATATACAATCAAGACATGTATATTCATTCAACAACAAAAAATATTACTGACTACTATATGCAAGGCTTTCTCACAGAGACTGGGGAAAAAGAGTGAATAAAAACAGGCAAAAACATTATTTTCATTACGCTTACTATTAATGGATGGAGAGAGCCACTACACAAGGGAAGTAAGTAAAATGCATAGTATGTCAGATGGTGTCAAGGTTATGTAGAAGGAGTCTATCAAGAACAGAGGTGAGGAAACACTGATGCAGGGCAGTTTTGCTTGCATCTAGGGTATCAGTCAAGGCCTCTTAGGAAGTGAGGGAGGAACCTGGAAAAGTCTGGGGTAAGAAGTCCCATTAGAAAGACAGAACACAATTTGCTTAAGCGAGAGTAGCTACAGAGACAGCAAAGAGGCTAGTGCGGCATTTACGGAGTAGAATGAGTGGAGAAGTCTAGCAGAGGTGGTAAGGAAGGGAGGTGTTCAGGGCAGAAAGTGGGAAGAGCCCTGGCTGGTGTCGCTCAGTGGATTGAGCGCAGGTCTGGGAACCAAAGGTTGCCAGTTGGATTCGCAGTCAGGGCACATGCCTGGGCTGCAGACCAGTCCCCAGGAGGGGGCATGCCAGAGGCAACCACACATTGATGTTTCTCTCCCTCTCTCTCCCCTTCCCTTCCCCTGTCTCTAAAAATAATAAATAAAATCCTTAAAAAACAAAGAAAGTGGGAAGAAATGTCTAATAAGTGGCTGCTTCTGTCAATACTGCCTGTGCGTTGCACACCTACATTATTACACATCTCCGCCACGCCTCCCACTTCCACCAGAGCAGGCGTGAGCAATCCATCGGTTTCCTTCCTGCCAATGGGGCAACTGATCTGTATGTTCTCAGCTCCTGGGGGCTATAAAAATGTACTTGGGGGCCCCTTGGAGTCTGGAAGTGAAGCCACAGCCATTTCATTGCTCGCGTACATTATTGTTGACTTGCTGTCTCACTTTATTGTGCTGGGCAGTGGGCAGTCCAGCAACTGCTCTGCTTTCCTCTAGGTCCTCTTTCAGCTTCTCTCACTCCTGGGCCAGGTGTGTGTGTGTGTGTGTGTGTGTGTGTGTGAGAGAGAGAGAGAGAGAGAGAGAGATGAAGAGCCCTTTCTTCTGAAGGACACCTATACCATAAAGGGAAGAAGTGACAAGAGCCTACAGGGGTTTTGATCCATCCTCTGGGACACAAGCTTATGTTTGCATTCTACCTTGACCTTGCTCTACCCGATTTACACCCACCTTCTCTTCCTGACTGCCTGCCCTGTGCACATCTGGTTCCACCACTAGACATTGCAACTCCCACAACTGCTTGTGGCCCACACCTTGAATGATACACTAAACAAGTATATTCATAAAATAACAAATGTGGTTAAATAAAATATAACCAATTTACTCTGAAAAGTACATAGATAAATGTTTGATATATTTTCACAATGTTTAATGGGTTAAACTTACAAAACCCAGAAATATTTTGTGCACAAATCATCCCAGAGCAGAAAATAGGAGGATGAATATCCTCAATGTGTTAACAAACACTTAATTTATTCTTGCGTCTGATTTCAGCCTCTCCCAAAGGACCCCTACACAGTTGCCAAAGTCAAACACTGCAATTCTAAGGAATGTTTTTTTCTGGATTTGACACCGAAGCTAGAGTCTGCTGTGGCTACCTTATTTCAGTTGTCTGGAGTTGCCCCCAGGTTTAAGGCCTTTGTGCAAAAAGGGGCTGCCACAAAAAGTCGAAAGATTGCATGTTGTGTAAATCCTGAAAGGAAATGCCTCAGGGGAAGCTAGGTTTCAGGCAGACGGCCTCTGGAGAATCTATGGGTGTACGTGTAGGCAGACAAATGTTTGTTTGATGGCCTAACTGTAAGGACTGTGGTATTTGAATAAAGTTCCCCCAAGCTGGAGGCAGTGCTCCCTGCCCAATACCAAGTAGCCTCAGAGAATGAAATCGAACTGAGACCTTGTACTGCCTTTTTTCTTTAAAATGTGGACCCCAGCAAGTAACGGCAGACCTTCGCCCTAGTTTCCCCTTCAGAATCCCCTGACACTTGGCTGGTCTGTGAGGAGCCCAGTTTCGACGAGTCACTATCTGCCAGCACATCCATTTCTTGTCTTGAGGGGAAATCGATGAAATCTCCCCAGAAAAGACCACCTGCTGCTAGCAAATGGCACCTCACTCAGTGACACAAACCCCTTCTTAGGCACCTGACGAATCCCTAGTATCGTCTTAGCCAGGAAGGCCATGGGGAAGTTGTGCCTTTCTCCTTGTCACATCACAGCCGTTGTGTCAAACAGAAGAGCAAGCCAACAGTTTTAGAGAGATCACTGGACACTTTAAGACTATCAGAATAATTTGATGAATGATTCGTGCTATTATCTCTATTATTTATTTGGTAAAAAGTGTTAAAGTCTGTATGATTTGGTGTATTTATAATCAAAAATATATTTTTAAATTATATATAATTATTGAATTAACTTACTGTATCCATTTATATATTAAATATTATCACACCTCTTAAAATGATACATATTTTATATACCAAATCAACATATACTAAAACTCAAAATAAAAATGACAAGGGATATTTTCATCAAAAATCAGGGAAATATAAGTGCTTTATAGTATAACTATAATTTTAACCTTGTGAGTTAAATTCTAGGCTTTGAAAAATTTAAAACATATACCAATTGAATAAAATAGAAGTGTATCATATATAGGTAGTATGGGTGAAATATATCACATAATCTACTGAAAATACAAGAAAATATCCTGCACTTATTGTACTGATAAACACTATTATTAATAGCGTTATAGTTAATTCGGAAAATAATGAAAATATACTCCATCTTCAATGCCAACCTAATAATACAGTAACTTCAAATGTGTGGAGCTAAAACATAAAAAATCACAACTGCCCTATGGGATAAAGAGAACACTTAAAAATATTCAGTGATTGAAGTTCTAGATGAGAAGTTTAAATATTTTAAACATAGAAACACTTCACAAAGTAACCCATAAATTCAATATGATTCTCATTATTAAAAAGAACTGAGATATTCACTATATAAATCAACATTTATGATAATAAGTATATAAGTCGGAACCTTTTTTAAGCAAGGGTCATTAACCCCTGTAATCTAACCCCGGCACTATACTACCTGTTAGCGTAAAAGTAGAGACAAGGAAAGGTAAACACAGATGCCCCCTATGTATGGATGATAAGTTGGGTGAAATCAGAGCACTGTTAGCAAATTAAATAGTGCAAAATAATTTTGAAATACTGTGTAATAAATAAATAAATTTATCTTGAATATACAGTTAACCTAATGGTGAAAACACATTTGATCACTAATCAGTCCTTAGTTTACCTAAATATTTGTTCAATAAGTATATATGTGAGTTATGACATAATGAATTATGGATATATACACATGTATAGATACCAGATACATATGTATATACATATGAAAGGTATAATGAATGTACATGCATTCATGTGTATAACATAATTTAGATATACTTACATTTATATATTTGTCAAAGTAACCAATGGGAATTGTAAAATTACACATGTAAATACATAAAATTGTACTACACATTCTGCCCACACAATAACACAGTTATATATTTGGGAGGTACAATCTTCTAAAAATCTACTTATTTGTTTTTCTGTTTATATCCCTCCACTTTGAGTCTATCTATCCATCCATCCGTCGTCATCACTCTTCCATCATCCTTCTATCCATCTATATGTTTCTATCATCTATCTGTCTACCTCTATTTATCTATCTATCACCTATCTATCAATCTACCTGTCCATGAAATTCTCTTATTAATCTAACATTGCCTAGCATATAGTTTGCACTCAACATTTTTCTGTGAAAGACGGTAATACATTTATTATTTCTCAACCTCACTAGGACTGAAGTAAAGGACACTTAATTTCATTTAAATAGTATGTGTTTTTTTGTTCATGTTTTAATAAATTTACACTTCAAAGTAATAAGTAAAAACAAAATGAAAGTATTGCTTTATCACTTGTTTTGTAAAACAAGCTTCAACATATCTAATCAAAGTGCTTCTCTTTCCTTATCATTAACAAATAATGCTCTAAAGTAATCTAATAACTGTTCTAAACAGTACACATGCTACAAAAATATCTCCATAATATCTTTTTAGAGTACTGAAAAAATTAATAAAAAAAACTGTAGGCTTTTGCAATGACAAGTACATTAATCTCTAAGCAACTATATTGATATTTCAAGTAATATATTTTCTAAATATCTTCTTTCCATGACATTGTAAAATTAATCTTTTTTAGAAAAAGGTTTTTTTTGTTGTTGTTAGGCTAAGAGGAAATAAGCTGTTTCAATGGATTCCTAGACTGACAGACACCACTCAGGGAAATGCCACAGCGTCCCTGCCACAGAGGCCTCTAGAACATGTCACCGTAAGACCACACCCCTGGTCAAAGGTATAGGGCAAAACAAGATGTGTAACTGATTGTCAGCTAGATTCTGTTTTCTTTGAAAATAAAATACTATTTAAACACTTCAGCAGGTAAGCCATAATACGGTAACTGTGTAACTAGGAGTTTAATGGATTTTGTGTATGGCATTATGTCCATTAGCATTGACTTTCATACCACTCATAACACAGTGGGGCCTAAATTCACAGAACACTTTTCCACATCCTCCTCAAACTTCCCTTAACCAGGGAAGTGTTATTATTATTTGCCCTATAGAATCCATAGAGAAATACAGAAAAATGCTGCATGCTAATTTATATTGATAGCCTAAGAAATTAAATTAGAACATTTTGATTGTTTTTACAGGTGCTGCTACTACTTTATAATAAATGGTTAGGATATTTTTCACTTATAAAAGTAGGTTATAGATTATTTTATTTCACAGTGCATTTAAAGAGCAAGCATTTTTCTATTCTTTACTAATGAACATATAAAATTTTGTTTGAAAAATGTATACAAAATATGATATTCTAAGAGAGATGAGATAAAGAGTGTTGATGTGTATTAACCATTGGTTATTAGATTTTACCTGGTCCCAAACAAGTGTATGTTCTTTATTATGGTAAATGAAATTGTCCTTTATTTGGGCTCTAACCAAGACTCAGATCTGACCAAAGAGGCAGTACTTACGCCGTGACTACAGAGGTTGTTGGAGGGTGGACACGATGCCTTCGTTAAGCACAATTATAGATGGTGGCTTGTCTATAATATCACTGTGTGTACGCGTCAGGAAGCACAGGTTGAATGCCTACTATTTCAATGACTGCGTGACGTAAGGTATGCTTCATACAGTCAAGTCCCATAGCATTAATAGCAGAGGGCTGCTAGTCAGTGTACATTGAAGAAAAGCCAGGACAAATGCCAATCTGGAATTTTATTTCTACCATATGTGGTTCAAGAGAAGCATTACATATTGCTCGAAAGAATTATTGTAGTCTCGCTCAACTAAAAGTTAACATCACTCTTTAGGATTTGGCACAGGTATGACATAAATTAGAAAGCTTTTAGAAAATTGCTTAAATGATTTAGATTTAAAATGTTTTTCTAAATAATAACCATAAATATGAGAAATAAGAGTATATCTCAGATAAAGATTCTAGCTACTAAATTATTATATCTTATATATGTCATTTGCCACAAAATTTGATTGAAAACAGCTAAATGTTACTTCTTGTTTATAGCCCCATTTTTTTATTTCTCTCTATATACGTGGTTAATGAAACAATAAATATTTACATAAATAGTAAATGGAAGGAAAAGGCAATGAATAAAAATTACTTGTCCCCCAGGATTTTTTGTTTAAGCAATTATAATACAGAAAAGTATTCAAATAGATAAATAGATGGATTTATAGACAGACAGTTTTACCAGGTTAGTCTCCATATATTACCAAGTATGCCAACTGAATAAAATGTGTGAACCCCATCATATATTCCACCATTAAACAAATTGTTTTTGAGTGCCTGATTACTTTTTTAACCTACTTACAATAACTATGATTAACATAATTGTTATGGGTTTTCCTTGCTGTGTGTCCATGAATATATGTGTATATATTTTTTAACTTTATGATAATGAACTAATACTAGATGTTTTCTGTGATCTTCCATAAAAGACTTACATTCTTTCCAGTAAAATTCATACACAAAGAATTCTCATTATTCAAAGAAGTTCCTATACAAAGAGCTCTCATTATTCAAGGGAACACTGAATTGGTGAATACTCGACCATTGCTCTTTAAGGGAATATATGGACTCGTGTGAGCCTCTGGTCACATTTCTGTCAATTTCTCAATGCATAAGCTGTTTTTGTGCGTTTCTGTTTAAAGGTACCTTATTTAATATACAGTGTTGATCACCGAACTCATGGCCAACAGCGTCATAAAGCAAGTCTGAAAATTAACATCACGTAACCAATTTTCTCTATACAGCACAGCACAGCCTATTAGTGCAAGTACACTACCAACTATTTCTGCACTAGGCTTGAGGGCCATTTAAAATGGGAAAATCATCAACAAAAACTGCCCACAAAGTAATAAAGAATATGGCACTAAACAATACCATGGAAAGGACCCTCGTTTACGGCACAAAGCCTGAAACAAAAGTCAGACAGAGCATTGTGGGCTTCAGTTAGGAATGCGCACGGCAGGCGACTGAACTTCCCTCCTTCTGTGCGTGTCCATGAACGACCATGACAATGCCTTGGGTGTTGACTTTGGGATTACAAATCAATTTTAGCAAGTAGATGAAATCTCAAACACGGAATCTTCAAAACATGAGGCCTGACTTTGCTGTGTTAGGACATCTAAAATACTGGAGAAAAAGCAGAATAGAATAGAAGTATGAGTTCCAGGAAAAGGTACAGTTGTAATTTTAAACAGGTCAATCAATGTCTCAGTAAAAATCTGGAGCAGGGAAGGAGGGTGGTCCCCTAATATCTGGAGTGGAACTTCCAAGTAGAAGGAATAGCCACAGCTGAAGTGTGAGGCTAGGAGTATGTCTGAAGTATTAACAGAGGAGCAAGCAGGTAGTAATGACAAGATAATTGCTTGAGAAAGAGGATTGGTCGAGGAGGTCCAGGGAGTAATGAAGAACGGGTTCCTACTGGCCTTGGGGACAGTTGTAAGAATTTGTGCTTTTGCCCTGGGTAAAAGGAGAAGTTGTTGTAGGACTGACTGACACTTCAAATCAGTGTCACTAGCTGCTGATTTGTAAAGAGATAAATAAAAGGAGGGGAAAGAGATGGTGGTCAAAGGAAAAAGCAAAGAGCACCTAGGGGTGTTTGGAGACCAGAGGCCAAAGATGAGATGGTTCAGAGGTCAAAGTGGTGAGCCCTGGTAACACCAATATATTTTAAAGGTGTGGGAAGTGGAGCATGAGCGAGGAAAAAAAGAATCAATTATCTAAATATTTTTGGCCCAAACACCTAGCGGTATAAACAGAAAACACCTATCCTTGATTACTGAGACAGAAAGGAATGTTTGAGAAACATATTTTGGAGCAATGCATGAGTTTCTTCATGCTGACTTTGAGGTGACTGAGAAACGGGGACATCTCAAAGGCAGTTACGTATATGAGTGTGATGAAAGAAGAGATCTGCGCAGGAAGTAAGAATGTGGCAGTTGGCAGCAAATGAATAATGTTCAAAGCCAGTACACAGGCTAAGTGGGCCAAGGTCAGAGCCCCGGTGTGCATCAGTATTAAGAGGATGGGGTAAGAGGCTTGCCAGTGGAAATTGTGTTCTTTCGTGGCATCACAAGGCGGCACTGCAGGGACCCTCACAGGAAGGGTGTGGTGAGATAAGATTTATCTGTGGTGTCAGATGCAAAATTGAAGGAGTGCTCCTGGGTTCCCAATGTCTCATCTTAGTCTGTCCCAGCAAGTTTGTCTCCCTCAAGGCCAGAAATAGGGCCAATGTCTAGGGAGTCTGTGCAATGTTCAAGCTTAGTCCTTTGAGCCCAGTGCTCTGCCTGGCCTGCCAGCCCCAGAAAGCTGTTAGACCTGCATGGTTGCTGTGGAGAGAGAACACCCTGGGTAGCCAGTGGGGCTAACATGTGTTTCAGAGACAGAGGGAGAGAATGGGGGGGGGGGTGAGCTCTTTGTTAAAATAGTGATATTATCTTGGACTTGGGAAGGACCAGGCGCTCTTCTTGAATTAACCGATAAACTTCCAAAGCTTTCCTGAGCTTCTGATGGGCCCACCCCTTAACCATCCATCCCTTTCCCAGGCTTGACTGAGGGGCATCTCTGGTCACCATCTGGACCCTCCTTGTGCACGTCCTTACCCCCTACTTTATTGTCCTATCCCTTACCTCAGTGATCTCAGGTGGGGGTCGGGGGATGGCAGTTCCCTGGGGAGTGTGCAAAGCTGCAGTTTCTTAGAGAAGCAAGCTAGGCGTATGCTCCCTAGTCCATTATACTTAATAATGTCTGATTTCCTTTGCTCCCTTTCTTTATTAATATTTAACTACCTACACTAACAAGAGCAGCAATCTGTAAAAGGTGACTGAGGAGCTAACAGTGAGATAGAGAAAAAATGTGAGAATTTGGTAATGATAGCATAGATAATTATTTATTCAACAAGTATAAATAGCTGTAGCCGTTGGTGGTTCAAAAATAATATTTTGTGATTTTTTTTAAGAATGGGAAAACATAACGACATTATGTTTTTATGATAATAGGAACCATCCATAAACAGAAAATAATTGTTGAAATAGAAGAGATCCCAAAAATATTCCTGGGCCTATGTACTGAAGTACGAAGGACAAAGGGGAGAAAAACAGAAATTATTGAATTTAGGTAGAATCATAGATCGTGCAAGTATGATGACATGCAAGAATATCATATCTCTAGACACTGGCAAGGAGGAAAATGTGGCAGTGGGAGTGTGTGGATTCTTTTGTTTGTGCTTCTGTTCTGACAGTGAAGAAGGAACCAGGCTCCCATCTGAGTGTGGGTGGGTGTTGATATAGGAGATGTTGGGTGATTAAGAAGCAAGTAGAGGGTGTTATTGAACATGTTGAAAGTAGTATCATTGCCTGATGGCGTTATGGTCTCTGTTGAGCACCGTCATCCTGAATCAAATTGATACTAATCAATATTGGTTATATGGGGTTTTTTTTCCAGTCACTTTCAATCACACATTTGCTTATATGGAATGGGTAGGTAAATGTGTTTAATCAGATCTTAGTTTGCCAATTTAGCAAGGCAAAATACAGAAGTGTTTTTGACATCAAAACTCCAAGTCTGTGTGGTGACTTTCTCCAAGATAAAATTTATTTAAATTTTCCAAACCAATAAAAAAAAGAACTTCCTGGATAACAGGGAGCTTCTACCACATTATTGCAAGATGCAGTGATGCATTAACCCTCCGAGTGATGGTTCACCTGTAGCGTTTGACAGTGCCCCTAGTGATGCTAATTTATCCTGCACACTGGTAGCAGATTAATCTTCATAATGCACTGTTTCCCAAATAATATACTCTCCAATTTACAAAACCATGCATGTATTTTTCTTGGAGAGAACAAATGACAACAAAAGAATCTGCTTACAATTTTATCACCAGAGAAAAACTTTTTACCTCTTTTTAACCCACATAATTTTCTGGAATTACATACATTCCAATGACATAAATTAATACCATTTATATAGTCATAAATATTAAATTAACAAGGTTATAAAAGTATTTTTTACCTTGCCTGCTTCAAATACTCTAATCCTTTAATAATTCTTTCTTTCATAAAATACTTGTGTTTTTTGCATTCAAAGCCCTTCACTATCCCTGGCTGGTGTGGCTCAGTGGATTAAGTGCCAGCCTGTGAACCTAAAGGGTGGTTGGTTCAGTTCCCAGTCAAGGCAAATGCATAGGTTGCCGGCCAGGTCCCCAGTAGGGGACGCAGCAGGGGCAGCCACACATTGATGTGTCTCTCCCTTTCTTTCTCCCTCCTTTCTCCTCTCTAGAAAATAAATAAGATCTTAAAAACAAAACAAAACAAAAACAAAAACGTTCACTCACTGCGAGTCTCCCTTAACTTTATTCAAGTTCCACAAAACAGAGAAGATACTGATGACAAATACATTTTACTTCTCTGGCCATGACTCTCCCTCAGCTTCAAATGCCTATATTCAACTTGCTCTTTCCTCCTTCTCGGTTTTTATTTGGATAGCTAATGGGCCACTCAGACACAATGTCTCCAAATTGCTTGTTTCAACTCTACCACATCAGGCCCCAGTGTTCTCCTCCCTGCTTTTGCCTTAGTCAATTGCACCATTAGTCACCCAGGTGACCGTTCCCAAACATGATAATCTTTCATTTTCCTCTTCCTCTTACTTTAATCCATCACCACACACTGTCAGTTCTACCTTCAAAATTTAGCTTCTATTGCACAATCTCGCATTGCAGGGAGTTCTATACAACTCCTCACCAGGGGTGATCCTTTCAAAGTGCAAACCTCTCCTACGGCTTCTCACTGAATTTAAAATAAGGTGTAAACTCCTACAATGCTGTGTATGCATCCTACTTACATAGGAACTATGCTCTTGAGATCTTCTTCCCAGAGAAATGTCCTCAGATCTTCTCAGTGCCTCACATCAGTGCATTTTAAATGTTGCTTCCTCAGAGATGTCGTTCAAAACTTTCACACCTCAAACAGCCACCGGCCTTATCAGCCCTCTCCTGATCCTGCCTCTGTATTCTTCCTTTCTTCTTGTCCCCACTGCACCCTCAGATTCCAAGTACTGATTCGCTGTTTTAACTTCAATTTCACACGCACGCACGCACACACACACACAGCATCCTGTGTCGTGGTTATTCCATTTCATTTCTAGCCTCCCCAACTGAAAAACCTTTATGACAACAGGGAGTTTGCTTATCTCTCATTCACTGTTCTATTTTCAGAATAGTGTTTTCCATAAATGTAGCATAAATATTTGTTGGAAAAAAGGAATGGAAAAAGGGAAGGAAGGAAGACAGAAAAAGAAGGAATGCTTTGCAAAATAGGAATTCCAGGTTAGAATAATGTTTCTCAAGGTTCAGCTTCATTTCAATATCCCTCTATTGACAAAACTCAAATAACAAAAGGAAAGTCTTTGCTGAATTATCATGGTAAGAATTATCCAGAAGCGATTATCATAGTGAAGAAAATGCTATTCCATGAGGCTTTTGGAAATTTGTAGGAGAATTTTGGCATCTAATGGGGGTGGGGAACCACTGGAATTTTATGTACTTGGGCCAGGCCTGCTAAGTATTCTGCACCATGAAAAATGGACCTTTGTCATACACATATTTAAATAAACTGATATATATGAGATAAAAAGTTACCTATAATAATATCAACCTATAATTAAACTTTTCTACATAAACACAATTTTTTTCTGGAAGTATCTTTTATTCACGTCATTTTCCAATAATGCGATAATTGTGTAAGTATAGAAAAGGCTTTTTGCAACATGATAAAGAATTATTCAGCATTTCCAAAAATTAACTCCCCAAGGCAACGCCACTCTCGCTGAACTGCCCGAGGCAGGTACAGTTGTCTCCTCACAGTTTAGTACAAGGGTCTCTGGCTTCCTCTCTGGCTTCTACCAAACGCATACCCAAGAGTCTGACGAAGAAAGTACAGATTATTTTTAACTTAAACCCACTTTTATATTTCAGTTTATAATACAGTTGGAGCATTATATGTTATCTGTACAGCTGCCTGTGGGTTAAGGTACAGACCCTCAGGTTACCACTGCATAATGAGACAGCCATTGTCACATGCTTGGGAATGGGTCTGACAGGACTGAGAAGGAATGGTCTAACATTTGCTTTGTTACAGCTCATTTCTACTCATGTTTCCCCATCAGATACATTGCATCCCCTCCCCCCGTTTTGTAAAGTGAATGTGATGACAGCAATGGTCGCTGCCTTCTTAAAAGTCCTCTGCCTGTTACTTTACGTTCATCTTCCTTAATCCTCCCAACGCGAGTCAAGTACTGAAGGTACCAGAGATGGAGAGAGGCCTCACCAAAGATGCCCAGGTAAATTATCATGACACAGCACTCGGATTCTTGTCCGTGGCCCTCTTGTCAGAGTTGGACACTATTTTTATGTGGCACAGCACATTCCGTAGTGCAGTACGCAGAGATATTCCAAAACACATCACTCAGGGTTCCTCGTGGAAAAATGGGGGTGTAGGTTACGTAACAGTCAAGCAGCCTGAAATGACAGCCCCATGAAGAGGAGGCAGGTGCATGCTCTGCTCTTAAAGGGGCCCCAGCTTTCTGTCCTGGAAGGCCCTTGAGGTTCTTCCCAGCAGCCTCTCCGGCCTGGTAGGCGGTAGACACTCTGCACCCATTTGATGCAGTAGGTGCCCCCGACACCTTTAATATTTCCACCATAATGAGCTTAGTCAAGACAGAAAAGTATTGCTTAATGAATAAAAATACCCAATCTGAGTGTAATATTCAAAGACTTCGGTAAATTAGATAATTTTTAGAATGTTACAGTTTCAACTACGTATGTGGCACCCTATCAGGCCTGTGGTTAATGGCCTTAAAGGTAAAAGCATCAACTTCAAAACAGAAGACTTTGAAATTTGATTTTCAAAACCGATTTAAACCGTAATTATCATTAGCCACTTTTAGCTGATATATTTTAAATTGTTTGAAATAATATATTTAGAAATTAGATTTTTTATATGTAAGTTACAGACTCAAATTTATTTTCAGAAGTAGTAATGGAAAGAAATTGTTCTCTTTCTATATGAGACAAATGCTAATGTATAAAGGTATACAGCTGCATTTCGTCTTGTAAAACAAGAAAATTCAATTCTAAAATTTTCTCAACCTTTCGGTTTAGCAGTGTGACAGTAATTGTGAAGCTTGTTGACATGATTTCTCCATCTCCTGGCAAACATTTAAGCCTGTGCTCCAACAGCCAACACTCATTATCTGCTGTTACTCAGGTTTTCTCTGCACCTTGGAGAATATATTTTTTAAAAAATTTTATTGTGGAGTGATTCTAACTAATGGGTTCATTTTACCAAGTATGAAGAAGATGACCCTGTTGATAGTATTTATTAATAGCATACATAGCATATTATTTATTGTATTAATAGCATATATCTATATATTATATCTGTATGTATATATCTATATCTATAGTCTGTTGAAAAGAGCAGTTTTTGTAAAGGTAAGAATTCTTCAGTAAATATCTTAGGATCGCTAGTACTGTGGATGGAGCATCTCTGACATGGTTTAACTAAGCGAGGTAAAGGAATCGCTCTCCATTCTTTCAGCAGTTTAACTTTAGGAACAGCAAGAATGCACTTTGTCTAACAGATTCTCACTAGGTGAGAAGCTACATCTATTCCAGGCTTATGATATCGATGACTTCATATTAAAGTTTCTTAATATTTTAATGGTGAAGATACCTTCTGATATATCTTAACGGAGATACTCATATTTCTCTGAAATTCAAGGAGCAATAATTCTGAAAAACTAATTTTGGGTAGGTCCATTTATTTTTCTGTGGAACCTATCCACAATAGTACTTCTAGCTGAAGGATGACAGTGGGATTGTGGGAACAAATAAAAGGTGACAGATTCTATATCTTCCCAGCCAGGTTTAGCTGCAGATAACCTCTGGTTCTTTCTCTGCTTTCCCATTCTTTCACAAGAGATTGTGCAGATCAGAAGAATGCTTCGTATCTGTCATGTGGCATTTATAAGACCTCATCTCTTGTGGCTTTGACCTGCAAACAAATGGCGGGTAAAAACCACACAGTTCAAGCTCACATGTGTATCTTAAATAAGGACGTTTGGAACATCAGGTACTTTAAAATATCGAATCCATACAAATCCTAGATCAAGATACGCTGAACGTGTGAGTAACGATTGTTGGTGAAGCTCACCTGAAAAATGCTCTCCAGAAGCATTCTTTACCTTATGTTAAATGTACCTCTTCATCATTTACATTATGGCTTGTCTTAAAAAGTTTATCTTATTTCATATTAATGTAGACACACTAGCTTTCTTATGTCTAATGCTTATATGCAATGCACATATACATCATTTTACTTTAAAACATTTGTGTCTTTGTATTTAAAGCACTTACCTTTTATAGTGAAAGGATAATTGTGTCTGGCTTATCATAATTATTATTTTAAAATTTGGGCTAGCAATCTGTACCTTTTAATGAGTTACTAATTCTATTCATATACGAGATAGTTACAGTGTAACGGAAGTCTTGTGTATCATTCTTCTGTCATCTATCCAAATATTAATTTCTGTCTATATTTTTTATTCACATGATTTTTGTTTGTTTATCTCCTTTTCTTTCTTCTCTTGCATTGATCAAACATTTTTAACATTCCACCTAAATTCCTTTCTGCTCTCCCATTCTGCATCTATTTCCTGGTATCTCCTGGGATTATTTTACATACACTTAATTTATCGGAGTACAGACTTAACATTTTAATGCTTTATGCAAAATGCAAGCAGCTTGCAACGATATTTCATTTGCCTTGAATTTGTTGTGCTATGACCATGTATTTTGCATCAATGTTGTATTTTTCATTAACCATGTGTATATTAATTAGAGAAGAAACACAAAGTATTTCTCATTATATAATGCATGTATCTATCTAGTAGATTTACTCTGCCCTTTGATCAATCCCACCTAGAGCCAGATGCCTTTTCCTGGAAAACCTTTCCACAACAGCTTTTGCGGGCAGGTATATTGATGACAAACTATTTTAGCTATAATTTTCTAAAAGTATTTTCAATGTGCCTTTATTTTTGAAGTCATTTTGGCTGGATACAGCATTGTCATTTTTCTCTGTCTGTTTGTCCTATATATTTGTTAAAAGTGTTGCTCCATTTTGTGTTGGCATTCTTTTTTTTCCTTTGATTCCCGAGAATGCCACTGATATCTAAATCATTATTCTTCTATATGTCATGTGCCACTTTTTCCCTGGCTTTTTTCAAAATGTTTATTTTTAGCTTTCCTTTTAAGTAACTTAATTATAATAATATGTCTCAGTGTCATTTTATTTCTATTTATCCTGGTTTACAGTTCCTGAGCTATATAAATCTATATATTCGTGTTTTCCTTCATACTCTGTACATCTTATTATTATTTCTTTGAAAAATATATATTTATATATTCCATCCCTTATATTTTCTCTCTCTCCTGGGAATGTAATTATACATACAATATACCTACTGTATATGACAACCACTTTATTTATTTTTAATGTTTTTCTCTATATACTTCATATTGGGGGTTTTCTATTTACCTATGTCCAGTGTTACTAAAGCTTTTTTTTTTTTTGCTACCTTCAATATCCTTTTAGTCACATTCAATACATTTTAATTTCCTAAGGTTTCCATTTTCTTGTTTTTTTAAAAAAGGCAATTGCATATTTTTATCAGATTTTTTTCTTTTCAGTATTTGAACCTACTTACAATAACTGCTTAAAACCCCTGCCAGTTCATTTCTACCTCTAGTTTATCTTGAGACATGTGTTCAACCATTTTCTACTATTCATGAGTCATATTTCCTTACCCCATCACACATACATTTAGTCATTTTTATGGCTAACTAGATATTTTGGATGATACACTATTGAGACTGTTGGTTCTTTTATCTTTCACGGAAGAGAGCTGATTTCTGTTTAAGTAGACAGCCGGACACTTGGCCACTCACCTTGAACTTGTAACGTAGAGCTTTAGCATGGGTGTGTTTCTGTTTGGCTCTTAGTCTTCCATGGAGCCCATAGATTCATAATGCAGTCTTTCCCTACAGGGTGAAGTTCTGCTGTGGTTTCACTGGAAAGAAGGATGTGTTTCCCAGACTCTCTACATTGAAGTCGTTGAACCTTTTAACTTTCTCCTTCATGTTAAGCAACTGCTAAGCTTCTATTCAATTTTTTCATGCTTTCGAGGAGTGATTTTACACTGAGCTCCAGGGCAGCTCATTCTGGCTTTAGCCAAGTATTTGAGGGACAATTATGTATAAATAGGTCTGCACCTTTTATTAACATTTTTGTGATTAATAAAGATTGATTAGACTTTCAAATGTGATTTCTAGGATTTATTTTATAAGAATTTTAGAAAATATACCCCTTATATGCAGAAATGATATATATTGCTTATATATATCATTTATATATCATATATGTATATATATATCCTACAATACTTAATATTTCTATCATTGATCAGATATATTTTCCTATAGAAATACACACACACATATACACATGCAAATGTTTATTGTTTTTATAGAACCATACAAATCCCATTTTTTCCATCTGTAATTAGATGTCAGTACTAATAATTCTATAAAAACTAGTAAGCTTCCTGGGAAAGTCCCATTTCAAACATATTCCTGGCACCCTGGTAAAGAAAGAATAATCCTCACATTTATAATACTCATGAGCACCCTTGTGATCCTAGCAGATCATTTTTAAGAAGGGAGAAAAAATATACCAGCTCTTATTGCCTAGTAAGTACTACTATGTCTCCATTTCCCAGACTCCCTTCCTATTTTTTTTTAGATCCCCTTAAATAATGGATCTTTTTTTCTTCCGGTGGTATTAATCTATTTCTGCCCCTAAAGTAAGCATGAATTTTTTTTTGAAGTTCTCTAATGGTTATTTGTTACAAGATAGAATCAGGTAAAACAAACAGAGGTCAAAGGAGAGAACATAGCATTCACCAAGAAGTAATGGGATGTGAACTCCCAAGCCCAGGACTACTGGGCAGGAAAGGACTCTCTGATCTCCTGCTCTCGTGGTTTCTACTGTGTGAAGAAGTCACCTAATGCTGCCTGCAGGTACCCCAGTGTACATATCAAGGCTAATCTACTTTTAGGTATTTAAATACATTATTTTATAGTCTTCATTTTGGTTATGTTCTGGCTTAAAGGCCTGTAATAATTAGTGTTACAAAATAAGGAAAAGGTACCACATATTTGAAGTCTACCAGGAAGATAAATTGTATTTAAAAATTTACAAAAAGCAAGACATTATGGGCATAAGGAATTAAAAAGAGCTATGAAATAGTACCAAAAAGAAATAAAGAAACATAACAATAACATTAAAGATAATCCGTAACCAGAGCCCTTGTAAACTGAGCAGTAATAATAAAGATAATCAGCAATCAGAGCCAATGTAAACAGGTACACTATCAAAGAAACTTTCCCTCAAATTGTAGGTGAATAAGACAATCAAAAGCAGAAATGTTAGGCAAATCACCAATTTCTAAAGGAGATTCACCAGCTCATGCAATTACAACAAACTATCCAACAAGAGCCAATTAATAAAATGTATTAAGATTTGTTTCAGGCAGATGATTTTAATGATTTTTATAAAGTCATGATACATATGTAATGTTTCTCACTCCCTAAAAATGAAACAACTTCTAACATTCCAATTCTTACATTCAGACATCATTTCTAGTTGTACACACTTGCATTTATAAACTCTTTGACAAGTCTGTTAGGCATTAATATAGATTTCCTTTATTATCTTTTCTTTTAAAAATATTTTATATCTCCAGCATTAGACTTTTGATATGTTATGACAGACTTGAGCCAATGAGAATTAGATATGGTTTAAATTATATTTAATGTGTATTTACTGATCATCTTCATTACTTAATGTAAACAATAGTGTTTATTTTTGAAGCTTTTGACATTTATATTAATATACCTATACATGGATAACTCAAATACACACATTAGAAAAAGATCCTCTGCAGTTTTAGATAAATACATCCTTAATATTCTCCTGAAAGTTGTCATTAATTTTACCATTTTGGCCACTACTCATATCCACACTCGTTTCTGGGAATCTCTTGTGTACGCCCATTTACCATCTTCAGGTTTGATAAGAACACAAAGGGGAGAACAATTCGAGTTTATTAGAAGATGGTTGATCAATAATTCTCCCTTTCTCTGCTATAACCCACTTAAAAACGGTGCATGAGTTTGATTTTTGATGTGTCCAATTATCTTTATGAACTCAATACTTGAACTTGGATTAAGTGCAGGGCTTCTGCCCTGGATAACCAAATGCTGCAAATAACTAGAGGTGACATTAGAATAATAACTATTACAGATATTACAGAAAGCTGATTTTTATTTCAGGTAATATAAAGTCTTTACAGTAACAAGCATATTTTGTGAGTGTTCAACAGATGCTCATGTTTTCCCATACCAGCTCTTCCCTCTATTCCTTAGATGTTTTAAATTGATAATCCATAAAACATAATCACTTAGCCTTGTTAAATGAGAGGCTAGTGAAAATCAAGAATTGTAGAATCTACACTTTAACTTTTTTAGTAACCTTTACGTGTTGTATCCAACTGCTTTTGTTACTGGGTCTCTGCCTGAATTCTCGTATCATTAGACTGTGCGGTGGTTTTTATTTCATTAATTGCATTACACTGACATTTTTAAAACTTAAAATGTGATCATTAATATACTTTTTAAAGAACATATTAAAAATTCTTTTTTTCTCAAAATTATTGATGCAATACTAATAGTAATCAAAGAATAACACTTATGAGATTTCTTCAATTATTTTAAAATAATCACTTGAAATATCATGCATTCAATGTTTAAAACTGTGACTAGAAGTTAGAGTTGACTGTGTTTGCTGATGTTTTTAGCATAATAATTTAAGAAACAAGTTTCAGTTTATTCATTTACAAATTGAGAGTATGAACTTCAGTAAAATTTTGTTGAAAATAGGTTTTTTGAGTTTTAAGATATGTACATTTTGAGTGTTGAAAAACACTATTTTAGTCAATTTTTATTCAACATGAATCACAATTAACAACTATATTTAAAATATGAATCAGCGATCCATTTTTAAATTTGCAATTACACTTCCCTTTGCTGTATCAGTCACTGTTGTATAATAACAATTTTTTTCTTTGTCAAATAAAACACATTTAGAAACATCTATTCACAGAGACATGCAATGCTAGAGTTAAACAAAATAAAGTATAACTATTTTTTTTTACTTGAAAAGAAACTGAACAAAATCTAATGTTTGTCAGTTTCTTCTCCTTTCTCCAAATAGGAACAAGATTAACTACTTGACTTTCATCAGTATTTTGGTGCTACTTTTTTTTACATTTCTCATTTAGTCTTAGTTATTATTATTGTTTATGAAGTTAGCACTTGTTCATTGTATAATCAGAATAGTTTTCATATTAAGCATTGTTTAATTTGAAGGTTAATAATTGTTTATGGCTTCAAAAAGTTGCATCTTATTATAAAAATATTATAAAAATCTAATGTTATATAATTGTCTTATTTCTTGGTTATCCAAACTGAGGCATCTGAAACTAAAATAGTACCAACTGTAGTAAATACATGATGTGAATACTTTCCTGGGTTTTAATTTATGCATTTGTAAATTCTAGAAACTAGTTACAGGCAAGCGTTAGTCCAGGACCATTGTATTGAAATTTATGGTTTTATTTTTTTTCTTGTCTTGTTTTTGAATAACAGATAATATGATTTTGTGTTGTGAAGCCACACAAGGGCATGTTATGATGGTAACTTCACAGGGATAGTTAATTTAATTCTTGATGGCACAGTACCACTCTCCTTGCAGGTACTTAGGATTGAGAGGTGGGACTTGTTTGCTTCCAAAGGGCCTAAGTCTATAAGGGTCTGTCTCCTACTTAACCTCCCCTTTGGCTTGGGGCCTCCCACCCTTATTCCCAGAAGCCTGAAAAGCAAAGAAAATCAAAGCCCAAACCAGTTTCTGTCAATTACCCCAAGGCAAATGTGGCTTTAGTGTTCTGTCTACCTCTTTGGGTACAGGCAGGAAAAATAATTTTCTTTCTACCCTTCTGAGTTCTTGACTGAGACCCTTAAAACAAAAAGACAGATTAACAAGAGAAAACCAAATGGCATATTAATGCATGCAGCACTTATTACATTGGAGAATCATAAACAAAAAGTAACGCAAAATGGCAGGTTGGAACTTTACCTTTATAGCATCTTCAACAAAGAAAAACAAATTTGTAGGGAAATGAGAGGACAAAGGGTTTGGGCTAGGGGTAGTAAATCCTGGAGAGGTAACTAGGAAGCTATGGTTAGTCAGATTTCTTAGCCTCAGTTCCCCATTCCTGGCAGTAAGAATGTCTTCCTTCCTCCTGGTGTTACAGAGCAAGGGGCGGGGGGTGGTTCACGATAAATTATTACAGAAATGATTCCCCCTTTCTGTCTCTGGAGGTTCCTTCCCCCACGCCCACCTGCTAGGTTCACAATGCCCGCCGCCAGAGGAAAGACGTCTCTCAATGCCAGAGACTGGTGAAAAGGAAAGGAATTGTTTATTTAAAAGTTACACAAACTTAGAGTAATGACTTAATGTCTTCAATAAGACACTAAAGTCCTCTAGAATGCCCACAGATGCACAGTCCTTCCCTCTCCCTGTGCCCAGTCCGGGGTACCATATCTCAGGAAAAGAAGTAGAAGTCCGTGATTCAGGCTCCCGGCACCATCAGCTGTGTGGCTGCTGCAATCTCCAGTTAATCCAAATCCATGCAGCACCTTCTCATGGCCCACCAGCAAGAGTACTTCCTTCCCTTTTCTTCCTGGCAAAGTCTCTCCTGCTGCCTAAGCCGCGTGGCAAAAAGAAGCACTCCAAAACCTCGTGGTCCTCTTCCTTTCCCTTCAGAACTGCATGGTTCTCTCTTCACTTCACCAAAGCTGCCTGATCCTCTCCCTTCTCCTCCAAAACCTTGTGGTCCTCTCTTTCCCTTCATCAAAACCGTGTGGTCCTCTTCCTTTCCCCTCAGAACCGCATGATCCTTCCTATTTACTCCAGATCCTCGTGGTTCTCTCCCTCTATGGCTACCGGGCCTAGGTTTAAATCCCAGTGCCCATCTTCCTTTGCAGCCCCATTTCCGACTCCTCCTAGTCAGCTACACCTGCCAGCATCCCCGTATTCTTCCAGCTTTACTGGGCTGCCATAGTAAGTCTGGGCAGGTGTGGCCCCATGGCATGGAGCCAATCATCTCCAAGCTCTCACGCAGGCCCTGTAACCAGGGGGAGTTGCTTCCTAGACCCATCTTGGGTGGAAGTCACTCCCATCTCCCTGGCTCAAAGCAGGGCCACAGCTACTTAACACATCCATGAAACCAGTTAAAGGTTATAGATATGTTAAATGACTGTGCCAGGGGCTAGCTGCAAAGCTCTTGCTACCCAAAACAGCTCTGAATGGCCCTGTTCCATGTGTCCCATCCCCCCTGGCTCAGGCCTGTGGGGGTGAGGACATCCTACATACATTTTTCTAATACTTCCTGGACACCCCGAGTCCTGGACCCCATTACAAATCCCTTCTTGGGGCCCTCCTCTTGGCTGCACCCTGCTTCACTGGTACAGGGTAAGCCTCATCTCCTGCTTTCAGGAATGAAAGGAGGGTCAGAGTGTGCTTTTATGTGTGCAGTTTCTCAAGTGTCTTTAACTCCAAATATTCAATATGCCAAAGAGGCATTCTTTGGGGGGCATGCTCTGAAAATGCTCACCATGGTATTTTAGATTTCAGCCAGGTAAAATACCTCAACAGAAAATCTTTCATCAGAGCCTAACTGGGGTTTTACCAGAGCCTGGATGATCTGGCAGAACAGCAGTCTCCAACTGCCACCCTATCCTGTCTCCCTACCTCACCTGAGACCTAATCATAGGATTATGATATGCTTTCCATCCCCCGCACCTTACTACCACCTGAGTAGTGAGCCTGTAACAACAAGAGAATACAACTAAAAAGCTGCACACTGCAGACCTTATTTAAGAAGAAATCCAGAGGGAAACCCAAATATAATAGGGAGACAAAAACAAGCACACAAGAAAAAAAAATAGCCTCTGACACCTACAGCTACAGGAAATAGCAAACAAGGCTTAACTTCTTGCCACATAAACATAAAGCCTCTACAGAGGACCTATGGACCTCCGTTCCTTTAACCCGGTACATCATATCCAGCTTTCAACAAAAATTCCCAAGGCAGGCTAAAGACAACTCATTTGGAAGAGACAAAGCTAGCCACAGACCTGGACACGGGTATGACAGAGCTGGTGAAGACCAGGAATTTTAAATCACTATGATTAATATTTAAGGGCTCTAGTGAAAAAAATGAACCCTGTGCAAGAACAGATGAATACTCCAAGCACAAAGGAGGAGACACTGGAGAGTTGGAAGGAAGCGTGACAATGTCAAAACTCCCTGCAACAGTAATGAAGAACTTCAATTATTACTGCAGTGACTAAAGGAACAGGTTTTACTGCAAGTCTTCGTATGAAAGTTTGTGAATGCCTGAGAATTTAATATTTATTCCACACATCACCTTTATTTTGAAGTAAAATCAACATTTAGAGTTATAGGAATTTCAACTTTCTTTTATTTTATTTACAGGTCTTACAGTTACTATTAACATTCTTTCTCTTCATACATATATGCATATTTTTTCTATGTCAAGTGTTAATAGTTCGGTTTGGCTTTAATTTTGAATGGAAGTCTTTATCTGGCTCTCTGACGACAAGGGAAAGGTCTTCGTGCCAAAGTTGTGATTAACTTTGTAGATGCAGAGGAATTATGGAAATGCATCATGCAAAATGCCTACTTGCCAAAATTATTCCATGACCTTGTGCTTCGGCTGAGTTTTAAATAATTCAGTGATGTATTGAATGAATAAATTTGTATTGCTTGTTACTCTAAACAGCCATGCGTTCACTCTTCCTTGCCATTTTTAATAAAGCCTACTTTTCTAATATTCATGAAATATTGCATTTCAATTAAATTACATAGGGTTTGAGATAATAGTTTGCCCTAAGCTGTTTAGTGTTGACACCAACTGTCATTTGCTTTTTCTTTGGTATAATGCCCAAGGAGCCTTTGAGTACAACTAATACAAAGTACTGTCACTCTCTAATGAGATACTTTTTGATCATGGATAGCACAACACTGTCTGAGGAACAGAATAATAAACTCAATATTCTGTTTATAGGGAGTAGGAGATATCAAAATATGCAGAGATGTTCAAAATAAACTTTGCTACTTGAGTGAACATTATGTGTAGATTGTCTTAATTCTCCTGAATTCCAAGCATCTGCATATCAATATGTTTTTCTCAAATTTTTCCTTTGTCTCTTGTTCACATTATGTATCACTGTGTACACAAATGAATGGACAGAGAACAAGTGGATGTTTGGATTACTGCATTAACTTAGTGTTTACAAACTATCAACTCTCGTGCGGCTTTTACCTTTTACTGATAAATCCACCCCGTAGCTTGGCCCTAACATCACCCGATGCCTCAAATAGTTTTGATGCTCTCTGCTTCTTACTAAATCAGGACATTCATTTAGGGGGGAAAAAAGACATTCTATAACTAGAAGTAGCAACAATAATCATTCTGGTTATTAGGACAGATGTTTTTAACATATCATCCTATATTTCATTAATTATACTTTCTTAATGAACTGGGCTTATTTTGACAGTAGCATATTTTTAGTCACTTTTAGGCATAATTGAACTATAATCACGATCCCATTAAAGAGAAGCAATACCAAGCTGAAATATATGATGCTTTATTCTTAGAATGCCATAAATTAATAGCATTTACATTTTAATAACCACCTTCTAGTTGTCTTTTAAAAGTAGTTTATACATATTATATTACCACTGGGTTGATAGCTTTGGATCATTTCACATTAAAATGATTGGCATTTTCATAACAAAACATTCCTTTCAGGTATCCTCTCATTCACCTAAGCTCTCTTCCTCCACACAGGCAGGTGGTTTCAGGCAGCTGGGATTTGATGCCACAAAAGAATTTTAAATCTATTCCATTGCAGAGGGCTTAAAAAAAAGACACGGTCAGACTCTGCCACAGGAATTTTGGAAAGCATTTTTATTTTTTACCAAAAGCAAAGAAAAATAACCCTACTTATTTATTCTCTTTAATTCACTTGATCTGCACTATAGAATCCATGAAAAATAGAGCAAACTCAGGTAGACCAAACTACCATAATACCACTAATTTTCTTTTGTGTAGATGGTTTTATTGTCTAATATACAATAATATAGTAAAATGTAATGCACAATAGTACCTATAAAATGGCTTTAAATTTTTTTCAGGAAGGCTTTTAAAGACTATTTCATTAACTGAGATAGCTGCCTTCCTAAACTTCTATGCACGAAGATCGTCTCCAGTCAGGTAGAGGAAGCTTTGAGGTGGCTTCTGGGATTCCCTCCCCTGGGGTACACACACACATAACTGCCACTTCTGAAGTATGAGGGCAGCCTGTGAGTATAACAGAATAAAAGCTCCTTTGGTTATTACCCTTTATGGCAAAAATGACAAGGGAGCCACCCCATGATTTTGTCATAAAGACTGTTCATCATACCAGATGGGAGAGATTCTCCTCCTGGTTATAAAGAAGTCAGCTGCCATGCTGTGAGAGAGTCAAGCAGTGGGGTCTGAGATCTGAGAGCAACCCTCAGCAGATACTCGGGAAAAAACGGAGATTTCACTCCTACAGTTGCAAAGAGGTAAGTTTTGCCAACAACTCAATGAGCTTGAGGAACGGGAACATTAAGTAAGACCACGGGTGCAGCCAACACTTTGACGTGTGTCTGGCAAGACTTAGAGCAAAAGCCTCCGCTACCCCAGGCACTGCTTCCTCATCTTCAGAAACGGCAGGATCTGTGTGGGGTCTTTTAAGTGCTGATTTCGTAGTGATTGTTATTCTGTAATAGAAAATTAATATGGCAAACAAGGGTGTCAATTTGAACACCTATAAAGTATTATACAATACCACGGAAGTGTTTACCAATATTACATATTTAACATACAACATATAGGGTAGGACAAAAAATAGGTTTACAGTTGTGAGTGTGCAAAACAGAGTTTATTCTTATATTACTATGTATTAATTATTGTATTATTTGCCATACAACTGTAAACCTACTTTTGCCCCACCCTGTATGCTTATTTTAATGTATTAGTAGCTATAAACATCAAGTCTAAATAATACATATAAGAAGAAGCTATAAATATTTATTTTAAATAATATACATTGAAAAGCACTATAGCCTATTATGTTTGCATGCACATATGTAAACACATATGTTTACATCAAGGTGTACACACATATATGCTTACATCAGGACACATGCAGATCTCATACTCACATATGCTTATACACATGCACACTCATCATAAACACGTATCACTAAAAAATATGGGGAGGTATATAACCAAAATGAGTTCATTAAAATTGATCAATAGTATATACATTTCAGAATTAGTGAAGAATGACTACAAAAGAAAATAGAAGGATTAGGCACATAAGGTCCATTACCATATTCTACTGCAGAAAATCAGTATTGCTGTTTATATATCTTTAAATGTCCACTACAATAAAATAAATGAGATATTTAATTGAATAAAATATAATTATGTCTTAGACAAATGTAATATTTAAATTTAATTTTTTAAATATTTTAAATATTTAAATAAATGTATTACATTATAAACTATAAATGCATTTAAATAAAAACTATAATTTTGAATCTTTATAAATTTAATAGGGATAAACACATCAGTGCATCAAAAACAGTATCTCAAAATCTAGTTTTAGTGTCTCTATTATATTTCATACAATTAACTTAATTGAATCAGATTTTATTGCCCTAACGACTCACAGGCTGTTACAAACCTTCTCTGCACTTCCTGGTTTAAAAATTTGACTTCTCTTACAGCATGAGGTTCTCATGCCGTCAGGATTTGGCATTAACTGAAAATACATGGTAACTATGAATAACTGGTGAAAACTACCAAATTAGTTAAAATTCTGAGAGTCTTTGGCAGCCATAATATAAAGGGTCCCAAATTCAGGTTTTTCTCTCCCAGCTTCCCTTACCAAACTGCTTAGAAAGGTGGATCCTGCACAACTTCAAGTACTGCCTGGAACACCTCGGCCCCAGACCTGCCCCAGAGTAGGCCACTCCCTCTGCTTCATCACACTCTGTTTATAGCCCTGTTTACCTCTTATAAAAGTTGTTACAAAATGTTGTCACTTTGGGGGCATATCTGAATCCCGTAGTACACACTGCTGTATTAAGAACAGGGATACTATTTTACTCAATTCTATATCCCTGCAAAATCTCTCATTTTGCTAAGTAAAGACTTCACTACTATGTGTTTTGAAAAAATAAGAAAAAAGATTATGGCCCTGGCTGGTGTGGCTCAGTGGATTGAGAATCAAAGGGTTGTTGGTTCGATTCCCAGTCAGGGCACATGCCTGGGTTGTGGGCCAGGTTCCTGGTTGGGGGGTATGAGAGGCAACCACACATGGATGTTTCTCTCCTTCTCTTTCTCCCTCCATTTCTTGAAATATAATTTATTTATTTATTTATTTATTTATTACAAAGTTAAAAATAAGAAAAAAATATTATGTAGATCGTTTATGAGACAAACCATGAATTTATTACCATTTTATCAGCATACATTTGAATTTTATGATTTACTGTTACTGGTGGTAACACCTTCCAATTCAATTATAAATAGTGAAATGCAGTAGTTTTCAATACAAACGTATGCTCTTGTTTGACAGTAATGGGAACCTTACTCAAGAATTTTAATTTAATATTTAACTGCCACGTTTCAATAGTTCTAACAGTAAAGAGCTAAATGGGTGGCCCTGGGTGCAGTAGAGTGGCATAATGAAGAACTCCATGCAGACACAGGCGGCGTTCACGGCAGGGGTTGGGGCCTGAGGTTCTGTCTCCTCCGGCTATTTCTCAGAGAGTAGTGGCTCACTTCCCATTTACCATCTTCCTGCTCACCCTGAAAACAGCAGGGCTCTGTCAATTGGAGGCTAGCATATAATAAAAAAAAAAAAGGGGGTGAAAACAAAGGAACAATATGTAATTTTAAAAGAATGTCTTCTAAATTATACCACCTGGCAGGGCCCTAAAGCTGTTTTTGTCAACAGTCTTCTCCCATTACAAGTTAAGGTTGAAGCTCCTCCTTTCATTAAACAAAGCAACTTGCTCAACAGGTTTTCCTCCTCCCTCTGTGGAGCTTATGCTCAGGTTGTCTGTTCAACATCTCTTCTGCTTTCCTTTAAACGGCAAACACCTATAGAAGCCCCTTTCTAAGTTAAAATACAAAAGAATACACCAGTTTTGCTTATCTTCTATAGCATTTATCCTTGCTTTGTGATTGGTATAATAATAAAAGTCATTTGAAAGCTTCATAATTTTATTTTCCCTTAATGATATATTTAGTTCAACTATATAAATTTTATAACATCCATTTATGATTTAAGTATATATTAATATTAATTCTTATCTTGAAGTGAGCTTGACTTTTTTCTCTTCATCGCCAATAGATTTATTAAGAGGTTACTGTTTATATTAGTCATATATATCTAGTAATATAAGAAAATACTTGTATTTATTTGGAATATCCCTTCACCTTTATTTATAGATTTGAGAAAATTAAATGCCTTGCTTTTATTTTTCTTCTCAAAAACTGTGTTTTAAACAATGCAATGAGATAACTTTTTAAGGTAATTGTTATGACTTATTTGAGCAACTTGGAAAATGAATAACAGAGAAAGTCAACATCAGCATTGTATACATGACATTATCCAAAATGTAGACTGCCATTCACTGATAATGTCACATATAATTCGGTTACCTACCACTGGCTTCCATTCAGGCTGCTATTACTCTCACATTCTGCAATCACATATAATTCAGTGGAGAGTATCCAACACATCTGAAGGATTTCCCTTTCACCCCACCTCTTGATTGACAGAATTCCTGGTTTCTATTAGGAGTGGACTCATTTGTTTGTAAAATATTCTGTAACATCTGATTGCTTGCATGAATGTTTTAAACAAACAAGAGTCCATGCAATTTCGTTCTTGTTTCAATTGACAAGTGCTCGATGCTGCACATATTAAGGCAAATCTCAAAGAATTTTTTTTGTAAGTATAGCTATTTTTAAAGTATTTGGAAATATGTATCTTCACCCAAAAAACACAAAAGTATTTTAAAAGAGGAAATATCAGTAACAGTTGATATTGATAGTTCACCCTGGATTATTTGATTTTGAGGCTTGAAGGTACACGTAAGTCAAGGGAAGGAAAGATGAATCTGTTTCCAGCTGTACCTCTGCATGTTGAACGGCATATATTTTAACATGGAAGTGAAGAGTTGGATGCCTCCTGATTATATAGTTAAATAACACAATCTGTATTCACAGCTTGTAGCTGGGACAGTGAGATCACAGAAATCATTCACTTTCTGGTATTTTAATGTTTTGTTCTTACAGTCTTCTTACATTGTTGCAATTTAGGAAATATGCTTCACTTTTCATTCTAGCAAATAAGTGGTTCATTGGCAGTAACTGCAACCTAGGCTATGTTACTGAAACAACAGTAGGTGATGCTTAAATAATGCATATTTTCACAATTTTTGTATGGTTGCAAAAATAAAGATTATTACACAGCTCCTTGTGTTAAAATTACATTAACTGTAAACGTCAAAATTGGTATTTAAAGTTCAGAAATGTAATGACTTAAGAATAAGCTGAAATGTTCTATGGTTGGGGAAGAACACAGTTGACAAAGCAGGATAATTATCTACATGAAATGTATTTAAATATAGGATTTATTACACATTTAGCCATTTGGACAGCTTTCAAAAATCTGGTGATTCATTGGGGGAAGCAGCAATGACTGAGTTTAACAACTAATTAATTGAACTGCAGAAACTGACTAAGGCTTAACTTCCAATGTAATTCTCAAATGGGGTATGAAATAACACAAAGAACAACTGGATACATTATAGAAATATTAGAGATAATAAACTCAGAATGCTTTAAAATTTCAATTGGTGTCTTCTAAAACATAATGCCTGATTTCAGGCTACTGAATAGGTTATTTTCATGTCAATTAAGCCACACCCTGCTCTCTGTCTGTGTGTGTGTGTGTATGAAACAATGAAGGATGATTGTGATGAAGTCAGCACTGCCTTTAACTACCGATAACACTCTGAAGACAGAGTTACAACAGAGCTTTGCCCTCTCTGGAAGTGGAAAGGCATCCTCAGTTCCCACTGACCCATTACCGTTTAGGTACTGATGAGTTGCGTGATCACTATGTGACCCAGAAATGTTTGCAAAATTTCCTTCCATGTGTTATATGTTTCTGACGTCCTCTCATTACCATGATTGCCGTGGAGAAAGAGTTCATTATTTATAATTCTATCAAATTCCACAGATTAGGTAGAGTTAGATTGTCAAATTCCAACTCCTTCATGCTTGGGTAGCAAATCAAAATTTATAAGCGGTTTATTTTTCAACCATGAAATCTTAATTAGTCAAAAGATCCATATGTAAAATTATGTGAAGCTAGAGGTCACAACTTGTTTGACTGTTTGGGTAGGACAACCTCTTTTTCAATGACGTTTTCTTTACCAGACACAGATTATTTGGAAACTGGCTTTTGCCTATTTGTTTGTTTATTCACCCTGAATTTTTAAAGATATCCATGAAAATGTAGAGATATTGTGTTCAGTAATATGGTAATGATGAAGCCAAGTGACTAAATATGCAACAGGTGAATTTAGAGAAAAGAAACTGTAAAAGTACAGGTACCTTCTCAATTTACACATAAAATTTCTCATTTAATAATAGGTTGATACTTACAATTAAGTTATTATGTAAAGTAAACCTTGGAGTAAACTGTCATTTGTTAATGTAACACAATTAATTGGTTGCTACTAAGTGCACTGGGGCACTTACAGGCCAAAAAAATCACCAGCTCAGGGCTTCAAACTCCGAGACGGCAGACTTGAGTAGGACAAAAGAAAGCTTCTGCGATTGTGATAAACAATCTTATTTCCTGGAGCTACAGGGCTGCTGTTTCTGAATACCAAATGCAGATTCTAAATCTTTGAGTGTGAATCATAACAAATGTGATGTATAACCTGTTAGGGTTTATTATTTTGGAGATAGGACATTTATTGGGGAGAGATGAGACCCTGGAAATTGGCGTGGGTCTTATAGGCAGAATCTCATGAAGCCGAGGCAATGAACTCCCATATCCCCTCTGGTTCTCTTTGCACGCAGAGCCAGACTTCCTTCTTTTCTTTGAGGAAAGTGCTCTCTTCTTGTCTAAAAATCATTAATTGCCCTCCCTGAGGTAGTTGTCTGGTAGGACACTTCTGATGGTCCTCAGAGCTCATTCCTATAGCCTCTTCCTGCCTCTAGACCTGCAAGTACCAGACTCAAGTACCACCACGCACCACAGGAAAAGGCAAAAAGTGTGACCCATGAAGAGACACAAATACACACTGAAAATAGCAAGATTATGTCCAATTACATCAATAGAAATGTGCAGAAAATGGTTTGGTGTTTTGGAATAGACCTAATGGTTTTGTGTTGGAATGAAAGAAATGCAATGTCATATCAGGCTGCAGTCATTGAGAGGGATACTCTAAAAGCCATTTCAAGTTTAATATGCTGGCAAGGGTGAATGGGAATGGTTCTAATGGTTTGCTTGGTATGTGGAACAAAACCTAGACTCCAAGGTAACGTACAATTAAGGGAAATTAAAAAGCCATAAATTCCTTGGTATACCATAAAGATGTTGAGAGGATTAGAGACGTGTGAATGTTAAAGTAGATTTCTCATCCAATTCTCCCAAACTATGTGCCTTGCAAAAGTCCAGAGACGATTGCTTTATGAAGGCTTTGGATTTGTAAGGGGAGTCTCAGCCTTCTCGAACTCTGCACTGGCTCTTGTCTGTAAGTCAGAAGTTACAGTGCAAAATCTGCCATTGAAATCGCCAAAAGACATCACTGGCCCTTGACCGCGGGGGACACTATTGTTGCAGGTCGTGGCGAACACAAACTGTTTATTGGAAACTAGGGTCTTGCTCCTGTTTGCAGGAACAAAGATTATATAACCTTTTTTTAAATACATCTCTCCCTGGATTGTAATGTATAGATCTATAGATATTAACACATTTTTCCTTCCCCTCCTATCCCACCCCACTGTCAACAAAGGCATAAACGTTAACTATGCCACAAATCACTCACTTTGTTAAACACTGAAAATGGATTGCGAGGAGAATAGTGAGGGTTTACAGTCAAAGAAGCTCAGTGTCAAGCATGACACTAAAGTACTAACACAACTTTATTTCCTATGCTTGTGGAGGGGGAGGTAAAGGGGGTCAGTTTCTGAAATATCTTTCTTCTGTTAGTCTTGCAATTTCAGGGGTTTATGACTATAAGGAGGCATGTGAGGCCATTCGGTAACTTTGTCATCATGGACGTTTTAGTTCTGCCGTGGCCTACCTTGCGTTTATTCACTCTTCCTGATTGACTTACGTGATTAACTTGTCCTTACTGAACAGAGCTTGGTGAGCTGCATCAAGGTACTTTCCCAGTGACAAAAGGAAGACATATTGCCCCAACTTGGCCAATTGGGGGATCCCTTCTGGGATATAAATCATCTATGAAATAACAAAAGAAGCTGAAAATTTGCAAAGTGGCCTTTGGCTTTATGAGGCAGGCTCTACTACTTCTGCTTTCTAGTCCTGTGAAGCTGTTCGGTTTCTAACAAACCTCCGAGCTCAGTTTTTATATTTCCAGAGGTGTGAGCTCTCCACATAATGTTGCTGCAAACGACTCCAGTTGGAACCATTGCCTGCAACTAAAAGAACCCAATTTAGAGAGCACTTGAATAGATACTCTTTCTTTGCTCCCTTAAAAACCTTGTTCGTGCCTCCCGTGAGAGAATCAAACTACAACACCTTTGCCTAATAAATGAATACTTTCTCTATCCTGTGTATTGGATTGTATGGCCTCTTAAATTTAATTTTCAGCCTTGGAATATGAGTATATTTTCATAGACGCAAACAGACACACATACACATGAAAGTAAATGCAACATTATTCTCAAGAATCACTGAATGTGGTGCGGAGGACAAGGGAAGAAGATATCATGAGCTTAAACAAGTAGAGATTTCTTCAAGGATACAACAAGTACTATGTCAAATGTTGGTGTGAACTATTGAAGCTCAACTCCGTATGATTACCTAGGTGACATTCTTATTTGTGTGGCTAAAAACATCTGGTTCATAGTTAAGAATTAAACAAAGGAAAATAGGTTAAAAACAGTGTCTCCTCAGAGATTAAGAAAGGAAGAGAGGGAGAGAAAAGAACATCTTGGCAAAGTAATGAAACAGACGGAGCCCAGGGGAAAACCCAGCCTCCCCAAATGAGACAGCTAGAAAAGTTGCCAGAGACGCAGGGGAAATATGCCGAGGTAACACATTTTCTCTGAGGAACGCAGGCTGTGAGGAAAAACAATGTGAAATTGGGGAAATAAATGAAAATAATATCTGAAGCAGGAAAGAGACAAAAGGTAATGAGCACAAGACAGGAGCGAAGAAAAGTGAGATCCCATTTAAATATTTACAGGTGTTGGCCTTTACCTGAGTATATGATAATTTTTCTTCTAAAATCATACTGTTAAAAAAGTATTCCCATTGTTCATATATATGACTTTAGCCCTCTCTTACTATATGATGAATTATCAGTGATGATAATAAACTGTTTACTATTCATCAGAAACCTGCATCTAGAGCTACGATTCAGGTAGTAGCAGCATGAAGTCCTAGTTGTCACTTTGATGCTATGATGCACTTTTTGTGAATGGAATACGGTCCTGTCATTATGAGAGTACATATTCCTGTTTTGTAACAAAGTCATCTCATTACTTCAAAGGCAAACTACAGAAACAAGTGTATAGTAGAGGAAAAAAATCTTATTTCATACTTATAATATGAGGATACAATATAATGAGGTAACTCTTATATCCAGCATGTTTTTAAATTAACATTGCATATAGAGGTGTACTTCCAAAATTATAAAACTAAATCCCTACAAAATACTGAAACGTTGTCTTGAAATATCTTAGAACAATCAACCAAGACAGCAGAGACCACATTCTTTCCCAAAAGAATCATTACCCTTATGGATACTTTATAACTGATGGATAATTTGACCAAAATGTATTTTTATAAGGAAGGCAATAATAATTTTTACTTCATTTTTATGAATACTGGTGAATGCATATAAAATCCATTAAATATTTAGAAGATCAGGTTTTTTATAAAGACAATTTCACTAATGATTAATGAAGGATTTAAAAAGGATAATCCAATAAGCATTTAGAAAGATATGGAGAAGTGATTTTACTGACATTTAAGTCACTAGCTAATAAATACTATAATAAAAGCTGGCAATTATATATTTTTCTATTTAAATGAAATTACATTGATTTAAACACCTTAAATCATAAAATTATATTTTCATAATCTGGAAAATGAGCAACATTTTTCATCTGAAATTCAAAAGCGTTTCCAGTTTCCCTAATTTTATGTTTGTGAATAATCATAAGAGTGGGAGAAACATGAAGCATTCAAGTATGAACGCACTTTATTAATGTTCAGTCTATTGATTAGATAAATACAGGATTACTCGTGAAACATACCAAAGGGCGACCAACCTTTAAAACTTACACTTCTTTTCCAATATATTATCTGAAACAACAGGTGCTTCGGAAATATTAACATCCTTACTCATATGACCTGGGTGAGGTCAAGCTGTGTAACAGGCAGCACAGGTATCTCTGTAATGCCACATTGAAAAATGTGTGAACAGAAATCCCATAGAAGTTATTCGGTAACTTTTTTTTTTCTAGCTCCTGGGTCATTTGTTCTTTGAAAATATCAGGGTAAGACAAGTTTTCATTACTTCTTTTGTTTGTTTAAAAAATATATAGTGTTAAAATACTTTCTTCCTGAACAGCTTAAATTGTATCACATGTAGTGGTGGAAAACTCCAAAGCCCTTATCATTTTCTACAGTCTTTACCTTTCTGCCACTGAGAAGAAGGTAATTGATGATACACCAGCATTTTCAGGTTAAAAGTTTTCAAAAATGGGTCAATGATACAAGTTTTTGTTTTTGTTTTTGTTTTTGTTTTAATTTCTGGGATGTCTTTCATCTCTCCTTGCATGATTTCTGTGATAATAAAAAATATAATATTTGTATATTAAAATAAAAAATACATAAAATAAGGTTAACTTAGATTAAAAATAACCTGAATAAAATTAACTACCTTATTGTATATTTCATCTTTCTCCAAGGCACAATTTTTTCTCATGCATATTATAAAGAATAATCTTACTAGTTGATAGGAACTGAATTATGTCCCCAAAATTTATGTGTTGAAACCCTAATTTCCTGTACCTCAGAGTGTAACTGTATTTGGAGATAGGACTTTTAAAAAGGTAATTGAGTTAAAATGAGGCCCTTAGGGTGGGCTCTAATCCATTTAATGTGCGTTTTTAAATTGAGGAAATTAGGACACACAGAGACACTGAGGACACTCAAGCCCAGAGAAAAGGTCGTGTGAGGACACAGTGACAAGGAGCCCGGTCTGCACGCCAAGGACAGCGGCCTCCAGAGAAAACACACCTGCTGGCACCTTCATCTCAGACTCTCAGCCTCAACACTGTGAGAAAGTACTTCTCCCTTGTTTAAGCCAACAGATTGTGGCATTTCATTACGGCAGCCCTATCAAAATAATACACTCAAGGATGGAATTTCTCTTTTATTTGTCTGTTTTGATTTGCTTTTCTCAACCATGAAAGATTTTGCTCTAATGAATCAGATTTGGCCAAACTCTTAAAGGTGAACTTAATCATTACATTTAGTATGTTGGGTCTTATTGTTTTGTAAACACATTTGAGGCTATAATATTGTATGAAAATGTGAAAAAATAAGTCTTACATAGGTTTCAATATAGGCAAAACAGAATCTTTTGAGTGATTTCCAATGACTATACTCTCAACTAGTCCAGTTCTAAAGAATCACTAACTTACAGACTTTAGAGAATGACATATGTAATAATAAAAATACTTAGTTTCTTTTCAATTAGCTTAACAAGATGGTCTCTATACCTTTTATCCTTTTATGACAGAGACAGAGATACTCCAGAGTAGCATAGGAAAAAAAAACTACAACTGAAATGCATGGTCAAACTGTACATAATGGATAGCCACTATTGTACCCTGCCACGATTTTTGCAAACATAATTTGTTAGACAAATCTAGTTTATTTATGCTAAGTTAGAGAGGTTTGGGTGATATTTAACTGTAGAAAGTGAAATGATAACAATGCATTTCTTAGTGCTACAAAAGAGGCTTTGATGTTCAAAGATTATCCTCAAAGAGCCAGGAGATCTAGGTCAAAGAGCAGGTTCTAATGAGCTGTGTGACCTTGAGGAATTCACTTAATCTTATAGACTTTGTATCTGTACAAATGAGGTCATTAGACAGAATTATTCTGAAATCCATGAAGCTCTGAGATTCTGTGATGGTCAGACAGACAATACTAAAGTTGTATTTATTATTTTTATGTACAAATCCCTAATTCTGAGAAGTTGTTAGACTGAAATTTGAAAGCCTTATGTTTGTGTTGTTTGTATCGTTCACATTTTATATGTAATCACTGGTTTCACTGCTGGATTATCTCGTTCCTAGGCCACATTTTGTAAATGGAACACGTGAACATTTGCGTCATCCCTGTCTCCCACTGTGAGGACGATCATTGGGAGAGGCTGAGCTATGCAAGACGCGAGACCATTTAGAGGATGATGTTGACAAATTTGCACTTGCTAGGGACGTGTGCTGAGCAAGATCATCTTCTATGACAACACTAGTGTTCCTGCCACAGGGTAAAGGTGATAACTTGCTTTTCAATAACATATTAGGCACGCAGTATATACCATGTTTTGTATTAGATGTTGCACATGCAGAAATAAGAATGGTGTGAGAGTAGCAGTGTGTTTACATATAACATGCCTATAGTTTATATGTATATATAAATACAGGATGTATAATTATAGAATATTTAAATATTATATATTTAAATGCATGGATTCCTAATTGTGACACTGGACACGCTACATAATGGACAAAGCTCAATTGTTCCTGCGCACAGACCACAGTCTAATACTAACAGAAATCCACCTCCGCACACTGACGGGGCAGCAATAATAGTCAAATTCTAGGGTCACACTTTTAGGACTATATTACTAAAAACATACACGCTTGTGAGATATAATGATTTTCGCTCAACTCAATCTTTCTGTTTCACATCTAGATTGTACAATAAATCAGCTATGTCTTAAGAAAATAACTGGACTATGAACGCCAATCAAATATATGCACCTGTTACCTCCACTGTAACCCAAAGGAATTGAGCTCTACCCACCACGATACCAAAACCACCATGAAGGACTGGGGTCTACGCCAAGAAGTTGTGGAGCATTCATGGGGCCCACTGTTACTCACAAAGTGTTTGCTCTATGCCAACCACACCTTTCTGGCAAAAGCCTCCCCGAGAGTGGCCGATCCATTTGTAACCAGACTCCCTCTTTGTCAAGTGAGTTTGTGAGCACCAGCGTTAAAGTGGAAAGCAAGAAGCTGAGAAGGGACGGAATACTTCCTTCCAATTTCAAAATGAAATTCCCCTTTTCAAGAGGGATCAAAAGTTCACAGAATGCCCGATTTCGCCCTCCGTGCTGGACGGAGAAGTCAGCATTGCTTTAACCAGGGATATCTTGGCGGACACTACCTGGAACATTGACTCTGCCTCAGCCTGTTCTCTTGGGACTCTCCTCTGTACCCAAAGGTAAATTATGACATCAACACACACAGTGACTCTGTGTCTCTATGAAATGCATCATTCTAGGACAAAGACCAACATTTTGGCACATTCCCCAAAGTGACTGACGTATTTTCATTGGTTGGGTATAGATAGACATGCCCTATGCTGAGAATTGAATAATCATCTATTTTAAAATACATATGTGGGAGAAAAGCCAAATGTTTTTTTTTTATAACCATTCTTAGCAATGCTTTAAAGTATTAATTTCTCACCAAACACAGTGGTATGCAATCTCTTCGATGCCCCCACTACAACCTGATGTCCATTGGAACCGATGGAGTCATTTAGGTTTTATGATCTCTCAAAGGCACTGGAATGGGAAGACTGAAGAGAGCCAAGTACAGGGGTCCCTGGAAGCTCATTTGTTGTCACCTTTTCATAGTGTAGCCGACTGGCTGTACCATGCAAGGTTGTTCCCGGCACTCTTGGTGTGCAGAGCTTGTGTGTATTCACCCTCCCCAGTGTTTCTCCTAATACTGGGAAGATCCCCTTATAGTTTTTTCATTACTGCAGAAGCTAGGTTTTCCTTTTCCCTCTTACTCCAACCCTGTCCAAGCAAGACACAGTGTGTGGGCAGAACCCATTCTCCGTCCGAGTACTCCCGGTCCTGCAAGAACTAAAACGTACATTCAAGTAGAACCCAGCTTTGTTTACAGAGAAGCTCTTAGAAGTAATAATTTAAATGATATTATGTGAATTAATGACAGTAACATTTAATTTTATACAGCCTATAAAATTTTCGGGTGTATGAAAAGGAATATCATATTCCTCTCTCCAATTTCTGCTGAAGTGCGTCACCATCCACAGGAAGAGCTTTATTAAGAGTTTATAATCAAAATATTTAAAAATATTTTGAGAGTAATTAATTGTACAGATCAGGGGAACTACAGGGTCTGGCCGAAGGAAGGCTTGCTTGCGTGCGGTGGGTAGGGTACGTGAACGTCACGCATGAGGTGGACAGCAATTCGAACATTTCACATAAAGCCTTCTGTGGTGTGCCTGGGTGTCATATTGTTATGTTACAGAATTGCATGCTTATGGTTTTGTAATAAAAAAGGGGTATTATTTGTGCTGGACCCTGTATTTTTTTTTCTTTTCCAAAAATGATTTGTAAAGTGAAAATTTTGAGTAATTGAATAAATGTAATTAAAAATTACAACTACTGTGTTAAAATATAAGAACATGTCTGACAACTTTTATGGGTTTAGAAGAAAAATCAACTTTGAGTTGAATTTTAAAAATCTCCAGTGTTATTGTTTGAATGGTGTTACAATTTCAGTTATAAAGATGAGTTATTAAAACTAGTACAACAGTGTCTATGTAGACTTAAAACAAGAACTTCATTAAGATTACCCAATTTTGGTGGGAAATTACTTGTGTTTATATTTTACTTGTATTGTCATAGTTAATTTCATCATTATGGTGTTCAATTAAAGAGATAAAAGGGCAGATAGAGCTGTGAATAATTTTCATCCTTGAAATACAATTTTAAGAAGTTGAGATGCCAAAATTCTAATTGAGATAAAGTCAGTTTCCGTCAATTAGGGGAAAATTGATTAATATTCTTTTGTCATTTGCTACCATCCATCCGTCTATCTGTCTGTCTATCTACGCATCTAGCTTCTTATCAATTTAGACTCTGAGAATGTGAATAATGTTTAAAAGTCTCAGCAAGCAGTTGGGTGAAAGCATCGTAAGCACAAAACTTAACACTTAAAAATAATGTTTATAAGCGTTAAGCTCAACTTTAGCACCATGAGATTTGAAAAGATTTTTTCTTTGAGGTATTTCACAAACTTAATATTTAATATCATCCCTAAAATATGTATTTAATTAATCTGAATAGAATTATGAAAAGGTAAGAGAATTTTTCTCCTTACCCTACCTTGTTGCTTGGATTTCTTTATAGTTTAACTAAGGCTGCTATAAAATTATAATCTTTTTATCTGTGCATTTCATAAAAATGATTGGAAAATACTAGAGAAATGAGGAGCATTAAAGCTGTATGCTCATCATTAGTATAACAGTAATAACAATTAGCATCATCATCACTATTGCCGCATCTTATTTTAAGTATTATAAGTTTACAAATACACAATCAAAAGGCAGGTTAACATCAGTAATAATGCTACTTCTGAAAATACATTTTGCATATTATCCTCCATATTTTTAATAAATAAATATTAAAATGTACACAGAAACATCATTTTATACATGTTATTTCTAAACTTTTTTACATAATGTATCATGTTGATATTTTATGCCAACAAAAATACTTATACAAAATAAGTTAATGTGATGGTAATCAAATATAAAGTATACAATGCATCCTATAGATGTGCTATACTTCATATGTAATCATTTATTTTAAAATATTGTACTATTCCCATATATTACTTTTATAAATGCTATTATGAAACATCTTAGACCTGCATTTTGGGGCACATCCTTATTTATTTGGGGGATCAGATATTGAGCTCATTTTTATGACTTTTTAATATAGATTTTGTAATTGCCCTTTTGGCTTCATAATATTTAATTTACTAGACTAATCCAGTTCAACATATGGCTTCCTGTCCACAGATGTATAATAAATGGCATTTGTAAGTTCTATTTTATCTGGAAATTCTTAAAACATGTGTAAGTTGTCATCATAAAGTCGGTATTTCTATGTATTTTCGTAACAATGATTCTCTATAAATAAAAATGTCCTTCTCCCTGCAAAAAGCTTTTATTGTAGAAGAAATTGCAAATTGCTATTGTATATAATTTAATATTTGTGTTCAAGATTGAGAAATTACAATGTATTTTAAAATATTCACTTCAGATTTAAGGCTGTAATCAGGGGTTTAGAAAACCAGATGTTCTTTCTGTTCAGTAAGAATATAATTGACAGTTAACTCGGAATCTTGCACTTACGCTAGATTGTTTTTCAAAATCTACAGTGATAATGAGGATGAGTGCAACAATGCCAATTACCTCGTATTTCTAATATCATTAACAGAAAAAAAAACTGTACTAGGAATTTGAAAACTTGAAAAGAATATGGATTTACTGGAGAAAATCTTCGTTAAGTGGCCTTCACTTAAAAAAGATCAATGAGAATCTTAAGTGAGAGTGTGTGAAGAAAAGATCCTTGAACCATATCTTTAGGTCAGAATTAACATTATTTCTCTCTGTGCTGACACAGATAATTGGGAAAAAAATATTCCAGTGAAGAGACCCCTGAAGTCCTGTCATTTTCATTTTCCTCAGAAGACACTTAGAAGTCAGGTGCATCCACCGAAAAAAAAATCTGCACATGCTAGAAGGGAGAAACAATTTACCAAAAC
Source organism: Desmodus rotundus (assembly GCF_022682495.2). Taxonomy (NCBI): domain Eukaryota; kingdom Metazoa; phylum Chordata; class Mammalia; order Chiroptera; family Phyllostomidae; genus Desmodus; species Desmodus rotundus. The sequence goes on from NC_071395.1 coordinate 10,094,374, forward strand.
GATATCTGTCTGTAATCACGACAACCTCATTACCAAGAAGGCATCAGGTAAACTTCTAAGAATTGTTTTAATCCATATGTCATAGTTAAAGAAAATAACTTCATATAAATACCTTCAAAGGACGCTACAACAATTATCTAGGCTTTTTTCTTTCCAATTTTTCTAACATGTATTATGGCTCATTTACACATGTGTATTGTAATTACTTCAAAAATAGTATTTGCACTTTGTCAAGTGAAAAACAAAATAATACAAGAATATTTTATCGGGAAAATTATTCCAATCAGTAGGAGTCTATTATTATTATTTTAAAAATTATTATTAATTTTGAAGATTAAAAAATCAGCAAATAAATGAAAAGTTAAAACAAAATCATTTAAAATGAAGCTGCTAGGCCAGCAATATAAAACCTATTTCATGCATAAACAGCCACACTGTCTTAGGAAGGACTAACAGACAGATCCATCTGTATAAATACCAGGAGGATTTACTGATCCTAAGTAAGCCCTTTGATTACCAATGACTCCGGTCTAGTTCAAAGAAAATAGGAAAACATTTGCTCACGGCAGAAGAAAAAGGTTGATTTTATTGACAAATAATCAGAGAAACCAGGAAAAGGGTTTATATATACAACTGATATCCTCAATTCGGTGATATACTTATCACAGAGCTCTGGTAGTATTAACACAGTGATGAAGTTCCATTCTCACTGTTTTACATTATTGCCACAATGAATGAAAAAGCCTGCAAAACAACTTTACTCAGCAAAAAACACCTTGTTGTAGAATACAGAAAGAATATTTTAAAGATGGAATTACTATAGTTTAAAAACATCTGAGTTGCCAATATTTTCAAACTTAAAAGAAAAAAAGCTGACTTGGATTTTTAAAATCTTTAGGTGACCTAAATAAATGCCAATTTAAGGTATGAATGAATCATTATAGAAATGATGATGTAAAGAAAATGTCAAAAGAGTTTTCATAGACTGCTAAAGTTAGTGATGAGTAGCACCTTATCTTATATCTGCATTTGAAAAATATGTATCACAGAAGAGAGATTAAAATCATTAGGATACCTGACAGCTGCTAAAGGACGTGTTCTTAGTTTTCTGTGACTATACCTCGTGGCATATCTCCTTCCTGGGCCAAGATTTGTGGTTGCTTTACTTGTGTATATCTTATCGTTCCATATACAACAGTCTCTGCCTAAAATGTTCCTTATATCCCTTAATCTTATAAGAATGTATACCTATTTTTTGAAATGTCAAACTAAGTCTCACCAACTCCACAAAACCCCACTTGACCAATTCAATTCTCATTACCTGTTAGGTACTGTTCATAAAGTGGAGTTCATCAGCAATGTTTTGAAAATGTTTTCATTGTCCATCATGTACTGGCATGTTACTTGAAGGAGATTTAAAGGATATAAAGAAATTGCACCAGGTTGGGTTTTGCTGAAGCAAACACCAAGTTAGCATTTGGGGTGCAAATGATTTACTGGGGTTCAACACTATCCCAAAGCTGACAAGCATATCCTTCCTTGAATGGGGGCTGTCTCTATAAGTACAGTACAGAAATGTGTAAAAGTCATAAGTATACAGTGTATACATCTGTCTGAATTGTCATAAAACAAACACACCATTCTTGTATTTTATCAGATTTTTCCAGTTGGTCTTGGATTAAGCAATAGTCAACTACAAAGAATTTCAATGCACAATCCCAACTGCATATATATGTTGGACATGAGATGGCTGAATGAAGATCCCATATTCCTAAGGAAAATCTCCTTTTTGAGTGGGTTGCCAGTTGTAGGATTATGCAAATAAGATGCTGAGGGATAAAAGGTGTTCTCACCTAGCTGGAAAAGTCAATTAAATCAACCCAGGCTATATAAATTGGGTCATATACATTTTATCCTAAGTACTGTGGCAGGGGGGTGGGGGTGGGGCAGGATGTCAAGTCAGATGCTGAAAGCAATTAATTAACTGGTACTATATTTTACTATGTCTAAATAGCTCAGCAAGCTCTCCAGATAACCCTCAAGGAAGCTGACTAGTGTTTTATCACATGCATTAAGCAATAACAGTAATGAGAGATGCAATATCCAGAATAACACAGAGCGGACTAAGATTAAAGCACTAAACTGATGAAAAGAGTGAAGGCAAAAATGGTCCCAAGTCTTAAGTAAATTTCCCTTTAGAAGATTTATATATATCCAGCAAGTATCCAGCCATGCAACATGAAAAATAGAGACATTTATTGAAGAAGATACAAGAAACACTGTACATAGGACAATGATACCTCAGTCCCCTTCAATGTAGGCACCATGGGACCTCACACAGTTCTCCCAATCACCATCAGCTGCCCCATCCTGTTTTCCTGAATCTAATTGATGGTCTGAAATCAATTCCTTTTGAAAGGAGATTTTAGTTTGGGGAAAAGACAAAAGTTACATGGCACCAAATCTGGGCTGTAGAGGGGCTAGTCACCTGGGTGATTTGATGTTTCACCAAAAACTTCTGCAAGATATGTGAAGTGTACATGGGGGCTTTGTCGTGATGAAGCCGCCAATCAACAGTTGCCCTCAGCTGTGGCCTTCTGAATCACCTGAACAGTTTCTGTGGAGGAACGTTCAAGCTGATGCAAAACTTGGTACAGATTCGTTGCTCTACTCGCTCAGTCATTACTTGGTTGATATGTAAGTTGTCTTATCTTACATATCAACCATATAATTCCACAAGACAGGAAACTGACAATAACATCATCCTGCTCTTCTATCTAAATCCTTATTCAAATATCCAACAAGGCCTTTAAAAAAAAATCCTGTTACAAGATCTACCTAGATACAATGTATTTGTCATAATGTGCTTTGTGTCTTTAAATTGTGTTTTCATACTTGGCTCATCGTTCTCTGGGGGAACCCTGGTGAACCTCGGTTGAGAGAATTTCCTTCGAGAGAATATGTGCTTTTTTGCTTTATTCTCAGAAAGACTAGCATCTCAGAGCCTCTCATATTGATTCTAAGAGAGTGGAGGACACTGGTTATAAATTTTTAGTTAAATATTTCCACATCTGATGCTGGGTTCAGGTAAAAAGTTTCCCCCTCGTTCCCTTTGCTAGGTAAGGTGTTTTCTTCTAGCTCAGTCTTCCCCTTAAGATATATGATTTTAGAGCCTGGATTCCTGCACAGATCTCATTAAAATTCTCCATCATCAGCTGGCCAAGGTCTTATCTACTGCCTCTCTCTCTGGCTGTGTAAACCCAAAATTAATTCTATCCAATTCTGATTTTTTTCTTCTTTAAAACTGGTTCCTGTGGTTTTCCTCAATATTTTTTTAAAGCTAAAACATATTTAACAGGGTATTTTTATATCACCTTATATCTAAAATTATAGCTATTTTATATTAGGATACTTTTCATATAATACTCAACTTTCTTTTTTTTTTTTTTGCCATGGTGCACTTCTTGTTACATGCAGACTTCCTCTCTTAAAACTTTTTTTTTTAAATGAAAAAGTCTATCTACTAAATGATTGCTCCCTCTAAATCATTTGCTGCAAAAGTCATTGGCTGCTGCTCACTAAGCAGGTCCAAGTCTTTATTTTGTTTATGAAGTTCATAGTAATGGCATGAGATTAAAATTAAGCTTCAGCAAGTCCTCTTATTATGGGAATTTCACCAGTAATTCCACCCTTTTTAATATGTTTGAGACTTCCATTTTAGCACAGGAAACATAAAATCAAAATAAAACATATGTTTCTTCATCTTCAAAAAAAAACCATTTGCCACATAGAAAAAAAGGCATTTAGATTACAGAAATGAAAATATAATTTTCATAGATAATTTATATTTCATTAACCAACTCATTCAGAAAGGTACTACAGAAATAATATATGGACATAAATTCTTTTCTCTGTCTCACTAGAAAGAAAGATGCCTGAAGGATATTCTCAATTAGTTTCCATATCTTATATCTTATAAATGTAAGATAAATTGATATAAAAATGCAAGGCATGTGGGTGAGCTTTTATATAATATATCAATGATGAATTAAATCTATTATGAAAATAAGACAAACCCTCCAAGCTTAAAATATGTTATATTAGATTATCCAAGGAATTGCTAGAAATATATATATGCAAAATAAGAAGTGCATTGCAAAGGAACAAAATTGAAAGGTATTTTGAAATTTTCTGAATATTCCAAAAAATTCATTTTACAGATTTGTGAAAAAGTATTAATATACTGAATGTTAAATAATGAGATTCAAAGAGGAATGACTACTGTTAGGGAAAAGAAAACAAACAAATAAGGACAAAAACAATACCCAGGCTTCCTGCACTTCTCTATCATAATCCAAAATGCGGAGGATACATATTCTTCTCGCACTAATTATATAATTATATTTACATAATTATAGGCATGCATGTGTATGTGCACACCATTTATATTTCTAAATTTGTAAGTACCTCATGTGGTGATTTTTAAATCACACACATACATGTAAACCATTTCTAAATCATTTTAACCTCAATCTTAAAAATCTCAACGTAATAAATTAAAATGGTAATATAATATTTCCTTGAGTAATTAGACTAATGTCTGTAAAACCCAGTTTCATTAGAAACTTTTAGTTTTAAAAGACAAAAATAGAAGAAAAACAGAACAGAGAGGTACAAGGAACATTTCTGGAGACAACTCCATTTCTGTGGAAAAATTTCTCTTCTGAAAGTCCTGTGTTCTTATCTGTCTTCACAGGGTTCAGAAGCTCTCATTACACTTCACACTATTCCCTTCCAGCTCTGCATACAGTAAGCGGTACTGTTACAGAGCAGGGGGGGGGGTTCCTTCATGATAAAATATTACAGAAAGGATTCCCCCTTTCTGTCTCTGGAGGTTCCTTCCCCCACGCCCACCTGCTAGGTTCGCAATGCCCGCCGCCAGAGGAAAGACGTCTCTCAATGCCAGAGACTGGTGAAAAGGAAAGGAATTGTTTATTTAAAAGTTACACAAACTTAGAATAATGACCTAATGTCTTCAGTAAGATACTAAAGTCCTCTAGAATACCCACAGATGCACAGTCCTTCCCTCTCCCTGTGCCCAGTCCGGGGTACCGTGTCTCAGGAAAAGAAGTAGAAGTCCGTGATTCAGGCTCCCGGCACCATCAGCTGTGTGGCTGCTGCAATCTCCAGTTAATCCAAAGCCATGCAGCACCTTCTCATGGCCCACCAGCAAGAGTCCTTTCTCCCCTTTTCTTCCCGGCAAAGTCTCTCCTGCTGCTTAAGCCACGTGGCAAGAAGAAGCACTCCAAAACCTCGTGGTCCTCTCTGCTCTCCTTCAGAACCGCGTGGTCCTTTTCCCCACTTCAGAACCACATGGACCTCTATCTATCTACTTGCTTCAGAGCCTCGTGGTTCTCCTTCCTTCAGAGCCACATGGTCTCCTCCCCATTTACTTTGCAGCCGCATGGTCTCTTCTTCCTATGGCTGCCGGGCCTAGGTTTAAATCCCAGTGCCCATCTTCCTCTGCAGCCCCATTTCTGACTCCTCCTACAGTCAGCTACACCTGCCAGCATCCCTGTATTCTTCCAGCTTTACTGGGCTGCCATAGTAAGTCTGGGCAGGTGTGGCCCCATGGCATGGAGCCAATCATCTCCACGCTCTCACGCAGGCCCTGTAACCAGGGGGAGTTACTTCCCAGTCCCATCCTGGGTGGAATTTGGTCCCATCCCCCTGGCTCAAAGCATGGCCACAGCTACTTAACACGTCCATGAAATCAGTTAAAGGTTATAGATATATTAAATGACTGTGCCAGGGGTTAGCTGCAAAGCTCTTGCTACCCAAAACAGCTCTGAATGGCCCTGTTCCATGTGTCCCATCCCCCTTGGCTCAGGCCTGTAGGGGTGAGGACATCCTACATACATTTTTCTAATATTTCCTGGACACCCTGAGTCCTGGACCCCATTACAAATCCCTTCTTGGGGCCCTCCTCTTGGCTGCACCCTGCTTCAGTACTAGCAAATGAGAGGTGCCCTGCCTGGTTCCTGGTGCCGCGGTGACCCGTCCCGGGCAGAGGCCAGTGGGCCCTGACTCCAGGCTGTGTGGCACACAAGCTTCGCTCCCCATTCCAAAGCCAGGCCTTTCTCCACTGTCCCCGAGAAAAGCACAGGCCCAAAATGGCAACAACTTGTGCAAAAAAGCCCATGCTACCACATCCAGACTTAATCCCTGACCTACCTGTAGTTTTAACCTTCACAGCAATGAGGTTATCTGTCCCTGGGGCCCTCTGCCTCCTCCAGAGAAAGAACAGGTGATCTGCATAACAAAACGTTGTCCTTCAAATACCACCCTTCTCCCTCCCCAAAGGTATCCTGGCCCACAAATAATCCTTTCTTTTCTTTTCTTAAAGCTCCCTGGCCTCACCTTTCTTTTCATAAGAACATTCCTTTCTGTACAGTCCCTCCAAGCACACTTCCTGAGTCCTTAGTCACTTCACAAAGCCAATTAGATCTTCACATTTACTTGGTGGATTTTTTTAAAACAGTGTAACACTTCCAGTATTTCTTAAAAACAGAGTACATTGGGGATCAGGAGCCCCAGGCTGAGTTTCCCATCCCAGGCTGATGTCCTCAGAGCAAACATCTTCAATCTCATGGAACTGCTTTCTCCCTCAGCCTTTGCTCACGGGCTACCTGGATATCACATTGCCCTCCTGCTCTGCTCTCAGAGTTTTTAAAAGAGAGAGAAAAGGCATACAACCGTAATTGAATAACAATGAAAATTAAAAAAAAGAAGATATTGCTAATTCCCCTCTCCCGCCCTGATTACAGGAGCTTAAGACTCCTTCTTTAGTCTTTTGTCAAAATTAGCTGAAAAATCGCACCATCTTTTTCTCCTCCTGAAGTAAGTACCTCATCTAGATAGTAATCTATCTAGAGGTAGATTAACCGCTACCTGCAGAGGTTAATCAAGTTTGGGAGAGGGATAAACATGCATGTTCAAATGTCAGTGGGCCATCTTCTTTCGTTACTTCAAAAATAAAGTTACTGTAAAAGTAATTATTTGCGTTAAATAGCTAGCATTATTTTCACTGGGAACTAGGATAAATACTTCTTAACCTATAAACATATAATCTTTATGTAATATATTGAAAGTATGCTATTATAAATAAATATACTTGGAAATTTAGAGAAAATTCAGCATTGTATTAATTTGTCATTATACATTTTCATATTTCTATTAAAATATAGATGGAGGGGGTGGGGGAGGGAGGTGGGTTCAGCTGGGGTGGGGGGGGAGGGAAGGGGAGAAAAGGCATACAACTGTAAATGAATAACAATAAAAATTTAAAAAAATATATATAGATGGATAAATAAAAACATATGGAGGCATATAAATACCAACTTGTTAAATAATGCCAAATGTCAGTAAACGTTTTTGTTTAACATATTTGTAATTTTATTTCATTTTTATTTTGGTATGCCTTAGAAGAGACCATTGTCATCTATATATTTTTAATAAAATACTGGTAGATAATGTAATTTCAACAGAAGATACCAATGTGGGCAAGGAATTATGATAATATTTTGGTATAACTCCTAGTTATCAAGTTTGATCTGAGATGTATTCAATTTAGTTGCCACAAACCAATTATTGTCTTTAAAAACTGTGAATACATTCAAATTGCTGAGAAAATGAGTAAGATAGTTCACCCACAAATCCATCAAAGAGAAACGGATTTGGATTTTATTTTTTTACATCTTTATTAGCTAAAATGTTTTCATTTCTTTACCCCACACAGATTCATTAAAATGTTTATGCAACAGAAAGAATAACATAAATCTACATGAGAGAGAAATTATATGAATCAATAAAAAATTTAATCTTCTCCAGGAGTTCCATCAGGGTATATCAAGCTAAACATCAAATGCTCACAACAGGGAGAAGTAATTAGGAATATAATTAAATCTGTTACCATATTGACTCTACCTTTCTAAGTAAATAGTGACTTTATAAATTGAAAAAGATTAAAATTTAACTTTGTTATTGGTCAGTAGGATTCCGTGTCATATATGTCTTCATATACACATGTGAATATGCTTATGCATTTTAATTGCTTATATATATTTACATTATTTCTGCACACAATTTATAATGTATAAAATATAGAAAACTGACAGATTAAACTGAGACTTTCTTGATTGAAATAAATTGTCCATTGCTTTATTTTATTTTTAAATAAGTGAATATTCCAGAGCTCTGTTTTCAAAAACAGAGCCTACGAAACCACAGTTTGTGGCCGTTATGGGAGATAAGGCCACGGAAATACACGTGAACAGACTTGTTGATTTTTACTAAGTGTTTGAAAAAAATGGAAACAAGTGGGATTTTGACTTTTTATAAGCTATGGGAAAAGCAACATAACTCCATGCTTGTCTATTTTGTAATAGCCTGGAGTGATTTTTCGATTTGTATTTTATTATATGCCTGTATTACTGGAAAGAATGTCCCTTTGCTCTTTAAAAGGCAAAGTTAAATGCAGCTTTGTTGAAGCAAAGTGCCTCTCTTGTTCTTTGGGAGTATTCTGAATATCTCATTTAAGAGGAAAAAAGGATTTGTCCAGGCTGCTTTTATTTGTTCAAAAAAGACAGGGGACGCACTGTAATTTCCAGTTTATAAGTCTCTCCAAATAAGTCAGGCTGGCCGTAGTCAGCGTATGGAATGTCAACCTCAAGTACAAAAGTGCCTAGTTATTTTGCCAGCAAAATGAGTTTATTTGGGATTAGCAGAGAATTGCAATCCGGAACGAGAAGGCATTGCAAAGCATAGGCAACATGAGGAGACAAAGGGAAGGTTAGCCTTTGTTAGGTTTTAGGATAAAATTGTGGAACGTTGTTTTGTACAAAAGTTCAAAGGAGAACAAGTTTGAAGTTGCAGCGGTTTCTAATTTGCTGTGAGAGGCGTTCGTGCATTGCTGGGGCCGGGAGGGGTCTTCTTCTTTGCTTAAAAGCAGGAGATGAAATTCCTATGTTAAAAATGTCTTCTTTTGTCAAAATAATTTTTATTTTCCTTCTTCCTGTTGGTTGTATAAGGGTAGCAAAGAATGGCGAGTGCGTGAGGGCTCCCCCTTCAGGGCTTCTCAACTCCACTTTAAAAGAGGTGTTTTTTTTGTTTTCACAGGAAATATATTTGAAATTACACTAAAAAAAGAAGCTTTTGCAATTCTCTGTATTGTTAAAAAAAATCACCTAGATGGATTTAAAGATCTAGTTGGCTTTATGGAACAATTTATGAATCAAGCAGCATCCTATCTAGTTACTAGAGAGCGTCTCAGATTACCTGCTGAAAAACTCACACATCCAGACCAACTGACATCCATTATCCAGAAACCCTAACATCTGATTGACAACCATCTGAACCAATCCTAAGGCTAAGAATGTAGGACTGACTATTTTCAATAATGCACCTTTTATTATAAGAAAGTTATGATGGAAAATTCAAAACTTTAGGAAAGTGTCTTACATTAAAATATCTTAACTTTTCTTTCTTCTTCAACATACTTTGGGCTTTTTGTGTAGCTGTGATTCTGGTCTACATACCTCAGGCCCTTGACTAAATCTTTATCATTTATTTCCAGTCAAAGCTCCTTGTGTGTTATTTATTAGGGAAGAAACATTGTGATACAAATTAAACCCCCATACTTTTTCACCTATAGTTACAGTTTTAACTATAACTTTCTTTTTTTGCTTTATCCCTACACTACATTTAAGTCACTTTATTGCAGATAATTGACTGGCATTGAGTAATATTCTCAAATAAAACATGCTAAATATCTGTGGCCATGTTTCTCTTCCTTGTTTTGACTTGTTTGTTCTGCTCCCTGATCCATTTCCACTCACTTGATATGTGGGAAAATGAAGACTGCCTATACAACATACAGGGTTAGCACCAAATCTTTGGTTTTGCCCTCTTTCGTATTTAGTAATCATAGTTAATTTTGCTTGTACGAAGTAAAGATCAAAGAGGGAAAGTAATAATTTAAGTGGTGATTTGAAATTGAAAGGAGATTTCAAATACTGAGAAAAATAATACCTAATAAGTCATATATATTAGTGCTTGGTAAGAAATAAAAACAATACTACATTGATTTGGAAATCTTATTCTTTTCTAAGATAGCTGAGCTTCATACTAACATGTATAATTTTATTGTAAAAGTCCCATAGAATATTGTAGTTCATAAAAAGATTAATGGAAAAACAATCACCCAAAGTGAAATAAAACTATGAAATGGTGGTTAATATGTAAAGAAGTCATAGCTAAATATAATTTGATAATTAAATTATATGTTCAATATTTAACTTACTTGTTTCAATTGTCACTACTATGAATAAAACTTTTAACTTTATAATTTGGGGTTATGACAATAAATATCCAAAGAGCTGGCAAGAAATTAACAGTATCAGAATCAAGCAATGATGAGGAAGCTTGACTTCCTAAACATACATAAGTCAAGTGCCCTGCATACCAGTTACTTCATAACCCTCCTGATTAGGTCCTTTACCAGAGTCACAGATTGTTTGCATTTTAGCTCATTTGCTTTATTGTTCTATCTCTTACCTCCCAGCTCTCAGTTATCTGTAGACATAGCAATCCTACAATAATACATGCATATCAAATTGTATTTCTAAACATGGAGATTAAGTTGAAGATGATGTGATGTTTAAATGCAAAGTTTTACCCCTAAATTCTTCAATGTATACATTCTAAGAGGAAATTCTCATAAATAATCACAGAACAATTAATAACAGGAAGCTAATATTGTTATATTATTATCTAATCTGTAGTCCATCGAATGATATAAAACTCAGGATAAAAAAGCATAAGGAAAATGCAAATCAAGCTACAATGAGACATTAGAATCTTAAATTTCAAAACCTTTAAAAAGTTTCTTACATGAAAATGCCATGGAAAATACATGTATCAACTTTCTTTATTAAATTAAAAATGAGAATTAGCAGTTTAATTTTTTAATCAGTTATCAAGTACTGGTTTTGGCATAGTATGAGATAGTTTATAGTTTTTAATATTTCCACTCAAGAGAAAAGCCTATCTAAATCTGTAACGTCTCAATTTTCCCATCTGTGATTCTTCCTGTCTCATGATTGTGCATAATTAATGGATTACACTTGCTCACAGATGGAAATTTACTGAGCCTTTGATAGCTACCCAGCAACTAAGGGAGAGAGGACTTGACTGTTAGTTGACTCACTTGTATCTTCAACCAAACGGGCTGTCTGGAGTCACTAAAGTATTCTTTATGTCTTTGCTGCTATATTTACTTCACCCAAGCAAATTGATCCCAGAATAACTCCAATGTGCTTTATAGCTATAGAGGGAACTCGGGGATTCTGCGCTATTGAATGTAATGTATGAGTATAAAACATGTTTACTTTTATCAATAATGATTATACTGCTTAAGTTAAATAGTATGAAACTAAACATGTCAATTACTAAATATTCAAAATAACTTAAAAATCAAGTAAATCCTTAAAATGTTACACTTTAAGGATTTTGTAAATCTGGAATAATGCCTATTCCCAATTTAGATATTCTTTTCATTTTCGTTAAAAAAAAACTCCTCAAAAACCAAAACAAACAAAAGTTGAAACTCATAATCACTCTAGACAAACAAAACTCATAATCGGTCCAGACTTTCATAAACTTAATTTTCTTTCTTAAGATGGCTTATGCTATGGAAATTTTTGTTTCCTCTTTAGAATATGTTAGAAGCAAGTTCCCTGGCTTAAACCCAATACAAGCAGTAACTGAAAAGTCCTATTGCTGACGTCTAAAGGAATATCTTATTGTGTATAGGAAGAAAATAAAAGAAAAAATTAAGAATGGGAACAAGAACACTAATATATCAGTAGGGAATGTTTTTAAAAATTATCACCACAAAAATCAAGCAAATAAACATCCCACTTGTTTGTTTTGCAATGTATGACTAATTTCCCTGTTATGACATAAAAATATTAAATACATTTCATGTTCTGATGACACAAGCTAATCAGGACAGATTTAGAATGATGTAAACAATTAGCTATTGTTTTTAAAGTAGAGATCACAGACAAATGCCATGTGAATGTGAGACCTACTTATATGTAGAATAAAGAGAAAAAGCTTGTAAATACAGAGAACAGATTGGTGGTTGCCAGAGGTTGGGTGGGGAGGGGGCAGGAGGGAGTCAAAAGGTACAAACTTCTGGTTATAAAATGAATAAATCATACTCACGTAATACACAGCATGATGGCTACACTTAATAATACTGTATTGTATGGTTTAAAGTTGTTAAGAGAGTAGATCTTAAAATTTCATATGACAAGAAAATAAATTCTGTAATTATGTGTGGTGACTGATGGTAACTACAGTTGTGGTGATCATTTTGCCATATATACAAATATTGAATCATCATGTTGTACACCTAAAATTAATATAATATTATTATGTCAATTAGACCTCAATTTAAAAAAGTAAAGATGTTTCATATCAACACCAAGTTAGTACTGAAATAACAATAAAAGTTTAAAACAAATTAAATATATATATTTTTTCATAATTCCCCATTATTTCCCTAAAAACTTGCATTTGCCCCTAGTATTCTGGTACCTTCAATTAATCAGTCTCAATGATGTAGAATTATATAAGATGTATTAAATGTTTTGTGGGTATAAAAGAACACCTTTGTGTATTATTGTCATTACTAACTATGTCACTATTTCATGGCTAGTATGTTGCCCTCATCTGACCATGGGTTACTGAAGTGCTTCTAAAACCCCAGAAATAGTGTTTTCATTACTTGAAGAATTCAAAAGACTGATCAAACAGTAAAATTATGATTGTAAACAGTAACAAAGAAGCTAATAATCAACCTGTCAACAAATTTGTTTTCATGATTTTTCAGCTGAACAGATTATATCTAAAACTTGATCCTATAAATATTACTTAGTGAATGAAGAAAATGTTTGATTTACATGTATTATCTATGCAAAGTTCAATTATATTAAACAGTGGGTTTCAAAAATAGTATCACAAAATGGCATTTTACTTGAGATCTTTCAAAAAATCAACTTAATCATTTCATAGAGAATAGTACATTAATTTCATAACTCATCTGGAAAACAATGATTCTAAACATCTCACCTGGAAATATCTTGCAATAATTGCACATTTTATCTTAGGAAATTGGAAAATTCCACTTTAAAATATGATATTAAGAGAATTAAAAGTTGTTTTTCTCCATCAAGTACTTGTGCAATAATAATGAAAAGAACAGACAAAATTCTGGACTAACCAAGAATATGCAAATGAATTAGCAAAAGCTTTTTAAAAGCCAGATTGACATGAACATGCTGATGACTACATTCTGACTTCTAGAGATTTCATTATAATTTACATCCTCAATTTGGGCACTCACGAGCCAAGAAAGCTGTGCCATTTAGGCTTCACAGTGCCAGCTCCATAAGCAGTCTTTACAAGCACGCCCTGCACCCTTCACATGCTAATTGTGCTCATGCGTACGAGGTACCTAAATTTTCTACACCTAAACAAAGTGGACAAATAAAATCGGTCCTAATGCGAGTAATAATTTAAAGTTCAATTCTAAAACTAATCAAGTCCATTTTATGTAAATCATAATTTTTCCTAACTTACCTCATAAAATTTTTTGTTAATTATAGAGGATGATATATGACTGATAAATACAGGCTATTAGGAGTAACAAAAGAAAAGAAAATTAACCCTTTTAAGAAATATGAGATGTACTTTAAATAAAATACTGAATTTGTGTTTTCAAAAACCCTATGAAATATTAACAATAACTGAAATATAAAATATCCCAGCTACTATTTACACAGCTCTTACAGTGTTTACTAAGTATTTATGCATTGTTATAATAAATCTTTACAACAAAACTATTAGGCAGATATTACTATTCACATTTTAAAGTTCAAAAAATGCCCTGTACATCAGAGAGTTCATATTGTGTGTCAAATCTAATTCAGCTCATATGTCATGAAGCAACGATTCCAAGCTTTTTCTGTTTGGATCCAAAGTATTTGAAAAAATTTCTTTTTCTTGCAACTTATTTTTTCATTTAAAAAGGTTTTACATTTTATGTAATTTTTCTGTTTTCAGCAGAATATATTTGGCATAATCTTCATTTACCATCTCTGGATTTAGGATAAGTAGCCTATTTCTCACGTGTCTTTCTCCAAAGAATTTAGGAGAGAAAGTCTTTTTCTTACATGTGCTTCTCCCAAGTTTTAGGGCCGCTGATGGTCCTTCCTTGTTTTCACACACACCCCCTCCCCAATCCTGTCCTTAAGAACACGGTCACAGCAGAGGTTGTTTCCACCATAACAATGTGGCTGGCTACAATGTCCAATCTTTTGCTAAATCCCTGTGCTTAAAAGGGGGTAAGCTAATGTTCTCATCTTCTTTGTGCATGGAGAAAGCATTGGGCTAAGAGAGGTAGATTGTGTGATCTATTGAAATGTTTCTCAACTAACTGTCAGGCATTCTTAACTTCGTCGAAGCTCGGCGTTGGACATGCTGAGAAACTTTCCAAAGGGAGGAGGAAGTCAAAGTTCTCAGACCCCAGTTGCCCCGAATCTGAATCGCATGTAAAATACCAAGTAGCTTGGTAAAAGACTGACGAAGCTTTTAAAAAGTCCCTTTTTTATTTTACCCTTGTAATAACTGTAATAGACTTTTTTAAAAAGGCTTCTAATAAAATCACTGAATTTATTCCAACATTAAAATAAATTATTTGATTTCCCTTTAATCCTAGCATCTTGTTCTGCAAATACATAAGCACACATTCTAACCATTATATTAAACAGCCTATAATATAAGAGAAAAATGATCAGGCAATTCATGTGCAGTTATGCCAAGAAACTTTGGACAACCCTGGAAAGAAGAGAAAGAAAATCATTGGCTGTTTCTCAGTTACAATGTTTCCTTAATCTGGAAACCTATGTACTTGGGAATTTGTCAGTAGCCAAGCATGATGAAACAAAGATAATTCTGTCTATTTGTCATGGAATCACTTAGGTAAGTTATAACAAGGAAAAAAAAACTAGCCATGAAATCTTCTGTGGTCATAAATCTCATAATTGTGTTATGAAAAGTTCTTCAGGCTTTATATTTTGTAATATCTTATAAAACTAAGCACAGGAGGACCATCTGTACAAATACCGAGACTCAGGAGACTTGAAATGACCCTGTCTTTGACAACCACTACAATTTTTAAGTAAAATGTAGTTTTCAATGATATGCTGGCAAAATATTAAGTTATTTTCAGACAAGAGAAATAAAATAAGCAAAACCATGAAGTCACCAATGAAGTCACCTTAAGAAAGGCCATCAGCTACCTTTGTTCTGAGGGCATCTGCAAAATGAATGAAATGGAAATGTGGTGTTTAAGTCTCACAGGACGTGGAGAAGAGGAGACAAAACTCAGGGTTGAGGTGGCAAATGTGATAGAAGTCCTACCTCTGTAAACCCGTGATCCCAAACAACCCTCGGCCAACGCAGGATAAAACACAACTACCGCATCGGAGATGAGGCCAAGAAAACTCAAGTGTAAACTTAGGTTCTGGGTGGTAAATAAGGTACTTTGCTGAGATTTTAGGACTATAAGTACACACAAAACCAAGGCTCACAAAGGTCAAGCTGAGAATTCATTTACCAAATTAAAACATACATTTATTTTTATTTTTTTTGAAGCAAAGCCTGTTTGGATTTGATGCAAATTCAAAGAAGCTTTAAAGGACACACCTCAGAAACATAGGTATACATCAAGCAAATAGTAAATGAACAGTTACAGACCTATTGGGAGAGGTAGCCTGCCGTGACCTTAAGCATCCCTGCACATGTTTTGAGTGTGCCAGACTGCGTGGGTTATATGTCCCCTTACACAGAGCAGTTCCTGTAGCTACAGGTGCACCTAGGTACGTCAAGGCGGCCATACTAGAACTACTCTGTTGGTGCTTACTCCCTAGACACAAGAGTGAGGAGGAGGTCCTGGGCCTGATAATTTGCTGGTTGTAGGATGTTTGCTGCTTGCTCAGAGAGTGCTGAGCCCTTGGCCTTGATACCAGATAAATGATGCAAACCGCAGCATGTGCAGGCATTGACTTATTCTAGGTCATGTTGCCATGGAGAAGTTGGGCTGAAAGGTACCAGCATAGAACACAATGATAACGGGACGGACTGTATGTAATGGTCCTTTGTTTCTTACAAGGGGTCTTTCAGCATTCATAACATTGTGACAAGCTGTTCAGTTAGCTTACAAGTAAGGAAAAACCTCAGACCCCTTCACAGTTATTGGCAGTCATCTTAATGCTGATGACTGGAAGTGGAATAGTTTCAAAAACTAAACTGTACTTGAACAACAATTAAAAAAAAAAAAAACTAAACTCAGCTGTTGTGTACAGAGGACGCTTTCTGATGATAAGGTCTCCCGACATGGCCCAATCACATAACCGCTAATTCGCCCATTCCCTAAAAGGTCATCTTAAAGTGTGATGCCATAGGAATGGACCCATCTTAAAACAGTGTCTATAGTTCAAATAACTTTGTTCCTAGAACTAGGAAGTAATCATCAATAGATTCAGTGGATTAATAGTGTCTGTGATTTGTTTTGACCTTTAAGTTATTAAAAGACAAAAAATTTTACTTTGTATAACATGCATTTGATATACTATATACTGCTTGAAATATTTTTTAGTAAAAGTTGGTCACGCATGCATTCATGTATATCAATAGCTACACAGAGAAAAGAGTCTATTGGTACAGTGAATTAGTTTATTATTAATTGATTGCTTTATGTATGAAAATAACACTAGTTTATCACCAAAAAAGTATGGAAATAATTTTGTTCATAAGCAAAATCATTTTAAGGTAATATTGATTTTTATTGTTTTATTATGTTACTCTCCTTCAATATCTTTTGAACCAATAAACAATAATTTATTCTAGGATTTATTATTTCAATATAAAACCAAGTATAGCAAACAGATTGTTTCATTTGTACTCATTAGGGCAATTTTAACACTATACTGATGCTTCTAGGTAGCAATTTCATACCACTGATAATGAAAGGCCAAAATTAAGTAACAGAAGGATTTTAATTTATAATTAGAAGGTAAATGAGCAAAAGTTTACAAATCATTAAAGTTTTTATTTAATTCCTTTTAAAATTTATCTCAGGCTTAGTTTCTGGATTTCAGTGAGTTTCAACTTTATGTTCTATCTATTGAAATATTATTATAGAAGATATGTATTATCATTTTTAATAGTTATACTGAAATATATTGCAGTGTGAGACTGAATCCAGCTAAGCAGTAAAACAGTGAACCGAATGAACTATTTGGTTCTCAGAGTAATGACAGTTCATAGATCATTCACCATAATTACCAAGTGACAAAGAGAAATTAAAGTGATTTCAAACTAAGCAATCATATGCTAGACTTGGAAGAGGTTATTAGCACTATATATTGGAAGAAAAACAGAAAAAAAAGGAAAATTCAATACAATTTTACAAGTATAATTTCTATAAGCTAGTAAAGTTTTATGAAAAAGAAGTATTTACTGATTTGCCTTTGTATGTTATTACTGACTATAATATTCAACATTACATCATGAATTTAAATGCAAGCAAAGGAAATATGACAAGTGGTGCATTCTCTCCCATTTAAGAAATATACCTGTATTTCTCTCTTTTGTTTAGAACTTGAAAGCACTGAGTAATGGCTTGTCCATGAATTATTCAGTGGGCACTCTGCAAAATTTAGAGACGCCTTTTTACAATGATATCCCTGGGAATGTCCTCCTCTTTGTCCTGCTCACTGCCTACTTTCAAAAACTGACCGCCGTTTGGTGCACAGCAACCACTCCATTGCAAAAACAGCATTGAGTACACGAAAGCATTGATTTATGTTGTAATCTCTGCTTGTTAATAAGGCATGATTAGTGGTGAGAAGAAAATATAAACTACACAGTACAAATGAGGGAAATGAGAACTAAGGAAGGCCGGTGATCTCCGGCCACTCCTCCCATATTTCTCATTTCTCCTGACCTCTGCCCCCCTCCCCCAGGCACCTAGCAAAGCTTTCTTCTTGAGAAGCTGCACGTCTCAGGCGGGGACTATGGCAGGAGGCTTCCTATTGGTCCACCTACAATGTTTTCTTGTTAGAAGTTGCAGACCGCATAATATGGTTTCAAAGCCAAATATGTTAAATAATAAGTAGATTCTCTGATAAAAAATATGCTAGTATTTTCAAAAGGTGCATCCATTATTACCCTTGAGTATAGATAGTTCATTACAAATTCTCCACATTTTCAATCCTTGAAGATGCTCATCTTAATCAAAATGATTAAACCCTGGTTAAATGATTTAACCCTGATCAAAATCCAGGGTTTCTCCTGATTTGTATAAGAAATACCCTATTCTTCCCAGCATCACTTATAGTTAAATTTTAACCAGCTAGTTCATTCAGCTCTAATCTCCTTCTACTCTGGACCCAAACTGGCCAACTAAGGGAAGTGTCTTTGGTAGTTAGCTTCTCTACCCACCAAACTTTTTCTTTTACTAGCATTTTTAATACTGTCATGTATTTTGTATTCCATCTTGACTTCATCTTTATGCAAGATTATAAATATGTCTTGCCCGCAATATAACAATTATATAGTTTATTTATAATTGTCAACAATTATATGAACAGAAGTTATAATCTTAATTTCTTTGAAAAGTGATTTACATATTCCTATTGTGTATCTTTTTATTGCTTTGGGAACTTAATATCAACTATTTCTCTAAATTTCTAGTCCACATGTTTTAGTTTCAATAGTTACTAATGTATGAATTGAATTTCCTCTGAATTCCATTTGCTCGTTGCAGACTTATATCAGTTTTCAGGATCAATAAAGAAGTATTTCTGTAGTATATTAACCAGTTTCCTTCACCTAGCTATTTAGTAAAATGTATGTGTAATGATATTTCTAAAGCATTGTTTTCTTTAAATCGACTAAGTCTATTAAATAAATCCATGTTGCTTACCTAGTCAATGTATGCTTTATGCATGCTCCCCCTCTATACATTCTCCTTCACCTACCAACATTCAACGTGCACAGAAACATCCATCTCTTCCATTCATTGGGTTTTCATGAGCGTTGTTGAAGCATGACAGTATATTGCTCTTATTATAAGAAAATTGAAATGCAATCACGCTTACATATCAGCATTCTGATTTCTTTTACTTATGTGCATTTTAATTTTTACTTTGTGTATATTCCTTAGCATTTTTCTTTGCAAATTCCTTCACATGCCTAAACCTTGCTTATCATTCTAGACAAAGCTTATGTGGTACCGTTCATTCCCCAAAAGATTAGATTAGACATCTTCTCTTTCTACTTCCATATCATTCATGGATGTTTCCCTACTTATCTTTATAATGTTTCCTGATAGTATATTTCTTGGCTTATTTTTCCTGCTAGAATTAATCTTCTAATCACGGGGTACATGGTTTCATTTGTTTCATTAAGCCCGCTACTTCATATGAATTAAAGAAATGTTTGTTGAATATAGCAACCGGTGGAATAAGAAAATTTGTAGTAGAAACCTGGTCCCACTACTTACAAACTGTGTTACCTTTGGCAAGTTATAGTATACTTTGGTATCTTCATTATTCTCATCTTCCACATAAAAATTATTTGATTTACCCAAATTGCTGTAAGCATGAGAAATAATACAAGTAAAATGCACAGAATATTAAAACAAATTTTATAATGATTATTAGCTATAGTAGCTAATAGTAGTAATAATTATAAATATCCCCCTACCTAATACCTTAGAAAGTCAAAAATAGTGTAAGGATTAGTAAATAGTTAGAAGTTTGAAATTGGATTGGGCTAAATGAATAAAAAAATTCTATCTATTTACATCCAATCCAACTTAAAATAGTACAGACAGGACAGAGACTTATATAGGCAGAATGTAGCATTTTTTAATGTAGAGGTGGGAAAATTTTCATTAATATGTGTTAAATATTCACCATGTAACAGGCTCTGAGCTACATGCTGGAAAATGTGATGAATTGGGGTTAGGGAGGCCAGAGTTACCTGATTGCAGTCACAAGCCATTGGAAAAAGATAGACATCAAATAATGGCATATTGCTACTTAAGTGTAATTATGCTTAATGATATGAAGGAGAAGGGAGCAATTTTACAACAGATGATAAAAGGGAAATCGATCCTAATCAGCAGGGTCCAAGAACTCTTTCCTTGAGGAACATAAGCTGGAAGGTGAGCTTTGAGGGGAGCTGGCTGGATGAACGGGGAGCACTGCCTCCATCTGGTGGGAACAGTGCTGGGAGGCAGTCCCACCTTTAGAAAAGCAATGACTCCAGACTTAGAATGCTCTCCTAAAAATTGTGTAAGCTCTGGGGGGGCTGTAGGGTCTCCAGTGTGGGCTGTAGGGTCTCCAGGATCTGTGTCTCTTCCCATGGCATACCCTCTGACTTTCTTAGTCATGGGTCACCCAGATGTCCCAAAGAACTGTGGCTCTCCTGCCTACGAGGTTGGTCCAGTGGCCTGTGGTTGGTCCAGGTTCTAAGAGGCAGTCTGGTGAGCAATTACTCGGTTGGCCTGGGCAAAAGTTCTTTCATGGAATGATGGTGTGACAATGAGTACCAAATAGTGCTGGATGGCTAGTTTGGGGTGGCTCAAATTGTATACATAGATAAGAATCCCCCCCCAAAAATATTTTCTTGTACACACCCTAGGGAGAACCCTGTGCAGAGGTCCAGAGGTGGCAGGTGGTTTGGTGCATTGGTGGAACTCGAGTCAAGTGTGGTCGGAACATGATATTAAAAAGGTCAACAATGTATAAAAGAATTAGGGATTGGGAGTATTTATACCAATCTATTTTTTCTGATGAAATACCAAGTGCAGTTTGATTAAGGACTTAAATGCTTTTCACGAGAAGTTAACCATAGTCATTTACATTTCTAAGTTTTAAAATAGAGACTGAAATGCCCAAATTCATCCTTCTGCACTGTAATAAAAAAGGTTTACAATCTTGGAAATGGCTAAATCTTTATGAAAATACACTGAGATAATTTTAATTTAAAAAAGATGTTGGAAGAATACTGGAACACTTCAAAATGACCAAGAAGGCTGCCGTAATGGTACCCTGATCCGGATGAAGCTAAGCAAGCCTGTTCCCTACTCTCCATCTGCTCCAGATGCCCCTTTCCTTAGAGCATTTATTTTGGATAGCTTGTATTATAATTTCTTTCTCTGGTCCTTAGATATGCAAATCTTCTCCCAGCTTCAGGCCAGCTTTACAATCCAGGGAAATCTTTCTCCAGGACCTGGGAGCTGTCCCTTTGAAATGTCATTATCAATGACGATAGTGCCCCTCTCCTACTTTTTGTAAAAGGGTAAAGTCCTAACATCAGCAGCAACCTTGCTCCAAGTTGTAAAAGCTTCTCTTGTTATGAAGATATGAGAAATTTTACTTTTTTATTGGGTAAAGTAAATTAGCAAACACAGATGGCCTATGATTTCCCTCTCACTCCAACCTCGCTATGGAAATCAGCATGGAGGTGCCTCACAAAATTAAAAAGAGAATGATCACATCATTCAGCAATCTCTATCACCTTTTGTGTCAGCAGAGAGGATCCTGAGTTCTGGCTTCCTTCCCTTAATGCAATAATCTTGAATCAATAAATATTCGTTCCTGCCTGTTTAACATTGTTCAATGCAACACTGTCTGAGTGGCATTTTTGGAACATGATTTTCAAGAGTGTTCTATTATTGAAAGACTAAATTGAGTAATTTCCGTCTCTAATGAATAGGTGATGGTATTTAATTCAGTTGAATTGAAACTTGCTTAACAGATTTCTACTTTTTAATAGCTTGATTAAAAAATAAAATTTTAAAACCTAATTTTATATCCTACTTATCTTGTCTGGTTTCTAAAGAAGAGATAGAAAGAGATATAGAGAGAAGGAAGTAGAAAAAGAGAGAGAAAGAGAAAGCAGCAGTCAACACAGTCCACTATTTTCATGAATGTGTGGTATCAACGTGTCTGTGATGTTGTGTCCTTTATGGTACTACCTTAACAATGACATTTTCCCCAAATAAAAAATGTGAGTATTCTTAATAATAAATATAAAAGTCATACTGTCTTTATTTTTTGGTAACCATTTAGCCTTCCGTCAACATACCCTTTTATGAATTCATGATGTGTTAGTTACTGCTTCCAATTTTAAATTCTGGCAGAAATTGTTGTGCGTGGAGCATGCATATATTTGAGATGAGGGTGTGAGCCGTCAGTTGTCAGTTATAAGTTGACCTCAATTTAGGAGGCACATTATTTTTAACTTTAAAATTTCCATGGTGAATGACAGGTCATTTACATGTGTAATTTTATTTATAGGGCTTCAACACCAATTTTCATTTTTGATTTTTGATAACACATGCTATAAGAAACAAGGGCTTTGAGGACTGTTTTCCCATATTTTTATATTTTTGAGAAACTTCTAGTTGTGAGTTTATCCCAGAATTTTAAAGAGTTAAAAAAAAACCCAATGCATTCTTACTACTTCTCTCTTACTCCATAAATTCAATTGCTTCCTTATTATTCACATCAGTCATCTTTCTCCTTTAGCCAACATGCCAAGAAAAAGGGAAACTTATGGAGATCATCATGTGCAATATTATTTGCACACTAAGTGGAACATAGCAAGTAGTGTTAGGTAAGTAAACATGTGTTTAGTCTACCGAAAGCATTAATTTGCTTCTTTAAGAACAGTATCTGAGAAGATCATTACCTTGGTCAGAATTAATTTTTTTATATATTATGAACTTAGTCTCAAATAGTGATTTTTTATTACAAAACGTGTGATTTGGTAAACATAAATCATTTCATAGTGATTTTGGAAAACCTTGAAATTATGTACACTATTATATTTTAAGAAGACTTAAAATTACATGTTTGAGTTTAAATGTGTGTATCTTCTTTTGAACATTAAAATGTTGCCTCCTATCAATTTTTTTTCTTATATTGAGTTACATTTGGATAAAATGGCTGCTTACAGCAATCCATACGTGTCCAGGTATCTCCTGCCAGAAATCCTGCTGCTTTAGTTGGGAGGACCCCACTGCTGGGACAGGCTGTTTCTGAGAATTTAGAGAAAAAGTCATCCCCAAAGGTCCCTGATATACATTCCTAAGAAATCAGTAAAAATACCTTCATTTGGCTCTAGAGTAAACTTTATTGCCCCTAACTAAAGCGAGGTCAGATTAATGCGATGCCTCTGCCTTCAGGCGGCAGGGCTGCTCAGGCTCCTGTTTCCACTGTGCACACCAGGCCATTGGAACCGCCGTAGGACTGCGAGACTGCTCCCTGTAGAGCACTTCCAACCTGGGAGACAGGCTGCAGGGAAGTCACATGACCCATCATGTTCAAAATAAAGGAAAACATTCAATACAGTTTAAATTTCAGAGCTGTGTATTATTGATTTGTGCAATATTCTGTTCCGTGTAAAACTTTGATGAAAAGTTAAAAAAAATTACTATGTAAGATTGGGAGCCATTACATATCGATTAAAGTCTTGATTTACTGAGAAAATATAGTAATGCATACCTACCTATGTCTACCTAATAATTCAAACTATAAAGCAAATTGTTAATGTAGAAAATGGAAATCAGAAAATACATTTTCATAAAGTTTTAACATATCTCTTAGCCATTCATAGACAAATTATCTTCCAATAAAACAAAACAAAAACAATTATATAAAAAACTTTGGGACAGGCAATTTGACATAGAATATTTGTCTCAACAACGGCAGGCTGTGCGTTTTCATCACGTCATCTTGAGGGGGTTTTATCAAAAGTAACATATCTGATAAAAATATCAACATATCTATATCACTGGTCAGAATGTAAACACCTAAGAAATTTAAAAAATCAATCACTTCAAAATTAACAAATAGACCTCTCAGTATTTATAAGTTAAATGAGTCATAATGAAATTAAGTATGTAGAATTTGCTATTAAAAAAGTATATATAAAGGGTGTGAGATACACATTAAACAGAGATTTGAGGAAACTTTAAATATTAATTGAGAAATTAATTAATTTGTTTTGATTCAGAAATCTATATTATGATCTCAATCTTGGGCATATGGAAAGGAGGATATAACTTGATATAAAAATGGCTAAGTGCTTAGAGAGGCAGGAAGAAAATGGATGGGATATTTTGAGGTAAAGATTGATGAATGAGTATTGTATAACTACAATTCCCCCCTCCTCCACCCTGACAAATGAAAAGATTAGCTAAGCGGTATGGGTAACAGTAGTTGATAGTGAGGTTATTAACATAACAATATCTGAAGAACACATACTATGTGCCAAGCACTTTCTTAACAAACTTTTTTAAATCAACTCACAAAGTCCACATACCTGTGGGTTTGCTGAATGTATCCCCAGGAGAC
Organism: Desmodus rotundus; assembly: GCF_022682495.2. Taxonomy (NCBI): domain Eukaryota; kingdom Metazoa; phylum Chordata; class Mammalia; order Chiroptera; family Phyllostomidae; genus Desmodus; species Desmodus rotundus. Next base: position 10,118,937 of record NC_071395.1, read on the forward strand.
AAACACAGAAAAAGCACAAGTAACAGAAGCAATTATCGTGGTGTAATACAGCTAGTAGGGAGCAAAGTAGAATTTGAATCCTAACATTTGCATTGTTATCTGGAGTCACAGTGAGAAACTGACTTTCTGTCCAAAAGTGAAATATTCTACAGGGTAATTCATGGAAATGAAGAAGCCTACATTTTATATGAGTCAGGATTACATAAAAATTATCTTTTGTACCATTTTTTTGTAAATTTAATGATTTTATTTTGAGAACATCAAGAGTAGGTACTGAATAGGTAGCTGGATCTTTCTGGGAACAACAGAAATCTGTACCTAATGTGGACTTATCTCTATGTCAGAATATGTATTCCTAAGTCAAGATAGGTACCTTTTTAGTGGATACATAAAACTTAAAAATACTACGAATATGAAGTATGGCTTTTTTACCAAAAGTGCTTGTGGTTATAGTGCTTTTATGAATATCACTGTCCATGACTAACCAGAACATGTCATTTTTAAACATAGAAGAAGATACTATAGCTGAGAAAAATGAGAATGTGTGGGCATAAGCCCAGGAAGATGAGAACCAATGATTTATTTGTCCCATCAGTGGCTTGGAAGTTAAAAGTCTTATGGGAAAAAGAAGCTAAAGCCAAGCCTGAAGTGGATATAAATGGAGAAATTAAGAATGCCAGTCCCTCACTCTAGCTATTTAAAACACTACTGAATGTAGGTTTTAAACAAATCATAGTTAGGGCTAGAAAACTGACCATTTGGGAATTTTATTTTTTTTAAAGTGATGAAGGATGGTGATGAAAGGACCAGTATGTGTAAGTTTCACTATAATGTTGAACATTCAGACTCTACATTTTAAAAACGTGGCTTTCTAAGACCCAAGCCCACATACTCTGACTTTATCAGTCATCAAGCAATGCCCAGAATACTCGCTTCTAGTTCAGCAAGGATTGCTCTATCTATCCCTGCGCTGGCAACATCCTTCGAAGCTGTTTAAGAGAATAACAGCGCTCTCAGATAATGTCACCAGATTGTCATTTATTCTTTCACTCAACTAACATCTGAGTTCCTGTTTTGTGCTATACTCTTTCGGTTCTAAGTCCAGCATATCAAGGTGTGTAAGAGGAGGAAAAAAAATGTTCCTGAGAAAGTTCACTTTTTGTTAGGGACTGAATGTTTGTGTGCTACTCCCCCATTCATATGTAAACACCCTACCCCTCAATGTCATGATTATTAGGAGATGAGGTGTTTGGTAGGGAATAAGGATTGGGTTAAGTCATGGCGGTGGAGTCTTCATATATGGAACCAGTGCCTTTCTAAGAGTCACGCGAGAGCTTGCTGATTCTTTCTGCTCTCGACCTTGTGAGGATATAAGAAGCCAGTGGTCTGCAACCCAGAAGAGGGCTCTCACCAAACCCTGACCATGCTGGCACTCCGATCTCATATTTCCCACCTCCAGAATTATGAAAATACATTTCTGTTGTTTAGAAGCCATCCAGTCTATGGTGCCTACGGTATGGTACTTTGTGATGGAATTTTGTTGGAGCAGCTGGAACTAAGACACATTCCAGCATCATTGGGCTTTATCCATCAGCAGAGGTGATTTCTCTCCTGTTGTATCTGATGTTAGAAATGGTCGGCCCTACCTTCATCACTTATTGTGTGACTATGTGGTTGTGTCAACTGTGACAGTTATGCCTTGTGATAAGCCAACTAAAAAAATCAGTCAAATTAAATAATAATTTGGCCATCATGATTATTGTGTTGATTTAGCTCTTTCATTTAGTCTGAACTCTACAAATGGTAGTTGTATCAGTGTTTCTTGACTTTATACTATAAATCTGAGGACATTTAAGTATAGAAGGGAATGATGATGAAGCTACAGTGATTCAAGTTAGGACTACGCAGAAGTGGATGGGGTAGACAAAGCACAGTGATCTTTCTGTGTTTATGCAAGTCTGCAGGGGGCATTCTGTGCACTGACCAATTCAACAGTCTTGCCACGTATCGAGTCCACTTTGAGTCTAGCTTCTCCTATTAATTAAAACATGTCAGAATCATCAGACTTATTTTTAGGAAACAAAACTACTCTAGCTACTTGAAACATAAATGGATTTAGATTCTTCCAAATTCATTGAAAGGGATGGAGAACTGGTTCACAGCCAGGCTCAACAATTGTCCCTTCAACAGCCCTGCAGCCCTGGCCTCCCGTGAGCGTGGACCTAACAGGTCACATGGGAGTCGGTGCACCCCTGGCACTGCTGACTCCAGTGCATGTCACAAGTTGTGACCCTCAGGTCTGGAAGCTGTCTTCTCCTGAACACCTCTCAATCAATACTCACCGAACTAATAATGACTGGACACCAAAACTCTGCTGTGGAAACCCCCCAGGACTCCAGACCCCTGTTAGCCAACAGGAAACAGGCAAAACCAAAGGAGGAAGCCTCTGCCCCAATTCCACCTTCCGAATCTTTTGCAAATGCATCGAACCAGGAAAGCCTATTTGGTATCCAGAGCCTATGACTCTCCAGTGTCTACAGCATCCCGAATTTGAAATGGATGCATAGTGCCAATTATTGTGACCTTAACAATTCCAGCATGGAAAGCAACTTGGAGAAGGTCTTTGTTGATTAAAAATTGTTCAACACAAATGGTAAAAGGAAATATTCCTAGGGATAATTTACTCTGTATGATTAATAGACATCACTGCTTACTAGGATTTTTTGCTGCTAGCAGATAAGCATTTTTAAAAATACCTTAGTTAAATATGTTCACATTATCCTTTGAATACCACTTGTATTGAGGTTTTTAAATGACTTAGCATAAATTAATCTCCAATTAGCAGATTAATATATATGTATATGTATATATATTTTATGGATCTTTATTTCCCCAAGCCTTGCTTGTCATAATTGGATTAAGAGATTTGACAATTTACTTCAAATATGCCAACTGCTTTAAAATACAACAGAAGCTCAAAACCATGTTCCATGAATAATAAATTTTCTGAATGAAGAAAATTGAAATGATATTCCTAAAATATGATTTATCCAAGTCTTACTGTGTTCTTTGGTAGAACTATGCTAATGACTACACATCAAGATTAAAGTATAATTTTCTTAAACTACACAGTGTGAAGTCTATGTCCTTGTTCATAATAACAATTATAATTAGACTATCATTATCACAATAAAAGCTGAGCTATATCTTGATTCTTGGTTCTAGCTATGCAGATTTTTATGCATTTTAACATTTATACACAGTCGTGTCTCCAGGCTACTTTTCCATTGTCTGTAATGCTAAAATTAACTTTGAGATGCTTTTAAAAATAAATAATATAAATATTTATGTACTGTTCTGTCCAGGATTACTTTGTTCTTGGAAAATAGATTACAAAGCAGGTAAGGTGAAGGAGACACAGCATTAAGCGTGTCAAGTGGTAAATACATAGGTGTGAAGATCATCCTAAATGATGGTATGCATGGTAGCAAAATCCAGTGATATAGAAAGCTTTGGAAGACAGCCAGTGTTGGCTGGGGACAGAATAATAAGCAAGAGGATTTAAAAATACTCTAATAGCATGATTAAGAAGACAAATTTATACAACTAAATCTCAGAGGCCAAATCCAGACTAGAAATAAAAAATATTAGTGATTTGATGTTGGTAAATATTGCAACTCCAACAGTTTATATTTTCTTTAGTGAACACATGAGTAAGTACACAGAGAAAAGGACCTACAACCAATCATGGAATTGTTCCTCTATTTAATAGCCAAGCAGAGGAGAGAGAGAATACAAAGTAGATGGAGAAGGTAGGAGAGAAAGCAGTAAAATATGGCAACACAAAATTCAAAAACAGTATTTTGAAAAATAATAGTGGACAACAGTTTTAAATGTACTTGTAAGTTAAAATAAGTTTAAGAATAGTAAACATATCTTGACTTTAGTGACACTGATGTTATTGGCCAAAGAGGAGTTTGGTTGGCATGCTGTGAGTAGAAGCTGGGAAGTAGGTTGAGTTGAATGTGCAGTATATAAAGGAAAGAAAAAGGTAAGGGTGTGTGTGTGTGTGTGTGTATACATGTGTGTGTGTTCAAATCTGATTGTAGATCAAGGATAGCGCACAACAATTTATTAGGGAAGCAACATTTCCTCTTTTCTTTTTTTTATTATTTAATTTATTGGGGCAACTAATTCCCCTTTTCTAACAGAAGAGAGGAAGGGCAGGAGAGGGATGTTTGACACAGATCTCATTGTCTAGAACTTGAAAGCTGTAGAACATCCTACCTGATGGCCTCTATTTCCTCTTTGATACAAATTGTAGTTAACTTACTGAGATCAGTGAGTTTCTTCGAGAATTTGACCATGATGGCAGATGGATGAGGTGTCAGAGATAAGAGAAATTCCACTAAGAGGCCATAGTTTGGGATGGATAAACCATATATTCCATGTACCACACACAGTGGTGCTAAACTGTGACCAGAATAGGAAAACTTCAGACTAATTATCACAATATTTGGTTCAACTCAGGATAACAAGTTCAACAATTGTCAGCAATTAGGAAGGGGAGGGGATGGCATACAAATGGCATGGATCATGAAAGAAAAGGCCCTTGATCAATGCTTGTTACTAGAGTCCTCCTCAAAAATACTGCATGCAAATATCAGAGCCGTGGAGTTTGTTAGGCAAGGGGCCCATTAGACAGGAACTATCAACAGATTAAGTACCCTGTTGCAGTTGGGGAAGCAGTAACTCTTTCCATTTGAAACTATGCTTGGTAAAATGATAAAAGTATGTGGCTCTTCCATGAAAGCTTATAGGCCTAATGTACCTATATTTAAATTTAGAGGGATCTGTGTTTGCAATAAAGACATTTAGCAAATACAAGAATGATGCCTAGAAAGGAAATATAGATTTTACATAAAATTAGCACATGGAACTAATTTTAATAAAATTAAGGATTATCTGACTACATTTCTGTGAGAATTGCATTGTCAAAACATCCACAGACCAGAGAAAAGGAGACTATGAATATTTGGGACTTAAAAATACCCTAGTGCCAAAACAGCAATAGGCAAGAGGTAAACTGAAAAATAATAAAAAACAAAACAACTGCTGAGCTCCCAAGATGGTCACCTTCCCTGATTTCCTCATAACAGGAAGACGAGAACAGAAACAAACAAACAAACAAACAAACAAAAAACTCCAAGAGGCAGGAGATATGGGAACGAATAACAGAACATCTACATTTGGGGGCCCAAATTGAACATATTAAAAAATTTGTTCGGCCAGAATTTCTCTTGCATATCAAGCATGCTTTGAGTTGCTCTTTATCTGAACTCTCTATAAATGAGGGAACTGATGAAAAGGTATAAAAACACCTTGAAAACAGGAAAAAAATCAAGAAAATAGAGAGGCTCAGGTCTGAATGAAGAAGTAGGGAGATGGGCATGTTGTGCTGAACTCAGTCTGTCTGAGGTTAGAAGTCAGCCTACATTCAGCGGAATATCTGATTGCTTTCCTTAGGTTCCAATTACCACCACCTGGTGATTCCCCTTTCTTCTCTCACCTGATAATACTTCTCTGAATTAGTTAGAGCAGGTGTTGTTTCCCTTAATAGCACGGAGCTAGAGCAATCACCCTGATGCGCCCATCTATAGCGATGACTCTGATAATTTAAACGAAGGCTGTGCTCTGATTATAGTTGAGTCTGGATAGAATTAAGTCAGATTGCATATATAGGTATATGCATATATGTATATGCATATATAGACACACACATGTGATATTTTTTTAAATGACGCATCCAAAATACCCTACTGGTTTCACTATATCTGGCTATACATCTCTTTTTAAGATTTTATTTATTTTTTTTTAGAGAGAGGGGGAAGGGAGAAACACCAATGTGTGAGATAAACATGATTTACATGCCCCTAACCAAGGCTCACAACCCAGGCATGCTCCCTGACTGGGAATCAAACCTGTGACCTTCCAGTTCACAGGCCAGTGCTCAATCCACTGAGCCACACTAGCCAGGGCTATATCTGGCTATATTTTAAAAATTTGAATGGACAGAAGATGTAGTTTAGGATTGAAGAGGTGTTTGTGATAGTAGGAACATTAATAATAGGCTAATTTATTTCCTAATTCTTTAAAAGTATGAGCTAAGGGTTGAATGCACATAGATGGTTAAGAAACCATCCCTGACCATAAGGAGCTTCCAGTTTAGATTTAAATGAGGACATTTAAGAAAAAAGATGTGGTGTGACAGAATTAAACAAGAAGGGCTGTTTACCAATCTTAGTGTAAAAAAAGGAGTCCTTAATGGTTTTCTGGAAGAAATAAGTGGTGGGGAATCAGAACAGTTATACGGATCCATGTGAACAGAAGTGAAGAGAAGGTCACGCACGGTGAACAGAAGCATGAAAGATTAAGGATCAGCTATTATCTCAGACTAACTCAAAAATAGGTCATGATGAATGTATAGAGCCAGGTAGAAGTAAGAAAGAAGGGGCCCTGATGATTTCTAAAACGTATTTGCTTTATCTTGAAGGGTTTAGGAAAATAGTAAAAGATTGTAAATAAAATAGAAATTGATCACATTTATAATTATTATGTCCAGCAGCTTGAGGGCACTTTGGGATGTCTCCTGTTACTGTAGTCGGTTAGCTAGATATTAATAAAGGAAAGAGAGAAAAGGGAATTAAACATTGAGCTTAATAAACAGGGGAGCATAAGCCTGTTTGCTTCACCAGGAAGCTGCAGCTCATGTCCCAGGGGTCCACAGCGTTGCTCCACCAAGGGGATTAACACTCCTCCCTTCTCCCCTCCAGTACTGGGATCTCATGGGGAGGTGCTTGACCACAGAGGCCTGTCAGTCTGTCCTGGGGAAAGAAGGGATTGATTGGGAGGTAGACCTACCAAAAGCCCACAAAAGCTTGGGAAGTTAATTGGTTCTTTCGTAAAAGCACCTAGTCCATCCCAAAGCCAAGCTAATATAATCTCCGGGGAATAAAGAAGTTCTCTGCCTCTCCCCCTGTCTCTCTGTCTGGCTTGTGCCCTGCACTCACCCAATTCATGTGTGTGTACTCTCTGGCCTTCAGGATCATGTGACCATGTGGGTCTAGAAGATACTGGGGCCCACAGCAGATGTCGTTGCATCCAAAAAACTAAACTTTTGTATGAAGCAGAAACCCTGGACGCGGGCTTTTGTGCTGGCCTTGTTGAGGACGTGGTCGGACTTTCTCTATGGCAGGACAGATGGAGAGGGGACCCAAGGGCCGTCTTCCACACTAGGAAACCGTCTTGCCCTGTGCACAGGTCCTTGGAATGCTTTCCTCCCACTCCCAAGGAAGATCCCAATTTCAACAGACAACATAGATAGGTGTCTTATATGCCCGAGGGAGTACTCTTCTCCTCGGGTAGGTGTATGAACAATCCTGTTGATAAGTCAGAGAGTAAATATTTGGTGAAAGAACAATACCCCAATTAATAAGAGAAGGGGAATTCTGAATGTAATGTGAAACTTGTCTTTGAGGTTGGTGTCAGACTTCATTCAGTAGTTTTCTCTTAATTAAATACTAAGTGAAACTCTGATGTGCACTATGCATGGGAAGTCACCATAACATGGGAAGTGTACAAAGCTGTGGAGCTAAACAACAAAAAAGTATTTGCCTGCTCTCCAGGTTACCTTATTATCAAATTTGAAAGAAATAAGAAGTAAAAAGTTCTCTTACCTGTGATTGTAAACACAGAAGATCATTTATTTTATGCAAATTTGCCGCATATAGAAGATTGTATACACAGATAAACTTTTATTGCTAACCTTATTAGGTGCTAGGTAAGTTTTAAGGACTTCATAATTATTTACTTTACATTTTAATGGTACAGTTTAATGGTATCAAGTTGAATTTCTAAAACAATTATGCTGTTAATTATTAACACTGAAAATCATGTCTGATTTCTCAGGCATATAGATGGTAAGTGTAAACTTTGTTTCATTAAAACACAGGCATGCACCAGGAAAGGGGAGGCATTGCAGGACAGTGGCCACCTACTGTTTAGACAGAGGTCACAGACAGTGTTCATGGGCTTGGGACCAAAAAATGATAAAGCTCTTGGCAGAGAAATAAGTGCCTTAGATGGCAGACCAGTGATATCAGGGCAATGGGACATGCCTGGGTTTAAGTTCCCACTTAGAAAATGAGGAAGCCTGAGACACAGGAGCTTTCTGAATCTCTAGCCGCCTTCTTAAATGCTAGAGGCATTAGACATTTGGATCTAACATAATCCCCATCACATTAGATCTCAGCAAAAGTTAATTTAATTTCTTCAGTAGAATATGTACATTTTAAAATATTTTTGTATCCTTTGTGTTCATGTGTATATGTTCAGCCTTGATTGTGGTGAGCAGAACTTTTAAGACTGGACCCTAAACTGCCTCACTACACGTTCTGGATTAGTGGCTTTGCTTTCCACTCTATTTTCCTACGGGCTGCATGCAGAATATATGTTACGTGATGACCCAGAACTCACAAAACCATACTTCCCGTGGGAGATGTCTTCTAATATGTAACTTTGTTATCTCACCAATTATTTTTAATTTTAATTTGTTATAATCTAGTCTATTTTTTATATTTTAATTAAATATGGTTTCTGCATTCTATAAATCGCTGCTACCCTAATTTCTCAAACATTCATGGATTTCAAGGTGTACTTTGGAAGTACTGTCCTAGAAGGACCTAGGATACTTATTCATTCCCTACTTTTGTGCAATGAAAATGGTCTGGAAAACCTGAGGCCAGTATGCATTTCCGAGTCGAATATAGGTTTCGAGAGGCCATTCTGCATTAAAACTAATGGCTCTCCTATATACCCTGGGAAGATACCAGGGCCTGGCTAATAGGTGTGTCTCCTTATAACTCTACTCCTCTGTGTAAAGTCTCAGAATGTAACCACCACACAGAGAAGTAATGGAACCCGAGTTTCGTGGATCAGCACTGAGGAGGAAACTTCCTTAAGATGACAATTCTGTTTTAGGAAAGAGATTTTGCTTCTCTGAAAGCAGTCATCAACTATTAGCTGAAAAGTCATTGTCAGGTTGTCTTAAAAAATATATGCAGGTTCCTAAGATATCTGTAATTCAGAAACACGAGATCACAGCCCTGACCAAGAAGAGAGAGCGCATAGGACAGTTGAAAGAGTATGTGGGTTGCTGGTATAGGACACACATCTGAAGAATGTACTATTAAATGTCATTCACTATAAAATATTGATATAATTCATTCACCATTTAGAAACATTAAAATGAGCCTCTTTTTGAAATGTGTATATCTCAGGCATACTTAAAGCAGACTCTAGAATTTATTTTTAACATTTGATTTATCATAAAATTGAAAACATGAGGTAAAATTTTTAATCATTTGGAGGATCATGGATGTATATTTAACATTATATACATGATTGTAATCATTGCCTTGAAGGAAGCAGAATATGAACTTTCATGCTTGATAAACTAATTGTGATCAGACATAACCTGATAATTAGACACTGATTGCACCAAAAATGTGTTCTATGGCAACTTCTGAATGAATCCTTTGTGACTTTCTTTGACTTTAGCTATTGACTTGAGTGGAAAGCATGTACAGGGAATGTTAATGTTTATCTGACACTTGTTTTTAAATTAAAGACTTCGTAAAATTTTAAATTAAAATATATCTGTGAAGCCTTTGGAAACAGCATGTGTTCAAACACAATAGCCTCTGGGCAAAGAAAAATCATCCTTTGCCTGCTTGCCAGATCATATTACTGTCCAAACTTGAGTGGAGTACACGGCCCAGTTACACACTCGTGATAGCTTGCAGATGGAATGTGAAAAATTACTTAATTTTTTACCTCAGTTCATTACACTTAAAGACTCTCCTATGACAAGGTATAGAAGCTTCACTCCCATCACCTACCTGCAATGTCAACCTATTTTCTAAACACAATTATTCGCTTTACTCGCTAATGAGGTTTAGCTTGATTTTTAAGCAATTGTATTCATAATTGTTCAAACTATGTAATATCCTACTTATAGTTCTTAAAGTAGTATTTTACATAGTTTTAATAATTAAGAACACATTTCACATTTAATAGGAAAAACTATTCAGAAAGTTCTATTTGAATTTGAACAAAGGTATGACATACTTTTCCAATTATGAAATCAAGGCACCAACCATTTCCTCTTCATGGAGTGTCTTTAACATAGGGTCTATCTCTAGTAAAGAAAAGATAATCATAGTCATCACCATCATCATCCAATCTTTTCTGCCTGGCTGAGCCCCGGAAGATGTTCCTTTTGGTGGAGGAGGGCTCTCACTGGAAGTACTCTGATCATGCCTCTTCTTTTTGCCTAAAAAAAACACCTAGGGAGGCCATTGCTATAGGTATGCAGGGAGTAATGTACTTTTGACGGGTACACTTCAATTTTAGTCTTAGTTAATTAAAATATTTAGGATGGGTAAATGATGTCAACAGTGTATGGATTTGTGTATTTGCATGTGAGTGACATGATTGCTGCTGCATAACATGCTTGGTTTGTAAGCCCTCTTGCCTTCCTTCACCCCCAACCCATTCACTCAGTCATTTTTATTTCACCTTTTAAATTATCGGTTTAAAAAACATCTCCAATGATATTTCTTTTTGATTGATCAATAATTCTTAGCTGAATAACTCTTGACATACTTTACCTTGCACACAGCTTATATAAGTAAAACAGTGATATTTTCCTCACTTTCTTTTCTCTCCCTTGAGTTTGAAATGTTTGCTACCAAATAAACTCAAGGAGTTAGTGCCCCATATCCCAAGAGACCTCCCGTCTCTGCAGAACAAGGCTGTTTTCCCTTGAGTGCCACATCTGGTTGGAGAACCGACGAGTTTACCGGAGCAGAGAGCTTATCACTGTGGCAAGAGTTATCGAAACATGCAACTAAATCTTTGCTTGCAAAATGTGATCTTGACAAGTACCTGCATTCTAGCAGATTGAAAACACAATCTATCGTACAGGGTATTCTAAGCCAGGTATTAGGTCAGAAAACCAAGAAATGAAAAGGAAACAGTGAATTATATTCCAGGAAGAAGCAACTGGTTTCACCTTTATAGCTAATATTTCTCTGATTCATAAAACCCAGAAAATATGTATTAGAAATAATGAGAGACAAACTGAATGTGGAAGTAGCACAAATTTAAGTCTGTTAACATATGATTCAATGCTGGTATATTGCTGCAAGTTGTCTTTTCTTTGCTTCCTGAGATTCCAGAGGAGCAAACTGATTTTAACATGCCAGTGCCAATGATAACTCAACATAAGACAGAGAAGGAAGAAATCCACTTCACAGCGAGGGCAGAAATTCAAAACGCTCTTTGAAAGTACTTCTCTGATTGTGCCAACTGGCTAGCCATCCTCAGTGACCATATGCAGTAAGTGTGAATGTTTTTAGAAAATAATTTTCTTCTTTTGTCAGTTAGCTAAGTTGATTACTAAAAGAATAAACAATACTGTCTTATTATAGTAATTCTTTCTTTTAACACACGTAAAATTTGAGTGCCTAACTCTTTCTATAGAAAAAAAAATAGCATTCTCTTAATGCATATATAATAGGTAACATTTGTTTGTAGTGGTCAAAAACTGTGCTATATATAAATGATACCTTAATATTATTTCATTGTTCAAAGTATTGTCACCCCATATCAAAGCCTTAACCAAAATAATAAGAAGGGTGTAATCCTGGGTAGGAAACAAAATAATCTGATTTTTGACAGTCCCTTCAGTCAGAAGGAATAGGATGCCATATGTAAATCTGGATTTACATAAAGGAATGAAAGTTTCCAGAAGTGGTCAAAGGGTGGGTAAATATACCATGAATCTCTCTCACTCAATCTCTCTCTCTCCTTTTTTTCCAAGTAATCATCTAACAAATGTTATAATTAGCCTGGGCAGGTGGCTCAGTTGGTTGGAGCATTGTTCCATATACCAAAAGGTCGGGGTTCAATTCCTGGTCAGGGCAAGTGTCTAGGCTGCTGGTTTGATTCCCCAGTTGAGGTGCATAAGGGAGGCAACCAATCAATGTTTTTCTTTCTCTCCCCTCCTCTCTCTCTAAAAATCAAGAAATATATCCTCAGGTGATAATTAAATTTTGTTACACTTATAATTAATAATGTACCGGTTACAGTAGTAATAGCAATATACTGTTGGGTTTTAGCAGATAGAAACAAAACATGTGATATTTCATTCAAGTGTTTTATTTGCAGAAACGCGATTGTCTACATCAGTGGCATTCCCTTCTCTTCCCCCCCCACTCTGGACATGCACCACTATCTGCAGGCATTGCTAGTTGAGTTTAACCTGTGGTTAAACTGGAGGATGTTTATCGGCATCTAGTAGGTACAGGCCAGCTGTGCTGCTGAACATCCCAAAGTCCACAGGACATTTACTCCCAGCAAAGACTTGCCCACTCAAAACATCAGCAGTGCCGCTATGGAGAAACCCACGTCTAGACAGAAAGTCCTGAGGAATCTACAGAAATCCACTAAAACTATCAAGCAATTTTGACAAGTTTCAAGATATAAGCAAGGCCAATATACAAAATCAGTTACTCACCTATATACTACAACAAACAGATGGGAATTAAAAATGAATAAAAAGGCCTTAATAGTAGCATCCCAAAACATGAATTATGGAGAGAGAATTTTACCAAAATACGCCCAAGACCTGTACGGCAAAAACTAATACTTTCCTGGTGGAATTCAAGGAATATCTGAACCATAATTTTTTCAATATTTCCATTATTGGCCTCAATAATGGAAATATAATGAATATTTTTCACAGTTTGTCTCCCTATTGAAGTAACTCCAAATTTTTATATTTTTATATTCAAATATTTATTCATATATTCAAATATTTTATATTCATGATCAGTAAAAATAGCATTCATCTAGAATACTTGGAAAAATACAGGGTATAAAGGAAATACAATGTGCCCTTGATCCTATAATTCAAAGATGAGTGCTATTAATATAAAAGTTAATACACTTCCAATCTTTTAAGCTTATATAAAATTTAATTTTCCATGAGTCAGAAATTAAATACATTCATAAAAACTAGAAAATTACCTGGGATAATTCCCTTCTCACTTTGGAATTTAACTACGTGAAGTTAAATTCTCTTTCTGACACTATTGTGTAGCTGAGGTAAAGCCACTTAACCTCTCCCGAATGTATAGTTTACCTGTAAATTGTTTTCACTATTTAGGAACTAGCCTTAAGTTTAGTTGTAAGAACTATGTGTTTTAGTACATGCTGAGTGTAGGACTGATATTCCTGTAGTCATGTGAATTTTTTAAAAACCACACAACTTTTTGGCCAACCCAGTACTGTTTTCTTACTCCAGCATTTGAAGACATTACTACTGCTGTTTGTTTACTTTTTTTAATTAGAGGATGTTATATAATATACACATGGCTTTCCTCTTTCTTCTAAATCAGAATTTTCAGTAGGATCTGGACAATAATGGAAGTACTCTTATTCCAGTTCAGTTGTAAAAAAAGATGTTTCTGCCAGCATCCAATTTGATTGGTTGACAGTCAATCCCATTCAGTATGCTTGATCAATTTCCATGCCATAAAGATTATTAAATCTATTGAGTATCACCTACAAATGGATAGGCTACATTAAGAAGATAGGTAATCTCCAGAAATAAAAAAAAATGTATATTTTCTCTATTTTTTCCCAGCAGGAGAGATGACAATATTTAATAACTTCTCGGTATTACATGTTGATATATAGACTCAATTCACTTGGATTGTTGATCTGATCTATCAATACTGGATATGATGGAGAAATTGGTGACACAGTGAAGGCCAACTTGTCTAGTGAGATAATACAAGTTGTCCACTTAAAATGGACAGACTGGAGAAGACTTTATGGACAAACGCTATACGTTAGAGACAAAGAAAACTATGACAGATTAGATCTTTGCTAATAATACCTCACTTTTATGAGAATTTGAGGAAAATCAAAGTGGATGCATTTTGAGAAAAGTTAAAGTAAAAAATGCAAAAGTCTCTATTTTAAATAAGTACTTAGCAGAATGTACACTCTTGAGCCCAATGGAAGATGTACTTGTCTTACCCCTATGGAGAGCTGCTTGACATAACGTGAATAAAATCTAAAAATCCTCCAGTCTTTTCAGTTTCACCTCTTTCTTAGAATAATATCTAACTTGATATGATTCTTGAAATAACAATTGGATTTTTTCAGTAAAATACAGATAATTATATAATTTAATTTTTCACTAGATACACTCTTCTTTATGACATAATAGCTTCTGGTGTTTTACATCTTTTTTTTCTACACAAAACCAGTATTACTATTTAATTTGGAGAGTTTCTATGCTACAGTGAAAAGTGTCAAAAATTTTAAAGATAAATAAAAAATATTCCGTGACTTGGTCAAGCATTATGGAAAACACAAAATAACAGTTTTTAAAGTAAACGTGGTAATCTCCCCTCCCATGATCCCTCTCTCCTTCCCTCTTGAGTGTTGTCTCCCATTCACTGGGCCTTTGTAAATAGATTAGCTCTTACATAAAAATGTACTTCTTAGTATATTTTTAATTATCTAAAGTGTTTAAAAATAAGAAAAGAAACCTCAACTGAACTGAGGAAATGGTAATTATTAAATAATAAGAAAAGTGTTTGTCACTGGGCCATCTTTTTTACTACAGAACATAACTCTCAGAATATGTTTAATATATTTGAAAAATTCATTAGCTTTTTGAAGACACTGGATACTAAGTAAATAAGTTACTCGTCTAAAGAATAACTATAATCTGGAAGGGCTGTTATCACATTCAAAAGTATTTAATTATGGCAAAATTGAGTTCACAAACTGCTGGAAGCCACATCAAAAAGCCATTTTATGTCATAAACTGTGCTTACGCTGTCATCAAACAAATAATTATAATATACAATTTTCATTAGACCCCAGAGGCAACACAATATTTATTCAACAAGCTATAAAAACCTGATTTTTTTTCTTCTGAAGTATCTTACAAAATAAATGTTTGAAGCTACCTAGTTTAGGAACTTAAAATAAGTGTATGATTATTAGAACCAAACTATTCTATAAAACTCTTTATACATATAAAAAGTATTTCTTATGTGTTGTTACCTTATAATAGATAATTTATTACTTTCTTGCATTGTAATCATTTAGTTAAGTACTAATCTTCCTTATTAAAATATGAACTACTTTGGAACAAGTCAAATGCCCTAATTACTTTTTTTCATATGCAAACTAATTCCTAATAGGAGGAGAAAGGTAAAGAGGGAGCTCACCCTGGCTGAATGCCTAACATGTTTCTTCCAGTGTACTGAGCGCAGAACTGTGCTAACTCACTTTATTTTTACAATACTACCACATGAGACCTGTTGTTATCACCATAATAGCACTGAGATATTAGGTAATTTGTCCAACATAACTGAAAAGGGCTGGGATTTTTCCAGTTCTGGGTGCTACATTTCAAGTACAAATCTCGCCCATGAAGACGGCATCCAGGAAACGGGGCCAGGAGGTTGAGTAGTCTGACACTGAGAAGGAATGGAGTGTGTTTTCCAGGGAATGAGATGAATGAGATTTGCCGTGTGAGAGAGTTAAAAGACTGACATGTGGAGCCTATGTGTTTGTTCTCTCATATCTCTGCAGGCTGTGTTATAATCAATACAGTTTACAAATATCAGACCTGATTCAAAACATGGAAGTCTACTCCAGCTAACGTGTTTGCCCACCATGCAGCACACTGCTCCAGGAGGTGATCTGATTCCTTTCAGTAGAGTTATTCAAGCAGAGCCGAAATGAGCATCTGTCAGAAATGGAATAAAAGACATTTTTCACTGAATGGGAGCTGAACTAAAAATGTCCTATATGGCCCTTTCCAACCATAACAGTTTGTGATTTGATGATAATCATCAAAACCCAAAATAATTACTCTGACAAGAACATATTTCAAAGTATCTTTGGGAAAGCCGCAATTGAGCACAATTATCAGCATAAAAATGATGAGTTAGATCAGTGTCAGCAAACTTTTTCTCTAAAGAACTACTAGTAAATATTTTAGGCTTTGCAGGCCAAACTGTTTCTGTGACAGTGATTCACAGTGCCACTGAAAAGGAACCTTAAAAAATTGGTGAAAATGCGCATGAATACGCACGATTGTACTCATGCACAGGCAACTAACTGAGTGAGTTCAGTCTTGAGCCACCGTTGGTTAATCCAAGTCGGACAACTGTTGCCATATAGTACAAATGTCCCCAAACTGGCCACTTGAGAACTCTTCCTTTAATCTTGTTTCTACCACCTAACATCCTGGCTACTAGGGCATAGGACATTTCCTTATGTTCAAATCAAAGTACTTCCACTGGAATGTCTCTAAATTCTCTACCACTAACATGCTCTGATCGTCTGCTACTGTTTAGCCCTTACTATTTATTTTTGTGATGTATCACTCACACCTCCTCAAGCTGCCATTTATTCATGAATAAAGTTCAGACACTATTTAAAACAATGAATTAAGTGCCTGAGGTTCAAATGAACAAAAAACTGGCAGTCATCAGGATGAACTAACTTGGAGTTTTGAGACACATGATGCTTGTGACGGACACAGCCAGCAAAAATGAACATCTGGAGCCACAATAAAATGTCTGCCAGAAACAGCAGGCGATGAGAGCCTGACACATCTGGTTAAACCTGCTGAAAGCTCCAAGCCAGGGAAATGTAGTCATCTGAAATAGAGCATGAAGATGCACAACTTTTATTGGTCTCACTTTGTCAGCGCTGAGTAAGTCCGACTTCGCTCGCACTCTGGCAGTGGCCTCTTTGGAACTACAAACGAAAGTGGCTGCCCTCCAGGCATTCGCTGGCACGATTCCTTTTGATGGATTTGCGTTGCCTAGAAGATTTTTGGAGATATAAGTGTTGAAGAGATTGATTTACACTTGACATAAAGCTAAGGTTTCTAATATCATTCTGACAGCATTTATGAGCACTATTTTCTTTTAATGCCTTTATTCATTTGGAAAGAGAGTGGAATCGTTGCCCGAAATGGTTCCCAACACTTGAAACTTGTGAGTATTATAATTTTACTCTTTGAGATAACAAGTCTGGGATAACTAGCTGTCTTCCAGACTTCTAAATCTGTGTCTGGCTGAGTTCTATTCATTCCTTGATCCTCAGCTTAAAAATCACTCCGTTCTATCCTGAGTACCAAAGTGTATTCCACCTAAATTCATTTATATATATACATATATATTCCTAAGTTTATTGATGTATGTGTGCTGCATGTTTTCTTTGATATGCATGTCTCTTTCTCTGTGTGTGTACATATGTGGATGTGTCTCCACTAGCCTGTGAGAAATATGATGTCTGTTTCCTGTCATTGTAAGCAAAACACTTAGCATAGTCTTCTTGATATACAGCAGGCTCTCAATCAATAATTGCTTAGTATACAAATTTATGATTGAATAAGTGAGATTTTTTTGTAAATACAAAATGTGATCAGAAATAATTTCAATATCATATTTTTAATAACATTAAAAATAATACAAATCACTTCAATTATTTCTGTGATTCCAGTTATGTCTTTTCACCAAGGGTAAGTTATATAATCAACAAAATAGATTTTTTAAAACATTCTCTTATGCTTAGAAAATGAAAATGATCTAGTTTTGTTGATAAAATAAGTGGAATTCAAAGTTAATAGCTGGGCTTCAGTCCCTGGGTTTCTAATTGTAAATTCTGATGGAAATTCCTCCTGCACCCATACCTTAACATGCACCCACTCTCTGAACATGTCAAATGTTTGTGCGTGTACATGTGTATTTCATGTGCTGAATGAATTTATTTTGTCTCTCTGATAAATTTGGTCCGATTTAATTTCTCATCGCTCGTTGTATAGTCAGACCCCATACTCGGTGCCTGCTTCTTCACAGTTTGCAGACTCCCCTTGCAGAAAAGAGAAATAACAAGACCTTACGAGAAGAAGGAAGTTTGTTGAGTTTCTTTTGCAAGATTCCAAGACCCCCTTGTACATTTCATAATAATTAAGACTATAACTCTGACAGATGAGTTAATTCAGTGGGACAAGTAGTGGCTACTCTGTGAGATGAAATCAATGAACATTTTGAACATGATGCTTATTTAATGTTAAACGAAGTCTTACACACAATATTGTTCAGATCTAGCATCTAATCAATATTGTTTAACCATCTGAAATCAAATGAATATTTTTTAACTCTCTGAAATCAAGGCAGGCAATGACTAATTCTAACTGAGTCTAATTAGTATTTCAAATACCAGCTAAGCACTGGACAATGGTGGAGCAAAGGTTAAAGTAGAACATTCCAGTTGCCCAATATGGAGGAGAAAAGAATAAGAATGCACTATCTGCATTTAAAAATATTACACTTTTCTACTGTGGCATTTTCCAATAATTTCCAGTATGGCTTATTAAAATTATATTTAAAACATAGAAAATGTAGTAAAAGAAGTGTTCCATTCATAATTATTTCAGTATTCCAAATAATGGTACTTGAAATAGTAAAAATACTCTTAATAGGAGGACTTGTTCCATATATTTTAGAATATTTTTTAAAACTGATGATAATTATGTTTTTGAAAAAATAATTATTTCAGTTAGTATAATAAAGAAAGAGAATGAAAAATTGTTCTTGAGTTCCCAGGCCGGCACTCAATCCACCGAGCCACACCAGCCAGGGCTGAAAACGGGTTCTAAAGTACAGATTGTAGTCATCCTGCAGCGCTGAGGGACACTCATGGAGCGTTCTCAAGTAGAGACTGTAGGTTTTGCATTCATCTTTTCCCTTCCCTTCCCCATATCAGTTTTCTGGATTAAAAAATCAGTAGCTAATTTATCCAAGTGGGGATGTTCAAATATAATTAATGATAAAAAATGATAAACTGAGACAAATATAGAAATAAAAGTCATCCCAAACTTCCGGATCTCAGTTATCATCACTATGTGCAATAATTCTAAAGCATTGGAAAAATAAAGATGCAACTATTTTAACTACGATACTTATGGTAAATTGTAATAATTTAAGATTTATATTAAAATTATAAGGAAGTTAATTACATGATAGCTTCTTCTGTGTTTACACTATTCCTGAAATATTTTAAAATTGTATTGAATATTAGGGAAAATATTTATGTAGTGGAAGCAAAAATATGGATTGTCCAAGCACATGAAAGTAACTGTTAAAAGATAGGAATAAAATATCTATGGAATTTTCTCTAATATCCTGGTAATTTTTAAAAATATCCAAGCATAGAAATATTTTAAATATCAAATTGCCACCCATGTAAATAAATCATATCCTGCCTAAATATCTAAATATGAGAGTTTTATTTAGACTATGTAAGGATGAAATATACATAGAATATTTTAAATGCAAAATGCTTCTTTGAAGTACAGTATGTTCTAAATGCACCTGGGTGATAATGCCAGTGTGTCATTAGTTTTTAAAACCTGATGTTCTTGGCCTTCAATTATTCTTATTGTGGATTTTTCAAACCTTTGTCATTCTCATCTAAGCCAATTCAAATAACTGCTCTTCTCAACTTTATATAAAAATACACAAACTGATTCATATGACCTTTTAAAACTTGTATTCATCTATGAGCATTTATTGAGTTCCTAATTTAAGCTAGGCACTTTTGTAGATTGTAGAAATGACTGTAAAAATAAGATATGATCTTAGACCTTGAGGAGTTCACGCTCTGAGGAAGAAAATACATATATATTTTAATATAAAAATATGTAGTAAATATAAGTAGATATATACTGGTACTTCTAAATATTTATATGTGATATATTTTATATATTTACATACTTATATGTAATATTTTTGCATTGCCTATGTTTATATACTACCATAAAAAGAATACAGGTAATATGAATACCTTGTATATATATACACATGTATAACAGTATTTTAATAAATAGATACATAATATAAATGTATATATAAAATTATAATAAATATTATGTACATATACTGTAATTCACTCAAGAGTGTTAAATAAACCATAACCTAAAACTTGCACTATATAGACAAGAATATGAATAAATATAAAGTACATTTTCTAACATACTGGTTGTATAACTTTGAAAAGTAAAGTCAAATCAGTGCCAAAAGTGAGTACTTTCTAAAAGGTTAAATAAATTGTACTGCCACTGAATTAAAGCTGCTGAAAGCTCTTAAAGGTCATCTTTCCATTTGGTTTCACTTGTTTACTAACCACGTTACTGGGAACTATATGATATGCTTCACAGATTGCTGAAAATATCAGGGTGTATGCAAAAGACACTGTGCATAAATATTAAGATTACCAATTAATATCCTAATTTTTAATTTGTATACCAATAAATAATGAAGTACTGGAATCACCAATATTTACACTGTAGCTCTATATTTTAGGTTAGATTTGAATAAAGTTTCCCTTGCTCTATACACGCACACACACAGCAATACACACTTTACCACCTTGAAACAGGACAGGCTTGGTCACAGGCCGAATGGCAAAGGGACCAAAGTGTACATCTACCACCTCCCCTGTAATGCTATTGATCTCCTGGGAACATTGTTTTACCTTCCAATCCTAAGAAAATATTGCATTATATTCACTGATGTATGTTTTACATTTTATCTCTTAAAGGCATATAGTATTTTACGTAACTATTCCTAGTAACTGCGAAAACTTAGAGCCAAGGGAGTAAAATTTATATAATTAGTTTTTATCACGGGTTAAAAAATAAGACTTTGGGGATTAGGGAGTATGTATAGGCCCCTCCATAATCATGTGGTTTTGAAACCCCTTCTTTTTACTTCTCATTGTTCAGAAGAATTATTCACTATCCATTAGAACAGTTCCGGGAACATATTGAATGTTTAATAAACTTTGTTAAAGAAGTTTAGTGAAAATGCTATATTATGGTTCCATACATCACTATAATGATTTCAAAAGCTAAACAAAATACTTAAGACCAAAAGGGCTGTTATTCCATTAAGTAAGCCAATTCCATAGATGTTGGACTAAACTGTAAGATTAAAGTAAAGAAAAAGAGAGGACCGATCTAGGCCCTCAAGCTGTCATGTGGACAGATATAGACAGAACCACGGATATGGAAAGATACACAGGTATATGACTAGATATAGAGGGATAAAAAATATATTTAATCAATATCTATATGTAGACATATTGGCAGAGTGATTGAAATTTTTCAAAATAAGTTATCCTGAAAATGACTTATGAAAAGTCTTTACGAGGTCACATTTTGTGTTTCCATCTCTTTAGAAGTAGAAAAATATGGAGACTTGCACATAAAAAATTAAAGATTGTTGGTGACTTGAAATAAACATATCTCTTGCATGCACTCACTCCATTCTTGTTTGTCTCTCCTCTTACAAGTATAAACGTGCATTCATTAAAAACAAAGAACACTCAATAGTAACTATTACTTGACAGGGAAAAATAAGAACAAGACATATGTTATTATGTAAAGGTGGCAAAACATTTCACTTCTCGTGTTCTAATATGACATATGAGGACAACATAACACACTTAAAATTGAATAAAGATCACTTAGGTGTTTATAATCTGATTTTTTTTATCATTTGACTGATATCCAGTTGCTAAGTGCTAGGGTTTCTCAAAATTGAACCACTTAAAGTCATTGAATAAATCTCCAGAGTCAAGTAATTCTGTTGATTTTTAAAAAAATAATTTCAATTGATTATTCTCATTTTATTTCCTCCTTTATGGCCAAACATTTTCTGTGATAATATGTTCACAACATTGCTGATCTCAACACCTGTTTCATCACTTCAAAGATACCAGACTCTCATTATACAGAATGAGAATTTTAAGAGGGAGAAACTGTTAAAAATGGAAGACAACTATTAAATTGTTCTATTTATAATTAAATGTGACTAAATATATAAAACCTTTGAATCAAATAAAGGCCTACATATTCTTCAGAGTTATACCAAGAACTCATTGATACTCACTCATAGCATGCAAATTAAGGCTATGTGTATAGGTCGTGGGATAACTAAAAACAAGACTAAACTATTTATTTTAATTCAGCCAGTGCATTCACAATGAACCTTGGCATAAAATGAGCCACATAAATGTTTAGATTCCATTCCATCCATGGTTGCTCATAAGAGAACTTATTGATAGAATGTGCAAATATAGAGAGAATTCTCTTTATACACACACCATTCGGTTGCCTCTGATTTCTTGTCAAATATTTTAATTTTTCTGAGAGTCTTGGATTGAGTTTTCTCTTAAGCAAACTCAGAGACAAAGATTTGTATAAAAGAAATTTAGTAGGATGTTTTTCAGAAGCAACAAGTAGAATAACAGGAAAGTGAGTCAGGGAAAATAAAACACTGAAGCAAGTATGGGAGATCAAACAATACCACCAAGGGAACAGACTGGCTCAAATCCAGAGGGACTCCCTGGAGGCAATGTGAATAATGCCTGGAGTCATCATAGTCAGTTGCAAAGGAGTTAGAGTGTGAACGGCCCCCATCTCTCCATCACTGGTGAAGTTCTCTCCATGGAGAAAAGCAATATGCTGGGCCCTCCAGCTTTTCACAAGCACAGACAAAGCACCACTGAGAACACACTGGGAAGGAATGCCCAGCACAAAAGGTAAAGAGCTATAAGGGCCAGACCTGGGGCACTAGCTTGGTTTGAAATACAAGTTAAGATGGAGCGAATGATCATTTTAGCATTCAAGTTGCTTAAAGTCTACTGCGATAAGTACATAAAACCACAGGTGTTTGGAATCAATATTTCTCCACAACATTAAATGAAACCAACCCTGCAATCTAGTCTCACATACCGAGTTAGAAGAACATTAAATTTCACAAGTGGTGTGAATCCCTTCCCACCGGAGGGCCTTCTGTTGGCTCTGAGGAACTTATAAATTCCTGAATTTGCAAGAAAGAGCCTGATGCTTAGTCTATCATGGTCATTAGTGATAAGTTGGTTATCCAAACCCACCAGGCTACCTAGTTTGCTGGGCCCAAGGCCAGTGCAGCTGTGGAGACCTTAGTTCAAAAAGCAAGAAACTATACTGTTAATGTATTAAAATATAAAACTTTTTTCCCCACCATCCCTCTCAACTTGTCACAGTGGTTTTGTTTATTTCTTATTTAGTGTTCTAAGGAAAAAAATAAAATTTAAAATTTGCATCATTAATTTTACTGTTCATCTTTATATAGAGAAATGCCAGTTTTAAATGCAAATAGAGCATTTAACTCCTACGCGGAATCACTGAGATTACATAATTCATATTTTGTAGCCATACATGCATATTAATTTTGTTCTTGCCAGAAGAGTGGAAAACAAAATTGACGAAAATGTTTAGATGCCACTTCTTGATACATACATATTCTGCCCACACTCTCCACACCCTGCTGCTGAAGGAAAAGGAAAAACTAAAAGTCAAAGGAACTATGAGTGGATCTCTCTTCTTCACTTCATCTCAACTCAAGAGAAAAAATTACTCAGCCCAAAATACAACATAATAAGGTTTCTTGGTTGTTTCATAAAACATCATCGACTTCTTCCTATGTTTGAAGAACTTTCTGGTTCAGTCACGAAGTATAGTCTCCAGGGTCTGTCAGTGGTCTACTCCCTCAGCTGTCAACATAGCTCGCGCACCTTAAACTTGCTCTGAGATTTGCCTGCACTCCCCCACACTCGGGCCCATTGGACGTCTGTGCTCAGGGGCCTCGCTAATAACACTGTGCGTGAGTAGAATGGCACAGAACATGTTCCATTGCCCCATCACACTTCAATTACCCAGCACAAGTGCATGATAAAATTAGTAAGAATTCAAGATGGCTCCTCCTGTGTTAGCCTGCCAGCTCCCAACACTGAAGCCACACCACACCTTCCGCCATTCCCCAACCAGGCCTCACACTCCCCACCTTTTCTCTTTTGCTCATTCTATTCTTGCTAGTTGGAATGTTCTGCCCCTTAATCTTTACCATCAAAAGTTGCCAGAGGAAAAAACAAAACAGGGCTAGAATTTGCGTATGTGCTGGATGCACTTACCAGCCTGGTGAAGAACACAGAGGAAAGACGTGGCACCGAAACCAGGTGTATGGGGGACAGACACTCAACGTCCATGGGATGACAGTGGCGAGAACTTTGCTGCTCATGGCTACGGGGAACACTGCTGTCTGGTTAGCTAAAGGAACCCTCCTGTTCTCCAGAGTACCAAGGAAAGGGACCACCAGCCATCACACATGCCAATGATGGACGCAGCACATTTTGGGTAAAGGAAAGCTGCTCTCAGGAAGTTCCCTCAAAGTCCTGAGAAAACACACATTTCAAGATGGTGGCATCATAGCAGGAAACCAAGCACGGTGCCCATGTAAGCACTGGGTTCTGTGCAACCGTTCAAAACTGCACACCCATGGAGCTGGACCTCTGCCTGGCCCTTCTTGCCCCATTGATGGTGGATGCTTTTGAGTTTAACACAAGACTTACACTCGCCCAAGTGGAGGAGGCTGCTGTGCTGTCTGGCTTCCCTTTGCACACATAATAGCCGTTCTCCGTGAAAACCCTG
The DNA here is from genome assembly GCF_022682495.2 of Desmodus rotundus. NCBI lineage: Eukaryota > Metazoa > Chordata > Mammalia > Chiroptera > Phyllostomidae > Desmodus > Desmodus rotundus. The sequence continues at coordinate 10,143,643 of NC_071395.1, forward strand.
CCAAGTATTGGATGTTCCTATGAGTGTCAAAGCATGTGGACTATTTACTGCAAAATCCTGTTCATTTTGCAATCATAAAGGAAATCCTCCAACTTCTGCCTCTCCACATTAACTACCTTTTCCGCATGTAAGCATTCTCATAAATCTGTCACTGCTTCTGCATCCCTAGATCGCCATACCTTTTAAATCACCTCAGCTTTCCCATCAAGAATACAAGCCAGAACTGGCCCTTTAATTTCTAGGCTATTCTATCTCTGGCCCTGCGTACAGATAATGGACCGCAGTAATCATATTTAACATACAAATCCTTTATGATGTAAGAACACCCTTTATAGAATTAAGAATAAAATCTACTTTGAGCAACAGGAATTTGAAATTCTTCAGTTATGTAATATTATAACCATACTCCATTCTAAAGATTGTTTAGATTCTAAATAAGGTGTGGGTTAAATATTTCAAGTATTACTTTAGGTTGGGATGTACCAAGGTGTGGGTTTCCTTAGGACAGTCTAAGATTTGCTTGTCACCACAGTGAATTATTGAGGCTGCTCTTTCTTCCCCCCTCAAAGTGTGCTGGTTGATGGTAAACTATGAATTCCCCTTAGTTATCGGCAAATATCAGTGTATAAAACAACAAAAAAAGTGCTTCCAACTGGGGATAAAATGTAAAACACCTAGCCACGTACAGTGACAAATTCAACTTAAGTCAAATGCACGATATGTAAGAACAATAACATTAGCGAAACTGTACCTATAATGGAGCCTAAATCGGGTTATTATTTGACCCAGTGGTATAAAAGAAACAGAAAAAAATATGACTTTCAGAATGACTTAATTCTTGCTATTGTGCTGATGCACCAAGGTTACAAAACACAATGCAAACCTTGAAAATGCTTTGCTAACAAAGCAAGGAACTTAAATGCTTTAGCACGTTAATGGTAGAAATAAAAAAGAAAATGTCTATAAGTCATCAACAAATGTAAAGAGAAAATTAAGCTATACACAATAGCTTACTGGTATACTAAAAGTGTGGCTTTTACCTTTTCTTTTTATTTAACAAAGCTTTTATTAGTTTGTCTTTATTTAAAATGTTATCTGCCAAGCTTTTCCAAAAGCTATTGGTTCTCAAAAACCCCTCTCCAGCAGCCTTCACCTGGCCACTTATCCTTGAGTGTTTAGCAGAGCTGTTATTGCTCCAAATTTCCTGCCCATAACCTTTTTAATGTTTCCTACATTTCCCCCCATCATAGCTTTCATCTCATTGCCATATAATTGCTTGCTTATTTATCTTCTCTATTTACTAAACTATAAGCCCCTCAACAGAAAAGACTGTATTTAGCCTGGAAGAATCATGCAATTAATACATGTTTAATGGATACACACATACACACACACGCAGCTTGATTTAACTGATGGCTAACAAGGGACTTTTGTCTGCTAGATCACATATTTACCACACAGTATGATTGATTTACAGAGAGCGATATAGCTTAGAGTGTATCTAAAGCCTTGTAAAATTTAGCCACCCAGATAGGAGTTGACAGCGTTTTCCATCCTTTTGTCAGAGATGCACAAAAACAAAACCTGGGTTTAAATGGTCTATTTAATTCTTTTTAAGTCCAGGTCAATCAATATTTGTCATACATCTTTAATGGCTGGAGGGATTTTTGTCCTTCCCATCCACAGTAAGCTAACAGTCCAGTAAATAAAGACGGGCTTAAGGAAATGCACCACTTTTTAAAAATGTATCAGCAGAGGATTCCCTAGAAAATCTAACTCCGTTTGGAAAACCATAAACTAATCATTGAATCAACACTAATTTTTAAACATGAAAAGTAATTTAATCACATTTAGTACTCCCATGAACTCCAAGCCAGCATATTTTATCCTAAACTTGAGCTAACTCCCTGCAGTCTGCACTCCGTTGACAGTGATAGTGATCAACGGTGTCCTTGACCTCAGGACCCTGACTGGAGTCAACCCCCATATCATCGTATATACTTCACTAGATTTAGGTATTGTTTTTACTCATGATCTAAGCTAGTCTGAGGGCAGACAGTATCAGCATATGAATAATAAGGAAATCCAAAATATTTGCAGCTGTAGGACGTACACAAAAAACAATGTGTACAGTTTTCAAGAGCTAGTCGTGGCTCTCCCAAAAAAGAGTCCTGAAGGGTTCTGCTGAAATGCAATTGATGAGATTTATCAGATTGATAAAAAAAAAATGTTGGAGAATGTTAAGAGTGTGGTACTTTTACAAAACACTTAAGCTTTCGCGAGATGTTTAGCATTTGATTTTAAATATTATCTTATAAATTCAAATATATTTTCAAGTATTGACAAAAGCTTTTTTAAAGGTTTGCCTATGGATGGGGAGACATCAAACCTGTGGGTACAGTAATATACCATTATCATACCCAAAGTAATCAGGTACAGTAATAAATGCATGTATCTTGTTTGTAACATCCCTGTCTCTCTTATTTTCTCTTGCCCTTGCATGAGAATCAGTCCTAATCCGCACATGAATATCTGCTTTAGGTGTGGATCCTCTCGTATTGCTTTAATTTCTGGCAATGCGACTGCTGCACCTCATCTGTAGAGAAATCCCAAGACACTGAGATGAGACTTTACCCCAGCTTCTTTGCATACTAATAGGTAGCTTTGAGCAAGAATGAAAATGTTCTTTTTCCAGCACAGGAAAACTAGCACACTTTTTAAATTTAATTTTCATTAGGTACTTTTTTTTTCTTTTATTCTTAACTGCATTATTGGCTATTGGCCTCTGAGTCTTTTTGGATTGTTTCTCATTTATATCTCCACTTTAGCATTGCTTCTTCAAAGTCTCTACCGCCAATTACAATAAACTTCTTAAAAAACAAGCTCACTGATTGAGCCAAATTCAAAAGGACACCCAGAAGGTAACACATTCACATTTGTTTAATAACCTCATTCTCATCCCTAATCCATGAGTTTAATTAAACTCGGTGCTTTTATTTCCAGGCATGCATTTTCAATGCAATCTTCCTGAATTCAAACTAAGCCACTCTGCCCCCGTCAAATGATGCCTATAAGAATTATCAGCAAAAGCAATGAATCAGTGCAAACCGTGAAGTACAGTGCTCAGTCTCATATCTCTTGGAGAGAGATTGTTCCCCAGGAAGGAACTGTATGGAGCATTTCCTCATGTATGCTATTTAATTGAAAGTATTTTGCAAAAGAAATTGGTAAGAGGAAGGTCTCTGATAAAAACATTGCAATACAAATGTATTAACTTGAAGAACTGTGTATTAAACCCCAGTTAAGTATGTTAAGTATGGTGTGCTTAAAATTTGCTAAGGAAGTAGGTCTTATGCTAAATGTTCTTACACAAATCATCATCATCATTAACACCGTCATCATCACCCTAATAGAAGGGGTAGGAGGAAATACTGGGAGTCAATGGACATGTTAACAGCTTGATGCTGTTAATGTTTCCATAGGTTTTTGCATATCCCCAAAGTCATCAAGCTGTGCACAGAAATGAACAGCTTTTATGAAAAAACTAAAAAAAAAAAAAAAAACTGAATAAACAAACAAACAAACCCCTGTTAGCAGAAAGCTAAAGTCACTAAAACAGAGAGGATTATTTGATATGAAATCAAATATTGGGACAGATATATATTTAGCCATCTGTGTGTATATTTACATTTTGAACCACATGTCAATTTGCCAATGCTTTGTTATTGTTAATTGTATAAAGGCATGATGAAAATAAACAAAAGGTCTTAAATGACTTAACACATTCCTTTCAATTACTAAAGGGAAATTTAAACCGGACCAAAACCCAGAGACCAAGACCGAAACCCAACTCAAACCAACCAGACCCTTGTGAGCCCTCCTGAGACTTTGGTGACTGCCTTGGAAGCTCAGGATGGATGGTGCTCAGGAAGAACTCAGATGTCCCCTGGTCATTCCATTTCTCAGCAAATCCCTTTCCTTCAGTTTCCAATGAAGTCGTTATCTCTGATCAGTTTGCAAGCATTTCATTATTCTCTGAAGTTTAAATGGCTTATTTTCATGGATATTTACCACCAATTTTGATGAGTCTATTGTGGCTGCTGTTGATTCTTCTAGTGAATTGAGTCTTCCACGATCAGGAATTTAATCTCTGCTCTTATTTACTAAAGGACCCCAAGAAATTGTCGCAGTTAGTGTTGGTCATTTCAGTTGAAAATAAGGCAATCTTTTTTTTTCCTTCTTTTTAAACAGTAGAGATTTAAAACAAACAAACAAAAACTTAGGTAAGCTTTCAAGCATGTATCCAAACCACATGCACTTGAAATATACTCCTTAAACAGCATACTGTGACCTTGTTTTTTTACTTTTTCCTAAAGTTATTTTCCAGTCTGTTATGGTCACTGGCTCCAAGTTCACGAATTTTCTTTTTCCCTTCTACTAGAATAGAGTTTCCAGTGTTACAGGCAGAACTGAGCCTGAGCCCTTCAGAATCGTAAATGACCTGATGAATCGAAAAATATTCTGAAATTTTCTGCTCTACATTTTAAAAACTCCATTCTCTACCCTGTGTACCTACCAGTACCAACAAGCTAACTGCTTCCCAGGAGACTGTTTTCCCAAAATTTTCATTTACTCTTAAGGATCTGCTGCTTTTGAATTAACGTTGCTATTTCAGTTATTTTATCCAGCTGCCATATTTTAATGAAGCAAATATAATAGAATAAAGAAATACATAAATGCACAAATAAAAATAAACCTACTAGGCTCAGGAAGAAACTAGTTCCCCAAAAGCGCATGCCTTCATACCATATTTGTTTTCATCTTGTTACTTAAGAGATCTGCTATTTTATAAATACCACAGGGTTCAATACAGGAAATGGAAACTTAGTCGTTTTAAGGAAATAACTAACTAATTGTTAGCAACACCATTGCAGGGGCTTGAGAAACTGCCTCTGCGCTGGTCACAGGCAGGCTACTCCCAGCACGTGGCGGAAGTCCGTGAGACTCAGGCCCTGCCAAGGGAACATGGGTCGAACCTCTCAAAGACATTAGGTGGAATCAAGTCAGGGAGCTAAAGTAGGGGGCATGTCACTGCTGTGACTGCCTAGAACCAAGCTCTCGTTGCTGCTGCTGCTGACCCCTCTCTCAAATAAAAACCCAGAGATCAGAAGACACTGGATATCAATTTCAGGGAAAAGAAATAAAAGTGCATACACAAAAAAACCAAAGCAAAGTCCACACAGTTTAGTTTGGTGCACGCAATTATTTGAGCCTGACCTTTATCCGCAGCACTAGCCAGCCGTAAGGAAGTCTTGGAATTATTGAGCTTTTGCATCTATTCATTTTAGAAAGGCTCATGAGAAGATGTGACAGAATACCAATGCCTAATCATCCTGCCAATACAATATGTCAATATGCAATGAAGATTATTCATAAGATTGGCAGAAGCTACAACACAATGACTCACTTAAGTAGCATGAGAGAAAGTTTCCTTAGAAACTAATTCCTAAATTAAAGGTTCATGGGAAAGCATAAATGGTAGAAAATAGCCAGGGAGAGGTTAAGAATAGTATAGGAAATGTAGAAGCCAAAGAACTTATATGCATGAGCCATGGACATGAACTGAAGGGGGGGATGTGGGTGGGAGGGGGTGTGCAGGGCAGAGTGGAATAAAGGGGGGGAAATGGGACAACTGTAATAGCATAATCAATAAAATATATTTTTAAAAGGTTAATGGGAAATCTACGAAAAAATAAATCTACATACCATACAAAGTCTTAGTATTTTCATTCCATTGTAACATTTATAAAATGATGGTGCCATAATCAAGGTGGCCATAGCAACTACAAGAGTCCTAGGTGTGGGGTCAAGGAGGGGTCCCAGTTCCTGAGGAAAAGACAATGCACCATAGAGTTTAAAAGGCAGTGTTTCTGTTTGTGCTAAGATTTAGGAGCAACTATCCACAGATCCTTAAGGGAATCAAAAAAAAAAAAAAAAAAATCCAAACCCTCCTTGTAAGGTTGTCTGTCACTCAGGGTCCCAGCAGCTGTCGGGAGAGAATTTGTGTTTGAGGTCTATCCTTTCAGTCCCAGGGCTTTGCGGATTTTGAATTAGTGGGCATTCAGTAAATGTTTGAGGAATAAATGAATAGCATTTAACATGATTGATTGAGTCAAGAAGAAAAGGCTAAATTATGTTCACTCTACTATAAAATGAATCAGAAAAGTGTGTCAGAGTTATTGAAATATTTCTAACAGAAGAGTCATAGTGAGAGTTTCAGTTAGCAACTGGGAGAATTTCAGTCATTTGGATAACTCACGGAGTGCAGTAGCTTATTTGCCAATGCCAGGTAAATGAAGCAGAATTATTTTATTAACTTCAAATAAATATGCTCAACTTAATAAAAGAAAGTTGATAGTTCTATTTTGTTTCAGCATCAGACTTTACATTTTCTTCACACTGTTTCTCTTATAAAAATGGGACAATATGAAAATTGTCATCTTCAGGTATTTCGGATTAAATAAGTAAAATAAATGCTGAACCTCACATTATTTAAAATATTTCTTCCCCTAGATGATAACTTCCAAATGAGTATTTATAATTTGTATAGACCTGAACTGTACTACACCCTGAACATACGTTCCTGCTGAGACTTCAGCCAGAAATTATTCATAATTTCAAGTTTATTTTTTTTTGACAAAATAGACCTCTACAAAAATTTGTTAAATCATTATTTTTTTAAACTACTAATCTCTAAAAGTGAAGTAAAATTTACAGTAATTATAACCTATGTTTTACACTTTTCAATATATTTCAGAGAAAAGAAAATTGATGTTTTAAATGGATATGCTAATTTGACATTCATAACTATGAAGTCCAAGTGAAACCTAGAAGCTTGCCTTGGCCAGTAGATCTAGTTTATAATACATTCTTTAACTGAGATGCAAATTGATCACATTCTCTTTTATTTGTGAGTTGATTAAATACTTACAGGTATATATTATGTGTGTATTATATATGTGTGTATATATAACATATATATTTAATTATTAAAATGTTATACTAAAGGAGAAATCAATGACATTTAAAGAAGAAGAAACAAGACAAAAGTCTGCACCCAGTGTATACTCATAAATATGGTAAATATGTGGTAGTGAATTCACACACATACACCAAAGGTGGATTTTAAGGTTTATGGATCTGAGATTAAATGTATTGGACACTATGTTTCTGCCTACATATTGTCAGAAATCTTAAGATGCATTAAAATTACACCAAAATAAATATGCAGATACAGTCATTTAACTGACCAGACATTTGCATATTTCTTATCGCTATCCATTTCAAAGATGCTTTCTTCCGGCCAAATATACAATGAATAAGAAATGCTTAATTTTAATCTAGCTATGCTAGTTTTAAGTAGAAAACCAGTTTTAAAAAATATATTGTTAGATAAATAAATGTATTGACTAGCTTATGTGTGAGCATTACATATGCAATCCTTGTTCTTTCTAAATAGCACCCCAATTTCCACTCGGTGAAACACCTCTTCTTTATGGTGCGCAGTGTGCCTGAAACTTTGAGCAAAAGCCCCGCCCTCTCCGTCCGGCTGGGGAAGGTCAAATCTATCAGTGGCGTTCAAAGCAGGAATCAGCTAAGTGCTTGCTTCTGTACTACTCTCTTTTCCTCTGGGCGACTTACTTTGAGTCGATACTGATATCAGTATAATATAGTCTTGTCTGCTTAAGGGCTTTTTTTTAACCAGATACTGGTCGTATAATTTTGGCAAGTTACTTAATTATCAATTAACTTATATGTAAAATAAAAAAAGAGTGGTACATATTCTAATATTTGGTGATAAATAAAATTAGACAATTCACCTAAAGTTTTCATCACAGTGACTGATACAAATTGATAATTCAATAAACCCTAGTTATTCCTGCTGTTTGTATTTCCCAGTTGATACTAATATAATGAACAATGGTTTTAAATAAATGAAAACATATCTGGGAGTGGATTAGAATAATCCTCTAGTTGTCTTGTGTAAGATAAATGCATCTTGAGTGCTCAAAACTTTTTCTATCTTCCAGGAAGATAATTAAAAAGATAGTGAAAGCATGCATTATATTGGAAAAACTATTTAAGGAAAAATATGTTTTTCCTGACCATATATGTGATTTACAGAAATTTTTACCTGAATGACATTCAAGAGAAATAAGCGCTGAACTTCACTTCATACCATGGTTTTCTATATCATGTCAACTCATGATGGTTAAATGCCTAACTAAACTCTTTACAGATCCCTTTCTTTCCAATCAGAATTCGATTACTTTTCCTATATAAATGGATGGTTTTAAAGATCAAATTTAGAAATATAATAGCATGTTCCAGTAAAAGGGGAATTAACCATATCTAATTCTTATACCTACATATGAAATGTTGGCAAAACCCACAAAGAGGAAATATTGGGATTGGATGTATTTATAATTTTAAACACTATTAATTCTTTGGTATGAAGTACTGCTTTTCACATAATTCCTATTGTTCATTTTTGAGTAAAAACAAGCCAACAAAATTAAATTCCATGATTTCACAAAAAACATGAGTAGGAGAAGTACCTTGTTTTAAATCTACGGCTGTGGTTTTGGTTACCATTTTCACGCACTGTGCTAACAGCTCGATCTGGAGAACAGATGAACATGCTTGTCCCTGTGTTGTTTGTGGCCGGATTAGTTCAGACAGACGTTCCTAGTTCACTTTGTCATTCCGATTTAAGTTGATCACACACAGTTCTTTCCATATCTTTGGATTGTTTGGAAACTGAACTAGACTTGAGCCACAAAGTGTTTATAACTAATACAGTTTTATATATATTTATTTGTTTTCCTGTAATATTTCATCTGGAAAATGTGGTCTTTTCCACCTTTATTCCTTTCCTTAAATTATTCAAGTACATGTGTGGATGAGCCTGGAGCAAAACTTTTTTGGGGGTTACTGTTGCAAGATAAAAGTGAAATTAGTATTTAGGTACGTAGGAAATGGTGAGTTCACTTTAAGAGTTAGTCATTCCTTTAAACATTAATTTTGTTATCTATAGAATAAAGGCTAATGCATCAGTGTATAAAATGCTGTACATAATAAAAAGCTAACAACCTTCGGGGTATCCATTCACCATAAAACTAATTTCACACCTAGTCTATTATGTAATGTGCTATGAAAATAGCTCTTTGCTTCCAGATATCATTACACTAGCTTGCGTGTACAATTGTGGTTCTCTCCTTTGAAATAATGATTACACAAACAGTAATAATCAAACTCCTAGATTTGATCTGCACATTCATTTTTATTTTCTACATTTAGGGATTCTGTGTTTCCATAATAAATATATGGCGACGTCACTGTACTGCCCCTCTATCCCGCATACGTGTAATATGATTTCTGACCGACATTAGTGTAATTCTATCAACTTACTATAGGCGATCCAACTAGCATTCTAACAAACCCAATTATAAATTTCTATTTACAACTCAAATTAGTTCAACGTGTTAATGGCTTACAAAAGTCCATAATGTTGGCATGGCTCACTTTTAATTAGATACCTGCTTCGTTTTCTTCCTCAACTCTTACTATTGCCATCCAGATTTTTAAACAGATGTTCTTTAAAACAAGCCATGTGAATGCTAAGTATCAATTCAATGATAGGTTAAAGAAATGGTACGTGAGGACCTTTACTAAAGAGCCAAACCTAAAGCACAATTAAATTGCACAAAATTAGGAGTAGTTTATTAATTTAGTTTTACTAATATTGGCCAATAATAATCATTTTATTTTTTACATATTACCATATTTAATATTTCATTAAATTTGGCTGGTTATATTTTTGATTAATTTTAAATAGCTTTTATGAGCTTAAAAGTTTTTTTTTTAATGTGAATCTGAACTGCTAAAACACCTACTAAATGTTGAACTATTCCTCTGACATAAACCTACACATAATGAATTTTGAGTAAATACAGAGATATCATGATTTGTGGGTCCAAAATATTAATACATTTGATAAATTTATTCACTAGCTGTATCTGAATCTGGCATATGATAGGCATTTATAAAATATTTTTGACTTATGCTTCCATAACTATGATGTAAAAATTATTTAGATGATCAGCATATGGATAACGCATTCCAGAAGCTACACTGCCTAAGGAAAGGCAGACGTGTTTTCTGAGGCCCAATATTTACAGCTAATATCTATAAAGCACTTTGTATGTGCCAGGCACAGTTCTAGGTATTTATACTTCCCACATATCCAACCCTCACAGCAACCCTGGGAGGCACATACTATTGCTACTTCCAGTATAACTCTTGAAGAACTGAGACACTGTGAGCTTGAGTATCTCATTCAAGGTCACTGGCTGCTAAGTAATGACCCAGTTCCAGACAGCCTGGCTAAGAATCCACACTTTTACCATTAAGTTGTAAAACAATGAGTTAAATACAAAAAACTTGTTTTTAAACTCCAAACACTAAAAGTGAATACACACACCCACAACATTCACACACACACACACATATATACGAAACACAGTAGAGCATCTGGTATTTCATATTAACAAACAAAAGATACTTTCTTGAAATCAATGATCAAACTACATACCTGTAACAATTTTATGCCCTGTTTTATTACAAATAACTGCAGTTTTGCTATAAAGAGGTCTGAGATTTTAAAAATCATTTCCTGTGTTTTTAGCAGCAGCTCTTCTGTCACTTAGGGATTTTAAAATATTCTGCACTTCCAATGGTCATAATGAATTAAATTTCACATTCATACTAAAGCCTAACATCGGATAGACCGATTTCTCTAGAACCCAGCTCAACCAAACGATGTGTGCGTGTGTTATAAGAGTCACGAATCACACATCGGCCAGTCTGGCTCTCGATGCCCACACCCCTGGGCACCCCGCAGCACTCTCTTGATCAAAGACAAACAAGCGAAGTTGGGAACGTGTCTTTGGAAACCCCGACTGCTGAGTAAGCTGCACCGTCCACGCGGAGTGAGCACCTTCCCTCAGCTCCTAGAACAGTGCTGCTTACATCTGTCCGAACGTTAACAACATCAAAACTGGGACATGTCCTTTGTTGGGGCTGACATAGCATTTATGATTGGGACAAATATCATAATAAGGGCATATTTTAATGAGCTTTTCATAGTTTCCGGCATGTAATGCTAAGTAAGCAGTGCAGTGAAGCATAAATATTTTCATATTCTGCTGATATGGAAAACTCTAAAAATCTTAATAAGCAAGATATGTGACATCTAACAATTAATTAGGCAGAAGGAATGTGTCACATTTCTCGTGACATTTTATGAAACCAAAATTTTTATGAAAAAAGGCATTAAAGCAACGGCCATTGTACATTCTATCCCAGTATCGTGTAAGTCCATACATCATCTCTACATGCTTCCTAGGTTTTATGGGTATGTTCCACATAACAGTTTATTTCATGAGCTTTTTCTCTAGCTACTTAATATGTGTGTATATTAGAACATATTCATAAGGTCATTTACATTTTCCCCTATTGCTTTTTTGATAAGATGAAAGTATAGAAATTACATTTCTCTTTTAATTCCCTTTTATATTAATGTAGACCTCGATTTCATGAGAATATCAAATATCATCATTTTGTTCTTATGACCACCATAATTTTCTAAATTATTACAAAGCACCAGTCATTACAGGATACAAAAATTCTTTTCATGCAAATGATGATTTTTTATAGAAATAATTACCAAAGGGAAAAATATGCTCAAAGACTCCATATACATTTCTCAGAACATGTGGAGTTAAAGTATCTGAGGCTGTAGGTTCAGGGTAAAAAATGTATTCTAATCTCATAAAGATTTAAATAACCCTTAACGCATAGGTAATTGCCTTGTCGTGTTTCTAATATCAAAATGCTTGCTATTGAAATATGATATATTCCTTAGGAATTACATTTTATGCATTTCTATTTTGAAAAGTAAGTAATTGCTTCAGGTGAGGTATTTTTCTTTATCAAAGTCACTAACAACCAAGAGAAAAAAAATGTCATGTACTGATTAAAATATTTAAGTTTCTAAAAATATATCTCAGATTAGCCAGGACACAGGGTAATGCAACATTTTTGCAATGTCATTAATTATAAATAGCAACCCATAAAGATTAAAAAGTTAATTCATCATGCTAGACACTTGAACAAAATTTTATTCCTATAAGCATATGAAAAGCAAAATTATATAATAATGCACTCTCCTACAAGAAAAATAAATAGATGCTTATTTTGTATTTTTAAGTTTTATTCTCGGAGGTTATACTTCAATGAATAATCACGGACAACATCAGAGTGGATAAGGAAATATGAAAGCGAAGCTATTGTGGGATCCCCTCAGCCTTCCTCAAGCAACACTCTAAAGAGTAAATCTTTGAAGAACCTTTAAAAATTTCTAAGTCTCTGTTTAAAACAGAAGGTTTTGACAACCCTAAAACCAAACATCACCCTGTAGCTCACATTCCTGGTTAGCAGTCTCCTCAGATCTCACCTTCGATTCAGATGACACTCCTCCACGAGTCGACTGGACACTCACCATTAACTCGTCTTCCACTTGCCCTTCGATCCACGCCAGCCTCCCTTGCACCCCCAGAACCACCAAGTCAGCTAAATTCACCAGGGATATCCACAACAGGAGTCACTGAACAAGGACGACCTGTCCATCTCAATGATATTTCTTCACTTAGTAATTTGCAAAACAATTAATTACTTTTTCCTTAAAATATTCTTTGGCTAGTGATACTACGGTGCATTTGTTTTCTATACCATGTAACAAACTACCACAAATTCAATGGTTTGAAACAACGTGTGTTTCTTACCTGACAGTTTCCGTGTGTCTGCAGTCTGGGTGGGATTTAGCTGGGTGCTCTGCGGAGGGTTTCAGGAGGCTGCGGTCAATCAAGGTGTCAAACAGACCGCGTCATCCTCAGGAGCTCAGGGTCCCATTTCTTGCGCTAAATGAGCTTCACGGTTGTTGGCAGAATCCACACACACGCCTATAACACTATAACAAATAAAGGAATTTGTTCAGCATTTGCTCTGTACTGGAAACTTCTTTTAGTACATGAAACATAAAATTAATTTATCAGTATAAATTCAGTGGGGAATAAAATCTATATACAGTATTTTCATCATTAATCATCTTAATTATTCCATAGTAGCTCTTTTTCAAAACACTTAATGACATCTTTGCCGATTTCATTGATATCTGGTCACATTCAGTTATTAAGCCTCATTTGATTTGAACATAAAACCTCACACTTGATAATTTGCACCTTAGTTTCTCCTGTCTCCAACAACAGGTTTAAATGGTTTTGACCCTGTAGACCTGAAGTTAGGAATCATGACGGGATTCTTCTGTTACTTTTGGTCTCCAACACCCGATACAGTGAGCACGGAGGCTGCGTGGTTCAGAGTATCTCCTTGCCTTCCCACTTCTGGGTCTAACCCTGCTGGTGTCGGGAGGCCGGAGGGGCGCAGTTAGCAGGGAGGATGCAGAAGGCAACTGGCCCACTGTTACAAATAAAAAAAAAAAACCTTTCTAATTTGTTTCGGGCTCTGTCTGCTACCATCTTCTGTCTGCAAAAATGGTGTGTGTCGTTGCCTTACGTTTTGACTTATCTCAGTTCTTTCCATCACTAAGAATACTCCAGGCTGTAATGCTTTCTCTTGGTAGAGAGAAGCCTCACTTAACCACGTAGCTAACCCAATAGCCCTGTGCCACTCACCTCCGATGAGAGGTGACAGTCTCCACTGAGGTCAGCCTCCGTGCCCTCTAAGCTTTGCGGGAAATTGAGAAGTGATTCAATCCCCTGTCTCTATGGCAATCGATTCAAAGACCCCTTATTGCCCCTCTGCCGCGCAGAGGCTTCTCTGACCTTAAGAAATCGTACAGGACACGAAGAGTTTTTGCTCGTTTTTTACAAGCCATAAAGTCCCAGGGACAAAGTCCAGTCCCTCTCATTTCCTCTCATTTCCTCTCTCAATGTCCTCTGGTCTAAGGCAACAATAGGGTGGGCCTATGGGGTGTGGAAGTTCAAGAAAGTTCCAGCTTTGGAGAAGAGGCCAGGCACTGCCAAGTCTCCAGAAATGCTTTGCATAGATTGCATCTCACCATACTTGGGGGTGGGGTGGGGCGCAGGAAATAACCCTCCCTGTAGCAAAAGCATGAGGCAAAGTACTTTCCCTCCGGACTTCTACCTTTCCTCTCAGTCCTTTCCGTTTTCAGACTCTGAGTGTTGTGAAGGAAGGCTGGTTTTGCCAGCAAGCCCTGCCTCCTCGCTTTCCGTTTTGATTGTCTTCAGGGTGGGGGAGTCTCGGTACCTACCATTGCTGGTCTCTCTAAAGCCAAATGCTGTTCAATGTGCTCTGGGTCCCATGCGCATCATAGAAAACTAGTAAATGTTCCATTCTAGAGTCTGATACATATTCATTGCATGAAATAATCTTTTCAAAAATAACTTTAATATTAATGCTACCCTTCCTGATCGCTCCATTATATAGATGTGGTTTATAAAAGTTAGGTAAATTGCTTAAGGTGATATAATTAGTAAGTAGCTACATAAAACCTACATCTTATTTAACTCACTAGTCAAACTTTAAATCACTACAGTAAACTGAAAAATGTATAAAAAATATGAAAATTGCAATATGCATTTGTAATACAGCAAGCTCTCTGGTAACCAGAGGGTTGAAATTCAGAATAAGGAGATGTATTTTCTGCTATACATGCTTGACTGATTTTTATAATAAACTAATATCCAGTATTAGACATTAGACATTAAGTACGCCTATAAAATATTTAGAGCATCGTAAATCATTAAACTTTCTTTGAAGACAATTCAGCAATGTGTGTGAGAAGTCGACCATAGCTTCTCATCATCTAACCCACTAATTATCCTACTTGTGATATTTTTAATGATTGCTAAAATATAATATGTATAGGCATTTATTGTAGCTTCATGTAAAATGAAAACATAAATTGCAAGACTTAGTAATTACTAAACAATTTTGGAATGCCCTATTAATATTATACAATAGTTAAAAATGATACTTATTATTTTAAATGAGAAGAAAAGGCTTGTTTTTACTTATATAACAGAATGAAATAATGTCAATCTATATCATATATTTTATCACGTTAATTATGTAAAAATTCAAAAAATAACAGACAAAAATTTAACATAGTGTACATATTTGTTTCTGAAAAATGGACTACATTGATTTTTTCATATAATTGTGTTCATTTCTCACATATGCTCTAAAAATAGATGTATGCCTTTTAGTTTTGCATGAATATAGAAAACTTTAAACAGCACAGATTGGGAGGGAGCAGTTTGGAGCAAGGCTACTAAACGGACACAGAAGTTCTGCAGAAGCTAGAAGCATTAGAAGTGGGGAGAGGGGTCTACAGGAGCTACTAGAAAGGACACAAGGACAAAATCAAGGGGGAGGGCAGAGGTGGGGGAGGGAGGTGGGATTGGCTGGGGTGGGGTAGAGGAATGGGGAGAAAATGCAGACAATTATAACTGAATAAAAATTTAAAATTTTTTTTAAAAAGGATACAATTATCTATTCATCCCATGTGACAACAACAGTCTTGAAAAACTTATAGTTTTGTCATTTTCTCTTTTTTCCATCTCTCCCTTCATCTTAATAGCAAATTCAAAATGAGAGTAGTTACTATGTACTTGAGGGATTAATGCCATTGATTCAACGATGTTGAACAAAAAGGTTTCCAGATATTCTGAAAGCATTTTAAAATCATTCCAGTTATATTAATGCAATATTTCAGTTATATATTAATTTATCATATCATTTGAGGCTTAACAATGGTGATTTCTCTTTTGTCATTTATTTGCATTTGGTTATAAATTTTCTTGATCCAAGAGAGTAATGCAAACAAATAGGAGGTGATTAATTTTATTTTGTCAAGTTTTAGAGTTGAACTTTCTAAAAATTATTATCCACTAGCTTATGAATGTTCATGTATAATAGGAAGTTACTAAAAATCTATAAAATATCTTTGTTATATAGTGACTATTTATTTAATATTGTTATTGAGGATTATTAAATAATACATATTTCCTTCTTCTAAAAAAAGTTGCTATTAAATTTTTACAAACACCCTTACCTCTAGGTGGGCTAATATACTGAATTAGTACACTTTGCTCTAATAGATTCTTCTCAAATCTCAATGCACTGCACCAGGCAATTCACTGAAAATGGCGACCATTGATGCCATTATTCCATCGTGATAAAGGTTTTAGATTTTGCCCTTAAGAATCAAATAACTTTGAGATTTTTATATTTTTTTGAGATCAAACCCTTGGCCGAGGTGTCATTGGCAGATATTTTCCCCGTATAGTTGGTTCCCTTTACCCTTCACAACAGCATGGATGGAACTGGAGAGCATTATGCTTAGGGCAATACGTCAGGTGGTGAGAGAAAAATACCATATAGTAGCACCTATAAGTGGAACCTATTCAACAAAACAAACAAGTGAGCAAAATAGAACCAGAGAGATGGAAATAAAGAACAAACTGACAGTAACCAGAGGGGAGGAGTGAGGGGGATAATGGGTAAAGAAGGGGATGGGTAGACAAGGAATATGTATAAAGGACCAATGGACAATGGGGGTGGGGGAGGATTTAGTGTGGGAGGTGGGGGTGGGTAGGGTAAGGGAGAGTAATGGGGGGAAGAGGGACAACTGTAACTGAACAACAAAAAAAAGAAAAAAAGGAGAAAAAGTATCAAATGACTTTGCTTGTTTATTACAGTCGCAGCATCTCCTTCAGTTACTATTCCAGTGGATATAGAAGAGGAAATACAAGTAGTTGTATAATATAATCAGAGAATGAACTGAAAACAACCCATATTTCTATATAAACTCAGCTTCATTCTCCTGAGATTTGGGGCAAAGAAACTAAAAAAAGGAACACTGTTACATACTCATTTTTGAAATTTGGTGTACTGGAATTGAAACACTTGTGAGAGTTTAAAAACTCATTTAGTCGTGAATTGAAATGTCTCACTGCCTCTACTTAGGTTAAAAAAAAAACACTTTCAGAAATTGTATGTTTTTCATCATATGTTTCTTGCCTGCTCACATTCTTTCTAAAGCACTAAATGCAATTTAAGTAGCAAAAACATGTTATAAAGAATTGTCTTTAACTATGTTACAAATCCAACTATAGTAACTGATATCTGGTATTGTTTAAGAAAGTATTTAAAACAATGCAATTGAAGAGAAAATACAAAGTTTTTCACATGGACTATTCAATAATAGCATTCAAAAGTGGTCTAGCAATATTAAGTTCCTTCTTTAAATGGGTGATTAAGAAATTTTATACTTAGTTTAAGGCCTTCTTTAAAGAGGGTTTTTTCTCCTTTCTTAATAAAACACTGAAATAAAAACAAATTGTTCAACCGTATTTCTTAGCCTCATTTTCCCTAAAATTAGTTAGTCACCAATATCGTCACTTGTTATACGAAATGGATTCCTGAAGAGAACTATTTTATGGACTTTAAGTGGCATTGTATCAAAGCTTATGTCATGTAGTATAAATTTGAACTAATTTGATCACCATATTGGCTTACTGTATTAATTTCAACGTAGATGTACTAAGTAAAGATACTTTCAACCTTTGTTCATTTCACATGATTCAATTTCAAAACTGCAAATGATTGAGAATTAAACTACATCTAATACTTTCATTAAAACATTTACATATTTTATTGAACAAATATAATTAAAATTAAATTGAAAATTTTTAGACATACAAGGTCTGGCAGAAGTAAGGCTTGCTTGAGTGTGGTTGGTAGGGTAATAACATGGGTGTAACAATTTATAGTTTTAATGTGAACATTTCACCTAAAATGTAATCTGGTGTGCTTGAGTGTGATATTGTTATATGACAGAATCACATGCTTATGATTTTGTAATAAAAGATTGTGTAATACAAAGGGGGTGTTAATTATGTCAGACCCTGTATAATCCTATTAGATATAACTTGAGTTAATAAATTTCAATTGTAAATGATTTTTAAATTTTTTTATATGTATTCCACATATCCAAAAAGAGTTAAAATCATAGCTGCAGACCTAAATAACCTGAAAGTGAACACCCATACAACCACTAGACACATTTTTTTTTTTAAAAGCATTTACAGCATGACAGTTCTTGGTGCCACCTTTTGGGGCCTAGGTAGCCAAAATCAGTTCTTGGCCTTCTGGGACCCTGGTAAACCTTACACCCAGAGGACAGGGAGCCCGGAGGCCCTCACCGTAGGATCAAGGGCGCACCGGAAACAGACCAGCTCACACAGGGATTAAAGCCTAGTTCAGATCACTTCAATCCCTGAGCAGGGATAAAGGTGAATAAATGACTTTTAAAAAATCAATTTTAATTATTTTAAAACAGACTTCTTCAAATTAGTTGTCTAGTGACTTAGATACATATTTCCAAAATAAATATTACTTTTAAATTAATACTCACAATCCATCTTTGTCTATAATAGCAAAACAACAAAACAACAAAAATGTTCTGAATGCCCATCAACAGAGAAATGCTAAATAAATCATGTTTTAATTAAACTTTGTAACACTACACAAATAATTTTCAAAGTCTCCATTCAACAGGCAGAAGGACTTTCCATGACGTAACGAGAAAGGCCAGTTGTTAAGTGAACTCTGTAGGTTCACAATGCCTTGTTTGTACTTCAAAATCTCTCCCTTGCAAAGTTCCAAATATTGAAGTTTTCCTGAATAATGTAATTTATTGCAGTCTCATTTGGTGATAAAACCTATTATGAACTGATATAAGTTTCTTCTTAATATTTATTTACTTAACCTAGCATGGATTGCCATTACTTCATTTAATTTTTTTAAAGATTTTATTTATTTATTTTTAGATAGAGAGGGAGGGAGGGAGAAAGAGGGGAGAGAAACATCAATGTGTGGATGCCTCTTGCATGCCCACCACCATGGACGGGGCCTGCAACCCAGGCATGTGCCCTGACTTGGAATCAAACCAGCGATGCTTTGGTTCAGAAGTCAGCACTCAAGCCACTGAGCTGCACCAGCCAGGGCTCAGCATGGATTTCCACCTGCTTTACTGCAGACACACTGAGGTGTTTGACTGAAAGACTCTGCACAAACCCTGCAGTGTGACTTCCATCACACCACCTTTCCTAATCCTGAAGCACATCCAGTCAAAAGGTTTTCATATAGGCAGATATGAATTGGAAACATGATTCTATTTTTATAAAGCAGAATAACCAACAATATAAAATATATATATTCAAATATTTTATGCATGTGGTTGGAAAATAGACGATTATATAAATGGACATATACCATGCTGTTAACCTTATTTACTTCAGGAAGTTGGAAAGGAAATGGATAAGGTTAGAGTTTTACATTCTAATTTATAGATCTTGCATTATTTCATTGGGCAGGGTATCTTGTATAAATTCAGTAGCTTCAATGTTTTAAATGATAATTTATATGACAATCATTTTCCTTACTATATATTTGAATGAAATAGACAGAATGTTTGCTTTCACGAGCCATCAAATTTCCCCTAAATCTGATGCTTAACCATGTGTCTTCCTGAAAAACTTTCTGGGCTCTCCTTTATCAGGAACTTCTCACTGCCTCCCTTTCTTTCTGACCTCATCACCCACCATATTTCAGGATCCATTTCTCCCCCACCAGAAACCTGTCCATTAATCTCATCTTTCAGAGCTGCCAGTCATTTATTTCAAAATCCTATTAATTTGTTATGTAACATAATCTAACCTTTCTTAATTTAATCCACACATCCCCATATTATCTTGACAAGTTGTACTTTTATGTTAAAAATGAGCCTTACATATGCCCCCTTGTCTATTTCTCCTGGGATATTTCTATAATTGTATGTAGCTGCTGTGAAAAAATATTCTGAAATCACATGTATATTGGATAAGAAAAAGGAAATGTAATAAACCATGAGAAATATGTCTCAACTTCATTGCACCATGGGAAAAATTACAATAAATGTTAGCAATAAAAGTAACACAGTCATTAATTACACACAAAAAATGCAACTGAAGTTCACAGGACATTAATCATCCTATTTTAATATATTTTAAATACATGTAATTTATATACTTATTCACATACTTAGATATTCACATGCATCATTTAAATATTTATAAATCTCACAAACATATTACATGTATAAAATATTCAAATAGTATTTATTGAGTGTAATTACTCAATAATGATGTTTCTTTTCTATTAAATGGGGAGTTTGAAAAAA
Source organism: Desmodus rotundus (assembly GCF_022682495.2). Classification (NCBI taxonomy): domain Eukaryota; kingdom Metazoa; phylum Chordata; class Mammalia; order Chiroptera; family Phyllostomidae; genus Desmodus; species Desmodus rotundus. Next base: position 10,164,032 of record NC_071395.1, read on the forward strand.
TCAAGTTTAAAAATGTATACTTAGTATTCCAAATAATGAGATTAGCTATAAGCATATATTTGCCCCTTGATTATTTTATATTTTACATATTTTTTTATTACATACTCACTGATCTGTTAATATCACAGATTACTGAGATGTACTGGATGGGTATATTTAATTTCCCAACATTTAGGAGAGAAGATTTTTAAAACCAGAATGAATGCTCTGGAGTGTCTATGTTTGACAAAACCTGTAATGTGTGTGTTGGAAGGGTAAAGCAAGTGGTCAGTTAATCCAAAGGTAAGATCTTTGTTAGACGTTGACTTCAGTCGCTGGTAATTTACTCAGTGCTTAGAGTTGAAGAAATATTGCCTTTTGTGACAAAATGGGTGGATCTGGAGAATATTATTCTAAGCAAAATAAATCAGTCAGAAAACACTAAGAACCATACAATGTCACTCATATGTGGGAGATAAAACTGAAAGCAACAAATGAACAAACAAGAAAACAAAGAAAAACTTACAGACACACACAATGGCACGGTGGTTACAAGAGAGAAGGGGATGGGAGGTAGTAAAGGGTAAAGGGGGTCAGATATACGGTGGTGGGAAAAGAGGTGACTTTGGGTGGAGGGCACACAGTGCAACATACAGATCCTGTATCATAGAAATGGGCACTTGAAACCTATAGAATCTTATTAACCAGTGTTACCCCAGTAAATTTAATTTACAAATAATTATCTAAATTCAGTGCACTAATCAAAATTTAATGCCAAACACCATAAGTTTTTTAATTATCTACATTTTTGTTTTATTCAGTTGTTATGTGTTGTTAATCTAGGTAAAATTAGATTGTTTTATGGTTTTTTAAGTTGAGTACTGAATGTGGTATTAAATAGCCAGATAATGTCTTTAAAATACATTTGAGAAAACCTTTCCATTTTGGAATGAATTTAACTGTTACTTGGCTCCATTTAAGAAATGCCGTCAAGGAGGTAGTGCATTATTATAAATGTACACTGATATTTATTTTAAGCTTGGGTATTAAACATCTAAGCAGTCACGGGGCTTAATCCACAAAGATGTCATCTGGAATATTTAGAATCATTTTATTTATGAAAATTAACTGAGATGCTTCATTTAGGTCACAAAGACCAGATTAAAGTTATTTTTGGCAGCTTTACACCAGCCGTAAACAGATTCATACTCTCCCATGATTAGATGGTCCCACCTACAGCAACAGAGCCCTGTAATAAAACACCTGTTGCCTGAAAAAGAAAATCCAGCCAGGAAAATGCCCAGCTAAGGCTTTATGCAACTCCCTAATACAAATACACACACACACACACACACACACACGCACATTTGGAAATGGGATAATGGCTGAATTTCCTCTCCTATGGGCATGTAATTACTTTTGAGTGGTTGCCTGGACGAGAACTTTTTAAAATTTGTTCGTCTTGTTTATTGATAACCTTAACTTACAGGAGCATTAATATGCATCTTTTATGACTTGAGTTTAGAAATGTAATGTTTATGAACTAAGTGACAGTATCAGTTGTCACACACAGTGACCATATATCAAGGAATTACACTAGCATTAGGTAGAACAGCAGGTCCATTTGTTCAAACACTCACTGAACATATGAGTGATTTTCTCTAACAAGGTCCCCAGGGAACCAGCTTGCATCCATGGCCACCTGCATCCTAACTGGAAGATAACTATTTTAAACTCCTGCTAAAATATGTGATTTTTAAAGGTTGAAATAAAGTGCATGTCAAGAACTAGAGAGAAATATACTACTGGCACACATATCAGAGAAAAACTGATAGAAACCAGGAACTGCTGACCTAATCAGATTTTTATTTTTGTTTATAAGTTTCATATGTTGTAAACATATAGTGATAAAAATAAGAAGCAATTAACACTCCACAGATTATTCTTACAGAAAATTAAATGCTTTGGGTTTTTTAAATGTGTATAAACAATTATAATTTTTAAGGTACAAATGGGTATAAAACACACTCATAATACAACATGTAAACCTGTTAGCATTTTATTGAATTCATTTATTTCTTCAACAAGTTACTGTCTCTTTTTTTCACGAGGCTCTTATTGTAGTTAAAAATAAAACCTATAATTGATGAGTATGTTGGCAGCTACCTCCTCAGGTGAGGCTCAGTAATTTACTCTTGTAAAATTCCCTACCTTTGAATGCGGTGGGCAGCTGTGACTTGTGTCTAAAAAAAATGGGATGTGACAAAGTGGTAGGAGGTCACCTTTGATTAAGTTGTATAATATAAAATTCAGGTAAGCACTGGAGCACAAGAGATTCTCCTTTCTGGTTCTCAAAGAGGGAAGTGCCATGTGATGAACTAGCCGGAGAAGGTGGCGAGGGCCACGGGGAGGAGACTGCAGTCTGCCTCTACAAGCCGAGACAGCCTCCAGCCACAGGCTGGGAGCATCTGGGAAGCAGAGGCCCCATGGAAAACTTGAGGAAACAAATGCACTTTTTTAAGCCACTGAGTTTATAATAGTTTGTTATGCTGCACAAAAAACTCATGCCGTATGCATTCATGTACCAGTACTAATATTAGTATATTGGTTTGAGCACCTTAGAGGGGCGTTAATGTTCTACCATGTTGACTATAAAGCTTGGACTAAATATTTGATAGCAGTCTATGAGGTTGAAATGTCAGAATTTCCATGACATAATGTAAAAAGAAAAAATCTAAAGATTCAGGGTGATGAGTATATAAATCGTTTAAATTGTCTCAACCATCCCTTAACCATAACCCTGAGAGGTACAGCTGAATACTTCTCTCATCAAGGTATAGACGTATGTGTACACAAGCATGCTTGGGAAGCTCTGTGCTGATGCCATTGCAGGCAGGAGATGCCAACAGGGGATATTAATGTGAAAACGGATGCTCTTGCCTCAATGGGACTACTGGGATTCAAGCATCGGTGCTGGTGGTTAACATTCAGAGATTATGTGAGCTCACTACAACAGGAGAAATGAGTCAACAAAGTATTTTGATGTATTATTAAGAAATAATAATTTCTTATTATTATTAAGACTTATTAAGAAATCTCTTGGCATATATTGGTGGATAAATTATAGGTCTGATGAGCAGATACTGAATATGAATTGATATAAAAAGATTTACCACTACTTAATTATTGCACACGCAAGCTTGTTTACATGCCCAGAGCCCCTTCATTTAAGGGAAACCTTAGTCACTTCTGCAAAGCAACCACTAGTCTATACTCTTTCCATAAGCTTCCCCCAAAGTATGTGGAGGCATTTAACAGGTGACTGCATTAGAGAAAATCAAACATGATCCTTTATTGCCTATGAACTGATACTAACCACCCCCCAAAAAAACCCTTCCAGGTAGCATATACATTGTGAAGAGTGCAGGTATTAAAATAACACCATACCTAAGACTAACCATTCTTATTGCTTTAGTTTACACCAATTATTATATGTGGCTGACAATAAAATCTAGTATAAATATAATGCTTCTTTTTATCCTTCTTCACACTCCTTTTATTTAAACATTTAATTATACATATTGTATGAGGTCTTTAAAAGAGCAGGATAATTTTGAAAAAGTTTTTGGTATGTATGAAAAAATGTATATAATAACAAATACCCCAATTAGCGGTTCAATACATTATTTTTCATATATATTGAAATTAACATGCTTTTTCTCAAAATATGTCCTTTAAACATCTACAATCACAATACAATACTATTGGATGGGCAACAACACATAATTTAAACCACTTTTATACACACAGGAAAAGTTTGCAATCTATGCATACTTACCACTGGCTGCCTACAAATCATCTAATACATCCTGCATTCTTCCTTACTTGGAAAATAAAGAAATGAATTACAATAATTATAGCAACTACTTCCCTTATATTTAAATGCAGAATTCTGAATCAATGACAAGGCCTCAAATTGGTTAGTTTACATAAGTATGCAGAAGTATGAAATAAAAAGTCTGCAGCATAATTACTGGCAGTTAAATAGTGAATAATTTGTGCATGTTCAAACAAGTCCATTAATGTGACACATATTCATGAATATTTATGAGCAATTAATATTTTGAAAGTTACTGGAATAGGATATCTTATGTTATCTTCCCAAAAGTAGAGCTGTCTACACATTCTGACCAAGTTAATGACTATATTCTTCCTACTTTTGATTTTCAGTGAATATGATTTTTACATTTTTATATCACAAATGAACTTAGTATCCATAAATTGACATATTATTTTTGTTTTAAACCGCAGGCAGTTGTTCCTCAAGATTTAGAGCATCTCTATTACCCATCGGAGTGAGATAAAGCATGAGTTTCCCCAATAATGTTTCTTATCCCCAGGAAAAACTTAATTAGATTCTCAAGGTTAATAATAATGCTCTTATTTTAAAAAATACTATTTCAACAAATTTATACTCTAATTTGGAGCAATAACAAAGCAATATATAAAAATCTTTGTTGTTGCTTCAACTCACTGCACCATTTTTTGAGAGAATTTTTAAACAAAAATATTATTAATAAATTCAGATTCTAATGTACCTTACTTGACAAGCCTTCATTTTCATGGTTGTTTCTGTAAAATGTCATAATCACTTTAAAAATAAAGATTTCAGCCCTGGCTGGTGTGGCTCAGTGGATTGGGCACCAGCCTGAGAATCATAGTGTTGTTGGTTCAATTCCCAGTCAGGGCACATGCCTGGGTTGCTGGCAAGGTCCCCAGTAAGGGGGCGTTTGAGAGGAAACCACACATTCATGTTTCTCCCCCTCTCTTTCTCCCTCCACTTCCCTCTGTCTAAAAATAAATAAATAAAACCTTTAAAAAACATAAAATAAAATAAAGATTTGAAATGAGAGAAAACATTCTTAGAACTTTTCTGATTCAAATTTAAAGTAGTTTTCAAAAAACTAAGTCATTGAATGTGGATTTAGATGAATAGCCTTTCAGAAGTGATTTTATTGGTTTTTATTATTTCTAATAACCTTTATGGAATTCCACAACAGTATAGACTGTATACAATTTCAAATATATAAATACTGAAGAGCTTTAAAAGAAATTGTTTCCATCGTTTGATTAAACATGACAAAATCTTTTTATAAAAGGTGTTATTAGTTTAACACTAATGATTAATCTCACTTCAAGAGCCTTATGATTTTTAATGCCCAAACTATAAGTTTATTAGAAATAACTTTTTATATTATCATCTCATTATAGCAAAGTTTCTTCTACTATGGAATAAAAGATACTAGACATAACACAAGATTGTTGTTTAAATTTCAAATTAAATACTCAGAATTTTCTCAGCAAAACTATATCAATATATCATGAATAAAGTCACACTTTATTTAGGAGAAAAGAGTTTTGATATTTATTTCAGGATTTGTGTTTTGCTTTGTTCTGGTAACAGAGGAGCACAAAATATAGATAAACTTTACAAGCTCCCGGTTGTTGATGGCGGGGGAGGGATATTAGAGACAGGGAATAAAATCTATAACATGGAATAACTACACTATACATCAAGGCCATGTATGTTTTAAGCAGTAAAACATAATATTTGACAAACTGATTTTGGAAATAAAAACTAAGACAGGAGACACTTGGGTGCAGGAATCAACTCAGAACAGTTGCTAAAGAGAAGAAATGTGCTTCACGAAGCTTGTTTCACTGCTGACTACCCAGATGGCCAGATGGGTAAAGGGCACAAAAGGAGAAACAAAGTTCAAGATCAAGGCCTGGCAACAGTGTGAATCCGGCGACAACAAAGACCTTTGATGGGTGGCCTGAGTTGAAGTGAATATTCTCATTGAAGTATAATAAAAGAACTGGGATTGCATAAATTAGGGAGGGTAATTTGTAAAGTACTCTAAATACCGAATGATGATAATAGTAACAAAAGTTGGCCCTTGTTCTGTCTATACAGACGCCATCTCCGGCAAAGATTTCTTGAACCACTACTCAATAGCTACATGATGAAAGCGACAGATGTCACCTGAGAATTGGGTGCAGATGACTGAGAGCAGCAGGAGACACAGCGCGTTTGCAGCATCGGTAGGACACTGAGCGAAAGAAGGAGGACCCGAAGGTCAAGTGAAATTCAGACAATGATGCGGTACACAAAGAGGGAAAGGAAACCAGGTAGACAGAAAAAGGGAAGTTTTTTTTAACACTACATGTGTTCATCCAACAGATCAGACTATGAAACATATTTTTTGAATTTAGGAGGAAACATGGGTGAAAAATAACAAATCGGGGAATCAAGCCGACTGCTATCAATTCAATAACAAGGCAAGGTTTCCTGCGGAAAATGAGCAATGGGCTCAGCAGTGTGAGTGTGATAAGCTATTGTGCATACATTTGGAAAATATTGAGAATCTTTCAAAGTAAGGAAATGTTCATAATGAAATAGAACTCACAAAATAAGATAAAAAACACTTTAGAATTAGGTTGATCTTAAACATACTGAGGAAGGGAAATTAAACAAAAAAAAAACACCAGCCACCAGTGAATCTATTAAAAGTCCACCTCAGTCGTTCAAAGCAGGGGTTCAAACATCATAGAAAATTCTCCGCAGCTTATCGAATCAGCCTCCATAAGAGAACACGGCCCCTTGGAGGGCATGATGACTTTTATAGGTATAAAAACATGTTCTGAGGAAATAGACTGGGCAGCTTATAACCTAAAAGTTCTCGAAAACAAAAAAAAATCCTGAATAATAATGTCATCAATCTTGTGAGTGTGAGCTATTGAATGCCCCTGTATATCATATCAACAGAAAGACGGCGAAAGAGGTGGTTGTCAAACCAGCAGGATGTAGTGAAGGACAGAAACATATGTTCTCCATAGGACGTTACAGACAGAGAAGTTAGGTGAGTTAATTAGAGGCATACATATTTCTCCATATAAAATATAAACATGCACATTACACTCACGTAAACACATATATGCTTTTATCATATGTTTATCATCTATGAAATGTACTACTAAATGTTTTAAACCTTAAAAATTTTATCAAGGTTACTCTGTGAGTATATATGTCTAAATTGTATATGAATATTTGCATCTGAAGTACATATCTGTCATTTCTTTTATAACAGCTTGATATAGATATTGTATAATCATTTCTTCTGGAAAATTTTACTGGGTCCTCTGAGGAATACAAATTAGATGTCATACACACTTATGAGCTACAATACTGTGACTTATGCTGTTATTGACACAATACCCAACACAGGCAACTTATTAAAGAATGTAACATTAGTTAAATGGCCTCAAACTATTTTCTTCTTCCGTAAGATAACAATGGCTTATTTATTTATCTGTTTGTTTGTCTCCAATAGGAGAAAACATTGCTTTTTAAAAGGATCACATAATTATGACAGTAAGAGCTAAATATCATAATTAAGGTAGCATTTCTTTCCCCAATTCCACTGTGCTATATAAGGTAATATAATCACAGGAGCAGTATTTATCATAGTGATTCATTCACACACAAAGGGTTGGGGATTACACAAGGTCCACGGGCACTGTGGAGGTCATTTTAGTACTCTACCTAACAGGGTCACCCTCAATCAATTCTTTTAAGATGATAGAATACGATAGGAAACAGGCAGGTGTCCGACTACAGAGAACGAGCCCCGCCTCAGTAGATAATCTATAATCTGGATGACTCATGCATTGATAAGTAGGTTGTGTGTGCAATGCGTATCCCCCATCTGCCCCCAAACTATCACAACCATGCGCCGTGCGGCTTGAGACAAAGCTAATGGAGACAGTGACATTTTAAGCATTTTTGACACAGTTATTGGACTATGATTTATCTTTGACTATATTAAAACATTTATTATTGATGTGGTGCAGAAATGTTGAAGAATTCCCTTGTATAATCAGCTTTTTATTTTTTCAAAATACAAGTATATTTTAATAAAAACATTAGATGATGGCTTTGGAAACTTTTAAAAAATGTATCTTGGTCAAAGTGTGTCCCTCCTATATACACTCTCCTGATTCGATCCTCAGCGAGCATAGGTGATAGGATCCACCTTTGTGCTGGCCGCTCTACTGAGGCCTCCACCATATGCGTCCCTCAGCCTAGCCGATCTCCATAAGGCACAAAGCACAACAGTCATGTTGTCAAAATCAATAACAGAATTTTAGGAAAGTCTGTAACGATTTCCAAAGAGAAAAAACAGAAAGGAGAATATTTGGAGACTAAGGAAGAATTTACTGGCCTATTTATTAATATATTCTAATTATATAATCAAATCTGAAAAACATATATTTAAATATCTCCACATTTGGGAAAAGCCTTTTGGGATAGACTCTACTAATACTTTGTCTTTACATTAACAATAGTTTCTATAATCAATATCATATACTTATTAGGAATTTAACTAATATCTGTTTGCCTCATTAAAAAAGGAAAGGATTTTACTATGGCATATTTTATGTAAATTATTTCCTAAAAATTGCTAGACATCCTCTACTCACAAATATGATTTATAACTATTGACCTTTGTCATTTCCTTAATCTTCACTTCAAGTTGTCTCTCTCAAAATAATTTAAAATACATTCTAAAACAGAGTTTTAGAAATGTTATATTTTCTCTTTTTTTTTTTAAAGATAAATCAGGATGGAACTGGAAAGCATTATGCTAAGTGAAATAAGCCAGGCAGTGAAAGACAAATACCATATGATCTCACCTATAAGTGGAACCTAATCAACAAAACAAACAAACAAGCAAAATAGAACCAGAAACATGGAAATAAAGAATGAACTGCCAGTGACCAGAGGGGAGGGGGTAGAAGGATAAAAGAAGGGGAAAGGTCAAGTCAAAGAACATGTATAAAGGACCCATGGACAAAGACAACTGGCAGGGGGTGGGTTAGGATTGAATGTGGGAGGTGGTGATGGGTAGGGTGGGTGGTGAGTAATGGGGGGCAAATGGCGACGACTGTAACTGAACAACAATAAATAAAATTAAAATTAAAAAAATGAATCAAAGCTAAGAAAATAGTGTCTTCCTCTCCAACTTACTGAAAAATAATATGAACATGGCAGAATGCTAGATTTGTCAAAATACAGCAGGGCAGATAAATGATATCAAATAATAGTGAATAACAATTTAAGAGGAAAGGTTATCTTCCTTGCCATAAGGATAGTCTGGAGATTTGAAAGCCTCCTATTATTCTCAACAGAATATTGCAATGACTAACCATTGAAAATCTGAAAGAAATAAATTAACATATTGCAAAATAATCACAAATCAAAAGCAAAATTTTAAAATAAGTTCCCTAGATACCAATGCACTGTGCCCATTTTATCCAAGGATCTATAAATATCAGACTTTCTACACCCATTACACTGAAATTTGGGAGAGTATTTTTATTTCTATTTTTATGTAGAGGGATGCTGTTTCACTAAAGACTCTCGTCCCACTGCAGCGTCTGTGTTATTGCATGAAAATCATAACACGTTCCACGCAACGTGCTCTACATGATTTATAATTATTTGATTTTGAAAGAAAGCATGAGATGTTCTACTTAATAGTGGTTTGAATCATTTTTATATTAATAAAGTAAATATTTAAAATAAATGTAAGCATGTACACTATATATTATATGATTTTCCTTATTGTATTGAAAATAGAAAAGCTCTTAGGAAATTAAGTCCATATTTGCAGCTGTGAATCAATTTTTCAAATGCAACATACCTTGTGTACAAACTCTTTGATTTCCAAAGTTAGACTAGATATAATAAAATTTATTGTCTATTGTCCACAATTAAAATTCAGATTAATAAAAGTGGGAAGTTCTTTATATCTATAACTAAATTAACATCTTTATCATGGGGCTGGGATGTGTGCATGTGGAGATTTCATAATTAAGTCTAAGATTTTTAATTTTTAATTTACAACCAAGAGGAGTTTTAGCTAATAAGGAGTGGATCCAAGAAAACTAGTACTACTTTTCAGGAAGATTTTATAGGAAAGCAACAGGTCCTTTTTATTAGAGAGCCTATTAGCTCTCCTACATCGTCAAGAATTGCCTCCTTTAGCACCTGGATAAAGGACAGGCTAGCAGAATGTTTGAATTGTGATCTCTCTTCACGGTAAATGAGTTCTACAAGTTTGCCATCACCGTGTACATTTGCTTAACTACTGCTGAGGCTTATTTGCCCTGGATTTGTGGATAACAGAACCCATATTTTACTGTGTGAGGTGATTGCATAGCAAAATACAGGACTGCTGCACACATGGAACTTAAATAATAAAACAGATAAAATATCATGACTTTCATATTCCTGGTCAATAACTGGAACTGCTTTTCAGTTAAGAGTCAGTGGGGAAGTTGCTTTCTCGTGGAAATGCTCACAGCCTCACTCTATAGTTCAGTGTGGTGTAACCCAGATGTGTTGGGAACCTCCCTGTCTGGTTTCAGAGGCTGTAACTCCCCATGGTTAAGGCTGAGTCAGAGTTGGGACCATAAGCCACTAAGGAGACAAAGCTTATCTCCCTGGCAGAAGTGCCACCTCTGCCCACTTCACCCTGCTTGGCCCTGAGCTTGGCCAATTAGCCAATGACGGGTAAGAATCCTCAAGAGAGGATCAACCTAAGACAGGCTCTGGTCACCAGGGATAAGCTTGCAGGGAAGGACTCGGAGGGCTGTGGAAAAAGGGGGTGATGGACCCTCACCCCTCGGCTTTGAAATAGCCTGAGTCCTCATTCTGTCTGCAAGAAGTCTCCTAATCTCTTGGCTCTTTACTTCCCTGTCTGACTTGAGCCTGAAGCAGTAACAGAGGGTGGTGCAGTCCTGTGCTGGGAGGGGCGGATTCCCTGGGGAATCAGGCCTAAGAAAAATATGTACATTCCTGTGAAACCTACTTAATTTGTACCCTCAGCTTAAAAGATAAGGGTCCAGACCTGAGATGAGTCTGGTGCCTAAAGTTTTATAGCCCTCTAACGAATCGTCTGTAACTCAGAATAAGCCCTCAAAGTTCTCTGTAAATCATATCATGTATTGTTTAACCCTTATTTTCCTACAATGATTGATGAGCTTTATCTGTATTCCTGCGCAAATGAACCTAATAAAAGCCCATGGAGGGAAAGGCTCTGGGCCCTTCTCCTTTGAGAGATCGGCCACCTCTCCTCCCCAAGCAGATCATGTCTTGGTAGACTTATTCTTCATCCGTGGTGGACGGGGGGCAAGTGGGGGGCTGCGATAAAGCTCCCCGACACAGATGCACAAGAGAGATGCAGTTATTATATAGCCAAATTGGTCTCACACAAAGTAAAAACTAAAGCTCAAACAATAAAAGCTTAAATCACACATTATCAAAGAAAGGAATACCTCTTTGGTGATCCTATTAATAATTGTTCTACTTCAAGAAATTGAAATATTTTTTTCTTTATGCAGGTAAAACAGTGGTCTATCATAAGGAAACAAAAATCCAAGCTGGGTCGAAAAAGCATTGTATATCTAGAGAGAAAACCACCAAGTGTGGGCAAAGAAAGTCAAGTTCAGGCTGCACCAGAGCTGAACTAATCTAACAGTTTCTTTTTGGCAAGGCACAATATATACTATTTATAGTCATTTGGTATAATTGGGCTTCATTACCTACTTGGTGAAATGTATATATATGCTTATCATCAATTTGCCCTCTCATTTCTGGGACCCAGAAATCTATGTTTAAATGCAAAATTAACATCTCTATTTGAAGGCTCAACACACCGCTCACACACAACAGTTTCAACAGAGCTTGTGGTCCCTCTCCTGGCTATAAAACGCTACTTTTACTGCACCTAAAACCCAAGTAGCAATGTCATAAGACATGTATTATAATGGCAAACCTCTCCCTATCTCTTCCTGCCCCTACTGTTACTTATGTTTGTTTTTGCTGTCCATCAAATTGCTGAAGTTATTCTTGATTCCATCATCAACTGAAATTATTTTATTTCTTTACACACTGGTTATGTAACATACGTTGCCTTCTGAAGCATGTGTTCTGTATTGCAGCCTGCTTTCTTCACTGCGGCTGCTTTTTCCGCCATTTACTTTGAGTGTTTTGGTGAAGAGTTTCAACTTTGATGGTGACAGAAGTTATTCCATGGACAGTGCTGACAGTGAGAGAAAGGAGAAAGGGAAAGCCTATTGCTCTATGGTACAATGCAATGTTTACTGTGGCTCTACATGCTTTCAAGAATATCGTTAGCCCTGACAGGCACGGCTCGGGTGGTTGAGCATCGTCCCGCAAAGCGAAAGGTCAAGCGTTGTTCGCAATGGGACACACACCTGGGTTGTGGGCCAGGTCCCCCGTTGGGGGCATGTGAGTGGTGACTGACAAATGTTGCTCTCACACATCGATGTTTCTCTTCCTCTCTTTCTCCCTCCCTCCCCCTCTGTCTAAAAATAAATAAATAAAAACTTAAAAATAATAATATGGTTAAAGAGACAGGGGAAATCAGCATTTGACTATGGGTTGGTAGAGCCATTTAGCAACATGAAAATCCCAGTAAAGCCTGACCAATAAGTATAAAAAGGACACAGGAGAAACAGCCAGAGGATTCAAGCAATTTGAAGAGAAAGGAGTGACATTTATTGACATGATATTCTAGAAATACTTCTGTCTCCAGCAAGTAGATGTCACACCAATTATTTAAATGAAGAAATGTATTATACTAACACACTGGTAACAGGAAGTAAATTATGGATGTGAGACAAAAAAAGCAAACACTAAATTATGGAGGTCACAATGCTGGCAGGAGCTACCACCCTAGGGTTGAGGAAAGAAGAGAAATGTCTGATGATGAAAACATAGAAATTCAGAGGAAGGGCCCATGGAGCTTGGGGCCCACTCAGTCAAGAGCTGATGTCTTGGAGCTGGGAAAAGGGACCCCATAGGGCTAAGACCCCCTTCTGAGGAGTACAGAGAAGCTGTTTCTGCAAGTGTTGGAAAGTTGAACACCATATTCTCTTGCTGCTGTGGGAGAGAACTGCTTCCTCTATGGCTTACATAGTTCATGCTATATGAACTTATTTACTCTCTGAAGATTTGAAAGAGTTAAAGATAAATAATGTGACTTGTAACCTTGGGAAAATAAAATGGAAAGGTGAAGGATTGGAGACAATAAATTGTTAAAGACCTAATTTTCTCTTTTGGTTCCTTATAAACTAAGTTAAAGTATTTTTGAGGGCACTTAGTCTTTGCTTTCCAGATGATGCAATTGGCAATTTATTTTACCTTGTGTTTTATGTATTTTTCCAGATTTCCTATGCTAAAAAAGCATGTTACTTTTACAACCAGAAAATGACACTAGGAAAGAAAAAATATAGCTAAAAGATAAATGACAATAGAAAATATTTGTGATACATAAAAAGACAAATAGTACTTATAATAAAACTGTGAACCCATGTAAATAAAAAAAAAGAGGTCTATTTTATATAAAAATGTACAAAGGGCATGTAACAGGCAAGTAACATACAACAACTGACTTAGTCCCATGAGTAATCAAAGCAATAAAAACTCAAACATGAGGGTACAAATTTTCACCCTTCCTTTCATTCTTCACAGGGTCCACAAATTATGTAATTATATCGAGAGTGCCGAGTGTTCTACTAATATGTGTGTCTGTGTTTCTGATTCTGTGTAATCAAAGAGTTTCCAGCCTTCATATTTGGGGCAATATGTTAGGATGCTTTTCTTCACTTTTCTTTCATGGATTCTGCATCCCTACTACTTAGTTTTACAGCTAGGGAAAATACTGACATATGAAACACCTACCAATGTTCTTCACAAGTAAGCGGTGAGCAAAATGATCAGCTCCCACCTTTAAACGTTTTGGTTCCTGATAGACAAGGAGGTATACATGTTTCTGTGCATGTGAAATGGGGAGAAAAATGAGAGGAAAGGTATGCACTCTCCAGGTCTCTAACACCATGGCAAAAAGGGGCACAAATAGAGCCATAAGAAGGGGACAATGAATGACATTTCCAGTAAAGTGATATAAAAATGACCATCACAGTGAGACTACTACATCATACGACAGCACTGGGAGAATAAATCATTCTTAGTCCAACCTACAGTCATTCTGCTCCACAGTTGAAGGTAATGAAAATTACTAGAGTATTCTCTGGGACAAGAAAAGATAATCTTGCAGATTAACATTAAACAGAATATCAAATAAATTAAATGACTATAATGGACATATTTATTCAGCATAAAGATACCCAAGAGGTTTTACAAATTTAGTCACTGATTTCCTTATATTTTAAGAAAGCATTAACTCAATTTTAGGGGTATTTTAATGCTAAAATGCGTAATAAAGAATGTTGCTTACCCATCCCTTTAAATAAAATAACCAAATTTATTATTTGAAATATCATGAATATAGTTGTAGTAAACAATTACAAAAATATCAAAAATTATGTATTTATGTATATCTTATACAAGAAGGCTATACATGGCATTAATAATGCAGTGTCTTATTAAGTTGAGACTCATTAATGAATTAGTGAAAAGAAAACCAATATACACGGATTTAAATTTTTGTCTTTTTAAGTTTCATAAAATGGGAATGGAAAGTCTGAGATAATTAATAGTCCGCAAGCAATTACTTTTCTCCCTTATCAGCCAGATAGTCTGAACTCTTGTTTCTCCTTCCTCAAACTGCTTCTTCAACAGCCACTGGCCACTCTTCCTCCTGATGCAATAATCTGCCATCTACACTGATCTACACACACATAAGATTGATGGTTTTGTTTGTTCGTTTCCATCCTGCATCCAGCCACTCTCCTCCATACACTTCCACGATATTTTTGGAGATAAGAGCCTGTCTTCATACTATTTTTCTTTTCAGGAGTAAATTGATAATATGTGAGGGACACAATGGATCTTCAGGGACAAGACTTTCTCTTTGGAGATTAATTTGATAGTAACCAGTGTTTTTGTTACTGTGTCCATGGTACAAATGTTTCCCTTTTCAGAAACCTGAGATCTGAATACCATTACCTTGAAATGTATTTATCGTAGATCCAAAGTGTCTTTTTCTTTATCTAACCTCAAAGTCTTCTGCATTTTCTTAATTGGCCTGTCTTTAACCAGTGTGAAGAAAATAGTTTCTGGCAGTTCTGCTAAGATCCAAACAGTTTGTTCTCTTTAAGAGTGTGGTTACACCACTTCTGTGAAGCTTAGTCATACCAACATTGTAAAATGTCTACACGAATTTTAATAAGAAATATTTTTAGATTTATCAGTTTGTTATAACACTTTTGGCAAAAATTTGTTTCTTTCCTTTATATATATATATGTTTATACACAAAAGAAATCATATGTTGTGCAAGAAATCTTCTCTTTGTTTTGTGGAATGCTGATAGACAAGTACTGAAGGATGAGCATTTGATCTGGAGTGCATCTTAAAGAGAGTATAAGGAAGCATAAATTATTTCTGATGAGTAATATTCAGGAGTCCAAATGTTCACTTTTTCTGGTTTTCCTAAAGAAATACTATGATTTAAAGCAATAAAAGTTGAGTGTATTATAAAATGGTTTTTAAAGTGAGCTACTAAATAATAGTCTGGCCTGTTCAAGAGTGTGGTTACAATGGTTTTCAAATAATTTCAAGTCCTTCTTTACTTTCAATTAAAGTATTTTATTTGTATCTTTTGCTATGTAGTCTCTCACTCACACCGTTGACTTAAGTAGTTTTTTGCATTCTTTACATAACACTCTCCTTGAAAAAGCAATGATCCATAATAGTAATAATAATAACCAAATTTAAAAATATATATCCCATCCAAATGTAACTAAGATCAAAAGTACAATTCCAACATCATTTTAAAAGTTAGACAATAAAGGATCAATTCATAAAGTGACTTCAAGCATATAGGATATTCTAGACGGTCTAGGCTTAAAATATGGCACATAAGAGGACGTCAAGGGCTGATCAGAGTTGGACCACATCACTGCGCCATCTTCTGCATTCCTAAAATCATGCATTCCTTTTTTAAATATATTTCAAGGTGCTCCCAGTATACTCCAATGTAAATTTATTTATTTATTTTTAAATTTATTGTGGTGATGTTTGTTCATAAGATTATAGAGGTTTCATGTGTACAATTCTATGACACATCATATGTGTATCACCCTGTGTGCCCCAATGTGAATTTACATACCTGACATAAAATAAACTTTAAGTTGGACTACCTCAGAATGCACTTTGAAATTTGGAAATTCCATCCTGCCAACTTCTATCAATGACTGAATACACAAAACAGCGAGGAGCAGCATTTGTGTCATAGAGACTGAATTCTTACAAAGTCCCTGCAATTCGGAAAAGGAAACATAACGTCACCACTAGGAGGAGGAAGGAGTAACAGTATCACCAACAGACAAACTCATACACTGCCTCTCCTTCTTCCCCAACTTAACTTCCTTCCTAGTTCTGTATATTTATAGCCTACCCACTCCTCTTAAACTTAAAGTTACTAAATTTTGTTAGTTGTTTTAAATCAGTATAATAGCCTTTATATTTTAATGTAACCTGGAATGCATTTATATTTACTATAAAATTGATAAATTTATTTCAAATATTAAAGATTTAGTCTCCATTTTTACCAACCATTCTGTTTTTCATACTTTTCCTTTCTACTCTCATTTTAATTATTGTATTTTTTAAATTTTTTTTCTGGCTTGGTAATGATATATGATAGTATTCTTTCAATACTTTGAATTAGTGTAACCATAGAAATAGTTTCTAGTTTTGCTTTTATTAAATTTATTGGGGTTGACATTGGTTAATAAGATTATATAGGGATCAATCAGATATACATTTCTATGATACATGACCTTCACATTGCACTGTGTGCCCACCACTCAAAGTCAAATCACCTGCCGTCACCATGCACGAGTATTTGACCCCTTTCACCCATATATGAGGGAGTCGTTTGTTTCATAACTTTTTCTGTCTGACTTGGGTCACCAGGCATGATATTCTGAAAGCCCATCCATGTCGTTGCAAATGGCAGTATTTTGTTTCTTATGGCTGAGCAGTGTTCCATTGTATCTGTTTACTGCCTCTCCTTTATCCAATCATCTGCTGAAGGATACTTCAATTGGTTTCACATCTTGGCCACCAGAAAAACTTTGAAAAAGAGCCATGGTAGTAAATTTGCATTTTATTTTAATTACATCCATGAAAATCATATTTATACATTGGAAAATAAGTAGTAGTGGTAAACAAATTAAGCTTATATGCCCTTCGACTATTCAATGTACCTTTTGTGTTTCTAGAAATAATGAACTGCACACAAAGGGAACTTACACGTCCTGATTTACTTAAAGTAAGATTAAGGTGCCAAGTAATGCTTAACTCAAATCATGTTCAATTTAAAATTTGATGAACCTACGTGCAACTTATATATGGATGTAAATAGATCATTTGTTTAAAGTCTAATAAAAAACCGAAAAACTAACTTAACTCCACTTATTGAATAATGGTTTCAGGTATTTTTTTAAACTTGTTTAATGGTATTATATTTACGGTGAAGGGTAACTGTTTTCCATAATACATGTTGGGATTTTAAACATAAGATTGTCATGAAAGTTATACTATACAAGCTTTGAGGTTCCTAACAACAAAGTATTGACAGTTCTGCAGCTATTTTATAGAAGATAAATGTGATATTTGTATTTGGTCACATATCTTACATTGACATTTTGCTACTTTATAGCATATCATTTTTAGAAAAAAAAATAATGGGTACATGTGCATTTCAAATTGTCTTTTTCCATGAATGTTTCTCTTGTAGAAATGTGATACCCATTAAAGACAAAAGGGTAAATAGAAAAAATCACTATTGATAATAGACTGTACTTTAATCATAATATTAATACGAAAATAGCAAGTGTAGGAAAGAGGAGTAGGTGGTGTATGATGCAGCTTAGAATTAAAAGAGCTAAACTGGCCAATCAGAAAAAGACAAATGGGAATTAATCAGCCTTTTATAATTAAATGATATTGTTGTTAAAATAACAGAAGTTGTAGTTGAAGACAAACCTCACTTTCTGTGAACATGTTGCATGGCTACAAAGTGTCATTTTCCCTAAGAAAAGCCAATAATAGAAACAAAATATCTCTTCACATATATATATGTATGATATATTAAATATGTATCATATATGTATACATGAATTCATATATACACATATATGTGTCTGTGTTTCTGTTTATGAATGGATAACTACACATAGAGAATACATATGCTTTACATAGAATATGCATATGATATGAAGGAGAATATGTGTGAGTGAGAAAGAGTGAGAGAGACACAGTGTTAGCAACTATGATCACAATACACTAAACTAGAGAGAAGAGAAAGTTAATGTTTAAAGCCCACTTCATAAAAGTACTTTAGCCTATTTACATAAGTTCTTCTGCAAATTTCACTGGCAAGTTCTTCCCTGAAACACTATACTGAAGAGGGCCACTACAGAATTCTGAGTAAAGTTCAGTTTTTTTTTTTCCCTGATTCAAAATCCATTAATTTCCTTTTTTACCCTGTGGGTTATTCTGACCTTTATAATAATGTGAAAAGTATACCAACAATGAAGGGTAAAGACAAGACGAGGTTCTAACCTGGAAAGAAATTCAACTACAATTTTTCTCAAGTAAAATCAAAGCATAGCATTTAGATGCCAATTAAATGCTTTTAAGTTGGGGTGTTACTCACATGAGTGACAATGCTTTTTGCACAAAGTGTTTTTGTCAGTTTGCCATTACAAGTAGCATTTTGCAATTACATTGTCATTGAAAGCAAATGAATCTTTAAATTCCAATGGAACAGAACTTATGTGTGTATTATTTACTCATTTATTTACCTATGCCATTCACATTAGCATATATTATTGTAGTAATCATATAGAAGTTTTCAGTAGCAACACACAGAGGTGAGGAAACTGAGAACAAAAAATCGAAGTAATGTGCTAATGATTTCACCACGATACAGCGATCGGTCCTTCAGTCGCTGTGTTCTCATTCCTATCTAGTCGTTCTTCCCATGGACGGGATTCCTAAGCTTTCAGTTTTACTATCATATGTGTGTTTTATTGTTAGGTTTATCAGTCTGAATAAACTCATCGATCTGAAGTTAATTTATATGCAAATTTGAGAAACTGAATTCGGTGAATTTAAGGATCCTAACCTAATGATATCAGGCCAAATTTTGAAAAGCTAATTTATGTGTCAGGCCTAAGCATGAATTATATCTTAAAGATATCAATTGTCATGTTAAGTATTTTATTATTTTCCAAAGGATGAGGTGGAGGCTATGAGAATGAAGTAATTTGCCTAAATTCACACAAACAGCAGGTGAGAAAAAAAAGAGTCCAAGCCAGGTGTATTTGACCTCAAAGTCCACATTGTTTCGACTAAAGCATTGTAGTGGCTGAAAAATTACAGAGGCAGAGCATCCCGTCAGACAGGGTGGAGACTGGGGGAAGGTGGTCCAAAGACAAAACTTCCAGACACAAGCACTAGGGACAAAATGTGGAGCGTGACAGATATAGTTAGCCCTGCTGTCTGGTACTTTTAAAAGTTGCTGAGAGAATAGATCCTAAAAGTTCTCGCCACAAGGGAACACTTACATTTTTTTCTTATATTTTTGAATTCTTTTTTCTATTGTTATTCAAGTACAGTTGTCTCGATTTTCCCCATACCCCAGCCATCCCCACCTCCTACCTTCAACCCTACTCCCCTTTGGATTGTCGAATATATGGTGATAGATGTTAACTAAATGTATTGTGATAAGCAGTTTATCACAATACTTATCACAATATATGTATGTCAAGTCACTATGCTATACACCTGAACTTATACAGTGTTGTATATCAATTATATCTGTAGCTGGAAGAAAAAAGATAAAAAGTAACAGTAGTAGTCAAAGTGAAAAATAAAGTACAATATAAATACATAAGAAAGTAATTATGCTCCAACTTTGGTGGATTTTTTTTTTTTGTGGAGAAATTTGCCACTCCCAACAGGAAATAATCATTGAATTGAATTCTGGAGAAATTGGAAGAGTTAGGCAAATGAACAGTGAAGAGCAAAAACATTCTGAATAAAAAATCAGGAGCCTCCTCAGAGACCCTGAGCGTAAAACAAGATATGGTGGAATCATTGAGCCACGTGAAGCTGCTCGGTATGTGTATGTATAATCAGGCACTGATTAATAAAAAATTGGGGGGTTGATTACATTTAATCTACAATTAAATCTTATATCTATAAACTGAAGCGTATTTTGAGACCAAATGACAGGATCATAATTGCCTTATTGTAATATTTCTGACCTGGCTGTGAACAGCAGATGGGATGGGGAAAAGCTACAGAGGGTGACCATGAAGACACTGTTAGAATTATGGAAGCGAAACAAGGGTGGCTAACCCTACACAATAGTTAATAGATTGTTAAGTTCTGAAGAGTAATATTAGATTTAAACTGAACTTTAATAATAACATGAGATCTAAACTGGACCTTTAGTTAGTAGCAAGCTTTGGTTTTCTCATTTTAGAGGTAAAGAGACTGATATCAGGGATAAACAGTGATTTCACCAATGTTATGTAGATAGTCACTGAAATAACATGATTGCAAACAAATGTCCTGTTAGATTAATGTTTAATCATCTAATTTATCTGAAGCTTCAACACAAGAGAAACATGATGGAGATTCTGAATGTTGAAGGATGAACCGGAGGTTTTGAATTTTCCCAGGATCTCAGGGGACGTAAGGGAAATCACAGTTGTATTCAACGTGGCAATCACTGAGATCCATTGATGAGACTTAATGTCAGCTTGCATCCTGGAACTGAGACAGGTATACTTAGCTCTAATGAGGCCTGGCCGGGAGACTCACAAAGGAGTGCTGTAAGAGGGGCTGCCCTGTAATAGGTATAGGGACCTTGAAAGGCTTCCTGATTCTGATGAACCCAGAAGCCAGGAGAGGGACTGAACGTGTGCATTGAAATTTTTCTAAATCATAGCTTTGAAAAGAAAAACTACTCTCCTTGGCTTGGGTCCAGCCAGGCTATGGAAACAGAGGTGGCTAAGGTCAGAGTTCGCAAAGGAAATCCATGCAGAAGCGCAAGAGTAAAGTAATATTTTATCCACCATCTGCTTGTTAGCCTCTGCCCCCAAAAGTCCAACAGTCTGATTTGTTTAAATAACAGGCAATGGTATTTATTTTTCAATATTTGCAGTTGACAATGAAAATTAAACAGTGACACTACAGAATTCAGAGCCAATACATTAATTCAGAAAAAAAAAAGTTTTTAAAGACTGTGAGGAAAATTAATGATCAACAGAATAAGATGGTCTTGGTTCTTAGGTAATTATTGAAAAGGATCCTTATAGAAAGCAGTTGCTCTCATCACTGTCAGGGAAATGGGTAGAAAGAGGGCACCAGCCCCACTGTCGAGCCCAGGGCCCCATCTCATCTCCACTCGCATTCTGGAACACCAGAGCCTCCCCAGAGGACGACCATCTTTAGATTCCCACTCAAACCTGTGTCGCTGCAGTATGCTAAGTATAAGAAAATCAACATCTTTTTTCTTGTGTAAGGCTCAGTGTTTCCAAAGGAATGAGAATGGAACATCTCAGTACAGGGCTTAAAACAGGCTGCTTGCTATGTAGGAAGGGGTGAAAGATTGTGGATTCAGTGCAGGGGAAGAGAGAATTCCCGTGTGGTATTTCTGTTCCTTTCAAAGTTCAAGGCCTGTTTTCTCTTCAATAGGATTGGAGAATAAGGAATTAAACTTGTCTCTGTAGGAAGGATTGCCCCTTTGTGGAGGTGACTGACGATTTTGGGCTAAACTTCACCATATCGTTGGAAATGGATAAGGAATGCACTTAGCATTAGACTCAGCAAGAAGAAAAGAGGCATGTGGCCGGCTGCTGGTGGAAAGTTATCTGGGACATTCTTTAAACGGACTGCTTGTCTTCACACCCTGGGTTTCCAGCGAGCCCCCGCACAGAAGGGGAAGCGCCTAACCTTCCAGGCTTTAGTTTTCTGATTGTCAAATTGCTGTAGTAGTACCTAGCTCCTAAAGTTATTGCAAGAGTTAAATGAGAATATTTGTAAAAATTCTTAGGTGAGTCCTAAACTAGACTGAATTTTTAGGTATTTTTATACATTTTGCTTTTGTTGCTGTTGTTTTAATTTCCATTCCTGTAGAAAATTATCTTCATCTTCCACTAATGATTTCTCCACAGGAGTTGGTGAGGGGCAGCCAGGGAGAGAGGGCACTGTTCTCGTAGAATATATTTATGCACCAAACAGGAAACCTAGTATTTGTTTTCCTGCTTTTTCTATTTCTAAAACGTTCCCATTATGTTTAAAATTTCTTCTACATTAGTCAAGATCCCTTTGAGGATGATAGGAATTGATTCATATGTTTTACATTTTTAATATATTCCCTTAATATATTATGCAAACCTCAAAAACGTTCCCATAATAGGATTAGATCCCAGTAGATAACCCATAAATAGACTATAACATTCCCCAGATCACCGCAGCTGCAGTGGAGGCTTTCAGATTTCAATTGACATGTGCCTGGGTTCAGGAATTAAACAGTTTGAACCATCATCGAACTCCATGGTTTGGAATCCTGGCTCTGGCGTCCATGTGACAAGGGCAAACTTCACTATCAATAAAGTGCAGGGTTCCGATGAAGATCCAGTGAGTGAATACATGTAAGTTCCTTGAGATTATGAAATATTGGGTAAATATTGGCTGGTATGTTTATCATGTTTCCTTTCAGAACAAAGACAAGGGTTTCCCGCCCTTATGCCAGTAGCTCAGAACACAGTTCCTGACATCTAAAACATCCTTAATGCATTTTATTGAATAAATACACAAAAGAACAAAGATGCAATCATTCTTAATAACTTATATTTATGAAAGAACTTATATAAAAGAATTATATTCAGCCTATTTTCTGGTCCTAGACAAAAACACTGCAAGTTAGGAAAAAATGTGTTTTTGTTCAATTGTTCTCTTTTTGATTCGCTTCTTCCTATTCAAATCTCAAGTAACTACTTGAAAATCTCACACACATGTAGATACAAATGAAATAAATGTTTGATTGGTTTTACCTTTATCATAAGCAACTGATTTTAATTCTTTTACTTTTTAAATCATGCTGTATTATGATAGATATAAAGTTATCTGGCTTTCTTTAAACAAAAAGAAATCAGATGTAAGGCATTAAATTTGCTTCACCCTTAAAGGGGTAGTGATGGTCCATTTGATGCCTTTGAAGTAGACATTCATATGAGACTGGAGAAGTGTTTCACTATTAATGGAAAATGTATGTGACTATTAACTTTGGATGTCTGTAAGAGAAGCTGTTAACCTTGAAAGAAACAATTAAGGGAAACAAGAGTTTACGACTGCAGTTCCAATTTATAAACTCAACAAGACTCAGTTTTCTTAGCTGCATATGACCAAAGCTACGGTTCTCTGTGGAGACCTAGGGAAGGGACGCTTAAAACAATCCCCATGTCACTGCCCTTGGCAGTAGATCGTGTGAACCAGCTCCCCAGCAGAGTTTGCAGTTTACCACGGCCAGCTACCACTCAGCCATGAGTGTTCTGCTGCTCTTTACTGCAGAGGACACTGCAGATCCATTCCCATTGTATCCCTTCAGGATAAATGGAAGTCCAGGGGAAGGCCTCAGCAACTGTAATCAGGGATTAACTGGGGGCATTACTGAACCAATAAGTGGAGAAGAAGAGAGCAGACCCAATAGGTACATCTCAAAATATCCAATTTAAAGTAATGGATATTAGAAATGAAAGTATTAGAAAGAGGAGAGAGGAAAAGAAAAAGTGAAAAGGAAGAGGATTTGTGGGGTCAGAAATACTTTCTACACAATGAAATAATACCACATATCACAACACAACCTGGCTGTACAGAAACATATAGTAAGACAATAATGGAATTACAGTTGTTGAGCACCTTTAATTTTCACTGTTCTTATAAAAATAACACATAATATATTCTAAACTGAACAAAATATATTTTCATCCATATTCTTATGATGAATAAAAATGATAAAGAAGGTATTAAATGTTTTTACCAAGCAATCAGAACTTGTAATGATTTTCGGCTACTGGAGAGTGTGATGTAATGGTGAGTGGTTACCACTTAACAGTGTTATTACCTCAGTAGCTGTAGTGAATAAGTAAATGTACATCTTGACACTGACTTGAATGAATTGTGTTGGGCTTACTTCGTATGTTATAACTGAATTAACTGCTACATCACATACTCTCTCTTAAACTTGGTTTAGTTTAAATGTAAATGAGTTTCACTCAGAAATAGTGTTTTCTACTAATAAAAAGCAAATGATAGACATCATCATTCTTTATCCTTAAAAACAAAACCAACCATTAAATTAGACTAATTCATTCATTGCAGTTAAAGAATTCATATTTTTTCTTAATCATAATATAGAAAAATTAATTTCCTACATTCCAGTACATTTATGTGGAAAATATTGGGTCATTATTTAGCATCCTATTTTCTCTGGACAAACTCCAATTCAAGTGAATTTCCAGCTGCTAGGATAATGATTTTCTGACATCTTGCTCAATAGGGGTGCATCTCCTACCAATAAACAAATATCACCTACATACAACACACACACACACACATACACATACACACACCATGTTAAATGCAAAATCCAACAAGCTTGAAATCACATCATTGCTTTTCACATAATTATTTTGTGTTTAAAAATGAATGTCATCTATTATTTCTAACTGCTTCTCATTGAAAACTGTTAGTTTAAGTTGAATCATATACATAATTCTCTTTTCCCTGGGATAAGCCAACATTTTTACTTTTGAACTAAGTGTGAGGGACCTGGTGTCTGATTCTGTTCTCATTACAAACCACAAGCATAGCCTTGAATAACATATTTGCTTCTGGGAGGACCTCATAAGTAGTGTATGTAAACTGAAGTGGGAAAGGCATTGTTGTATAGGAGTACAAAGTATTACGATTGCCTTTAATTTAAAGTCCACAATGGAGTCAGCTTGATCACCTCTTCAATGAGGCATGTTTTGACTTCCTAAAAGAAAAGCTAATTACTTTACCTGTGTGTTTATAAAAACATTTATCTGGTATTATAATTAAGCCACTCTTACACACACACACACACTGCTGGACTGTTGTCAAGGGTTGGGACTGGGTGCCTACACACTATCTGGAAAGGAATATGAGATGGGGAGATTGGGGGAGAAAAGAAAAACAGCATTTCTCAGGAATAATTTTTTTTTCAATTTTCTATTGGCAGCTTCCAAAGTCTTATGAAAATATGAAGAAACCAGCCCTGGCTGGTGTAGCTCAGTGGGTTGAGCACGGGCCTGGGAACCAAAGGGTCACCGGTTCGATTCCTATTCAGTGCACATGCTTGGGTTGCAGGTCAAGTCCCCAGGAGGGGACATTGATGTTTCTCTCCTTCTTTTTCTCCCTCCCTTCCCTTCTCTCTAAAAATAAATGAATAAAATATTTTAAGAATATATGTGAAGAAAGCATTAAAAGGACTGAATGATGCACTGTGGCCTCCTTCCAAACTGCCACTGCCTTTGCCAGGGTTGCCAGCTGTAGATCACAGGTTAGCTGCACCCCCTATTTCCGTCGCACGCATGTACCTGCCATGCGCATCCGTGATTTATCTTGTTCTATTTTCAAGATTCTTCCTACAGCAGTAGTATTTTCCTATTTGATACCTTTTGTAAAATTCTGCTTAGAAATACCACTTCCACTGAGCATATGTATGTAACGCATCACCAAATATTATGGAAATATTAGCTCACAAAGTAAGGAAAATAACCAAATCCTTTTATCCATATGCATGTCCTCTTTAAGTGGTTTTTATTTATACTTATACTGGCCAATATTTATTCTTCTGCTGTCTCTAAGTAGACCACTTCAACATTAATATCAATCAGTTAAGAAGTTAAGAAGAAAGTCCCTAATGTATGAATTTAAAAACAACTAACAAGATCGATATTATGTATTAATAAGTTGGTATCCTGCATAAATTCTTGCAGATTCCTTTCTCAACATACAGTTTCATTTTTCTCAAATATTAAAGTCAATAATTTGCCTAAAATATATTTTATAACCAATCAGCTCTTCCATATGTGTTGGTATTGGGGGTGGGGTTAACACACAACTTTTCATGTAAATCCAAAAGTTAATATCACTTTTAATTTTTTTCTCTATATTCCAATGGCTGTCAAAGTCTGTGTGTGTGACAGGGGCAGAGATGGAGTAGAGAGAGCATTTGAGACTTATTGTAATAGATTTGTTCCAAACATTCCATTTATCAAAGTAATAAACTTCATTTTCCATATGTGAGTGTTCCAGAATCTCAGACGGTGGCAGGTCAGGTGGCTCCTGAGAATGTTTTGATGTATCCACTCCAGCTTAATGTCCTTCACCCCCCACAAATCAGTGCATCAGTGGATAAAACTTATTTCATACAGAATTTCACTCAAATTGTAACTGAATGTGTACATGCAGGGTCTTGAATTGCTTTCTAAATAAGGCAGAAATTTGAAAGATGAAACGATCTAGTGCAGAATGGATAGTGAAATGTTGGACTTAATTGTAAACTTGGAAGGGATGAAGTTTGCATAACTTTTTGCATAATTTTATTTTCATAATTTTTATTCTCCAAACAGCTGTTACTTTTTGAAATTGGGGCAGCAACTGTGAAATTCAGTTTGTCATTTAAGCTGGTCTTAGGACATTAGAACTAGTAGAAACTTCGAGGTCATTCTATACCTTTAATCTGTTTGAGCAATACAGCATTTTTACCTTCAAATTCACTAGCAACCATCTTATTTTTTAAATTTACATAAATTCATTTTGTTATTCTTAAAATTGTTGAACCATTTAAGTTTTCTAAAAGTAACAACTTTTATTTTAAAACAAAGGATTTGAAAATAGGTGGTTTATGTTTGAATTCTGGCTCTGTCATTTACCAATCCTGGGAAATAATCAAACCAATTTAAACCTCTCGGTTTCATTTTCCTTGTTTCTATAATGACAATAACACAGCCCTATCTAATTCAAAGGGGGCGGATAGAAGTATTAGGACTAACAGTTTTAGAGTGAGTAAACACTGTACCTGTGTTAGTGACTATCCTTTGGCATGCAACCGACCAGTGAGTGGCTGAAGAGTTACATTCTCGTGAATATTATAATGCCACTGGTGTCTTCTGGCTTCACACATCCAACCCAGTTACTGAGTTGGTCTATATCAACTATGCTCTCAAAGTTACTTGTCTAAATTTCTGGCCTATAAGGTGTTGGTTCTATGCCCTGAGTCGGAAAAGAGGAAGATCTAAGGCAACTGCCCGCCCACCTACCACTCAATTTCTAAAATGCAGTTGTTACTCAGAGAGAAGCAGTCTGCCCTCGCTCCTGAGCTGCAGCTTGGAGAGTTTGTCTGGGGAGAGAAATAGGCCATGAAACAGAAAGCTTTTTTTTTTTTTCCCCAAAGGAAGTAGCTTCATTTATAACAGCATGAGAAGCAGTTCAAACCTAAGAGTCGCCTGAAAGATAGAAGAGGTTGTGATAAAAAGCAATTGAGAGGAAGCTGATAGATGTATTGATGATATAGACTAGCCTGTAGGCAACTAGTTTTCAGGACAAAAACCAGGGAAGGAGGGGCTGGGATGAAGATGGAGAACAAATCTCAAACCCTCACCTTAGGAACTATTTCTTCAAAGGAGCTTGAGTTTGATTGGACTTATTTGTAAAGTAATTTGTGCCCCCAAAGCATTGTGCAAAGCAATAAAGCAATCAGCCCCCAACGTGTGGAGTTTAACAAATGGTTTTGGTCAGGAAAAGAAAGTCATGGTAAAAAGTCATGTCTTCCCAGGGTGATTGTGGGCATATTCTAGGCTGCAACCCCAGAGGGGCAATGTCAGAGGCTCAGTGTTCCAGGGGGATGGTGGGATGGAGAGATCTCTCTAATAATTTAGACACAAATTAAAAATAAGCAAGCAAATAAGAATAACAAGCCCCTGAGGATGACAGTTCCAGGCGTTGGAACAATATATTATCTAATATGTCCAAGAAAATATCCTGAGACATTTAACAAATAAGAAGAGTGACCCATACACAACGATAAAAGCAGGCAACAGAGCATCAAAATACAGGAAGCAATGCTAACAAAGGAAGGCAGAAATGGATAGCTCAACAGCAGTGGTTGGAATATTCAACACTTCCACTTTCAAAAAATAGATAGAATATTTAGAAGTTCAACAGGAAAACAGAAGAGTTGAACACAATCATAATCCCCCAGAAACTAATAGACTTCTACAAAACACACTACCCAACAACAGAAAAAAACATTCTCAGCTCGACAGAGAACATTCACCAGAAAGGCAAAATGTTATGCTATAAATGAACCTCAATAAGTTTTAAAAGATAGAAATAAAACAAAATATATTCTCTGACTACAGGGAATGAAATTAGAAATCAGTAACAAAAAGACATTTAGAAACCTCAGAAAATATTAAAATTAAAAAAAAATTCCTAAGTAACAATAGGTCAAAGAAGAAATCAAAATGGAAGTGAAAATAAAATAAAACTGAGATTAATGAAAATGATGAAGCCACATATCCAATACTAAGGGATGCAGCTAAAGTCATGCTTACAGTGAAATTCATAGCAGGATATGCTTATATTTAAAAAATGACAAATTAATAATCTAATCTTCTACCTTGAGAAACTAGAAAGAAAGAGCAAACTAAACCTCAAGCAAACAAATGGAAAAGGAAGTGTTAAAATTCATGTGGAAATTACTGAAATAGAGAATAGAATAGCAGTAGCGAAAAATCAATGAAACTAGAAGCTAATACTTTGAAAAGATAAACAAATAACACACTTAATTCCATTTACTTAGGAAAAAATAGAGAAGACTCAAATTGCTAGCATAAGAAATAAAAGAAGACAGTACTACTGACCTTATAAAAATAAATAGGATTAAAAAATATGATGAACCATTGCATGATGCAGACCCTGGCCGGCAGGGTCCATGTGTTGTGGCTGTGACAGATAAATTCACATGGATGACAGAAGTCCTGTGGAGAAAAAGGGACTGCATGGCCACTCTCTGAGGGTGAGAGAGGGCGAGAGGGCAAGAGGGCGAGAGGGTGAGAGGGCCCTGACCCCTGCCTGGACAGGCTTTTATTGCTCTTCTGGATATATTACATGAGGATGGTCCTCATTTACTATGTACAGGTTCTCTGTAGGTGATCACCTTTTACAGATAACAAAGGAAAGAATGTTGCTAATTACTTCAAAGAGAAGGATGTTACAGATCAAGGGGAAAAGTGGATGAATTGGTTCTACTCCACACTTGGGAGGTTTAGCACAGACTTTAGGAAGTTACTTTAAAGATATGCAGTAAACATTTGCTGCCTCAATCCAAGGTGAGGGAGTTTTAGCAAAAGCAAGTCTCATAGCAGCCTAAGTACAACTCAGGCCTGATTCCCCACGGGAGAACCTATCCGTGGGTGTGGGTGCTCTGTTCCGGATCTCGCTCCCCACTGGCCTTTCAAAGTGGGGGGCTGGGCTATATTCCCCGTGGAATGGTTCCCTATAATTGAACATTAATAAGGTCTAAAACACAAATGTAATGGAAAAAAGCCAAATGATACTGACCCGAGAAAAGATGCAGCCTCTGAATAGACCTGCAGCAAGTAAAGGAACTGGTGACTAAAAAAGACACAGAAAAGCTCAAACCCAGATGGCTTCACTGCTGTATTATCTAGAAACATCTTAAAAATCAATACTAATTATTTTCTCTTTGAAAGATAAAAGAAGATGAAGACTTCCCAACTCATTCTGGAGGCCAATTAGACTTGGCATCACAAAATAATTTTAGAACGTATTAAGAAAGTCATTGCTGGGTGGATGTTTTGAGTTCCCTTTCACATTTGGGTACGTCATTAAGTAGCATGTGAATTGTTTTGTCCACTGGTATCCAATGGTGTTTCTGTCATAAGAGCATTGATATGTGTTCTTTATCACAGAAACATTTTATAGCCCTCCTGCTCCAGAAGATAACCTGTGAGCTTTCTCTAAGAAGCACTGATCTCAGGAATTTGTACCTGACCGTACTGTGCCCCTGTGCTCAGCTAGAGATAAAAGACCAGATTTGAAAATTGTATGTGAGTGTAAAATGGATGTATAAGACATGACACAAAAGAAAGGGATCACCATCTCAAAATTAGTCAGTCTTTCCCAACTGTATATTCTTGTAGTATATTATCTATAGAGTATATGAAACACCCTAGTTTATATGTATTTATTGTTAGAAATTGTAATTTCTCCCTTCTGCCCTATTCTAAACCATCATTCTATCTTAGACAGTGTATATGACATTTGAATCCTAGCTATTATGTAAAATTTACTTTAAAAAAAGAAATGCAAACATTTAGGTTTTTTTTTTATCTAACCAATGTTTTCCTCTTGTAAATGTGCTTTCATTTTGTAGTTTTTCTAATACCATCTGTGATATTCTGATATGTAATATTTTTTAAACGTACTTCTCTTTCTTACAAGAGTTTAAGTATACTGAAGACAGAAAAAACATGCCGATGAAGAATACCACTGTATTCCAGGGGTCACTGCCTTGTAGACAGCAAGTTCTGAATATACAGTTAATTAATGATGTTATAAAAAACAACCCTTTCAGGAATATGCATCTTTATCGTCATTTTTTCTATAATCATATTATCACAGCTAAAATTTGATGCCACTTAGATTTTTTTGCTCTTTAAGTTGATTTATTAGTAAAACCTGTTTGTATGTGGACATCAGTCTAATTTAGGAAGAAACTGATGTGCCCAGACCCAGTAGAAGCTGAAAATGAGTCCTGGCTTTTAATTAGTTGAGTTTATTTTATCAGTCTGGGAAATTGGTGAGTATTTTTAATTCAAGGCTCATTTTGTACTTTTTAAATTATTTTAATTATTGCAGAGTATCCAGGTGCAATATGGTAGTCATTTATAAATAAATAAATAAAATTAAATAAAATACAAGATCATTATCATTATGTGTAATGTACTAATTACACAGAGCTCTATTCAGGCCAAATTTGATTACTGCAATTTTTCATTGCTATTTCCCTAGATTTAAAAGCCAAACATTATTATAAGCAATTTCTTTTAATTTTATGATGGACGCCTTTCATTTTACTCTTTCTCTCTGTTGCATGGGAAGAAACAAAATTGTACTGTGAATAAAACTACATTTTTATTCCACTTTGAAATAATTAAGAGGTGTCCTTATTTGTCTTTGAATTTAAATTGTGAATAATTCAAAGTGGATATGTGTAAGTGAATGGCTGGTATGATGGTATCAGCTATTGCATGCTCAGGCAGCTGTATGGAGAAAGTATTATTTTGTATATATAGTCCTATAGAATAGGAGAACAGCAAAACCATTTAAAGGATAAAAATGCTGGAGGTCTAAAGATGGAGGTCACTAAGTAGGTGGAATATCACAGACCAGAGTGAAAAAGCCACATTGATTTAAAATGGGGTCAACTCATCTGTTTTGAAAGTCTCAACATGGATTAAGAGTGGAAACTTAGTTTAGTTCTCAGAGTGCATTGTATAAACTTTCTATGATAATGTGAATAATGTTTTCCCCTAAACAATGCACTACAATCAACTGTTATCTATTTATGATGAAAACTTTTGCATTAGTTTATTTATATACACCATCATGTCAACTTCACAACAGCCCCCTGGGTAGACAGCAGTATCCCAGTTTGAGAACAGGGAGCAGAAATACACACAGTTTACAGCAGGTTTCCAAGGGAACACGGAATATGCCAGAGCTTGGATTTGAACCACAGCTACCAGCCTACTTGTAGGTGGAAAGGTAGAACACAGGGTGAGTTCTGTTTAAGGATGCCTGGCTGGAATCTGTGACAAAAGAAATAAAGGTGGTTCATAGATTTTAGGGTGTTAGATTAATGAACTGCTCTCACTTTTTAAAAGCACGTCCCTATTTAGTCCTGTAATATAAAGACAAGAATATGATGTCAAAGATGAAATATACTTCACCCTTTAGTAACAACAAAAGAATAACCTGATGGTCCACATATGCTTAAAACATTCAAGGACACACAGTAATAGTCTACACAATGAGAGGGGTTTCATTCACAGTATTAAATGACTTAATTTAATACCATCATTGTAAATAATAAATAATTTTAAAAGGCAAATATTCCAATAATTTTATCATTTGCAATTATTTTATCAGTAGCTCAATTATCCCTACTGTGTTCTGTATGTATGGCACAATTTTAACTTGCTTTAAGAGATAACGTCCTTTTAAATTTTTATATTTCTTTAATATTTAATTTTATACATAGGTCTGATTTTCAGTTAAAATATAAAACTCTTTAAAAATCTTTCCTTCAAAATACCTTAGAATTGATATTACCCTGGTGAATGAAAATGTAAGTGGCAAATTAACCATTATTTTTAAGTTTGGTTGCTATTCTTTTGTGAAAGACAAGGAAAACTAGTGTTTGTTAGCAATTGCTAATTGCAAATGTATTTATTTCTATGTTGCTATAGATACTTTAGGGAAAGAGGTTGAAAAATAGATGCATCAAGGAGAAATAAACTTCAACTTGACATCAGATATTGCACACTTTATATGAACTAGTTTTGAAATATCTCACACCAAAACTTGTTCCTGGGTTAAACTTGCACCAGGACCCCGGGGAAGTCAGACTACAGTGCACAGCAAGACCTTGCAGACCACCCACAGTCACCAATTTTAGGTGTTTAGAATGATTATTGAATGTACTTTCTTGGGAATTGGCCTCAGGGGGAGTGAGAATGAAATGGAAAACTAATATTACATTGAACTTCCTGGAACTATTGACTAATGTGTTTCAATAAATGGATCTACTTTATTTACCCAAAGTTTTAGAAAACTTTCATTGTACTAAACTTTGCTGGTAGTGGAGATTAAGAATAATTTACCCAGTGAATTCATTCGCTGGTATTATTGAGCACCTGCAGCTAGGTGTTGGTTGCTGGGAATATATCATCAAAAGGAGCCTTTTGCCCTCGCATCGCTTACAGTCTAGTTGTGGGGACATATAAACAAGCTCCACAAACACAGGCACAGATGAGCGCACATTCTGAAGTGGATTAGCAGGAAATGTGTGAAGGAAAAGGACAACATTCTATGAGGAAGAACAGCAGGAGCTACTTTTAGACAGACACCTAATAAGATCAGATGTACATTTCTGAAGGACTGTTTGTTTGGGCCACTGCATGAACAGGACTGCTGAAGGGTGGGAGTGACCGTGGGGAGCCCACACTAAAACGAATAGGGAAGCCTAGGCAGCTGATGAGCATCATGGGAATTAGCATCCTAACAGTAAGTGAAAATAGAAGTGCATGGATGGGCTATGTCCAACGTGGTACCAATGAGGCAAGCCTAGGAGTTTCACCACAGGACAGAATTTGAATCTATGGGAAGAAATAAAAATCTAATGAAACAGACATTTTTGTTTGGACAATAGTGTAATCACTAAAGACCTTGTGCACCTAGAGCTACATCCTGCTGTTAAACACACACACACACAAGACACTGGGTGTTATCCATAAGGATGTCAAAAATTGAAAGATATTTAGAAACACTTAGAGTAAAATCAAAATGCCTTGTTAACCATTTTCCTGGTTGGTTGAGCTGTTGGGAGAGAAGACAGTAACTTCCAGCAAATGTACTGCATGATTTCTGCCATCGACCCTGTGAGAAAGATGTGGGTATGAGAGTGGGTTGATTTGGTAGCAAGAAATACCATAAAGCAAACCAATGCATATGCATATTAGACACCTGAAGTGCACCTTCTTTACACCCATCATATGAAGGACTATGATTTAGGCAGAACCAGAACTAATGGACTACAAAACAGAACTCTTTTCAGCGTTCCAAACCCAGACTCTACCAAACACTAACTGGCTGTTTTTCAATGCACATGTCAGAAAATGGTTTTCCTTCCTATTGAAGGAATTTGTTAGCAAAAAATATATTTATAGAAAGCTGACAAAAAGAAGGAAGAAGATCAAGGCCTAAACAGAAAAATTGACTACTGATCAATACAGAAGATGAATGCTAAAATGTAGTTTTGAGTACTAGAACAATTATGCAAATTATAAGCAGTTCACAAAAGCCGATTACATTTAACTGCAAAATAAATTACAGAATGCTAAATAGGTCAGCATTATTAATCTATCATCTTTTCAAGTTCATGAAGTGACAAAGGTGAAAAGTCCAGGTTAAATCATTAAATTCTAAACCTTAAAAGAGGAATTAATTAATGATATTAAGATTATTGTTGCTTTACTGAGTACAATGAAAGCACTAAGAGGCCAATTTTTCCCCCATTTACCCATCAATTCATGGAAACATATGCAAGATTGAGCATATAAAAATGTTTAAAATATGCAATGAGAACCAAGACTAAGCAAATTTAGTTTTTAACTTCTCCTGGGCACTTATGTGCTTAGGCCTCTCATTTAAACCCAAAGAATATGGACATGGGAGCTTGGAAGCCAAGTGCTGGCAGAAAAAAAATCAATGGAAGAAAACACTTAAGAAAGCATAGAAAAGTTGTCATTGATCTTTAGAGCAGCCAGAAGAAATTGCCTAAAATTTACACCATGTGGTGGGGTCAGAAAACCAAATCATCCTGGAGGGAACTCCAGAGAAATGACGTGCTGAACTTCAAGACGCAGCAGATATGTTCGGCTTTGCCTAAGGTGTCACCCTTCACAAGGTAAAGGAGAGCTCTGGATTCAGTCCGCAGCTGGTCCACGGCTCTGCTTGTTACACACTGCAGAGACATTTGATGTATGATAGAGACCCAGCTGAAGTCAAGGGTAGGATCCAAAGTGACATTCTGTTTTATCTATTAGTGATACCGATGCATGGTTTTGGATACTATTTTGTGTGTTTTTAGAATCATCATGCATTGTTGAAAACAATTAGAATGTACCAACATAATTGCAAGCCTATGGCAAGATTTGGTTAATATTTTCCACCTCTAGATTCTATATACTGAAGTGAGTTACCTACAGTGTCCTCAATTAGTTTAGTAAGGTCAATTATGTTAGGCTTTCCTCACCAAAACCCACCCTCGATCAATGTATTCACCTTTTATATTTTTTCAGTGTAACTGAGACCTCTGTGTTATGACTGCAGTAAATTCTGTGCAAATAATTTGCCAAATTCCAAATTTTCCATATAATTTATGACATACAGTAAGCTGCAAACAGACTCACATTTTCTCTTCTTCAGGGAGAAGGGAAAAGATACAAGTAAACTGAGTATACCGCTTTGCCTACATTATGAATTATCAGTGACTAATTTTATTACACTACATCACAAACTCTAAGTTCCTCCCTGACTAATTAGTTACATACAAAATTTAGAGTTACTGCTTAGTGACACTTTGCTGTGCTCTTAACAGTGGACATTTAACTTGGATAGAAAATTCTCACAATTCATAGTATAATATCATTTTATACTGAGTTGGAAAGTAAAAAGATAATATTTTTCCACTTCAAAAATTATTAAATGTCAGAACTTCTGATATTTTCTAGAAAATTAATGTGATGCTAAACTTGGAATGCAAATTTTAACTGGTTTGAGAAAACTAATTAATTATACAGTTAATTATAAAATGACAATAAAATTTGATTAACCACTGTTTAAGACTCTTAGTCATCTACTGGTACCAAAAAAATTATCATCTGTGTTGTCTTTATATATTTTAAATTAATTGTGAACAATATTCACTGCAAATATTTTTTTCTAAGTTTGTGGTCTTTTTACTTGATTCACCTTTTGATAAACAGATGTTCTCAATCTTAGCACAGTCAAGTGGATCCAATTTTCTTTACACGCTGTGTGTGTGTGTGTGTGTGTGCGCGCCTTGTTCATGAAATCTTTTCCTACAGCAAAATCAGAAAGGTACTTTTTTTTACTTTTCTTCAGAGTTTTACAGTTTTACGTTTCATAATTAAATATGAAATCCCTCCTTTCCCCACTGATTTGAAATGTCTACCCTGATAGAAACTGAGTGTCCTTTTCTTTACTTCTGTGCTACTTTCTTTGACTGGCCCATTAACCCATGCTTCTGTGAATAAACTAATTCTACCCTATTATCCCTTTAGAATTAGTCCCTCTTTATTCTGGGCAAGGCTATGTAACCCTCAACTCATTTCTTGTCAATATCGTCTTAGCTACTGTCTGTTGTTTGAATGTCCATTTCAATTTTTGTTTATCAAATCATATGGAAAATAAACTATTTTTACTATTTTTTCCTTTTTTTATTGTTGTTCAAGTAAAGTTGTTTCTTTTTTCTCATTTTATTAGTGTCTGTGACCTGCAGAGTTAGTAGACATTCTCATCTTTTTCCCTCCCAAAGGAAATGCCTTCAATGTTTCTTCATTACATAGAAGTTGATAATGTATTATAGGTAATATCCATCTTACTAAAGAATTTAACATTTATTTTCTAAGAATGTCAACCAGTGAGAGTTGTATATTAACAAATACCTCTTCCCAATTTTATTAGATAATGTGAAATATACTTCCCTTCTCCTGCTACTGTGATAGATTGCATTCACATATTGCATAATGATAAATGACTCCAGGCTTCCCTCAGATAAACCCAAGTTGTTCAGAACATAGGTGGTCATAGAGTAATTGGTCATGATCATGCTTCTGAATCCTCCCAACTTCTCTCATTTATAGGCCAAATACACTAGGCTAAATAAAGCAAAAATACATAGGTAACTTCCTTAACAAAAATGAGATAGAAAGTTTTGATAGTAATGCGAAACCACTGATAGCTCACGTGATGCGTGCGGTATCGGTAACAATGCGGGAGGAAGCACAAGGAAGGTAGCTGTGTTTGTAATGTCCTTGCTAACAGTACAACCCAAATTTGAAAGTGCATGGGGCCAACCTCCAAATGGCACCTGGCCTGTTAGGACCAAATGCTCACGGCAGCGCAGAGTACCGTGATGTGGTCAAGTCTAAGGGTGTTGGAGCGCTGTACACATAAACTCCAACAATTAGCGAATGTAACCGCTGCTTCAAGGAAACCTCTTCCTGCTCACTAGAAAACACTTGGAGGAACACCGAAACAGTATAGGAAAGTTATACTACAGGGAAGGGAAGAGTATGTTCAGGCAAAAGTAAAAAAAAAAAAATGAGGACAGAAGGCGGTGATGAGAAAGTGTAATTTCTTTCCTAGTGTAAATCCAACGGTAGAGAAAGCTCCAGAATGATGTTTCTAGAAACACCTGTCTTGGCCCACACCCTATTCTAAAAGTAGAGGGAAGCTCAGTTCCCGTGATAAATGAGCAGCAGAAAAGAACTGCAAGCAACTCCCATACTAACCTTTTAGAGGACTGAACATGATAAGAGCACAATTATAACTCTGCTAACAATGGGAGAATTCAAGAAAGACATGCCTCAACTTGTAGACTAAAATATAACCCAATTTTTTAAAAAATAAAGATACTATGGAATTAATAGCACTTTTGAAAGAATGAAATAAATTAGAATTTTTTAAAAAACTGACACCTGAGGAGATTGGACAAAAGGCTTAAAATAAATGCAGTAAAATTTTTAAAAATATAAATGCAGACAACTGTACTTGAACAACAATAAAATAATTAAAATTAAAAATTAAAAAAATAATTAGAAATGAAGAAATATAAAGTACTAGAGAAATGAAGACTAAACCTAGCTAGACTCTAAGAGCAAATGAACAAAGTGAAGAAAGGAATAAAAATACAGCACATAACGGCGCAAACAACAGGGAGGCGAGGAGGCTGAATTAAAGCAAAGAAGGGAAGAGAAGTTAGAAGGGGAATTCAGGAGAGTGACAGTGACCCGGGTCATTTTAGACTCTCAGCCCAATTGTCTGTTACTGTGGGGTCCAGTGTATGAAATTATAACCCATTCCACTAGCCAACCCCACATGCAATGTGTAAAAATAGTAATATAATCCCATAAATAATAATAAAATGGTTTAAAGAGTAAGAAAAATCATTATTATGTTTCTGTGTGTTCATTGCTCTCAGGTTAAACAACTTCATCCATTAAACATTCAAATTGACATGTTAAATATGCAGTTAGGTATTCCAGAATTCAGGGGAATGGTTCAGGCTGGAGACACAAGTTTGGAATCCATCAATACGGAGTTTTTAAAAACCATGAGACTGGATGGGATGATGTGTGGAGCACATATACACGGGAAATGGAAGAGGTCAGAGAGGAGTGGGCTCTGTTCACTGGAGCCCTGCCCTGTCCCATGGGGATGAAAGCAAAAATAAAAATCAGTGATAGTGACTCTTTTTATTTCTAATTAGATAATCAGTTTATCATGGATTTTTAGATAATTTTTTTAAAATATTGAAATGATTTTACCTTTGTTACTAAAATTTTTGGTAGTCTCTTAAATTTTGTCCCCAAAATGAATTGCTCATTGGCCTCACAGTAGTATCAACCTTGCCTAACTACTCCAACGTGAAATTTTGGGGAGATTTTAATGAATTGGCAAATAAGACTGAGAGAGAGTGGCCAGAAAAAGTGGGAAGACCAGATGAATGCAGTGTCCAGAAACCAAGAAAAGAAAGCATTTCAAGGAGTAAAGAGGAATTAACTGGGTTAAATGCTGCCATAAAGTTAAATGAAGAAGAGAAACAGCCAAGGAGTATAGTGACAGAGTTATTAGAGACGTCTAGAATTAAAGTGTTAGTGGGGTGGTGGGTATGAAAATTTAATTAGAGTAGATTCAAATGAGATGGGGAGAGAAAGGAAGAAAGTGATTATAAATAATTTTTTCTAGGGTAATTTCTGTAGAGAAGAGAAAAATCAAATGGCCTATGAATAACTGAGGTTTATTCATTTTAAGATGGGAGAAAACTAAGACCACTTACTTATAAGAAAGATAGTTCAATGATATTTGTATTCTAAAAGAAATGATACAGCAAAAGGGAACACTGATGATTTGAGAAGGGGAATGTGGCCTTGTGAACAGCTGTTAGGATTGGCCTTCTCTAGGGGCCTGGACTGCTAATCCACTTTGGGAACAGGACTAAAAGTGGATGACGTAGGAGCAGAAGTGGGAGGTGATCAGACAGAAAGGTAACAGTTCATCAGTTACCCTCCGGATCATGAAATATTCTCTGAGCCTCTAGGGAAATGGAAGAGATCATGAGGGGCAAGGAAGTCTAAGGGGGAATGGTAAGCTGCTTGGGTGTAGCCATGACAAAGTGCCCAAGGAATGTCCATAAAATTCTTATTTTAATGCTAAAATTCTGTATTTCAGAGATGACTTCCTCCATGGCATTGCTGTCAAATAGAAATAAAACAAGATTATATCTTCACTTCCACTTTGAAAAGTCCTCCTTTTCCATATAAATGCCAACATCTGCCCGGATCCAGCTACAATGTTTGTGAAACTTACTGTAATTCTCAGGTAGAATTGAGTCCCCTTCCTGAGACTTGTGAAAGCAGTCTCAGTTCACTTGGTGGAGATGTCAAAGTTGGCATTTATCACATTAAATAAAAAACATTGAAAACATGACCAATCAACTCTACCATGCTCTCTGACTTATTGGACAACAGAAATTTATAGTAGGAATGAGTTTTATTCATCCATACTGTTGAATAAACTAATGGGGTATAGGACATGTTCATGCTCGTTCTGAAAATGTGCACGCTGACCTTTGGGATGTTAGATGACCTTTGGAAGTTCCTAGCTGTCATATGATATTATATTCCCATGTTGTAGAGAAGCATGCAGAGTAGATCTCAAACTGTTTCTGAAATGGGTTGATAGCGCATTTTGTGGATTGTTTTAAACACTGCCCCAGAGGGCAAAATACATTAGCATCCATCTCCGACAGGAGGTGGCCTCATCACTATTTCTGATATTGCAGGACAGGTAATCAGCTCGTTGGGGAGAATAACAAGCTGAGGCTTGAAACCAGCTTCCCTGGAACTGCTCATATCATGCTTAGTTGAAAAAGTCCCTAGCTATGGTTTGTTGGCTCCTGCTTAGAGGTTTTGCTCTGAAAACTAAATGTTTGGCTAATTCTCGTGTTGAGTGTTGTTGCATAACCCATCTCAAGGCCAAATCCAGAGATGAATCTGCTGAATAGAGAAGAAAAGGTAAGCATTTCATTTCCTTTGTACAAGTACTGTCCTCTCCATTTGTGAAGAAAGCTACTTGTGTCTGTCAGTCATTTGCTGTTTATACATTTGGGGTGAACCACCCCCAGTGGGATCCAAAACTCTTTCTCCCATATTCATTTTATTCATCTTCAGAAGCCACTGTAACTTTATTCTTCAAAGACCTGGGCCACAATCGGTTCCTGTGAAAGCTATTTGTATTGCTCCCGTACTCATTTACAGGCATAAAACAGTCCCATACATCCTTTAACCCAAGGGCAAACATTTTCAGCATGTGCACTTTGATTAACATGAGATTCTGCCTGAGGAATCTATTGACTAGAATCCCACATATTCAGATCGCTGTTGCTCAAATATTGAATACTAAAAATACTTATATTATTTTCAGTATGATTCTGAAAACTTTCATCTTTTCCTAACTGCTCAAAGGGCCATGCTCCCAAGTAGGAAATGTGTAAATATACTTTCTGATTATTGTTAAGTTCACTGTAGATAGTATTAAAAGTCAGTCTTACAAAAAAAACAATGTGGTGATAATTATTTTATGAAAGATAATGTATTATATTATTTCAATGTCCCTTTCAAAACAAAAGTAAGTTAAATGTGTTACTCTCAATATTTAATCACTTTTGTAATAGAATGAAGCACAAGAAAAAAATAAGAAATGTATGCTTATTTAGAGATGCATTTATCTATTCTTTTAAATAATCACTATCATAAATACAGGCAATGCATCTCTACTCAATTCTTTTTCTCACAAGTCTGATGAATTTAAGTAGATGAAGTTAACAATTGTTAATAGCTAGTAAATTTTTTAGGATTATTATTAGCCCTTTCTAATTTTCCAATAAAATGTAAATATATGGAATTCTTATATTGGTAATAACAAAGAGAACCTTATTAGCATAACAATAGGAGTACTGTTCTCTTTAGGAAGTACAAACAATTGGTGGAAGATGTATCTGGGGAGCTGATGCTACAGAACTCTTAAAATTCTTAATTTGAAAAAAATGAGTATCTCATTTAAAAATAATACCATATTGTAGCGGGCATGCTGTTTTGTAAGGAAATAATAGATCTGGGTTTTGAGAAATATAAAAATGAGGGGACAGTCATAATTCATTCTCAGAAGACACCGAGTAATCATAATTGCTCCACTTTATTGAAATTCACAAATATCACTGGCATATGCTACTTCAGTGCATACAGTCCTACACTGTCGTGAAGTTAAAAGTATCAACAAATTGAGAAAAAAAGCAAACAAATGAAAATACTAGGCAGAAAGAGGACAAAGGGATTGAAAAATCTGCAGCCAGGATGACGAATACCTGAGTGAGGATTTTTCTGTACTCTGCTTGTTAACTTTACTACCTATCTCTCTGTCATCTTCAATCTATCTATATCTATGCCTTAACATTATACTTATACTTAATAGAATGCTATGAAATGCATCAAAATGGAAGAACAGTAGTTGAATAAGTTACATTTGTAATTGTTATCTTCCTCAAGCTGAAAAAGGTGCATGTTAGTAATAACAAACTTTCATCTTCTCAACCTCTATCCTCTATAAAGTTATGTCATTAAAATACACCCTACTCAGTGAAAGTTGGTGTGAGGTAAGGGCAAAGAAATGCAATTGAAGAGAAACCTTTTAAGTTCTGGAAATAAGGACTAATATATATGGTATTTTCATGATTTGCTTAAATTTTGCTCTCACCATAGTAGGTTGTATATTTGCTTATAATTTATTTTAATCAATGAATTAAAAATATAATCCAGTATTGAAATATATTGGTCAGTTATTTGTTGCATGATTTACCTAAGTACCTGCTCTTAATTACCACATCAAAGCAAAATAAAGAACTATCAGGTCAGTAAGTTCCCCTCCGTTTCATGGTTGATTTAAGGCATAGGCAGGGCTTGCCTCAGGATCTCCCGCTGTTTAGTGAAACCAACTGGCGGTGAGGGAAGGAGGGAATTTCCTCCACTCTCAGTGTACTCAGGGTTATCACTCACGGCACCGGTTTTAAAATATGCTCCGCTTTTCTAGTTTTATTTCTATTAGCTCCTTCTGTGCTTTGGAACTCTTTTCTGCCCCCCGCCCCATTTCAATCTTCGTTTTCTGTTCTAGAACAGCCTGTAGTTGTTCTGCGTGAGCTAAGACAGGAATATTTGTAAATTGCTCACTACCAGGAAAAACAGAAAGAAAGAAATTTTAAAGAAAAAAAAAGGTTATTTACCTGTTGTTTTAAATTCATATAAAGGAGAGCTTAGAGACTGCATTTTTAACAAAGAGTAGGTAATATTTTTTTCTATCATTCATCAGGACCACCAAGTGCTGAATTCTGTGTCTAGTCTTTGAGAACCAGAAGGTCTCTACAAAAGTAGCTTTAAAAAAAAGTATACCATGCTTCTAAAGGACTATCTTAAGTTAGGACTTCAGAAAGATTTCAAGCGACATGGAGTGAAAAAATGAACATAAATTATATTGTAAAAAGTAAAAATGACCAATTATTAAGCATAATGTAACTTAATTATATTTTGTGTGTTTTGTGTTAACTATAATTCTTTAAGGCCTCAACTGAGACTAAGATATTAAAAGGTTTGGCCTTGGATGACTTCGCTTGTTTGACTACACCCCAGATATTGCTTCTACATACTGTGTTGAGAGCTAGTGTTGAATTGTGGCCGTCTGTAACAAGGTAGCACCATGTGTGAGCTTCACTAAGGTAGACCTCCACAATATGTATGTGTTTAAAATACTGGTGTCAGGGCCCTGTTGGGTAGTTCAATTGGATAGAGTGTCATCCCAATACACCAAGGTTATAGAGGTCCCATCCCAGGTCAGGGCACATACAAGAATCAATTAATGAATGTAGAAATAAGTGGAACAAGACACTGATGTTTCTCTCTCTCTCTCTCTCTCTCTCTCTCTCTCTCTCTTTCTCTATCTCTATCTCTCCCTCCCTCCCTCTCTTCACCTCTTTCTAGAATTAATTAAATAAATAAATGTGATATCAGGATTATCTCAGACACAGGACTAGCATTTTCCAAAATAATTAGGTTTTCATACTTCTACCATGTTTACTTTGTACTATGATAATCTTATGTCTTTCTCATATAATGGTCTGCAATAGTTTTATTCCAAACTTTAACTTCTACCTGAGTATTGACTAATCACACCAAAACTAATCTCACATTTCCCTTAAAGTAGAGACACCATATAAGCTGATTTTCTTTTTAGGCCCATGTAACTTCAATTAAAAAGATTTACTTACCACTTACTCTGTTGAACAGTGAGTGGATATAAAAGTAATTAAAGAGACAGCTTTTGAACCGTTAAGAGTATAGACCTATGCATGAGTTCTTCAAATTAAAGAAGATTAATTCCTGGCTGATGTTAATGTCTCAAATTCTCTCCAATTTGGACATGTTTCTGATTCTTACAGTCTATGGTACAATCCTAACATCTTCTAATCATATATATATATATATAATCAATTAACTTGTGTATTATAATATGAGGTTGAATGCTACAGAAACATGTGTTAGTATACACACAGCATTAATAAATGGGAAATGCATTAAACTAATTTAAATAGCTTACATTACAATTTAATTTTATATTCATCTAGCAGACTTTAAAAAAAAATCCTTAATGGGTGATATGCTTTCTTAAAGATGAATCATTCTTAAAATAAATCATTCATTTTCTGGACAGTTACACGTGACTCTTTACAAATAATCTCGAGCAAAATAAATCTCTGAAAAATCTAAGGTAGACAAATTAGTAAATGTTTTGTTTCTGGTTGATATTAAAAAAAAGAAAATAAATCTTTAATATAGCTGTGGCGAAGCAACAAGGAACAGTTGCATTTATAGGGAACACCTTCAAGTGCCTTGCTTAGAACTTTTTTTCTTCTTTATCAAAGATACTGGTCAATACTTTATAGCTCTTCTGAGCTTATGCATTCTGATCAAACTTTGGAATATAAAAGATTAAACTTCTCAGCTAATTACATGCCTGAAGGCACATTAACAATGCAAGTGTCAATGCTCTGTTAAAAATTCATCTTGCATTTTTAACACGGTCCTGATAGCAAAACTTTGAAGGCAACAAAGTAGAAAGTTATATTTCTATTTTAAAAGATAACCTAGGAACCTTGAGAAATTGGAACTTCATTATTTCATATTATGGAAAATATCAGAGGTATGGGAAATCAAAATGAATTTTTACATACCTAAAAATTTCATGGATCATTGAACTTTAGCAAGAAGGACCTTAAGAATCCTTTGGTCCTCCTTTTCATTTCACTACCTAGATTATGAAAGTATAGAAAAAAATTGACTTGCACAAGAGTAGACAGAAAGAGGAGAGATCTAATACTCAGAAACATTAACTCTTAAGCAGAACCTTTCCATGGCATCATTGCCTCTTAACATTGCAGACCTACTTTTAATATGTTTGAAGTATAAACTGCCTGTTATGGGATGAGTCCTATTCCCTGAAAAATTCAAAAGTTGAAGTGTTAACCCCCAGTGCCTCTGAATGTGAATG
Source organism: Desmodus rotundus (assembly GCF_022682495.2). Lineage (NCBI taxonomy): Eukaryota > Metazoa > Chordata > Mammalia > Chiroptera > Phyllostomidae > Desmodus > Desmodus rotundus. The sequence continues at coordinate 10,208,953 of NC_071395.1, forward strand.
GATTTAGACACAGAACATTGAAAGAAGTGATTAATTAAATTGAGGCCTTTAGGGTGGGGCATCATCCAAACGCACTGGTGTCCTTCTAAGAAGCCATTTGGACCCATAAAGAGCTAGCAAGGGTAGGCACACACACAGGAAGACTCTGTGAGGATGTAAGAGAAGGCGGACATTAGCATGCCTCCGAGAGCAGCCTGGGAAGAAACCAAGGCTGCTGAACACGTGACCTTAGATTTCTAATCTTGAAAATTGGGGAAATAAATATCTGCTCTTTAAGCCACCTAGTCAGCAGTCCTTTGGCAGCCCTAGCAAATGAATTGACTGCCTCAACTAGATAAAATACAGTGCATACTTTACCATAAAATTTTAGATGCTCATTTTTAAGTAGTAGATACTCACTACAGAACTCTAAATTTGTGTGAAAACATTCAATCTGATATGAAAAGATTTTACTAGAGAAGGGAAAGTAATTTCCATTTTACATCAAAGAAAGCTTACATAAAACAATCAACAAAATAAAATTGAATTTGGTGTGTGGAGCCTATCAGATAAAATGTAACAATTACAAATAGAGCTCCATGGGCATCATAATTGACTACATGACAAAAAGAGAAACCATCACAGATATAAAAATGATAATCTGGGCCCTGGCTGAGTATCTCGATTGGTTAGAATGCTGTCCCGATACGCCAATGTCATGGGTTCAATCTTGGTCATGGCACATACAAGAATCCACCAATGAATTCATCATTAAGTAGAAGAAGAAATTACAGTTTCTCATTCTTTCTCTTTCTCTCTCTCTACCCATCCCTCTAATAATCAAGAAATAAAAATGTTTTAAAAATGATAAACTGGATCCCACATATTTTATTTTGACAGATTTGAATAACATAAAAAATGTGTTGTTATCCAACTTCAAGTGAGAACCACTAATGCATATTTCTAATTTTCACAATAACATAAACACAATATTGACTGTTTCATATTTTAAAATAAAGTTTATTAAAGGTTATAACAATTTCATTTTTATATGAAATTATGAAAAGAGATAATACTGTAAAAAGAAATTTTGGCTTAAAGGCAGGAACCTTAATTATATTAGCCCTTAATTAGCAATATGGTCATGAGCACATAGGTTAATTTCTCTGAAGCTCAATTGCCATATATCTTAAGGCAGGATTATTCTACATGATCTTAATATTTATTTTCTTGTTCTAAAATTGATTCTGTGTTGAAGATAACTGCTTTATTTAAAAAGTTAATATTTCTGACGGTTGCGTATAACACTATCCATTAGTTCACCTTGGGGCCTTAGGAGTCTTAGGAAAGAAAAATAACACTCAGTGATTGGACTGTAAGAAACTAAGATGATTCAAAATGAAAAAAAAAAACATTATGACGTCCTCTGCTTGTCCACTTGCTGTAATGAGGAGACGTCCTGATACCTGTTCAGCTGCAACACAGACCATTACTTATGGAAAAGGAAGGACCTCTCAGAAGGCAGAACCAACAGCCCAGATGACATATCAAAGCACCCGGGGGAACACCTGGGTCAGGAATTTGATCAAAGGACTAGTGCTGGGTCCTAATCAAAGAAGAACTTCTGTCCCTGCAATAGGGGTCCTGCCAATATGTCTGGCTGAATTTGAGCATTGCCGTGAACCAGTGTTCCCATGTGCTGTTCATACTCCCAGGTTTTCAACAGAAATGTGAAAATCTATTACACTGTCCCTGTCCTACCTTTGCATGCAGAATATCTGAGACAGACACCTTTTCATGTCGATTCTAAAGGCTCTGTACAAAGAGGATGAAGAGGAGAGATACACAGGGAGCCATATTCAAAGAGCTTCATCGGCATCCTGGACTAATTCAGATCTTGAGGTCATGGGGTTTAGACTTCATGCATGACTCTTTGAGATTTGGAGTATCTTGGGAGGAAATAGGTGTATTTTCCATGAAACAGATTTGTGCATTCTCAGGGCAACATTCTATGGTGGGTCGTTAGATGGGCTACACCAATGAATGACAGCTCTTGGTTTTCATGGTCCTTGTGTAGTCCCTTCTCTTACTGCATCTTAGCTCGGTCATTTAGCTTGTTGTGACCAATAAGACATTGGAAAAACGTACCGCAGGTAGAGAGAGTCTTTGTGTGTGTGTGTGTGTGTGTGTGTGTGTGTCTAAAAGTTTTTTTATTCATTCAACTTATTTATTTATTTATTTATTTATTTATTTATTTATTTATTTATTTGTTGTTCAATTATAGTTGTCTGCATTTTCTCCCCACCCCCAAGCCCTCATGCAATGGGACTTGTCCTTTTAGAATTCAGTAACCGTATGAGAGAAATCCTCATATAGCTCCTGGACAGGCTGTGTAGAGAATACATACACGCTTATTCAGTGGACAGCCTCAGTCGAACGACACACACATGAATAAGGCCATCTGGGACCAGGCAGTCCTCAGCCCTCCTGCCATCTGACAGCAAACACATGAGAACGCTTTCCCACAGTACCTGGAGCAAAGACAAGCCATATCAGCTGACTTCTGCCCAAATTTCCAATCCACAGAAAGGTGATTTTTTAAATAGTTTGTTTTTTTAGGGCCCTAAGTTTAGGAGTTGTTTTAGGCAATAATATATCAATTATGCAACTACTAAAAAAGCCTTATCCGTGTCCTAACATAAAATTTTCATACTTACATGGTCAAATCAAAGGAAATTATATTACTATACATTTTGTTAATATTTTAACATATGTATATCAAAATAGAAAGAACATAAATAATTAAAGATGAGGGGGGAATCCCCCTCCCCAAATCTGGAATTATCTTCTGGAGGGCAGGAGCCTTGCAGTACAGGCTTCTCCAGTGTTCTAGGAACCCATCTGTTTCGGTCTACCAGCTGTCATTATTGTGAGAGGCTGTTTTAAGCTTCAGAGAATTTTTTTGAACCCTCTTTGACCATTTCATGATGGGCGATTTACAAATGCCCCCGCCCATACCAAGCTGAGTATTCAGCAGCATTTGACCAAACACAGCATGACCCTGTGCCCCAACCTCTCTATTCGCCCATTCTATCCCGAGTGACTTTGTTTCCCAAGATGAAAAAAGTCCTCAAAGGGAAACATTTTGCCTGAGGGGAAGAGGTAAAACAGAAAACAGCAGAAGCACTAAAAGGCATCAAAATAGAGTTCAAATACTGTTTTGAGCAGCAAAGTAAATGTCTCAATAGGTGTATTGTATCAATTGGAGAGTACTTTGAAGGAGACTGTAGTTTAATCATGTAAGAATAAGTACACAATTTTATAAAGAAATCCTGGGCTTTTGGGGGGTCCCCTCTCACATGTCTACAATCCATATATTAGCAAGAAGATACTCCACTTGTATGTATATGGACTCACACAATAGAGTAAAATGATTTACCTGAGAATAATTCATTTTCCTAATTCATGTCTATATATTGGTGCATACTGATGATCAATACATTAGAAGACCATGAGTGTATATTCCTCATCCTAAAAAAGTTAAATATTTTTACAAGGCAAATGAAATTTTCTCTCTTTCTCTCATCTATCCATCATCTCCAAATGGACATAACTGATATGTATTGTTACTGGAAAAACACACAAAAATTGTTTTCTAAATATCTTAAAATACACTAAGAAAATTCAGGTCTATTTTGCCTTATCACAGTGCCTATAACATTCAGTAAGCTTTCAATAAATATTAGTTATCATTATCATCACTACTGTGCTAGCAAAATTTCCACACACACTATAAACTTGAGTAAATTGTACCTGTACCTAATTCCAGTTCTATTCTAAACAAAATTGGCTCTTGCATTTGTCTTACTCATTCTTTGGCAATCAGAGTATATGTCTGACAGCAATTCTTAAAAACATGACTATTTTTGTAAAACCACTCTGCAAAGTGTGTAAAATGCACTGACAATAATAACTTCACAGGGGTGCTTTAGTTATAATTAATTCACAAATCAGAAATTCTTTAAAGATAGCTTTCGAGTGATTAATCTGGAAGCACGGCAAGTTTACAATACAGTTTCTACGTTCACTCAATATGAACGCAGTAAATTATTATGACGGTGGTTTTGAAATGTAGTCTGCCTGCAGGAAGAACTATTGTAATGGTCTACATCCAATTGTCATGGTGTCAGTCACTCAGCATTCAAAGGAATGCTTTTATTTTAAATTGAAATAACATTTTTAACTTTAAAGATGTATTAAACTTGTATTTCCCAATTTGTAGCCCCTTTTTTATTCTTTTCAGGAGTCATTTATGCCCATAATTACTTCACACTTTTAATGTTAGAGACGTGATCACAAAAGGGGACTTTTAATTAAGATGTAGGTGGACACAATGTTATGTTTCATATAAAGAGGTTAAATCATGACAAGATAAAAATGAAAATAATACGTTCCTTCTCCCAGCTTTGTATTCATAATTGAACAAGGTGAGGCCCATGGTATTATTTAATAGTTGCACCTACATAGGGATCCTACCCCCCTCCATTGACTTTATTTTGTTTCCATTCAAATTCTGCTCAACTTTGGCCATGTGGGCCATGGGCTATGCTGATGGCAAACACTGGGTAACAAGATGAGTCACTGAAGATAATAGGAGCAAAATGCAGTTTGTTTCATAAACACACTATCGCAAAATTAAAAGAAAAGCTTGGGTATTAACATAATATGTATCTTATAAGAAGATACAGATCTTTAAGCAAATTCATGAGACAGGGTTATTTTAAAAAAATAAAATAAAAAGATAATCTAACCCAAACCACTGAGAAGTATTAGGATTATTAGCAAAATTTAGAAAAGATAATGGAAAGATAACATAGGACCGTTGTTGTATAGAAACTATTACTTGGTTACACCCAACAAACTTTCTGCTAGTTGATCCCTCTGATTTTCAGATAAGTTCGCATGCAGGCGATAGCTTGCTTCCTGCTGAGACTGGATGAGGAAGGGGTAGTGTCCACTTCAAAGCTGTTGCAGTCACACAGTTTCTGATTACAGTCCAAAATCATTAGGGAGCATGACAGATCCATGAACGGGTGCTGTGGAAGCAAAGAGAAAGGGGTTCTCTCTGACTCTGAGGTCAGGCTGGGTTTTCTGGAGAAGGGGTGGGGAGGTGGCAGATGTGAATATGTAAAGTTCATCGATTAGCCCTAGTGAGGACTTACTCCATGTGAACAGTGAAAAGTGAGGCGGAAGTTGTTGAAAGAGGTGAAACACAATATTTTTATTAGTAATGTTATTCTTTCAAATTTTTGCTAATCTCAGTATATATGATTAAATGTATTCAAATGGAAAGAGGGAAGGGCATTATATTATCATATGGTTTGATCACATAAAATCAATAAGCAATGATGACAAATGAAATAATTATGTAAATTGATGAGGTGAAAAAGGGCAAAGGATCTTATAGGGTGTTTAGAAATGAGTCTAAAAAATAAGGGGAAAAAAGAAGCATATCATGGGGAGTCCTGTTGTTTGAAAGTGTGATTCTACTCCTGTTCAGGTGTGTTACTAGGGAGATTTACTTCCCATAGGCAATGGAATCTTTCTATAAAGTATACTGCCACATTTAAGGAATTATATTTGTTCTCCTTGGTAAGATAAATATTCTATCTCTGACTCCTCTTCCTGACTGCTTCAGACACTTACAGATACTCATGGAATAAAAACCAAAACAAAACAAAACAAAAAAAACCAGGAAGCATCAATTACAGACTACCTTTAACAAACATTTTTAATATATATATATATCCCATGTTCTAAATAATCGGAGTAACATATCTGGCCTTATGTAATGTAGATTAATAACATTCAGTAGTTTGACGTAATTTTGTCAGTTTCAAAACCAAACAAAACTATAGTAGTAGATAAATACATTTGTGGTAAATATATATTTTAAAAGCAAAATGTTGGTAAAATTCAGGATAATGATAATCTCTATCAGGGAGGGAGGGGGTAAGTTCAATGTTATTAAAATTCTAAAATTTGTTAGTGTGCCACATGTATTTATTTTTATTTCATTATGATGATTCAGAAAACACATATATATGATATACTTTTTCTTGATTGTTACTGTATAAAATAATTTTAAAGCACTGATTTAGGAGTGAAGAGACCCAACTTCTAGTCTCAGTCTCACCATTAACCACCTCTCTGATGTTTGACATGGAAATGAATATTTTCTGGCTGTAGTATCATAATATGTAAAGTAAGAAGTTACATTCTCTATACCTTCTACTTTTTCTTTTGCATAAAAATTCTGACTTTACATATTATACTTAAAATCTAATAGAAAAAACATTTCAGTAATAATGGGGTCCTAGAGAACTGTGTAGTGTTTAAGAGTAAGGATTCTGAAACCACTGGATTTAAATCTCACCTTGCCATCTTTTTTACCCTTGTGACAATAAACAAGTAATATAGTTATGCAAAACCTCAACTAAGTATCTAATATTAATGAATAGCTAATGCATATTGAGACCTAATCACATGCCAGGTATGGTAAATGTATATATAAAGTATGTGCTGATATACTATCTATATGCAAATAAACACTTAGAATGTGAAGCTCCCAGCAAAAGCGCTCAAGCCCAAACCTTTCTTTTTCCAGAAATTTTAATTAATATAAAAATTCTTTCTCAATAATTTAAAATAGATAGAAAGTGTGTGGCACAAGGAATTCAATAGACACTTGATATGATATTGGCCAATTATTTTCACTGTAATTTATATCAGAGAAGAATCATTAGCAATGCAGTAGCAATAGTGGCCATGGTCACAGGAGTAGTCACAGCAATATGGTACCATCCAGTATTTCTCACTTACGTGTGTAATTACAGTGATTTTGGCCAAACAAACAGTTGCATGCTGAGATATATCTAAGAAGTTAAAAACAAGACACACAGAAAAGCGGGCAACAGGTTAGAGCTGCAGTGGACACTGTTTCCTCTTCCCATTACATTTCCCCGTTGTGAAGGTTAAGATCGCCCTATGTTTTGGAGTTTGCTTCACCTGACGCCTTGGTTTCAACTGTGTGTACAAGACTGAGGTGGGGTGCTCCTCCTGCTCCACTGCGCAGTCAGGGACAGTGTGGGATCCATGCTTGTCTAGCACATTTGCGGAGACATCTGAGTCACTCTGTGTCATTAACATGATATTCATGCGTTTCATGTCAGAATACAGACAGGATAGATGACAGATGATGATAGATAGATAGATAGATAGATAGATAGATAGACAGATAGATGATAGATAGATAGATAGATAGATGATAGATAAATAGATAGATGATAGATAGATAGATAGACAGACGATAGATAAATAGATAGATAGATAGATAGATAGATAGATAGATAGATAGATAGATAGATAGATAGATAGAAAGGAAGAAAGAATTTAGGGGTTGCTAGTTCTGTTAATTTACGTTCATTGCTCTAAAACTGCCCGTACAATTAGGAGACTGAGTCAACAAATGGGTCTCAACAACAATTACATTTAACTACACATCATGACGATAAGGATACATTGCCATCCAACAGACCACAGCTCTCCCAAATGTGATAGAACTAACCCCCACCACACTGACCCACCCAGTTTATGTTAATAGTCAGCGTTTAGGGCCCACATCCCCAGCTGCAGCAATGTGAACATACACAGCTTTTCATGTTTACAAATAAAGAAAATTGTACTGAGAAATAACATTTACAATACCATACACGAAATGCAAAGAATCTATTGCTTTTCCAATCTAAAATGACATTAGGAGAATCACCTAGGTATAGAAAGTTTTATAAAATCACTTTCTTTCTTCCTTAGCCACATGCATTTAAAAACTAGCTTGAAAACAAAACAACAATAAATAAACAATTGAAGAACAAATATTTTTTCCCAAGTCATCCAGTAGGGGTATTTAAAAATTTCTGTAAATAAAATGTGACTTTTCCACTAAAAGTTTCAATCGGTAGAGAATTCTTAAAGGGATATGAGATCTCAAATGTTGTCATTCGAAATACAGTGTTGTTAATGTGTTCAATAAGAATAAACAGTACCTTTGCCCGCAGAGTGGGAATGGCACGGTGAGGAGGTGGGCACATGTCAGTGTTCAGCTTTTAATTGTGTGAGTCTTTGCTCTGACTGTCTGCAATGAAGAGCGCCCATGACTCCTGCTAACTTCCTTTCAGCCACGGCTGCCTCATTATACTTCTTTCATATATGGTTGTTGGCAGAAGTAGACATAACATTTTAACATGCTTTGAGCCTGCTTCAAGCATTTTAATTGGTTTAAAATTGTTGGTAGCATCTTTTACTGTATTAATTTATTGCTTCAGTTTCAGTCAACTGAAACTTTTGCCAGATGGTAGAGCAACCTCTGCATACAAAGCAGGAGATTGCATGTACTTATATGATGCAAATGCCTCTTTTTCATTAAGAATTCATGAACTTTCTCTTAATGATTATTGTGAGACAGTACCACAAAGGTTGAGATTCATGCCTTGTGAAAATTCATAATCTAATTTTGCAAAATGACAGCTTTGTTTAAAAGTGATAGAAGACAGAGCTTTTGAGCAGGTATTAACAATTGTAAAGAAAGAATATCCCTTCAAGGGTTTTCTTTTGTTCAGATTCAATGAAATTCAAAAAAGGTAGCCTGAAAATTAAACACCCGTCATAGCATGGAATAAGAGAGCGTAATGTTTGTTTATGCTATAACTTTAAAGCATTATATGTTTATTCATTTAGTTCTAGAAAACACACTGTGCAGTATTTATATAATAGTCAGCATGTTTCACAATAGAGTTAGCTACACATTGTTCATGTAAAAAATACTAAGTTATTCTCTGGGAAAACCTGACACCCCAAAATCTCTCTCTCTCTCTTCCTCTCTCTTCTTTCCTCTCTCTGTCTCTCTCTCTCATACACACACACACACACACACACACACAGAAAGAGCACCAGAATAGCATTAAAACTATTTTCAATTTCAATCAATTAAAATTTTGTGTTTTTTAGACTCTATTGCTCAGCACTGCACATAAGCAACTTAAATGCAAATTATATTGGCAGTGCTTAAAGGAAGTAGACTGTGTACTATTGAATACCTTTTCTGCTGAAAACTTATTTACCTATCATTACACGGACAGAGTATATATTCAAAAATGATCTGTATACATATCTGTAAGTTGTACCCAGTTGGCCAGGGTCAAAACACTCCTGGCTGAAACTCTACCGAAATGCTGCAGACATTCGTGTACCCATCAGTTTTCACTGTCCAACAGTGTGAGTCTCTATGATACGGTCTGTTCAGGGGCACTGTTGCTGGGTTCTGCCTGGAGGCAGAGACTTATCTCAAGACATTTGCTCATAGATAGTCCACCTACAAGCCTTGCCCCATCAGGAGAAACACAGGACAAATCCTAGTAACAGAATTAACTTCCAGGGGCCCAAGGACACAAAGTTGTAATTTATAAAAATGAACACTTTTTGATTTTAAAATAATTGCGTGTTATTACATATAAATTGCATTAAAAGAAGAACACAGATTTATTGATAAGAATGTACATTATTTGTGGAGAAAGGGAGGGGAAGAGTGAAAGAAGAATAAAGAGGGCGCATCTATCTGAGAAGTGTTGCACAAATTTATAGTTGTCATAGGGTCATTATTTCAAATGACACTTGGTCGTTTTGCAGGAGAGTTCACTTATTCTTGGTCAAGCATAATATGCATTGAAATAAAATGCTGTTTGACTTTGCCTTAATACTCAGAAGGTCTAGTCATTCTTCTTCTTAAGGTTACTTTTACTTTTCAAAATCCAAAGTGATATATAAAGCAAAGAAGAAGTGCACCCCATTCAACTATGTATATTCCTTTTTCTTCCTGTTTCTGCTGTCTGCCAAGACAGCCTCAAATCCAAAACTCTTCCATCAAAGTAGTTAACAATAATTCTATTTTTTTAAAGATGTGTTTATTTATTTACTTGTATTTAGAGAGAGGGGAAGGGAGGAAAAGAGGGAAAGAACCATCAATGCGTGGTTGACTTTCGCATGTCCTCCCCCAATGGGGACCTGGCCCACAACCCAAAGCATGTGCCCTGATTGGGCACAGTTTCTTTTATTTTAGGCATTCTTGGACTCAAGGGGTTTGAAGTTGTATCTCATTGTAGTTTTCATTTTAATTTCCCTAGAGATTAATCATGACAAGTATCTTTTCATTGGTTATTTGCTCCTTTTTGCTTTTTGAACTCTTTAATTCAGTGTGTCCATTGGATTATTTGTAATTTTATTGATGATTTTAAAGATGTGTGTATCTTTATATATCTATATATAGCTTGATATATTATTCTGGATACAAGTTTTTGTCAGCTACTTATAGGCAAAATATTGTGCTGTTGTGTCCTTGTGTATGGCTTTTCTTTCCTTTTTTCTAGCAGTGTCTTTTGAAGGACAATTTTTAATTTTGATAATGTCCGATGCATTATTTGTTTCTTTTATGTTAGTACTTTTGTGATTTAGCTGAAACATTCCCCTTATTTATTTTTTGGAACTTCTATAATTTACATTTGATCCATCTGGACTTAATTTTTTGAACGATATGAGATCCCAGTTCAGATTTATTTATTTATTTATTTATTTTGCATAGAGTGAATATCCAGTTTGCTCATCGGCACTTGATAAAATGTCTAGACTCTGCACATTAAATTAGCTTTATACATTTGTTTTGAAAAAAAATACATGTGTGAATTTGTTCCATAGTGTATACGTACTACAGCTTTTGTATCCACTCATCTATGAAGACATACACATCACTAATCATCAGAGCAATGCAAATCAAACCCAATGGTATATCACCTCACACCTATCAGAATGGCTGTAGTCAATAAATGAACAAACAACAAATGTCAGCAGGGATGTGGAGAAAAGGGAACCCTAGTACACTATTGGTGAAAATGCAAATTGGTGCAACCACTGTGGAAAACTGTGGAGTTTCCTCAAAAGAAAAACTAAAATGTACCTTATGACCCAGTGATTTTATTTCCGGAACATATCAAAAGAATCCTGAAACACTAATTTGAAAGAATACATGCACTCCTATATTCACACAGCATTATTTACAACAGCCAAGATATGAACGCAACCCAAGTGCCCATCACTAGATGACTTTTAAAGACACTTCTTTTATGACATTTTCAACTTTATTAGTTTTCTGAAAATAAATTGATAGAAAATTATATTCATTAATTTATATGCTATAACGTATATAGGGTGATAGCATAAGCGATGTTTCAAATAATATTCTAAAGGTGAAAACCATTTCTATGGAACTTTTGAACAAGTTACTCCCTTTGATACTCACCAAGTCAAAACTACATTTCATACAAGTCTATGACTGTTCTCACATGTCATTTACATGACACTTTGCCAACTCTACTAGGCATTCATGTCTAAGGCATAACAGCTTTTAAAGGTGCCCTCATCTTGACCAGTTGCTGATACTGTGGTCACCAAGAGAATAATGTTAATATTTTTAAGCTTCTGGTTCGTTGTGCTACATTCTCTGGTCTTGGCAATGTGCTGATTTATGCTATATGTCCTTCCTCCCACTGAGTCACAGTTAGGCACCTGGACACTAATTAATCACACTGTTGTGATTTGATAAGAATGACACTTCCTTACATCTCTACCTGTAGCCACATCTGTTTAAAAGGAAAAAAAAATTTAAAGTATACTTTGGGCCATATAAATTCACTCTGGAACAGATTCCCCAAACCCCTTTGTCTATTTTCTGTTTAGTTTCTTGTAAACGATGTTTTCTGCCCTTGTATTCTATTTGGCATAAAGGCTGTTTATCCCAAGACAACTGGGTTGCAATGAGAAAAATAATGTGAGACTGCTGTGTTTTATTTTAGAATCTTTGTCAGAGTTGGGTTAGGAGCATCTATCAGCGAGATTCACATTTTAATATCAAGATGATTTGAAAGGTTGGCTGGAGCTCAGTCACTAGTAAATATCACAGTCTCTCCTGCTTATGTTCTCTGTTCTAACTCTAGCACCATTACTTAAAATGGGATTACATGAATAAAACCAAGAGCAGCCCCTTAATTTATCCTTTTATGGTTACATCTAATAATAATCCTCATTTTCTTTTTATGACAAAAAGCTTTTCTAGGTTGAAAAAAATGCATGTGTTTTATAATGTTCATAATGTGTTTTTTTAAAAGCAGGACTTCAGTGAAAAGCTGAACATTTTCAGGGGTTTTAACAAGAATAAAATGGTAATAAAATAAGACATTTCAAACTTGTTTTTAAAGCTACTGCAATTGCGAGTAGGTAAGAAGCCTCTCCTACAGACACACCCTCAATTCACTGTTATAAATTTATAGCCACTATAAATCTTTCTAAGAAGAGCAGGAATTGAAATCATTAATTATTCTCCCTATTAACTCTAGGGAAATAATGGGGGAAAGTCCACTAGTCACCTATAGAAATCACTATATGCCTGTTTATTTTGGCTCATTCATGATGTTTTAATTTAGGCAATTAATGCCTGAAGGTATAAAATATTTTTGTTTGTTTTTGAGGTGTTTTAGTTTCATCTGAATTAAGTTTTCCCAATGTTATGACACCACAGGGCCACGAACAGCATCTTTTTTTTTTTTTGCTTTGTGTCCTTTCTCTCATGCAAATGTCTTTTTATATATAGTGGAAGGATGAACCCCACTAACTAATACACCCATAACTAATAACTGGCTCAGAGGAAATAATTTAGTTATATTTCAAAATGCATATTTGTTGAAGGATGGTCAAAGAAAACAGTTTAGTAGAGCTAAAAGTATATTTCAGCTTAATTAGAACCAGAGAAAGGAGACAAAGTAATTCTTAATTTTGTTTCCTGAACACATCTGTTATTCCCATCACTTTTTGCTAGCTAGCATAATTAAGTTGGCATATTAACAGTTCTAAGACAAAATAATTATTTACCGATATATGAGGTCTGTCTGGAAAAAGTCCAGCCATGGTTAGTATAATGAGATTGGTTTGTGCAACACTGATGTAACCCAGCAGCCAAGGAGAGTGGACAGGAATGCACATGTTTGAACAATGACGACTTCACTGTACTAGTCAGGGGGGTTGGTCGATGCCCTTGAGTGCTCATGAGTACTGTGTGGCCATCGCATTCAAAATAACAGCAAGTACAGCAACAAATCTACATCAAACTTTGCATTAAGCTTGAACATTCCTCTGCAGAAATTATTCGGATGATTCAGAAGGCTTTCAGGGACGATGCAATGAGTGCAGCACAAATAAAAATGTGGCACAAATGCTTCAAAGATGGACGAGAATCTGTTAAAAGTGATTGAAGTTCTGGAAAGCCTGCAACAAGCAGAACTCCTGAGAATGTTGAATGTGTATGGGCTGCAATCAACAAAGATCAGCAACCCAGGTGACTCAGCCTCCATACAGCCCTGATTTGGCACCCTGAGACTTCTGGCTTTTCCTAAAACTAAAATCATCTTTGAAAGAGAAGGGATTTGAGGCCATTAATGAGATTCAGGAAAATATGACAGGGCAGCTGATGGCGATTCCAAAAAAGGATTTTGCAGAGTGTTTTTAACAGTGGAAGAGACACTGGGAGAACTGTGTGAGGTCCCAAGGTGCCTACTTTTAAGGGGACTGAGGCATCATTGTCCTGTGTACAATGTTCCTTGTATCTTGTATCTTCTTCAGCAAATATCTCTATTTTTCATGGTATGTGGCTGAATACTTTCTGGACAGACCTCATATATGTATATATATATATCAGAAGGGTATTATATCTTATATAACATAAAATAAACAAATTCTATATTTATGTTCAGTATCCTTTTTACAATATTGTATTTGTATAAGTCATGCTGACTTTCTGAACAGTGCAGAACGATACGTGTAAACGACAAACTTACTATTTCTCTATTTGTGTGCACTAAACTTCAGTTGCGCATGTCCATGCTGAACGGTAGGTAGCTGGTTTTTCTGATGATCATGTATGCTTGTTAAGTAGTCGCTTGCTTATGCTTCCTGAGCTTGTGTAATGGGAATAGCTAGAGGCAGTTTTAAATGGCTTCAAGCACTTAAAAACTAATCAAAACGCATTCTCTCTCAGTGTAGACAAAGAAAAAAAAAGAAAATTAATCAGTATTATATCAGGCATCAAGCAAATCATATAGATTACTTCATAATAACAGTGTGAGATGTACCATCATCTTCATTTTACGGATGGAACAGCAGTATCTTAATGAAGCTAAACAGTACGAGGTAATACACCTTCTCAAATAAACTGGGATTTGAACACAAGTCATCTAAATGGGCCTCTTTACAATAGTATATCCATGGATCGGTTTTGTTATTAAAAATAATACCTTTTAAAATAATGAATGAAGAGCATTATAAGCAAAGATTTTAAAGTGCTTTTGAACCAACTGATGTGTCCCTGTGTTTTTAATTTGCGTTTTCTAAGGACACGTAGTGTGGGGCATCTTTTCATATGCTTATTTGCTATCTGTGTATCTTTTTTGGTGAGGTTACTGTTAAGGTATTTGAACCTTATCTAATTAAGTTGTTTGTTTTCCTGTTGTTGAATTTTAAGACTTCTTTGTGTATTTTGAATAGCAGTCCTTTATCAGATGTGCCTTTCGCAAGTATTTCCTCCCACTCTGTGGCATGTCTTCTCCTTCTCTTGATATTGCCCACAGAGCAGTTTTTAATTTTAGTGAAACCCAGCTTATCAGTTATTTGTATCAAAAAGTCATCACCATATCCAAGGTAAGTACAGACAAAGAAGACATAGAAATTATCTCACGTCGAACTTTTAGAAACAAAAAGTACAATATCTCTAACTAACAGACATTGGTGGAAAAAAAACGTACGGACCTGAAGACTTAGCAATACAAACTATCCAAAAATGAGCAAAGGGAGGGGAAAACGACACACCCCAAAATAAATTTAACAGAGCTTCACTAAACTATGAAACAACCCCAAGCGCTATATTTATGTATATGTGTCCACTTATATGTTTTCATTAAATTTATTTCACATCATTATATATCTAGAAGGAGGTTAGCTACTTTATAAAATATACCTATGTTTAATTTTTGTAAGTACTGCCAAACACTTGTTCCCAGTTATTATGGCCAATCTGTCACCAACAATGTAGAGTCCCAGTTCTTCCACATCCTTGACTCAACAATTCATGCGGTTATTTTAAACTTTTCCAGAGAGAGAGAGAGAGACACACACACACACACACACAGAAGCAGAGAAAAGCAGAAGAAGAGAGAGAAAAGGACAACTCCAAATTGTAATCTGTGAAAGACAGAGAGCTCTGTAAAGCTTGGACTGATGCAACAGAACATGTTTTAGAGCTTACACACAGTCTCAGGTATGATGGAGAATCAGATTTCCTACAAAGCAAGGCATGAGTTACACGAACCAACCTCAGGGATTCTTCCTCGCATTAATCCCTTCCCCCCCATACTGACCGCCAGCCAGCATTCCTGAACCCAGCTTCGCACATTTGTCTTTTTTCTCATTTTTTAGTTTGTCTCGAGAACAATCAGATGGGACAGTATCTGTAATGTATTTCCTATCCTTTTAATTCCTTATCTAAGATTTTCCTTATAGCCAATAATAAGTTATTTTTAATGACGGAAAATTCTTTGATACTATCAAAAAAACAGTGTCTTCCTTTAATAGAGTAATACTTTGTACACTGTAGAAAGCACACCTCAGTGTGACAAAGGACTTACACATAAGAAAAAAACACTAAGAAAAGTAATTTTTAAAATAACTCTTTGAGAAAAATGGGAGTGGAAAGGTGCATAGATTGATCCAGATTATAGTTGAGTGTTGAAGAATCTTCTTAAAAACCAAAGGCCGAATAAATCAAATTCTTGTCCCAAATCCATTTAATGAAATGTTTAAGATAGTGTAGTTTAACTTCATTTAACCTCCCACACTTTTCTCACATTATATAAGAAAAATAAATAAGCAATTACCAACTACTGCAGGCAACAAAATTGAAAGTGAAGTAAGCATAACCTCATCAATTCTCATCTTTGCTTAGCAAAATAATAACCATATACTGTCTATTTTTGTATCTATATTTGTACTTTGAAAAGATTAAAAAGAGCTTCATTATTTATCATTTCTAAGCAGCATTCTTTTTAAATTACTGGGGATAACTAAGATGCAGTTCTCTATACTTCTAATAATTTTGAGGTTTGTAGATAGTAAATTGGAAAGGAGATAAGAAAATTCAATTGTAAATAAATCTTTTTAGTATGTAGGGTTATGATCTAGCAAGTAATTTTCCTAAGCAGGTGGCTTAACAGCAAGAGATATTTAAGAAAGAAAAAATTAGGACTTCAGTATACCTCATCGAGTGTTTTCCTTTTTAAAAGCAAATATTGCCCTATTTACCATCTTCATTTTATTGCTTCCATGATGTGAAGCACGATGTCTTTACTTAGCATCTTCCCGTGAAACTATGTACAATTATTTCCTATTAAGAAATTCTAAATGAAAGTCCATATTGCCATATCTGTACACTATCCAGTTATTTATAAAGATAAAAAGACACTATTACTCTAACAAGAAAAAGTCTCTTCCTATGCCGAAACTGGAATAATGGGCAAGGAACGAAGATATTAGTTTGAGATAGATTGAGACCTATCATTTTTTGAAATACATTGAGTTAAACAATTGTTATCTGTTGGTGCCATACAATGCCTATAATTTTTGCGTCATAACTAACCGCAGTGATGGGTAACAAAACAGTGAGTCGTTTTCTTAAGAAACCCACTCTCTTACCGTTTGGGTTGTTCATGTTCTCTTTTTCTATCTTTGAAACTATAAGATTTGTTGCTATTTACTTTCTATCTAGTGCCCATTAAGATATTAACAACCTCTTCAGAAACCTCATTAGAATGTTGTTTCTAAGTACGTAAGTCAGATATAAGTTTTTAATTTACACTTGATTTTATCTTATTATTACAGTTCTCTGTGATAAATATGAGAATTATTACCAAAGATAGTAAATTTATAAATAAAACATAAAATTACATAGAATTTGTGGTCAATTAGCAATTTATTAATTTCAATACTAAGAACAATTGAAATGCTTTAAGATAATATTTTACAATATTTATTATATTCATCTTTCCACAATTATATATGTGTCCACAAAGGCAGTGGCTAAACCACTATAAAAATTAATGAAATAATTTCAGTGTACGAATGTATTAGGGAACAGGTCACCAATTATTGCATGTCAAACTTATACAATTTCTCACTATTATTTCATTTTGATTTGTCTTTCCAATCGTCCAGTGTTAATGCTGACTGCTCTCTCACCTCTCTAGACTTTCAGGGTCCCATGCCTTGTGAACGCCTGGCTAGGCCCGGTCTTGTCTTTGTCCCTCTGCTGACCTTTTTCTGTAATAAGTCCCTGAGGGAGTCTGCACTCTGACCTCAGGGCCATCGAGAGAATACTCCCAAGCAGGCCCCAGCCCACACACCTTCCTGTCACAGTTTTCTATTCAGCTCCATCTGGGACGCACCCAAAAAGTAAACGTGTCGTTTTCACTCCAAAATGTTTCTGTCCTTCTTCTTGCCTACCACATTAATACCTTAAATGTGCCAAGTACTTTTGTCCTCCACAATTTCTTTTCAATTTGTAGCTTCCACTTCTTTAGCCATTATTCTTGGCAGACAACAATCCTCTTATGCCTAGGCAATCACATTAGATTCTCTGCAGTGTTTCTGCGGCTCCTATTTCTAGTGCAGCCCACACCGACTGGAATTTCTCACACTGATTTATAGAAATATTACTGAATGCTATGTTTTGAAACACACGAAACATATCATTTAGATTTCACACACTGAAGCTCTTCTGAAGTCCTCTTCCATCATCTGGATGCCCTAACATATCTTTTTTCACATTCATATTTTGGTTTTATTTACTAGACCAGTCATTTTATGCAATCCATTATATTTGCTACTCTTTCAAGAAGTTTTGTTCATCAATTGTTCCACAGACACATCTCTCTCTCCCAATTTTTGCACCTTTGTCAAATATTTTCTTTACAATCTATGCTGGTCATTTTGCCTGCAGGATTCATTCTGTGACCAGCTCTGCGATATTCTGTGTCCATGAAATTGATCTCTATGTTGGTTTCAAGTCAACCACTTGGACCCCAAGAGAAAAGGGGCCCAAGCGAGAAATCAGTCATTAGCATGACAGAGGTTGGGGGTTTACCTCAGCTCCTCCTGGCCACACTGCAGGGGGACAGTGACTGTGTTCTGCTCACAGGCACTGTCTACAAGAAGGTCCTTCTCACTCAAATATCAATTTTGCCAGTTTCTAATAATGCCACCCACTCTAGCAGCACAGGGAGAACAGGAACTTCTTCTCACTCACTATTGCTAGTCCCTGGGTCCTTCCTTATCATCTGTTGCCGTTTAGCTCTTGAGACTCATGACCCAAATCAAAACTCACCTGCTCGTTGTACCTCTCGATTGCTTTTCACAATAGCTATTTCCTTTTCCCAGTCTGTGTTTATGTATTTTGTAACAACTTAGAGATCTGCATTTAAAATCAACTCCTATCTCACATCAAAAGTCAATGTCAGGTGACCAATGCAATTCAATGAGGATAATATAGGAGAATATCTTCATCACCTTCGGGTACAGGAAACCTCAAACAGACCCTAACAGCACAAAGTGTAAAGAAAAATAATTGTAATAAAATAATACATACTGTATGCTTCATGATTTAAAATTCAAGAACAGGCCAAACTATAATAAAGTCATAGGACTTAGGAGAGCAGTAGGCTTTGGGGAAGAAGGAGGGAGCAGTGATTAGGATATAGGGTCTGGCCCAGCACTTGAGACAGCCCCAATGTTATCAGTTGTTATCTGTGAGCTATCCCCAATGGTTTACAGGTACCTGTTATAAACCTGTCTCTTTTTCTTATGCTTCAATGACAGGACTGAGGAGATAATTAAATTCGGACCCTGAGAATGTAAAAGGGGATGCAATCAGAACAAGGGTGGAAAGAGAACAGAAAAAAGGAGAACTGGCTGTGAATGCAGGTGGATGTATTTCTGCAGGCAGAAAGAGTAAAATCTTTAACAAGCTCCTGTGTGGCTGTGTGGTACATTCAGTTTTCTATTAGGAGTAAGTTGAAAGTTTTGATAAAAGCCATTTGTAAAGGATGGAAGCGTTCTGACCATCATGGGGAATAGAAAAGCAGCACAGACAGTAGTGTGCAACAATAGCAGATGTAATAGAGTAGCTGACCCATTAGTGACCCTAGACTACTGCTCCTTCTTTTCCTTCTACCCCACATCTGCCAAGCTAAGAAGGAATCCTGGGTGCCCCTTCCTTTCACTCTGTGGGGAAGTTGAATCATTAAGCACCATCCTAAATGCATGCTGAGTAAACACACTGGACCAACCCTCTGCCATCACAGAAACCTCAAACCAGTTGCCTTTCTCTGCCCTCCTAACACGTTTTAGGACTCACTGACCACAGAGGCTGGCTTCGATCTCTCCCGGGCAGCATCAGCTTGTGAGCAATATCCCTTTCACACCCTCTTGGGGCCATGGCATCATGAGCTTCAACATACAAACATTATCAGCCTCAAAATTTGGCTGGGGGTTGGAAGGGGCGTTGATCCCATCTCTGTGGGGCCACGGGTAAGTGAGGCTTATGGGTAACGTTGAGGGCTTCGATGCCACTGTTGAGCTGGGGTGCTCATGCGTCTTCATTTCAACACCAGCTCGGGAAAAGTAAACCAACGAGTAGTTAGCAATATCCTACTCTGTTTGATTTTACACGGTATGAAATTCAGACAAGCAAGCAAGAATACTTCTCTCACACTCTGTGATAAGGGCCAGCATTATTCATTTTTACTTGGTATCATTATTTCTTCTTCCCCTGATTATTTCAATTTACACATGGTCTGGTGTATTTTACTGATACTGCCTGTCAGCAGAAAATCTGGCTAATGCAGTCTCATCTGTAGGTGCACGTGCTTCCAGACTCCTTCCAGGCGACAGAAGGTTAATATCCGCCGCTGGAAAAAAATGCCTTAATTTTCTTTCATTTGTATTGAAAACTGGCAGATAAACATCTATATGGAGATCTCTACCTACAGGCATAAATATGCTTTAAGGGAAAATCTCTTAAGTTATGCAAGATGCTGTTAAAAGGAATTCTTTAGTGTGTTAGCTAATTACAAACCTGCTCTGAAAAAAGAATATTTACTTTGCACAGTCTTGGAATTTTTCCAATTCCTTTACTGTATTGCAGTCTGTTTACTCACATCTTCAGGACACAAAAGAAATAAATGCAACATATTTTTTAAAAACCATATTCAAGATTTTATTAAAAGCAGTATCTCTGCTGTTGGTTTTAAATCTCAGTTGATGGTTGGTATTACAAATATGAGGTGTTTTTGTTTTTTAAGTCTGAATGCAATCTGTTCAAAATGATTGAATAAAATTTAACTGCATGGCATTTATTTCAGAAATTGAAAAAACTTGCTATTGAGGAAATGAATATTTACACTAATAATACAATAACATATTTTGATTCTTTCATGGAAAAATTCACACAAATTACAAGAAAATACTCTGAGTCTTATCCTTAGTCCAAAATACTATTATCAAGATACTCAATTGTTATTAAGCAATCAAAACTGACAAAAGCAGTAGAAAAACTGGAGATAGGCCAAAACATGCATTTATATGTAAATACCATATTTATATTTTGACTCTTCAAGTAGCTGATGATTTAAATTTTGAGAAAAATCTAAGAATTTTATATTATAAATGATTAATTTCCAATAACTATTATGGTTCCATTCAGCATTAGAACAGGACTGTGATCCATGTTGTCTGAATTCTAATCTCAGAGGGATTTACAATCAATTAAAATATACAGATATTTACTTTTTTTTTTTACTTGAATATGACTCCTACTTTTGATCTCTTAAATTGGCTTGATTTCTCATTTGCAGTGCACCATACCCTATGTAGCTACTCCACCAAGGGTCAAAAAATTCCAAGTTCATTACATTTTGACGTGCAATATTATTGAAATATTCAAAGGTAATGTCTAAGATATTTTATAACTCATTTAAAAATTTGGGGGCGTTGTCAGTCTCAGAGTCAGGGAACTGAACTGCCTCAGGAAGCATACCCTGTCACTACTAGGCTATGCCCTTGGGAAAATTACTTCCTCTTATTATTGAAGTAAGCCATTAATATATTTTTGAACTTTCATTAACCTATAATACCCCAGTGAAGTTTTGAGCATTTTAAATGTCTAGGGCACACAGAGTTGATTAGTCCTTTCAGGTTGCTGTAACAAAACCCCCCACAACTAGGTAGCTGATTAACAATAGAAAGTCATCACTCTCAGTTCTGGAGGCTGGAAGTCCAAGGTCAGGATTTTATCATGGTCAAGTGAGGCCCTGCTTTAAAGTCACAAAGTTCTCGTTGCATCCTCACGTGGCAGAGAGTGCTCGGGATCCCTACTTCAGCAACGTCTTCCAAGCAGTCACAGCCGAAGAACAACAATAAAAACAATACACTTTGGCGATATGATGAGGTGTTGGCCAAGATCCTAGAAACACTTCAAGTGAGATGACAGCAAAGAAATAAATTTTTTAACAGCAGATCCATAAACTCTAGATACAGAATAAAGGTACTTCTGGTGTCCCAGTAGCAAGAAGTGGTTGTCATTCACAGAAATGCTGGTGACTAAAATGAGGCTGCAGTTTGAACTATTACCCGGTGCATTTGCAGAAAGATTGTGCTATGGAGGAATGCTTAGGGTCAGAACTTAATTTAATCTGATGTTTCCACATCAGATTACACTTCCAGGTCGTGAGCTATTTCATTCACTAATAACATGAGCATATAGCACATACATGTAAAATGGGAAGCATTTGATTATTTGATTAAAAAAATTGAGAATTCATTTTGTGACAGGTATGGTCCAAAGATAGAGAAAGAGAGAAATAAGCCAGCAGATTAGTATTGTGCTATGTACAGTTCACATTCCAGTGGAAGATACAAAAACAAACAAACAAACAAACAAATAAACAAATACCTAAGTAACAACTTCAGGTTAATGAGAAATGCCATAAACAAAATTAAAGTGAGATTAGGTAGCTGGGGGCAGGAGGATGTCACCTTTCTGAGATGATGACACAGTACAGGAATCAAGAATAATAGAAAGAAACCAGCCGAAAATATATTTCTGGTAGAAAAAAAATAATTGTAAAGTCTTGTAGACAGAAATGACCTTAGTGGGTTCAAGGACAGAAACCCGAGAGGGAGTGACCGAGAATAAGTAGGGAAACAAAGGTAGGAGACAGGATCAGCGATTTAGGCAGGGGTCATATTAAGCAGAGCTTTATAAACTCGAGAGTTTGGGTTTTACTCCATCATAGGAAACCACTGTAGGGTTTTCAGCAAGATTGAGATATGATTTTATTTAGGTTTTTTGTTTCTGTGTAGAACATAGGTAATAAATCAGGTGAAATCACAGAGAGAGAGACCAGTTGGCTAACCAGGTTATTAAAGTCACTTGGTAAAGAGATAATGGTGGTTTAGTAGCAGCAGAAGTAAATAGAAGTATTTGAAAACTTATGGTTAAGCTTAGGGACAGTAATGAACCAGTTTACAAGTGACTTGAGCAACCAGACAGTTGGCTGATAGACTGAATGTATGCTTTCAGAGAATGAGAGGGAACATACGTTTAATCCTGAAATGCTGGTATCACCCACAGATGCAGGAAGTATTGGAAGGGGCAGGTTTAGGAAGTCAGTTGTAACTATGTTAAGTTTTACATGCCAAATTCATGTTCCCAAAAAGATATTTAGAAGTGGAAATATCAAATTGTGAACTCGGGACATCCATATGAGGGCAGTCAGTGGATATGATGAATTCAAGTCCATGGGAATATGTGTAGTTGACTCGAAGGAGAGAAGACAGATCGGAGAAGCAAGGAGCAGATTGGGAGTTGGAGGAGCAGTCAGTGAAGGGAATGGGAATTGTTCAGAAGGGAAAAAACCAAACCCAGTGGAAGTTCTTATTTGTGATTCCACAAAAGAAAAAAATTTCCTGAAGGAGTAGTGTTTTGTAGAAAATGGTTCTTAATGACAGGTATGACATTGGTTAAAAAGGACCACTGGATGGGCCAGGGAGGATTTTGGCAACACTAGCAATATTAATTTCTTAGCAGTATTTAACTACTCAGTCAAAATGAGTATTTGTGTTAAAAAGAGAAGAGGCAAAGGTGAAGGGGCCAAGAAGCAGTTATGGGAAGGCACCGGGAATGAGAGAAATTTTTGTCAGTTTATTTGTTTGCTTTTAAATCGGAAACATTTCTGCAGATGTGTAAAAGGTATAGATACTCTTTTGAAGAATGATGAGCAATGTTACTATATTCCACAGAATTTCCACAGAAACTAGCTGGGTAACTAGGGAGTAAAACCTATAAAGGATTCATAGGCAGTGAAAATTATATTGGATTTGATGGGGTTTCCAAACAAACATGATAATGATTTTAAAAAATACCAAAAACTGAATTAAAAAAACTTAAAAAAATAAATCTGGAGTAAATAGTCTAGTTCACCTTTTCTAAACTGCTCAAAGATTTTTGTTCAGTGAAATAAGAATAGGTTTTCCATAAAAAGAGGGGTCAGTGGTCACATACGTTTGAGGTTCACTGATTGAACCAAACTGAAAGAAAGTGGTTGAAAATGTGTTTTATTTTACATCTTAAAATCACAGGACTTATCAGAGCCTTTAATAAGCCACTGGGCATTATGAATTTCCAACAGGGTGATTTTGCATTTATATTTGACAATATCCCTTTTTTGGAGACAGAGGTAATCCCAAAGAATCTGATAACTTTCCTTTCTCCAGTGCACAGTCACCCTGAGAAAAGTCTACTATTCCCTTTGGAAAAGGCTAGGGAAAAAAATGAAAGTATAAATTCTAGTATCGTGTAGAGAATACAGTTAGGGGGGATCAACCCTGATTTTCAAATATTTTAACACACTTCCTTTTCATTTGTATTTCCATTCCATGACTGCTTTGCATACTGCCTTCCATCATCCTTTGTTTTGCCTTAGATTAACAAGTGTTAGGAGATTTATTCTGAGATATGCAGAGCTAGCATATCACTTTTTCCATGGTAATCAGGCATTAACCACCTGTTGTTTTATAGACTGTAATATTACACTTAACTGTGGAAGGAGTAGAAACAGCTTGTCTATTTGACTATGATCTTAGATTTCAAAGAATGCTTTCTTTTGAAGAGGTTTACATTTTAAGTAAACACAAGTAAAACAAAGCAAACAGCCAAAACTTCAAGTTGCTTCAAGGTGTTGCTGAAGACAAGGAACTTGAGTAAATGCACCGCATTTCTCACGGAAGCTGAAGAGATGATGCGTGAAATCAAGAAAGCTATGTTCATAATTCAGAGGCAGGCAGAGACCAAAAAAATTTGAATTTCATCATTATAAGAGAGAGCAAAAGCAAAACCCTCTGGTGCTTTCATGAAATTTCCTTTTAAAGTTCATACAACTGATGTTTCTTCAAGTTCCATATGCTAATTAGCAACGTAATTAGCAAATCGGTGTACCTGAGTGTGCAGCCCAATGCTATTGCTGGAACCGACTTTAAGAATGACGGCAGCCCCGCTTTGCTGTCGCGTGATTCCCATCTCCACCAACTGGCCAGTGAAATCCGGAGCATCAGCTGGGCTGCTTCTCCTTAACTGAAGGCTATCACAAGGCTCATGTTGATGTGCTGGGCCCTGCGCTCCCTGACCCTGGCCCACACAGTGACTGTAACCGCATTCCAAGCGTAGGGACTTTGGTTTCATCTAAGTGCTCCAAATCCACTCTCTCAAAAGGGAACGCCGTGAGACGAGACAGAAGTGTCTTTTATTGAAATGAGCTGAAAGCATTGACATCCATGAAAAACCCTGGGCTTTCCTAAGAGTGCTCAGAAATGACTAATTGTCTCTGGTGCCAGGTGCACAAAGCAAATCACTTGGTTTTGCTTTCACAGTTTTTAAGGAAAAAAGAAAAGGTACAATGAATACAAAGCATCAGCATACTGCTTTTCAAGATGTATTTACTGTTTCTGGTGATGATACCTGCTTTCTTTCCACTTATTATTCTAGTTCAATGTCCTTATATTCCTTTCTTTTTCTCTTTTATTTCCATATTGACTTGTGATCAGAAGAGCAAAGGGAATTGCATTTCGCAAAATTCTCTGTTGATTCATAAATAAATTTCAAAAAATGCAGCGGCTGACTGGCAGGAGATTAGCATTTCTTTCTTGAGATGTTCTGGGTTTGATATCCTTCAGACTGAGCGAGATTAATGGGCATCAATAGGCCAGAGCACGTGAGCACGCATATTTTAGCCCATCAGCTCTTGCGTTAAGGCAAGTGCCATTGATATTTGTGTTATTCTTCTTTTCGGTTTTAATTTCTATCCTCTTGCTATGTCTTTTTTGTCTCAGAAATGGAGTTACACAGTTACCTTCACTAGTGTGCGTGCCACATCTAAGTGGTCCGGTTTTCTATAATCTTTAAAGATTAAGACTCATTGTCACAAGGTGTGTGAATCGTTTCCAAATGTGCCTCAGTTGCCATAATTTGGTTGAATGAGATACTACTGTAGAAAAAAAAATTAAGGCAAATTGACTATATCAGGTTTATTTCATTATGTTTTGATCTATAAATTAGTGTTTTTTCCTGATATAAGATATTGATAAAATGAGCTTAAATGAGCACACCCACAGAATGTCTATCTGTATCAGTCAATAAAATATTCAGTAAATGGAATACTACTTTGGTTAATGTTAGGGTATTCCTGTGTAATTATTTTAGTCCTGGAAGTCCCACCAAATATGTAAGAACTTTCTTGGTCAGGGGTCAACCAGAGAAACAGAACCAGCAGTAGATACAGGCTAAGAGATTTGTTGTAAGGAATCAGCTTCCACGATTGCAAAGGCTGCCAGGGCGGGCCCCCAGGCTGTGGGGTGGGCCATTCACAGAGGAGAGTGGGGCTCCCAGGCAGGCAGTGAGATGCCGTGCACAGAATTTCTTCTGCTTCCAGGAAACTCAGCTCTAGTCTAAGGCCTTGCCACTGATTGAGTCGGGTCCACACAGATTATCTAGGATATTTTTCTTTGCTTAAAGTCAACTGATTATGAATGTTAATCACATCTGCAAATATCTTCGCAACATCTGGATTAGTGTTTTATTGAATAACTGCATCCTGCAACATAGCCGATCTGTTGCATAAATACTGACCATCGCAGTCCAACACTTGTCAGCTGGGCACCCATACACGTCTCCTTAAACTGTGTTTACTCTCTAAACAGAAACAGTAGCATAGTCATATTTTCCACCCAACATGACAAGACTGCCTTGTGTGCAACCAAAAATGCACCAACCATTTCCCTGGAGGAACATGAACAGCTGTTGTCTGACGTTTACTCTCCTCTTTGATATTCTGTTACTTAAATACTGCCAAGTTAACTATCATAAATGCATCTTATATCAGATGATACAAGGAAAAATGCATAAAATGTGCTTAATACATATGTATCTATCCATCTACAAACATATCTACAACAAAATAAGGAATGGAGGATCAAAGATACTATATTCCTCAATTCTACAACTGGTCAGAGCTGATATTTGTAACCATAGTTCCACTATCATTCCCAACCTCAACTAGTCATGATTCTTTGCCTGGTGAAGTGATCTAAATCTTTAATGACATTTACTAAATATCTAAACTGCAACACTTCGATTAGTGTTTGATTGAGTAACCTAGGACTCTAGACTAGTCAAGTTAACACACGCAATTGGTAATCACTGTAATCTTTGTACAATAACTTATGTATCTCTGGAAATTTTCCCTAACTTTTAAAACAAGGAGATGTATATATGGTCTCTAAACTTTCCCAGACCTGTGTCAGTTCAGAACTTCCACACCATATTCAACTGTCTTTCACTAGGCACGAAGTCATGGGAAAGAACAAGTGTCGTCAAGAACAGTTTGGGGTAACATTTATCAACCGAACTTACCCTAAGTTTTAATTATTATATTTTAGGTTGAATTTAAGCCCTGTCTTAGTTTTACCATATGTACAGTTTGTTATTTGTGAAGCGCTCTTTCTAATATACCAATGAGTATGTATTAAAAGATACTACTATACAAGGAGGAAAAGGAATTTAAGACAGTCAGGCAGGTCAATAGAATTCTAGACAATTTAGGGGTAGAAAAAACATATTGAAAACTGTGTTGCTGGAAGTGGGAGAAGAAAACAATATTCTAGTAAAAAGTATAGTCAAAAGTAAAAGAAAATGAAAGAAGGAAAGAAAACATATATTTTACCTTCGCCACAATTTTGATTTTGAGAGGAACTTCTTCATAAGCATACAGGTCTCTTGCAGGGATGAGGAATATGCCATAATCACTGGATCTTTGGCATCTAATTGGACTTGAATTTCATAGAAGTGAAGGGCATTGCTGTTAACCCTCAGGCAAGCTGTGTGTGATGCTAGCAGTGAGAGATTCAGTGTGTTGAATTAATACAGAGTCTTAAAACAGAGACTTCTCTCCAGATTATTTCTTAGCTGCCTGTAGTATGAATATAAAAGATTCTTCTTAGCATTTTTTTTTTTGCCACAGGAAAAAGTGAGGCTCTCAGTTGAACTCAATGTACCTTAATCTAACCCAAATTACCCCCAAAGGGCGAACATCCCTGCTGGCCAATAGTAAATCTTTTTTGATGTTTCCTGAAATAGCTGTTTAGAATTGGAAAATAAGAATGAAAAGTTTCTTTTGGATTTAGTGTGAAAGGCAGATTTTTTCCTCTGGTAAGCCCAGGTAATGCAAAAGATATCCCTCAATTTTGTGATAACCACTGCCCCCATGACATGGCATTCATTTGTTATGGGAACTGGTTCTCAGAATCTAAATTGAGTTCTTAGTTCAAACCAGAATAGGTTTTATATACAACAGAGCAGTGAAAGGGTTAAAAATAGGTCACTGATACCTAGTATCAAAGCAAGAGTATGACTCAAAACATTGTAGAAAAAGAGTTTTTCCAATTTCTATAGTAATCTCATGATCTATTATAGGATTTAAAATATGATATCAAATTGCTAGTTAACTTTTGATAGTTTAAATGAAGTTATTCTTCTTTCAAAATGATGAAAACTACTAAAGAATTTCTTATACCACTTTTATTATCATAATAGTTCTTAACTAGGCAAATGAAGCAAAGTAATTTTAGAAAGAAATCTTCTTCATGTACCTTACTCCGAAGAACCTAAAGCAATGGTTTTCAGAGTCCGTTTCTCCCCTGGGGGACATGTTCCGTTGTTGTCTGTGGCAGGATGGGGAACAATGCTCTGGCATCTAGGGACTGGATGCCCAGGAGGGTACACACCATTCCACAGGGCACAGGAACATCCCCTACAAACAAAGAACTATCACCCAAAGTGTCGATATTGCTGAGATAAATTTTAAAGGAATAAAATGAAGGTGTTTGTTGCACATTTGGATACCTGAAATTCTCACCATGCCATTGACTGAATGCTATATTCAATGCTGCCTTATTAGATCTAAGTGGCAAAATAGTCACAGGCTTCATCAAAGTTCCTTCTAACCAGAGTCTGCTGTTATTCTGAACAATTCTGTCCTCATTTTATTTTGTTTCCCCCCTCTTTGATCTTCTATGACATATTTCATAGGCCACCGCTTCCTCAGTATATATATTATTGCCATGACAACCAAAACCAAACCTCCCTATACTCTCCCTTTGCTCTGACTTCTTTTCCTTTACTTCAGTCACTTTATAGATGGATGTTAATGGTACCTCTTCAAAATTTTTATGCACGCATTCAACCACTACTTATTAGACATATTTTATGATCCAGAAGTTATTAATTTTGAATTAATTACAAGGGAAATAAGAAGAGAATGTCTTAAAGAAATTGGCAACTTACAAAGACTTCAGAGGGAATCAACTACGAAGTAGGTCCTGAAGTCAAAGGTATAAAATGGAAATGCAAAGGACAGCAGACATCAAGGGAGAAGGGAAGTGAAAGCAAAGGAGAAGGCTGGCAAATGGGTGAGATACATTCAAAGAAGAGGAATAAATCAGCATGAGTAAATAAACAGATTTTGTAAAAGAATGTGGAAAGATAGTGTGGAAATGCTAATGATGGCCACATTGAAAAAGATAGTGGGTGTCAAGCTGAGAACTCTGGGTTTTTGCTTTTGTTTTTTAAACAAAGGGGAAATGCAGAAATCTTTTAACATGGAGAGGTGTAATGGGAAAAGAAATTTTCTAAAATGGCTCATTTGTTTGCAGTGTGTGGAATGGATTTTGCATGAGGGAAAGAGTCAGGAACAAATGAGATATTGGAGAATGAATTTTAACAGGAATAACAGCTCTGGAGACAAATATGGGAAGCCGAGACATTAGATTTTTAACTCCCTGGGGAAAATATAGATCAAGCAAGGAAAAAACTCTAATGACTGCGTATTGATGTATACTACATGTAGGAAGGGGGAGGAAGCTTAAAATATTGAAGAATTGTTCCAAGTGGCTAAAAAGAAGTAAATACAGTGTATAATCAGTTAAGTAAATCTAAGACCATGCTGTTTCAATTATTGCAGTTCCATAGGGGTTATAATTAATAATTATTTATTGAGAAATTTATTTGCATGCTGATAAATAAGATTAGTACAGGATTTACCATTGTATACAGACTATCTTTTATATAATACTAAAATATAATGAATGGGGAAATTTTGTAACTTTTATTGCTGCATTGCAAATTATTAGTGTCAACGGAATAATTTTGTCCCTAATTTTACTTCATTTTTTACAGAAAATCTTCATGCAGATGCTTTTGTGAATTAAAAGAATGGGAGGGATTAGACTTCCTTATATATATTTTTCATTTCTCTAGGGGTTTTTTTATTGTTGTTGTTATTGTTGCTCTTACACATGTATTGGTCAATTTAGCCTAAGGCAATTTTACACATATTTGCATAATTCATTTATTCCTTCAAAACTCCATTTCATCTACATTTCAAAATTAGTAAGTATGTAACTGAACATAATATCCCTCAAACTGAGTTGACTTAATAGGCATTAGTATATCGGCACCCATGAGCGTGTCTGTTACAGCCTGTAAGCTCTTCTGTTAATGTAAGCGCTGTAGATACAGAACGTAATAAAATAGCTATCTCCTTTGCAATTCTTGCTATGGTCACTTTGCCAAAAGAGCCTGTTTTGTTTTCCCCTTAATATTCCGATTTGACACTCCATGGAACATTTTGATCCAAATAAATACTTAAGATTTTCTTCAGCTCAGAGACGTCACCCTTGTTTCTCTGATTACCCCATTTCTTTTATTTCTATGTTGTATTGCACTAACATTTGTTAATTTTTTGTCAGTTTTATGCTAGGATTTATGATTTTATATGTTTGCTCAATGAAATTAAGAGAGAGGAGCAAGAACCGGCCTGAGGGGCCCGCACGGCTCTGGCAGCTCCCTCCTGTCTCTGCAATTTGCCTGATTATGCTCTTTTCCTCACCCGAATGGGGAAGGCATAGACTGGTAGAGTGAGAGCAGCCTCTGTTTGAGGAAGGAAAATATTATGTTCCCGTGGTAAAAGAGTAGGAATTTTCTACTCTACCCAGCATCTAGCGTCTATCTTTCCTTCTCTGGCTACTGTGGCGAGATGGGGCTGGCCGAGGTCTTATCTGGCTTTTCTGTCCTGTATGTGGTAGACACCAATGCACAGAAGAATGGTATGGAGTAAAAACAACAGCCACATCTTCTGAGCACATCAGATAAGCCCTGGCTAGTCCTTTAGCTACTATAACCACACCAGTGAGTACTCTGTAACTTCACCATAGTTTACTATGCTGGCGGAGAGTTTTTCTCTTGTTTGATTAAGGGAAAATCAGTCACCTCCAAAACCTCACCTCTCTCCCCTCTTTGTATCCTTGACCCATTTTGTGGATCTTGCTCCAACTGCTTTAAAAATTGCAAGTTTGCTTCAGATTTTTATCATCTTTGACACAGGTACTTCTTTATAGTGATGCTATGGATTAATTTATGTTTCTTCATTTATCTCACAGATTATATTTGTGTGGAGGATAACTTGAGTTCAAAACTCACCTCTGGACATGGAAGTCAATCTTTTATCTTCAATAACATTTTACTGTAACTTAAAATGTTATATATTCAGCCCTGGCTGGTGTGGCTCAGTGGATTGAGTGCTGGCCTATGAACCAAAGGGTCACCGGTTCTATTCCCAGTCAGGGCACATGCCTGGATTGCAGGCCAGGCCCCCAGTGGGGAGTGCATGAGAAGCAACCACACATTGATGTTTCTCTCCCTCTCTTTCTCTCTCCTTTCCCCTCTCTCTAAAGATAAGTAAATAAAATCTTTTAAAAACTGCTATACATTCAGAGTCATCTGGCTTTCTTAAACTATCTAGGCTGTGTCTTAATTAGCACCCCAAAACAACTGGATGTTTTAGACATTATCTGAGGTAGATGTAAGTGCCCTTGGGTGGAGCAGAGAGAGGGGAGAGCAGAAGTGGAGACAACTGTACTTGAACAACAAAGAAAAAAATAAGTGCCCAAATATTTCCATGCCTAGAGAGCCTGGATTTTGCTGTAAGAGTCTAGGTTTCTAGTGTTTGGCACTGACTCCACTGGTACAGAACTCTGTCCTTGTAACCTGAGTGCTGGTGGGAAAATAAGTTCACCAGCTAAGTCAGTCATCAACACCCTTGTCTCAAGAGTTGGGACACAAGTCACAGGAAGGAAAAATACTCCGAGAAAAGCCGAATTTCCATGGGAACATCCTCCACACATCTTTACAGGATTTAAAATTTGAGTTTCCGACATAAACACATTTGCTTTTGAATATTTAGGATTTTATTTTATGTATTTATTTCTTTTGTAAAGCATCTGCAATAAATTAAAACAAAAGAAATCATTCACCATTTTTTTTCATCAAGAAGTTGACTATTTAGTGGGAGGAAGACTTATAAAAATAAACAATAATTCTTTGTATCCCAAGTTCTAGGTACAGCCTTGCTAGTTAATAAATGATGTCCTTTGATTAAGTACCTCCATCTCTCCAGGGCTCAGCTCTTTATAACTGTAGCATCAGCCTATGCTTCTTATATGGGGTAACCAGGAAGTCCAAAGGAGACAATTATATAAATCAGCTCTAATATGTCAAAATATTGTGTAGATCATGTAAACAATTTCTGATTCTGGCCTAGCCTTGCCCAGAGGGTAGGCAGCACCTAAGAGAATGCAAACTGCTATCTGGTGACTGAGAGGCAGACATTAAGACCGAAGTTTCCACCAAGCCGATGAACGCTTAGTATGCTTTGGCTTCCCTGATTTGTGCATGCCCGTGACAAGGAGTGCGCCACTTACAAGGCCTCCCTCACATTCTGTCTGATTTAGGAAAGTGGAGAGAATGACATTGATGTAGTGATATCTTGCATTGTACCTTTGCATCAAAAGTAGCAGATGCAAGATGGGAGAGTATGGACAAAATATTGAAAAGCGCCAGGCTGCTTACTTCTAAAAAGACAAGTTCTTCGCCCCAAACCATCTGCCGTGTAATCAGATTCTCTGGTCATCACAGACAAACTCAGTCAAATCAAAGTACAGATGGTCGCTTATTATGAAACAACACAGGAGGCTTAGAATAGATGATACATTTGGTCATTTTTGCACATAAAGTCTCTGATTAAGTATGAAAAATGTGAACATTTGTTTATCTTGGAAAAACTGCTATTACTTGTCAGGCATGACCAATTAGTTATTTCTAAACTGTTATCCATATAATTAAGAAAAACAGCCATCTGTAAAGTCAGGAGTTTGAGTCTTTTCTGATCCACATGTAAATGTAATTTCTATAATCTGATTTACTTAACAGGGAATGATCAGGCAGAATATACAACAAACGAGAGAAATGGATGTATTTTAGAATTTCTTTCTCTGTTTATCTCTCCATTTATGCGACAGTATACAGCTCTCATGGTTAGAATAAGGAAGACAAGTAAGTATCACAGGAAATCTTACCAGGGTATTTACTTTTCAAATATAAGACACGAATGCTTTAAAGAAATATGAAAATGTCACATAAGGAAGTTTATATTATTTTCGTCATACTTAAGCATTTTAAATATTTAAAACAGGGGAAAATAACCTCATTGGAGTTCAACTTTAATGTGATACATCTATATGTTAGTAAGTACATGATGTGCTTGCTTTTAATAAATACTGCTTTATAATATGTTAAATATAACTTTGACATTAAGAGAATTAATAAAATGCTGATTTATGTGTCATTTTTACCCATCAGCATTCATCTCATGCAATATTCCCATATTACAGGATTCAAAATTAAAAATGTGAGCAAATGAACTAGTCACATCACACGCAATTTTTATTTCTTTTCATCATGTGCAATGCCTTGCTGAATTCCCAGATTGGCAGTGGAAGATGTCACACACGGAAAGAGAATTCACGCCTCACTTATGAGCTACAGATGTCACACACACCTACCAGTTTTGCTGTATAATCATATACCCAGTTGTCATTTTATTTCGCCTAGGATTTTTTTAATGTTAAACATTTGAAAAGACTATAAGTGCTGTTTTAATTGAAATTATTAATGCATAAAGCAAAAGTGTTTAGATTATATCTCTCATAGCCAATTACTCTTAAATTACTCACTATTCTGATTTGAAAGAGCCAGTAAAAAATGAAATTCCATAGAAGGCTGTCAGCTGAATGAATTGCTTACTTAATGACTTTCAATTACATTTATAGTCCCAAATTAAGGAAATTCAAGAGCTTGGTAACTTGCCATTTATAGTATATTTGTGAATAGGAAGTATTTCTGCTATATGTAAATAACCAATAGTAAATATTTCACATTAAAATTTTTTTGACTTGTAACATAATCAGAAGATTTAGTAGGGTTACCTTCTGCATTTAAGGCCATATAATATATTTGAAGTTTGCTTATGAAATATTAGCAATTTTTGGAAATTAAAGCCATCTTTTACTCTTTAATAAGATTTAATATTGGAAGCACAGATATGACAGAAAAGACTGGATGGCCGTGTTCATGCTAAAGACAGGTGCTGTGGGAACAGATTGTCAGACATTTGCCACAAACTAGACTTTGTTTTTGCGACTTGTCAAATGATTCATTTATCCCACAGCTGACCCAAGTCCATGAAGCAGCACTCTCTGTCTTTCTGGCTGAGTCAAACCTTGCAAAACACAGGAGAACTTTTTGTGAACTGTAATGCCAAAACTGTAAAATAGGTACTTCTCAATGCAAAAGTTACAATTGAAAGAAAAATTCATCAAACTTAAATAAATGAGTGTTTGAATAAAACAAACGAAGAGCAGGTTGTCATTATTGTTCATATTAGATTTAGTATGGTATTGTAGAAATCAAAAGAAAATCGAAACAAAAAAAATCCTCATGGTGAACTTCTAGATCAGCTTTCCTAAAACATCTTGGTCTCAAGAGTTATTTTTTTCTCTTACAAACTATTGATATTCCAAGGAGCTTTCTTTATGTGGCTAACATTTACTATACTAGAAATTAAATCTGAGAAATATAAAATCACTTATTTATCAACCCATTAAAAATAACAAAAGCTTATTGAAAGTTAATAAAAATAACTATAACATCCTAGACAATTAAAAAATGGAAAGAGTGATATGGCTTTATCTTTTTGTTAATCTTCTTCAATGTCTGGCTCAATGTCAACTGAATTCTCCTGTGTATTTTTGCATTCAAAGCACCATTTGATACCACGTAGGTAGGACACAGCATCTACAAGCAGTTGTGAAAGAGAGTGTGAAGGGCAAACACATCATGGCATTATTATGAAAAATAGTTTGGGCCTCACTAGGCCAGGCCTTCAGGACCCTTCTGGTGCCCCAGAGCTTGCTAGGAGAACCGTGGTTACAGACAGGTGCCACGTGGATGCCTTCAGGTCAATGGGAAGTGTTGAGACTCGATAACCCATGTAGTCTGTATATTATATGTTCAGGCACTACTCATACCTGATTTTCATGTGTGAGATCAAGTCGAGAGCCATGCCTGTATCTGTACCTATCATATTCATTAGTTACAAAACCATTTACAGTCGTTTAGACAAGAATATAACACCGGAATGGACAACGATGGAAAAATACAGAGAATGTTTTAACTGTATGATTTTTATTGAAAACTAAGAAGATATTGAGTTGAGGGTTGTATTAATTATCTAAATTAGAAGGCAGGGCATTACTTTTGTGGTTTTGCAAGCTTTAACAGCAGTTTAAATGATATTATCTGCATAACAAAGTGAGCTGTCTAGTTAACTGACTTAGCTTAAATGCTTGTTTTTTGTGTTTTGTTGTAGTAGTAGTAGTTGTTGTTTTCAACCCTATGCAGTATCGAGGCAGTTTATACCCCTTCCTTGGTATAACATTGAAGACCAGTTGGTAAAAGTCTCAGATGTCAACATCGGTGTGAAACAGCCACACAGAGCACTAAGAGTCACCCTACTCACAATGCTAAATTCTAAGGAGCCAGGCATAGGCATCACGCACAGTGTTGACCCACAGTATTGTCACCGCCTGCTAGTCTGTCAAAAAACAGGATTTTTGCCATCAGGATTCAAAAGGGAGGAATTCCCTCTTCAGTGAAGAATGCAATGAGAAATTAGCATAATTAAATGATTTAAGTAGAAATCCCATAGGATGATCCTTATATTAAAACCGCACAGTAACGCCATGCTCGTTACATCAGAGTGGCAATGTTTCATTGTAAATAATTAGTGAATGAGTGGTGAGCAGAAGAAAGACAAATAGGAACTTGCTGACTATATCTGGAACAAATTGATGAGTAAGTGAGAACTGAACCAGTGTTGCGGAAAAAAAATGAAGCATTTTCTGTGTGTGTGTGTGTGTGTGTGGCGGCATCTGGAAGGGAGCTGAATGTGCTAAACTAAGGAAGACTGAGTTGGGGAGAGCTATTCTGGCCAGTCACGGCAAGCGACAGCCTCCCAAAACGAAGGTCCCTGGAACAGACAAAATCTTGCTGTCTAATCACAACCAAACTCACTGTCAGCACCAGATAATTTTTAAATATTTTATTTCTTTTCTACGTTATCCAATCTTTAACTTAAGAATATTTTCCCTTGGGATGAACATCACAGGTCAACTAAAAAAAAATAACAAATACCAAAATGATAAGTGAATTTTTTCCAGATATAAATTAGATAGACTAATTAAAGTACTCATTCTATTTATAATTTTCAAAAGTTAAGTTCTCAAATAGAAAATTAAAGTGACTGGATAATCTTTAACAGTAAGAAAGCAGGGCTCTTAAATCTATGTATAATGGTATAGTTCATTCCTTTCAGTTTGATTATTATACTTTACACTCATCATTGTTATTAAAATGTAACCCAAAAGGGAGATTATACTTTAAGTATAAATTCTAATATGACAATATATAGTCTGGTAGGATTTAATATTACTAGCTCTAATTTTATTGTTAAAACATACATATATGCACTTACACATACGGTGAGTTAAGAAGCTGAAAATTAAACTACTGCCCAAATAGTACCTCACTGAAACAGATAAAAGACCACACCAGTAAGTGTCTGTATGCTGTGGTTTCCAGATATGACCACAGCTGAGAGTCAGGCTGAAATAGGCCAGAAAATGTATGGCTATATAGAGACTACATTTCAGATGAGCTTATGGAAACAGCCTTCTCTTATTACTTCTTAACTAAAATTTTAGCCTACACCTTTTCTTTGCTACATATGCATTAAGAAAGGCAAAAACTAGGCAGTCTGCTCCCCTTGATCTGGAAGGAGGGCATCAGAAGGATAGAGAAGTGCAGAACTCTGGCCTCACCAGTGCACCCAGACCTGGGAGCTAAGAGGCTTGACCAAACTCTAGCGTGGTTTCCAACAGCATAAGGTTGAGTCCTTAGGATGACACCACTCCCCTCCTTCCATTGAAATCTCTGCCTGAGAAAGATCAAACACTGCAGGAAAATTTACTATTTGCTCTCGAAACACCTATGACAGTCCCCTGAGCTCCCCCTTTCAGAACCCCTACTAAAAAGGGCTTGCAGTTGTGAATATGTATCTCCTGCCACTCAGAAGCCTCTCTGTCAAGCACCTGAGGACCATTCCTTTGAAATGTGACGTTCAGAGGACAAGAGCTCTGTGTCCCACACTCTCTGGGAGGACAGAGTCCTGCCTTGGATGACTGCCAGCTAGCAGGCACAGCCAGTCTAATCGCTTTGACAGTGGCCAACCCTGGGTTCTTTCACTTCTCTGACTCCGCAGAGCCCCGCAGGCCCTTTCCCTTGTTCTCTCTATAAAACGCCGGGTCACCTGGGCACAAATCAACATGGAGCTCAGCTCCCTTCCCTACTGTCAGTAGTTTCTGAGTGCAATCTGTTTTTACCATCTTGATGTCTGGCCGTAGTTATTATTGACAGTATCCCAGGGAATGTCAGCATAGGGAGACAGAAATAGATAAAAGGGATAGAGCGTAGAAAGGAAGGAGGAGAAAGCATTCAAGTCACTGAGGTTAAGAGACAAAGCCTAGTCTCTATTGCCTCTCTGAGTTTGGCTTTCTAGTCATGGAGCATCAAGAGAGTGTCCACATCACTGCCCAGACCTCAGATGTTTTCAGAATGTAACTAACCCTTGAGTCCTGTGTTCTGAACTCCTGTTTCTCCCACACCAACCATCGTTCTTGTAATTTCAAAGCCACAGTTAAGTGTGATGGTCTTGCCTTCCACTCTGTTGACAGCCTATGGTGGTCATTCTTGCTGACTTCCTACTTCGAGGTAGCAGAACTCTCAGTGTTAAAACAAGAGGGGCTTCTTTGTGATTTGGGTTTGATAGTTGAAAACATTGGATTTACAGCCATATCTGAGATATGAATATTCATATTAGGCCAGAGAAAAAGGGTAGGACCACTTGCTCTAAAATTAAATGATTTAAAGGCTTTATGCCTTTCAGTGAAATATTACCTAAACATTTAATTCATCGGATTTCCAAAAATAATAAAAGAATAACAGAAGTAATTACGTCAGAATATCTTCAAATTTCTTCAGATTACATGTAAGTTAAAAACTACAAAGTTGTAACACAACAAGGTTTTTATTTTAGTAACTATTCCTACTAACTGAAGAGTTGAAAGATGTGAAAAAGATACCACACAAGAGTATTTTATCAATTTCCATAAAATACGCCCATTCACCCCTTATGATACTGGTCAATATTAATGGAAGGATAATTTTTGCTTGATTTTTTATGCGTCACTGCTAAACTAGTTAGGCACCTGGATGCTACAAGTATCAAAATCTATAGACAGCATAAAAGTTATTAACATTTAAGGGTTCATTTCTCCTTTGACTATTACACATTTCAAAGGAGTATCATAGGAAAATTCACTTCTAGAAAAGGAAATATAAACATTCCAAATATGGTTACCTGAAAAATGTTGTATACTGACATAAAAAAGCAAATAGTAATATTGAACAAATTTATCTATGCCAATTCAGCTAGATACTACCAATATTATGAACAGATAACTGTGTGTGTAACATCATTTCAAAGACCCTCAAAAGAATTCTATTTATGATGCACAAAAAAGAACTATAAATCTATACGTCCTATTTATCAATGCCTCATGTTTTACGAACAAATTTTGGATAGAGTCTTCGGCTCATTTAAATGCAGTTACTATGGGTGATAGCAAAATTTAGACTGGTTAGTCATTTATATCTTAATGTAAGTGAATTCACAAACTCTGCAAAGAGCAGTTTTACATTTGGAATGGTGTGAAGATTCAAAGTAACAATAATCTTTACTTATTTTATGGTCCTTTTCCTCCAGTATGCAGGCTTTACTTGGGTGAACCCTCCAGAAAATATAAATGCTAATCTTACCTAAATTTAAGGTATGATAAAAAAAGGGAGAGTGGATATCACTTTAAAAGGATGTTTAATTTTGTCTAAATAAAGAATAATCTTCTGTGACACATCCATAGTATTCCATTAAAACTGTTAAGTGATGTTGAATAACAATATAGTCACATCTTCAGAGAAGAAGGGCATGTATTTAAGAGGGAAATAAAAGTGAAAGACGTGTTTTATCTTAACACTTATATATGTAACTTTTCCCATTATAAAAAGCCATGCGATGACAATCAGAAAAAAACGGGGCGGGGTGGAGAAAGGGGAAAGAGAAGATGTCATATCGTGGTAAAAGTTGGAATGAAGAAATTCATTTGGTGTATTCCATTGTTTTCCATTAATTGAATGGGGTGGTAGCATGAACAATTGTTTTTCATGCCTGTCTCATGTCCTTAAATCAACCTTCATCAAATGGCATGTCCTGAACACGGTGTGTTGCTTGCAGGCAGCTCACGGGGCATATCAGTATGACACTGAAGTTCTTATGCCTGGAGAAGGTTGATAATAATAACGGTTTCTCACTGCTTCAGTTTAAAATGCTGAAGTTCTTCCATAATAAAGCACCCTAGTTTCAACATCCCACAGGAAAAAATAAATAAATATTAGTTTACTATTTTAACATTTAATGCTGAAAATAGCATCCTCTCCCATATGCATATTTGGGGCATTGTGAAACAATATAATTTTTAATATGATTTTGAAAAACGTGGTCACCAGCACATAATTATTTAGTGCTTTAATTAGAAACAGACAGATGTATGGTTATCTTCAAATCATATTTTGCAGCCATCATAATAATCGATATTTAAATATTTCTGAATAATAAATTCAATAATTTAAAATATTCACTTTTGAAAAACATTGATCCCTTCTTAGAAGAGTATACCACTTATTATACTATATCTATTACTAATAAAGTATCCTGAATGATATTTCAAAATTAATTCATTTGTAACTATTTTGCCTTTAATGTATTCTTCACCTCCCTGTGTTTTCCACAGTAACTGAGATTTAATAATTTATTTCCTTATATGGTGATTGTCTATTTTCTGCCACAAGGATATAAGTGTTTGAGAGCAGTATACATGGATGTTTCATTATTGCATTTCCATCACTTGAGACAGTGACTACCTGTAACACGGACAGAGGTCAGCTAATGCAGTGGTTATCATAGACTTTTAGGAGTCAGCACGCCTGAAAGGAGCAAAATTACTGCATTATTCAGATAATAGTGCCTAACCCAGATTTTATAAACATTAAATGACAGCCACATGTGACATGTGCACATTAGTTTACCTAAGCCAAATGTTTCTAGTGATTGCTACAGCGTATCATACAACTACTAGAACAAATCAATGAAGTTTTTGGTGAAAATGAAAAATGTGTCTTTTATTTTACAGAAAAAACTAAACGGACTTTTTGGGCAGCCCAGTACATCACCGTGTGGGTCAGGAGTCTGAGCAAAGCATAGCTGGGCCCTCTGTTGCAGAGTCTCACAAAGGGCAACCGAGTTGTGGGCCAGGACTGTGACCCCATCTGGAGCCTAACTGCAGAAGGACCTGCCTTCAAGTTCACATGGTGGATGGAGGAATTAGTTCCTCTCTGGTTGTCAGGCTGAGGGCATCGGCTCCCTGCTGCCAGCTGGCTGGAGCCAGCCTCATTTCCTTCACAGGCACGCCTTTCCAACACGAACACTTTGGGGGTGTTTGTGAAAGTTAAGTGCTCCTTCTAGAAATTGTATCAGGGATCCTGGAGCACCACAGGAGGGATGGGCATAGTGGTGAGAAATAAATATAAGAGAAGAACATTATCTAACATTGGAAAGATGTAGAGCCTGCGGATCTTACAGGATGTCCTAGGTAGACCACAGAAAGAAATTAGCATACAATTAAAGCCTGGGAAAACTACACTTAATTAAAATAAAGTCACTTTTGTTCATTGAAACACATCATTGAGCTACTAGGCAAATCACAGTCTGGGGTTGAAAATCACAATCTAAGGGGGTTTCTGCAAAATATGTATTTTATATTTAGACTACACAAAACTTCAATAACTCAGTAATAAGGAAAAACATTTCAATAACTTTAAAAAGTGGAACAAGACTTGAACAGACACTTCTCTAAAGAGGATACGTGAGTGGCCAATAGGGAAATGAAATAATGTTCTCCATAGTTGACCATCAGGGAAATGTCCATTGAAACCACACTGAGATACCACTACAGACCCACTGGAATCACTAATTAATTTTTTTAATGCCTGACAATATACGACACTTGGGACATTCACACGTTGTTGGTAGACAGCAAAATAGTACAATCATTTTAAAAAAACTGGCATTTTTAAATAGAGCTAAAGACTATCTACCCTGTGACCCAGAAATTGCCTTTCTAGGTATTTTTCCAAAGGAAATAAAAACGTGTGTGTCTACACAAACATTTGTACAAGAATGTCCACAGCAGCTTTAGTCACAGTTTCAAAGGAAAGACTCAAGCCATTCATCAGGGAAATGGATGCAGAAAAATACTCCTCAGAGATAAAGAAGCAAACTGCAGAGATGCCTAAAACACGGATGAGTGCACAATAGCAAAGGCCAACTATTAATTAAAATAAAATAGAGTTCCATGCAGTTTTCAAGGTGTAAAATGTCCAGTTACTTATAAAAATTGAGATTATATTTACAGTTTTCTCTGTTTGTCTATCGTTTTTGTCAACTGAGAATATTGTTTGGGTGACAACGAATTAAAAAAAAATTGAGGCAGCTACTAGGGTCCTTTATGACAAAAAGGTCCTTTCTATAGCTAAAAAAATCCTAACCTGAATGGCAGAAAATGGCTGAACACATGAAAGATCAGAAATGCGAATGCCAATCACAGACGCACCCAGTACGCGTGTCTTTAAACACACTGGTATATTAATCGCTGTTCAATATAGTTTCTAAAGCTTGGCTCCGCCTTATTATAATAAATTCAGGAAAGCCACTGTGAGGTCAATTCAAATTTGAATAACTAAACCCCAGCCCACCACGTTTAAAAAATCAGGGTTATAGTATACTACATATTAAAAGCAGTTCCTGAAACAATTTAGAGTTGGCTTAGAGTTTTGTTGGTAGCTATTAGTATTACTGCCTGTGAAGCAGCTGCTTGATTTAATTGGCAAACACTGTTCTTTCAATTCACAAGCAAAATTAGCACCTACACTCTTGCCAATAAATTAGACATTGTACCTGTTCTGATATGAGAACCACTAACTACTGATTGTAATTAGAGTAGATAATCTATCACACTTGCCTAAGGCCTCTCTGGTGCTTGCTCTCACCTTAGAAAATA
The DNA here is from genome assembly GCF_022682495.2 of Desmodus rotundus. NCBI lineage: Eukaryota > Metazoa > Chordata > Mammalia > Chiroptera > Phyllostomidae > Desmodus > Desmodus rotundus. The sequence goes on from NC_071395.1 coordinate 10,251,481, forward strand.
CAAGGAAATGATGTATCTTTGATAGAGCAAGTTCCTTTGTAAATGCCACACTTCTTTCAGTAAACATCTGATGGAGTAATGCAGCAAATAATCTCTTAGTGGTTGTGTCTTCTGAATGGAGTCTCAACGTGTGTAAGAGGCTAGATTTGCAATATAACGTAAGGTAGTGGCGATTTGCTATAGAATTGGTTTTGCAAATGTGTAAGGCATACTTTTATTCATGTTGCTGCCTAAAACCCATAAAAACATAACTTTTATTTGTTAATGAAGTCATGCAGTGTTTAACAATGGAAATATGTTCTGAAAAGTACATCTTTAGGAGATTTCGTCCTTGTGCAAAAATCATGGAGTGCACTTACACAACCTAGATGGTGCAGCCTACTGCACACCTAGGTTCAATGGTGCAGCCAACTGCACACCTACACTAGATGGTGCAGACTACTGCTCTTAGGCTACAAACCTGTGCAGCATATGATTATACTGAATACTGTAGGCAATTGTAACATGATGGTGTTTGTGTATCTAAACAGAGAATATAGAGTGAAACTATGGCACAAAAGATAAAAAATGGTAAATCTATATAGGGCACTTACCTATTTTGCTGTGTATAATGTGTGCCCACATATTTGTGTGCATTCTACATGGAGTTATTATGCCCATGATTATACCCATGGTATGGAATCATTATACCCATGTATAATGCAAATCCTCATTTTTCTCCAAAAAATGTGGGTGCGTTACATACGGCAACATAAGGTACCATGAATGGAGCTCGCAGGACTGCGAGTTGCTCTGAGCAAGTCGGGGAGTGAGTGTGAGTGTGAAGTCCTGGGATATGACTGAACACTACACTAGGCTTTGAAAACACTGCACTTCAGCTGCACTGAAGTTACAGAACACCATGAGACTAAGTAAAGCACAAGAGAAAATGGTGCAACCGAGAGACGCGATAAGCAAGAGATCTCTGAGGCTGCTGTCAGCACGCCACGCCATAGTTTTAAAACAAACTTTACCTACATATTATACCACAAAACTGGGTTCTAGATTCTAATAAACGTTTCTGTAAAAGTGGTTGAGATTTTTCAGTTATGAAGTTGTACTTGCACTGACATTTCCAAAATTGAGACTGTGACAAATAACTAAATAGAGATAAACTTAATTTTAAGCACATTTAATAATTATAGAGTTAAATACATTTATCCAAAAATGTCCAAATCATATAGGCAATTATATGTTTGGGAGGTATACTGGCCTTTCCATCATTTTTCAAGTTTTAACTTGCTGTCTTAGCATATATTTTATGAGGTTCAATTGCAATTGCATTATATTAATCTTTAAAGTAGAGAAGCTTTCCTGACTTGAGTTTGGGTGGGAGACAGGGAAAAAGAGAGGTATTATAACAGCAGGGAACTGTAGCACACCCCCGCCCATTCTTCTGACATTCTTTCTGTAAGTGCTGACTCTGACTAATATGTAGCTTGCTGATGAACAGCATGTTTGTATAAGAATCCTAGGAACTAACTTCAAAGGACACAAACTCAAACCTTCAGACTTCATAGCTCTTGCTACCAACCTTCAGCTGTGGAGCCAGGATGACAAGAAGCCAGGATGACTAAACCAGAGTGACTCAAACCAGACCATCTCTTGCCTTATGGGAATGGACTCAGCTCATCTGCATGTAGAGAACTTTTCAACCCCCTCTCCTGATCTCTCTGTTCTGCTTCCCCTCTCCCTCCAAATAAAAACCTCTGCCTATACTGAGATAGTAAGACAGGCTTTCAGACATGATTCCTCCATCCTCGCAGGTGACTGGTACTGGGACAAACCTCTTTCCTCTACAACAGAACCTTTCTCTAGAGCATCGGCTGCACAAGTGGCTGGCAGCCAGGCCTGTGCCATTACAGTGTGAAGGATGGGTCACAGGGACACAAAAACACAATGTGGCTGACTTTGAAGATGGAATAAGAGGGTCATGAGCCAAGGGATTCAGGAGGACTCGAGAGGTTGGAAAATGCAAGGAAACAGTGTCTTCCCTTCAGCTTCCAGAAAGAAACACACAGTCCTGACAACACTTTAATTTTAACTCACTGAGATGCATGTTAGACTTCCAACCCGTAAACCATAACATAATAAATTGTGTCAGTAACCTTCTAAGTCTGTAGTAATTTGTTACAGCGGCATTATAAAACTAATATACTCCCTCACTGAATAGATTGCTTCTGATCGTCCAAAGTGGAAGTGGATAAAAAAGTAAAATAAAACTCAAGAAAAGATCCTGTTTGATTGCTACTGTCAGACTGACTTGGCATGGGAATGCAATTGGCATTTGTTTCATGGTTTTCTGAGAAAATAACCCATCCAGTGCAGGAGAGTTCACACGCTGTTCCATTCACATGGGCAAATGCTTTTGACCTGCTTGGTCAAAATGAGTTTTACGTATGCCGTCCTGCCCTTCCATCTTTTCTCTCCTGAGTTTTCCTCATAGCTTCAGGCCACCATGAACCTGATGAGAGGTAACCCTAGGCCAGCTCTTAATCACATTGCACGCAGCTAATGAGCAGGAGCAATCCCCATGCACTAGCTTATGGGGATTATGCTAGTGCATGGGGAAAATATGGAGGTCACGGTAACTTCACAGTTTGCTCAGAAATCATTATTTGGTCGCCCACTCAAGCATTCGGTATCCACTGTGCATCCTTCTTTACCGTTCTACAGAACGATCAGTTTGGATTACAAAGAAAATTCTTCTTCGTTGTTTTAAGATTGAAATATATCAGTTTAAGAATGATTTGGTTTACATATGAACAGACTGTTTACCATTGTTGTTATTAAAGGCACTTACTTGTTTTACATAATTAGAGGCCAGAGGTAGGAATGTCACATTTAACAAAATGCCACAACATTCTTAAAAATCTTAATTATTTCACTCCACTGTATATGTTGCTTTTAGTTTACCTTTTGAAATGTCCATCTCAGAGATGAGCAATGCAGCTTCAGAAAACAATCAGGAAGAATAGGTGAATAAACCTGGAATCTGGAATATGTTTATGCATCTGCTTTGATTACTGGGAAATGGAATATATGCCAGAAACCACTCTTTGTCTCGTGAGACTTCTTGGGATTCATCGACAACTGTTCTGTATGACCGACCGCTTTATCAAAATGGGAATGAACATTTTAAACGTTTAATTGAGAGTGAGCTACAGTTTATGCCTGTATAGTGGTTAATTTTATAGTGAATACTAAATAATAAAAACATACAGAAAATAATTTTGGTGAATGATTAATGCTCATCATTAAATTACTTTAAAAATTTCCAAATATAGTGATATATAAATTAGACAGACTATGCATTCCATAAGCAAGAGTACCCAAATAGGATCAGGAAAAATAAATGACATGTTCCTATTTATAAAGTACTATAAAAAGTTAAGACCAAAATTTATTAGTCATGGATTTTTACATATTCCAAACACTACAATTATTATTTTGTGATGAATAGGCTGACAGTTATACCATCAAGGACACACAGAAAATGCCTTCTCTCCAAATTAACTTTTATCAGGTTGACTATAGCTCCAAGACATACATTAGTTTAGGAAGAGATGATTTATATACATTCCAATAATAGTCTCACTGTCCTGGATACCAATCAATAGACATTTTCTTATACTATTCACTTGACTTTGTCATTTATGTTGACATACAAACAAAGATCACTGTGCAAGTTTATAAAGAGATAGATTTTTGGCATGTTAACATAATGCTTTTATTTATTTGTATTGAATGTGTTTGGGTGCCATTGGCTAATAAACCACACAGGTTTCAAGAGTACAACTCTTTAACACATCATCTGCACACTGTATCGGGCACCTCTTCCCTATCTCCCATCTCCTTTCCCTCTGGCAATCATGATACTACTGTCTGTGTCTTCTATTTTTTTCTTTTTTTGGCTTAATCCCTTTACTTCATCACTCAGCCCCCAAGTCTCCCTCCCCTCTGAGAGATATTAGTCTGCTTTCAGTATCTATGAGTCTGTTTCTATTTTGTTTGTTAGTTTATTGTGTTCGTTAGGTTACACATATAAGTGAAATCATATATAATTTGTCTTTCTCTGAATGGCTTATTTTACTTAGCAAAATCTTCTCTAGGTCCATCCATGCTGTCACAAAAGGTAAGATTTCCTTTATTATTATTTTTTTTTACAGCCGAGTAGTATTCCATTGTGTAAATGTACCACAGCTATTTTATCCACTCATCTAATGATGTGCACTTGTGGACGGTTTCCAAATCTTGGCTGTTGTATACAATGTTGCAGTGAACATAGGGGTGCACATATTCTTTTGAATTAGTGTTTTGAGTTTCTTTGACTATATTCCCAAAAATGGAATTGCTGGGTCATAAGGCAGTTCCATTTTTAATTTACTAGGGAATGCCATCTTGTTTCCACAGTGGCTGCACCAGTCTGCATTCCCGCCAACAGTGCACTAGGGTTCCCTTTTCTCCACATCCTTTCAAACACTTGTCATTTGTTGATTCATTGGTGATAGCCATTCTGAGAGGTGTGAGGTAATAACTCATTTTGGTTTTAATTTACTTTTTTCTGGTGATTAGTGAGGTTGAGCATCTTTACATATGTCTACTGGCTGTCTATATGTCCTCTTTGGAGAAGTATCTATTCAGGTTCTTTGCCTATTTTTAATTGGATTGTTTGTTTTTTTCATGTTGAGTTGTCTGAGTTCTTTATAAGTTTTGGATATTAACCCTTTATCAGATATGTCATTGGTGAATATGTCCTCCCATTCAGTGGGTTGTCTTTTAATTTTGTTGATGGTTTCCTTTGCTGCATGGAAACATTTTTAATTTGATGCAGATCCATTTGTTTATTCTTTCTCTTGTTTCCCTTGCCCAAGGAGATATAGCAGAAACAATAATGCTGTGATGTTGGCTGTGGATTTGTCATAATTGTCCTTTATTATGTTGGGGCATGTTCCCTCTGTTCCCACTTTGCTGAGAGTTTTATCATAAGTGGGTGCTGGATTTTTATCAGATGCTTTTTCTGCATCTGATGTGATCATGTGATTTTCATCTTCCATTTTGTTTATGTGATATGTCAAGTTAATTGATTTGCAGATTTGTACCAACCTTGCATCCCAGGAATAAATCCTACCTGATCATGGCCTGATCATTTTTTAATGAATTACTGCATTTGGTTTGCTAATATTCTGTTGATAATTTTGCATCTATGTTCATTAGGGATATTGGCCTATAAATTTTCTTTCTTTGTAGTGTTTTATCTGGTTTTGGAACTAGGATAATGCTGGCCTTGTAAAAAGAACTTGGGAGACTTCCCTTCTCTTGAAATTTTTGGAATTGTTTGAGAAGGATAAGTGTTTGTATTCACTTTTTCGGTGAAGCCTATGTTTTGCAAATAATTCTCCCTTTACTCAGCCTATATAGAAACACAAATGGCACTTTGTATTTACTTTTTATCTGCAAGATTGCTAAATTTATTTGTTTGTTTACTCTGGTTTTTAGAGATTCCTTAGGATTTTCTGTTCTCACAATCATGTCTTCTACAAATAATTTCAGCTTTTGTTTGTTTTTTTTTTTCTTTTCCATTGTATAAGCCTCTGATTTCTTTGTCTGGCCTTATTGCACTCATTATGTTTACCCAGAACCAGAGAGAGCGGGCCTCCTGCTTGGTTTCCATTCTGAGGCAAGAGTGTTTAGAATTCATTATCAAGTGTGATGTTTGCTATAAATTTTTTGCAGATCCTACTGAAAAATTCTTTTTTATTTCCAAATTAGATATTACTTTTAAATTATACATAACTTCAGTGCTCAAATATAATAGGATATTTAAAAATTATGGTAAATTAATATAATGCCAGACATAAATACTTATGTACCCTCATAAAAGAAAAGTAAATACTTGTTTTGTAGATATTAGTGTGTGTGCTGATCTTATTATAGTTGGTCTTGCTCCAGCCACCTCTCTTCAACAAATAATCAAAGGTATATATTTGACAGGGACCAATGGAAAAGCAAGAGAAATATTAGCTAAATTCATATTGTACAAATCCCCAGATCTTTGATTTCAAATGTTAGGATAATAGGTTGACAACTTATCAGGATCATTTACCAATAGCAAATATAAATGTATATGCATATATATTCTGATACATGCTCAAAGAAACATATCAACAGTAGTTTATCACATGATAATTTTAATAGTATAAGACATTAAATCATCTTAGGTAAATGTAGACAGACAACAGATAAAAAGTTGTGTGTGCCCTATGCTAATACACAATGCAATCCAAAGTAACAGTTGAAATGACTGAGTTAAAGATAATTTCCAAACTGCAGAGATGTTCATGATACATTGTTAAGCGACAAAAAGAAAAAGTTTGGTATTATATAGTAAAAATGATTCCTTTGGTGAAGCTGTGGAATAGATTCTATTCTTAAGACTCCAAGGCTGTTCTGTGTTCTATGCTACTCTGATGCCTTCCAGTCAGGTTAAGAAAAATTAGCATAAATATAACCCTTGTGCCTTAGATTCTCCTGATACAAAGAACCTCTAATTATTTTGGGGCATGGGTGCCTAGAAATACAGAACATCCTTAATTTGACTTACACCTCTGCTCAATCCTTAGGATAATAAAATAAAACAATGAGATTATGTGTTTTCCCTGGCAAATGCATTAATAAGCAACTATAGGGAAATGCTTATACCACAATTAAGACAGAAAAACAACATTGTTAAACACTATACCTATAATGGAATATTGTGATAGTCTTACATAGTCAAATATATGGGAAAATATTAGCCGAGGAAGGAGGGAAGAAAAGTGAATGAAGGGAGAAAGGAGATAAGGAGTGAGTGAGGGTGTAGGGGTTAGTTTTATTTTTCAGTCTTTAATATATGATTCTTACATGCTTTATCTCATGTATGCCCCACCCACACTTTTTTAAAGCATGTCATAAAGCACTGAACTGAGTTGCATGATTTTTCTTCTGAATATTCTCTGAAGTTTCTGTTTCCATGACTTTGCTCACCCTCTACAGATCTGTCCTTTTCCAAATCTGTGTATGTCTAAGGCCTGCCTGACTTTGAAGAGTGGCTCAGTGACCGCCTGTTTCACAAAGCTGTCAACGGAATGGCATCTGAATGTACACAATCGTGTTTCATCTGAGATTTTTCATAACATGGAACCTGACTGCAAGGGCTGTAAATATTTTGATGTTTTACTTTGCCTCTAAAGAAATGTAATTTTATGGAGATGTTAATGTTCTTTCTTTGGATTGTATTGTTTGCTTTTAAAAGTTTATTATTTCTGAGGTACACTTGCCTTTTCTTTACAGTTTTAATGAATCATCAGAAACTGTATTTTTTTGTTTGGAGTACAGACTTATAACTAACTTTGTTACTTATTGAAACAATAGCTTTATAGTATTATATGCATATTAGATTAAAATAAATTCTATTTTGTTATTAGTGCTGTCACTGCTATTAAAATGGTTCCACACATTATTTTAATTTGATCTCATTTAGTCCATAAATGTCATAAATCTAGGCAAACTTCTCTCTGCAATTGTGTCTTTAGAAACCCTAAAGGGTTCATAGACGTGCAGACCCATGTTATCCCATGTGCACTTACAGGAAACAGGTGGTGAAGTTGCCTTTGGACATACAACAGCTTAACCTAATTAATATATGTCGTATATTACAATATTATGCATTAAGATATTTATACATTAGTATGTTTATAATTTCTTGAAAATTAACAAACTGAATATACTGATATTTTCTCTTTATCAGAGATGTGAAAACACAAAAGAAAAAGTTAATTCAAATCATGTCTTTCTTTTTTGTCACAGTAAAAAAAGAGCAGAAGAGGGGAAAATGGCCCCTCAATGAAAATTAGGTGCTTTTACTGCCAACTATCTTGGATGGCTTTGCTGTTTTGAGTAATTAAAAGAAAAGTTAAAAAACACAACACTTCACCTGCTTACTTATATTGGACTTGATGTTGGAACACATATGTTTTGGCATCTATGAAATTCACAAGTTTATCTCATTAAGCTCCTCAGGGAAGTTAAGGTACCAAAGATAATTGTATTGACATTACATATATTATTATTTTAAAAATTACAGCCTGAGAAATATATTGAATGAACATATTTCACTAAAAAAAACATTCGGATACTGAAACCACTCATGAGCACATGTAGTTGTAATATGGATACCATTAGATAAAACCTTCACCTAAGGTATTCATTTAAGATGGTAACAATAAAGATACATATAGATGAACCATTTTGTTAATTATAGCAAATCTATGGCTAAAAATTCTATTTAGTTTACATAATATAAATATTATTTGTAACATAACATAAATATTATTTTGTGATGAGACATTTTTTATAAATATATTTTTATCTCCTTTTAGAGCACTATGTATCAAGTATTTGCTCATGTACTGGTCTAATAAGCCTCATCATCCATTGCAAATGAACCCATTTCAAATGAATCAGATAACCAAATGGAAATCATTAATCAAAAGATCTTATGAATACCGTATTTTTGTTTGTTTAGAAAATGAGTAAATATTCTTTTATATTGTGAGCCAGAGACCCTACCTAAAAAAAAAATTCAAATACTGAAAGGAGTAAAGAAAGAAAATTGTTGGCCTGATTGAAGTTAGAGGTATTGATATGAATGGGTGATTTCTAAATCATGTGTGTGTCAATATGAAAATGCATGAGTTAGATTCCCTGGGGAAATAAGTAGCTCAAGGGCTGGTTCAGGTAAGTACAAGATAAGCCTGCAATATCTCAGCATGCCAGAAGTAAGACAGCACTAAAAAAATGGATGCATGCCACAAGGACATAGGTGCCACCATGAATAGGCTTCCAGTGGCCAAATCTGGGACAATTTGATTAATATAAAAAAAATAGTGATGAATTACAAACTTTGAAATAAAATTTAAATTCTTAAGGCCATACCTAAACAAATGGTAGAGAGATGGTTGGATTTATGGATGGATAGGTAGATGGATAGGAAGACAAAGTGAGCTCTTGCTTTCAGTAAAAAGGCCAAGTGCGGAGTATTGATTTTAGAGGAAGTAATGAAAAGAGAAATACTCATTTTCTAATCATCATATTAGAAATTGAACCAGGCAGTAATCTCCACTAAATGATTATGTTGGCAGTGGTGGGTATTGGTGAGAATCTTAAAGGGTCCCACAATAGGTTAAATATTGAAGATTAAAGTATCTGAAAGTGTCTCAGCATAGATTGCCTATTAATTACAATAGTAACCATATAGTGAAACCATTTCTAAACTCAGTACAGTATCTGAGTAATGTTTTTAATAGTTCTAATGGGCCAAAAGAAATAGCCTTCAGTTCTAGTAAGTAAATAATTACTTCAAACAACTTAATAGTTATTATATGCAAAAGACTTCATAACCATTTCAAAACAATATATATGTTGAAAGAAAGAAGGAACTTTTGGGCACTGAACGAATTCTCAAATTTGGTATCTTGTTACATGTTGTGACCCTCTACACCGCTTTCCATGCAGACTTGTTTTCACCCCAGTGAAGATTAAACACCTAGATTTGTGAAGTTATAACATCGTGGAAAAAACAAGGCATGATCTAATATAACTGTGAGGTCTCCTCTACCTAATAGCATGTACAGTATCTGCCAATGTTGAGCATCATTGTGTTTTCCCAAGAAATTAAGTTTCTTAGGGCACCTTGTGTTTTAATTTCAGGACTTTAGGGTACAATGGCACCTAGTTTCAAAACCATGTTTATAATGAACACATCAACTAACACCCTAACAGTGTGATAAAAATTTCCATCATTAATGAGGGGCAGATGGACAGCATGTGATACCCTGGAAAGGACACAATATTACTTACAAAGTTTTCAGGCTAAGGATACAAAACCTAAAGCTAAAAGTGAGGAAGCATCAGACAAACTTGAGAGAGTTTTGTTTGAAAATGAAAGTCAACAAAAACATTGGGAGGTAATACCCAATAATATCAATTCATAAAGTGCAAAGAAAACCCAACATTTTCTTTCATTTAAGGACACTAATGAGAAATGACAACTCAATATATTACTTGATCTAGACAGGATCCTTTGCCAAAGAAAATTTGCCTACACAGGAAAATATTAGATCAATTGGCACACTGGACCATGGAGAGCAATTTGGATAAATCTGTTAAAATGTCTATTAAATATACTGATGCTCACAATTGTACTATGGTTATATAAAAGAATATACTTATCCTTACAAAATATATTCTGCAGTATTGGGATATAGGGTGATGATATACACATACCCTACTCTCAGACTGTTTGGAGAAAGAAAAAGATAATGAAAAAAGAAAAGGAGAAATGGGTAAGTCAGATGAGTTAAAAATGTCATCAATAGTTCACCATGGATAAAGGGTTAATGAGTATTCCTTTTAGAGTATTCTCTATAACAGGGGTCCCCAACCACCAGGCCATGGACTGGCCCTGGGCCAGGCCTGTTAGAAACCAGACCACACAGCAGAAGGTGAGCTTCAATGCAATGTCCTTGAGTCATCACGAAACCATCCCCCCAACGTGGTCTGTGGAAAAATTGCCTTCCCCAAAACCAGTCCCTGGTGCCTAAAACATTTGGGACTGCAGCTCTCTAAGATTGTTATAATTTTTATATTTGAAATTATTTGCACATAAAGGTAAAAATAGAAAAGTAAATGTGTTGTAATTTATCTACTTCATAAGTATTTTGCAACAGACCTTTTAAAAGAACTCAGTTGGAAATAAAATATTTTTCTTATATTTATCTATTAATATATAATATGAAATTTTCCATAAAATAGGCTGTAGGAATTAAAGATGTCTGATAAAATTCCTCTTACTTTGGTCTTAATTACAAAGTGTGTTTCTTTTTCTAATGATTTTTTTTCTGTTACTAATTTCATAATCTCCCTTTCAAGTTTGTCATAGTCAAACCAGATTAATTATGCATTTATATTACCCATCCAATTTTTGAGCTAATTAGATTGTAAACAGCCTGATTGCTTTCATATTTCAATCTCTACTTTAAAAATCTGTGCATATTTAGTCAACATAGAAGCACTCGCTGATAAATTAAAATTATAATCTTGAACAGATTTTTCAGATACATAAGATACTGTTTTACATCTTTTGAAATTAACATAAGTTGGCAAGTGATAATGTTAAAACGATGAACTTATTGTACTTATTTTACCTTCTAACACAATGTCAATGCTCATCATAAACACTATTTATGCCAATACCAGATGTTTTGAGTTGATGTGTTTGAAAATATAGTGATGTGCAGCCTCCAGTAATGAGAAATGATCATGAGTATGTACAGATTAGTTGATCCGTGTTTTAACTTGCCCATCTCACCCTAGCCTAGTCTCTAACGTATTCATAAAAAATCAACAGTATTTGAAGTAGTGGAGGAGGAAGTAAGTCTGTAGGTAGTGGGTAAGGACTGCTACCATGTTGACTGATTATGTTTACTTCTGTTATCTTAAGGAAGAAAAATAAAAAACAAACAAACAAACAAACAAAAAACCCAAAGCCTGATCACCACAGTTGCTATTTTGTCAAAGTTAAGGGACTAGGTAGGAGATGTGAGCCTCCTGTCCATGCTGGCTTCTGAGCCACAGAATATAATGGAATGTAAAACAGATGGTAACCTCTAGTTAAATTTTGTGCACTCTGCAAAGTACAAAAGAATGTCTGCCCTGAAAGTAATTTAGTGTCTTTTCCTCACTCAAAACCCTTTACCCTTGCCATATCCTAACACTGCAGTCTATCATCTAGTAGCATTTCTTTTCAGTAAAGTTAATTCTTTAACCTTATTTTTCTTCATATAAATTTTAGAACACTTTCTACTCTACCCTATAGAACTGTGCTCACTAAGCAGGATCAATATTTTGTGAGTGCCTCATGCTTTAATGTGAGCATGCCCCCTTCCTTGAGAATTACTCGACCCATAGGCTGACTATTCTCTCACTGCCCCAACATGCAGTGCAACTCTATTCGCTGTGCTTGACGTTCTGCTTGCTCCTTGTTATAATGTCCAGATTCGTACTCACTAATCTTCAAGCGAAACTCTGCATATGAAACATATGTCCTTGTGCTATACCACCCAGCATTCCTCTTTGTGCTATTACTAAAACATGTCAGCATCTAACTTCAGTAACCTCTGCACTCCAATTATTGTCAACATTCTGGGTGACCCCAATCTCTGTGTACATGGCCATTCCAACATTTGGCCTCTTTTTTCTTTCATCTCCTCATATCCAATGATTATTTTCTCTCCTTCCTCAGCCACGTGCACCTACATCAAAAGCTAAATCGTGTTCCACCCAGAAGTGTTCCCATCAGCCACCTTTGCTTCTAATCATAGTGCTCTCTGGACCAGCCTTTGCGGCTCACTTGCGAATTACTTCCTCTGGCCATTCTTTGATTTCACGTGAACCTTCACTTTTCTATTTCCCATATCCCCATTCACTGCCTTCATCTGTTTTTCCCTCCATATATAGCCTACGTCCCACGGTTCATTGCTTTCATAACTCTCATGGAAATAACCTAAACCTCATTCACTATTTTTTTCTTTGCAGCAATGAGGCAAATTCTAAAGCTTGACCATCTGCTTTCTCTATTTCCAAACAAGGTCATCTTTACTAGCAGAGAAAAAAACACTCAATAAATTGAGCATTAGCACTATGGATACTGTTCAATAACCTCAGCAATGGTCATCTTCACTCTCCTTATCAGGAATCTCATATAATCTACCTTGTCAACTAATTATTTTATAATAAAACCTTTCAACTGGCAATAAAGCATGCTCAAGTCATATCATTTCTAAAATAACCCACTGGACCATATGTATCATCCATAAACCACCACATCATTATTGCCTTCTTCACAATGAAATTTCTTCAGCATGGTTGACCTATACTTTCTCTACTTCCTCCTTTCTTTTTCTTTTTCTTTTTTTTACTCCTCAGCCCAACTCAAATTGTCTTGTGTCCCAATTAGTCCATCACAACAGCACTTACTCTAATTACTCAGGATCTTGTGGAGGTTAATTTGAAAGCATATTTTTAGGTTCCTTAATTGTCCTGTGAATTATTTCCTATTTAAGACATTTTCTTTGGATTTTGCCACCCAAGCTCTATTTATCTTATTCTGTGGTATCTAGCTCCAGCTTCTTGATCTCTTTTTCTAGATCATAACCTGCTATGTCTCTCAGCACTGCAGTTTCTCAAGACTCAGTGCCATATACCCTCTTGTCTCAATCCCCCCTCATCCATGCTAGTGGCTCTATGGCAATCTATGTCATCTTTCCGTCAATGATTTGAAAATTTATTTTTAAACTTCATTGAGTGTAGGACTCATATCTCCAATTGTCCATTTAATACCTTAAGGAACTAAAACTTTTCTTGGCATGAGGTAGACTATTAAATATATGTTAAGTAAAGGCCAAAATTACCTCAAACTGAGCATATTAAAATAATCCCAGAATCTCTTCTGCATATCCTCCCCACCTTAGAAAATCAACTCCTATTTGTAGAGTCAGTGGATAAATAAGGAAAGATAAATGATTTGTTACGGGGAGACTTAAATGCCTTATTATATGCAGCTTATGTTAGTTAACAATATTGTGAAACACACAATTCAGCTCTATATATCAGCAAAACTCCCTACCTAATTCTTATATAAAGAATACACAGGGCACACCTATATAAAGGCATAGTGGAAAGATAATAGACAAACTTTCCCATTATGTTTTACAAAACAATTAGATATTTTCTTTAATGGAAGCATGTAGATACTAAAAATGTAAGATTAATTCAACTGAGTGAAAGTATTTCTACAGAGAACTAAAATGATTTTTGTTGTTGTTCTTACAAAACTTAATATAGTAACAGAAATTAGAACACCAGCTCCAAATGCTAAAATGTCAGTCATCTGAAGTAGAACAAATTAAATCTTGCAGGATTAGCAAAGGGATTTATTTCAGGGTCTGGGATATAGCTGAGCCTGTGAGGGATGTTAACTTCCTCTAGGTATGCGGATTGGAAAATATCGAGAATAAGTAGCCAGGTAAATAATTGCAGATTCTTTCTATGGCTTAAGTGAGGTTTTTGAAAGTTTTGATTGTAAGTAATCCATAGGTAAATCCTTTGATGAATACCTGAAATACAAACTTTTTGTTCGTTTGTTTGTTTAAAATAATCCATATGGTTTCGATACCAGATGTTGGGGTGACAGAGAAGATAACACTGTTCTAAAATGTGTAACCTTGTATCTATTCCTTCCTGGTTTGAAAGATAGTGTAGCAAAGGTAGGCCAGAGAGGTACCTATGACCTGACATTAATTATGATATTTATAAAGGGCTCAAAAGTATGCCTGACACATAGTGGCTATTCTATTATGATTGCAAAATGACTATTATCATACATATACCCTCAACCAAATTATAATATCCCTGAGGAAAATTTACATTAATTGATTTATTATATTCCCATTAAAATTCTGACATTTAGATTTAAAAATATTTATCTGGACACATTTGTATACCATGAACAGATTTATTTTGAAATTAATTTGTAAAAGTTCATAAAATAGTTATATAGTAATCCATAACTTACTTTTGCTGATTATATATGTCAGAAGAGGTTAATCCCAACTACTCAAAACATAAATAATTAAATCTATGAATGGGTAGTGTGTCAAGAAGTTTGACAGTTATTTACATATAAAAAGCTAAGCTTCTGAAAATATTTCCATTACTTCATGGTCTGGATTATCTTAATGAATTTAATTTTTAAAATGTCTTAAGCTTTTACCACACACAGTATATAATCAGAATAGTTGTGGATTTGAAACATTAAGCAAATTGGTTGCTTATTCTCAAGAAAAAATTAATCTATTTAGAAGAATAGAGACACAAAAATAATTAGAAGAAATGCCACAAATATTAATACTTTAAGGAAGCACCTACTTTTGTACAGAAAAAAATGAGATATAAATTTCTGTGTATGTTATATAAACAATGTACCATTTAAGGTTTTGTATCATTTTAGGATTTTGCTGATTTCCTTTTGCTCCAGGGATCACTAGGCAATTCACTGGTTGTTTAGTTTTTGAGAGAGCTTAATCCTATCTCCATAATGATCACCTGAGGTTTTATATTAGGGTAGTTTTCAAGAGATGGCTGGGTCTCTCATCTCTGCTCCTCCTGATTACTTATCATTGTTCCCTGTGCAGGCGTCCTTTTGTTCTGAGGTATAGATACTTACATTTAATTAGTGGATAGGTGAACCTATGTATCTATGAAGTACCTTGCTTTGCTTTTTGAGCAGAGGAATTAGATACCAGGTATTCCTAAACAATCAATTTCCACAAATCTGGTTTCTGTGCTTCTTCTTGGTTGGCGGGTTGCTATCTTTCTAAGGGTACAGTATGTGAGAGTCCACCTATCTTCCATAACCAGGAAAGAGCCCTAAACTGTTGATTCCATCAGCCTTGCCTGGGACTCCACCCAGCATTTCTGAGCCACCCAAGGTCAAGGAGAGTTCTACATAGGCAATTCCACGTACCAATTCACTTCATAAAGATGAAGAAGAAGGAGAAGAGTGAGAAGTACACATAAGAAATACATTTTATGCCCATCTATTCCTCCCCAAAAAAGCACTAAGCTCCATCCCTGTGGATCTGCTGTTGTCTATGGACATGGGTCGCGAACACAGCTCTGATGTTTACTAGTATTTCTGAGTGTGGACAGGTCACGCCAACACACCCAAACATCGGGATATTATATCTTCTATTAGAAGAAAACACTTCTGTTAGCCTGCCTGGGAAGGTGTGAAGGCCAAACAGGATATTTGAGGGCTTTGAGGATTATATGTGATTGGTTTCTAAGCTCTCTTCTAGTTGAAATCCCCTTCTGTAAGCCCTATATCACTGCTCATAATTAGAACTCTGACACATTGAGGAAATAAAGAGATTGTCAGAAACTCACAATATTTTACATAAAATGATCTATGAAGACTGTGATTTATAACAGAAGATATATATATGCATATTTGGTCTCAGTCCCTGTTTCTGGCATAGAGCATCTTAAAACCACTGAGACTTCCTGAGTCATGACAGCTAAAAAGGTGTCTTTAGTTACGTTTGGGGTGTGATTAGGAAAGTGCCTAGGTAACCTAAGGATAGGGGCTGCTTGCCAGGGGACCCAACCATGTGGCTAGAAGGTTGGAACTTTCAGTTCTATACCCTGACCTCTGGGGAGAGGGAAGGAGCTAGAGGTGGAATTGATTCCCAGTGATCAGCAATTTAGTCCATCATGCCTATGTAATGAAGCATCTATAAAAACCCAGAGGATGGAGGTCCAGGGCACTTCCAGGTCAGTGTACACCTGGGGAAATGAAGAGAGTGATGAACCCAGAGAGGGCGTGGAAGTTCTGAACCCATTCCTTTCCACATACCTTGCCCAATGCCTCTCTTCCATAGGTTCTTCCTTAGTATCCTTTTATAATAAACTAGTCACCTAGTACGTAAAATGTTTCTCTACGTTCTGTGAGCTGCTTCAGTAAATTTATTGAACCTGAGGAGGGGGTCATGGGAACGTTTTCTAGTGCCTTGATTGGAGGCACAGATGACAACCTGGAGCAGACCTGTAGGGATGAGCCCTTGGCCTGAGGGATCTGCTGCTATCTCCAGATGCATAGCCTCAGAAATGAATCACAGGACACTCAGCGTCTGAAAGTTGCTTGGTGGTTTGGAGAAAAAACCTGCTCGTTGGAATGGCACCAGAATCATAAAGCTGGTGAACTATTTCATTGATATCTCTAGTCCCATGCATTCCCCCTCCTATGTAAGGCAATTACTGATAGGTGTCCTAACATGCTATCCTCTTGATTATTTTAAATATGTAGATACCACATCTCCACAAACACACTCGCTCACACACACAGACAGCGGGGCGCAAAACACAGGCTCCAGAACCAGACTCACTAGGTTCACTACGTATGGTTCTGCTCTGAATGGTGTGGCCTGAGCTCAGTTACCGAACCTCTGTGTCCCAGTACCTTTATACATAACAGGCAAAATAAAATGCCCTTAAACATATGGCTATTGTGAGGACTCAATTTGATAATGTATGTAAAATAGCTATAATAGTACCCAGTATACAGCAGATGTTAGCAAGTAGCATTTAACAATTATTCTATAATATATGGAATTTTCTGCATTTAAAAAATATATAAAGTGTTATATATATTTGTGTATGTGTGTGTGTATATACATATATATATATATGTCTAAAATAAAACACAGTGTTACTAGAAACTTACCCCTTTGATAAATAGTGATAATTCTTTCCTTTTAACTACAACATATTTCATCATGTAAATTTAACCTTAGATATATAAGTGGTTTTCAGTATATTTTGAGAAAAATGTGTGTAATACCTTTTTTGTTTGTATATGAGAGATTTCAAACATAAACTGAAATTACTGGTTTCTTTGTTAAAATTAACATAGAAACCCTAAGCAAAAATAACCTATTATCCAAAGTAACTATTATTTTGTTTCCTAAGTGTCTAGAAGACTTTTAAAACTTACATGTTTGTTAATACTTCTTATTTCATGTTAGAGTTCTCAGAGCTAATTAATCAAGTATCTTCTTTTTTAATGGCTTTCCAAAACTACTAGTGAGTTTGGGCAAATTTTCCTAAGTTTTATTATATCTTTATCTGTGAATTGCTATGAGCAACCAATATTCTATCGGGCTGCTTGTTAGTTGTATTGATTAGGAGGAGTTATTTTTAGATTATCCATAATTATGTTCTATGGGGTATATTTTTGTGAATATATTTTCCCAATATAATAGTTTTTAAATTAATTTTACAGTATTTAAGTTATATAAAGACAGACAAAACTTATTTAATAAGTATCTAGGTTTCCCAAATCCATCATATAAAGTAAAACATTTCAACATGCTCGAAGCCTCTTGTTTACCTCACTCTCTTCCAATCAAAGGCATTGAATTTTGTGTTTTGTTTATATTTTAAATTATTTTTGTATTTTAAAACTTCGTGTTTGCATGCCTCCTGACTTGTACAAACTGTATAGAATCATAGCTGTCTTACTGGATGTTAGCTTTTCACTCAGCTTTTTTCTGAGGTTTATCAATACTTGTAATCATTACATTAAGTATGGTTTTGCTATTATATATGTTTTGCACATATCAAAATTACTGACACATTTAAAATTGTTTCGCCACATACTTTATGCTTTGTAAATATATTCTCTCATATCCTATCATTTTATATTAGTTTAAAAACTTTATCCATGTGCCCATTTGTAATATTTTACTTTATTTTTATTAATTTATGTTTACAATGTATTTTATTATGCATATTTGAATCACCATTTTATTCATTATCTTATTTCTGAACCTGAAATATCTAAACAATCTAGATATATTTTTGGAAATTATTCACTAATACTTATTTATATTAGGGTTGTTGCACCTAAATTCATGTAAGATATTAATATATAATTTTCCTTTCTTGTAAGGTCTATGTCATACTTGAAATTCAGGTTAGAACTAGGCCCCCAAAAAAACTGAGGGAGGAGAAACTTTTATTTGACATTAAAGCTTGTGGATGATACATGAGCGGGAGACCCAGCAGAGTGAAGCTGAAGGTGTTTGTCCGCGGTTTCGCCAGAAGACCCTGTTGGTTTCCAGTTCAGCCCCAGCACAAAAAATAGGGTTTAGCTAGTATGCTGGCAGTGTGAGAAATATATTTTCTATAGAATTCTCATTCTCCTCATTACCAAGCTATAAGGCAAGGGAATAGATCTAAGGAAAAGGGGAAGTTTTCATCCCCTGGTCAAAGGGGGCTGTATTCCCTTGAAGGGGGAAAAAAAAATCAAGTAAAAATAGTAATTGTTCTGAAATTTTAAGATACTTTGTTTTACTTTTTTCCAGAACTATATAGTGTAGTTTCATTATACATGAATCCCATGACTTCTTTACTTTCTGGAGCTGTGTTCTTTCATTCGAAGCCACGTCAGAGCACAGATGGGAGTCTTACTCATCTTGGGCAGGCCCCTTGGTGCTACTCCCTGAAGGAAACTCAAAATGACTGTCAAGAAAGCTAAAAATGAATAAAAAGCTAAATCATAATGTAAAGAATGAAAGGATTTCACCAAGGAGAGGGTTATCTGTGTCAAGAGAGAAATTACGTTTAAATATTGTCAACAGTATTTCACAAATACCGCCTCCCACAATTGCCACATAGAGTCTAGGTGGCTTTATGTGCATGGGTAAACACAAACTCACCTGTTTCAATGGAAGAAAAGGAACAAAGATACTCCACTAGAATGGCCCCGCTGTTGGCACTGACACCATCAAGGTGTCCAGTCTGGCCTTCTCATAAGAGGCAGTCAGTCTCCAGCAGCTCAGCACTTCAACACAAAAGGTCTCATCCAGGTGTCTGTGAAATGGCCCCTTTCCAAGCTGTACACATATGGAAGGGAAGGGATTCATAACTAACTGCCCAATTTGCCAGTAGTCTCGGAAAGCTTTGGGTGTAACCTTTACATTGCTCCATTTCTATTATAGGCTCAGCATTACTCAGAGTTTAGTGATGGAATTTGGAAAATTTCAGTTCTGCGTCATTCATGGAGCCACTTCTGCTTTACATAAATGAGTTAGCCTTAACATATCTTTACAAAGTAAATATATTTTAGTATCTCGGGACATTGAAATTATGTCCTATTCAATATGGTCCTCTTAGAACAAGAGAGACAGAGTGATACAGATTTACACCACGAGCTGTATATTCGTATTTTCTGGACATAACAGATCTGTAAACCCAGATTTAAAAACAGTAGGTGAAATTCAGTGATTTGTATTTGAAATATTATTAGCAAAATTCTAGAAGCCAGGCTTTTCATGCCAGCTTGCCCCAGAGATTCCCTTCATCCTCTTGTTCTTAAAGTAACTGTATGTGAGAGTCCCTGGATAGAGCTGCTCCACCCAGGAAGATTCCAATCCAGTAGCTCCACAGTCCACCAGGGATGGGTGTGTGATATTTTTTATCTAGTACCTCAGGTGATTCTTACACCACCTGAGATCTGCAGACTTGTAGAAAGACTCCCCCATGTGCAGTAAGCCTGGAACTTAGTTGAATAGATTCTAAGAAAGGAAAAATTTATATCTATGTCTTCTAATGACACTAAATATCAGCCTGGATAAAAATCAAATATGAAAAAGATAAAATGATTTGCTAATGAAACAGTGGCTCTTCTCTTCCTCACTCTTTTACTCTGGGAGCTATTTTATCTTGGGCCACACAGTCAAAAAGTAAAGCAGTTCACACTAAATAACAAGGGACCCACTGTACCCTCCTTCTTCAGTAAAGTAACCCAGGGTTTCTTAGTTGCTTGGGTCGCCCTGAAGAAAGACATGATTTCCCAACATCTATGTCAGTGTTGGAGCCTGGTGACTCAGTATGGCCCAAATGGCTGTCAGGAGGCATGTCCTTGTAACTTTCTAAAAATGTCTTTAAGAAGAGAACACAATTCCTTTTCTTCCTTTCTACCTTGTGCTAAATGGAACGAAGATATGATGGCTAGAACTTAAAAGACATCAGACTGTGTCACCCTCAAATATGCTTCTTTGATATAAAAGCTACTATGTGCTAAAGACACAAAGAACAACCAAAACAGCAGATTCAAGAAGAAGGCTGCTCGGGTTCTCCAGTTTTCCAGATTAAATCCCTTATGGCAGATGCCTTCCAATATCAGAAGGAAAGAAACATTCTATCAAGGACCAGGCATGGAGGCCAAAGACTTCTATACAAATAGACCTTGTTCAAATAATCCTTATCTTCTCTCAGTCTCCCCACATAGTTCACTTTTCCCCACTTGCTTCTGTACGTTCAACCTAATATAAAAGCTGACAGGTTTCACTATTTATTTGGGTCCTCATTCCTCAAGAGGGTTTGGCTGGGGTGAGTGGGAAGTGGTGGGGCGAAAATGCAGACAACCGTAATTGAACAACAATAATTTAAAAAATTAAAATAAAAAAGAAGTTTCCTACATCATGTAAAATCTTATTACATAAATTGGTATGTTTTTCTCCTGTTGATTTGTCTTAGTGTCAATTTAATTAGCAGGCCCAGTTGAAAAAATGAATCCCTAAGAGGGTAAAGGTGAAATTTTGCCTCCATTACAAGCTTCCGGGGCCTCTTCACCTTTGAGGACAGGCTGCAAAACGAGGACGCACTAAATATCCAGATTCTTGAAGACAGAGGTTCTGAATGGTTTTGTTTTTTTACTGCTTTATCTTGGGAAACCATAATTGTTGATGAAACCTAGCAGACTCTTAATAAATATTTATTGAGTGAATACATTTTTTTCAAATAATGTTTCAATAAAATGTTAGTAACTTTTAAAGGTAAATCACTCCTTCACTTTTCCATCTGTCACTGAGAATGACAGTGAATTAGCACCACCAGCGTTCTTCGGGAAATAACCCAGTGAGTGAAATTCAGTGTTAGTTATGGCTGTCAATACGGCAATGAGATTGAAGTTGTGAACGTAATTATACAGTGCGTAGCTGGCATATTAACTGGCAATTTTGTAGTAGGTGAGGGTTATTAATTAGGAAAGAAGTTTATAATTACTAAAATAGAAATTTTCTCTGTGGTTTCATTCTAGTTTATATGTATATCTAAACCAAAGGGTAAGGGGAGAAATCCATTAAGTATCATATTGTGCCATTAATAATGATTAACAGATAAAATTAAAAGAAGCACTTTTTCCTTGAAAATTAAAGTCCCTCTCTCTGCTGAAGCTCCATTTTCTCACCTGTTAAACACACGGAATTTTCTAAATTCTGACAGCAACATGTTTAATTAGATTAAATACCTTGTGTGATATTGACCCAATTTTAACTATTTATTCAAATAAGTACTATGTAAAAACTATTGGTCACTCATATGCAACAGTGGAGATTGCACAAAGCTTGATAATATATTTAATTTGCAAAAATATAGTTAATAGAGTCACCAGTGGTTCTAAAGAGGAAAATAAAACATAAATGTTGTAAATTGACTTGTTCTCTCCTTTTTACCTTATCTGGATATATTTCCTTCCTTGGAAATACTTTGTTAATTAAGCTTGTAATTTCTTAGAAATGTGTTTTAAGAGGAATAATCACAGACTGTTATAGGTAATGTTATAAATGGATGATGGATCATCCTATGTATACTTTTATATTTATTTGAAATTAATATTAAGAATAACAAAATGTGTTATATTTACTGTAGAAGATTGGTATTGCTTTTCTTAAAAATAAAGAGAAAAATAGTGACACATCTAAATAATTGACAGCTACTATAGAAACGAATATTCTAAGAAGCTGACATTTTTCTGACAGTGTTTTTCCTTTTCCAATTGGTGCATTTGAAACTAGTTGCCATACAGTTCCTGAAACCCTTTCCTTCTTGGATTTCCTAGCAACATATTGTCTTGGTTCCCCACTACTTCTAAAACTGTATTTTATTCATGGACTTCTCTTGTCCCTCTCATTTCCTAATTACAATAGGTACATCATCATCAGTGTCTATCCATCTGCTCTTGTAAACTACTGACTTCATTTTTTGTCTTTAAGAATAAGTTACACACTTAAATCCCACCTCCCTCAAATATCAGTATGGAGTTTCATTTGCACCAGAATAAATCTGGAATCACCCAAACACGGGGCACATCCAACCATGGCACTAAGTTTCTTTTCCTCTCCCACCTTCTAAATCAGCGGCTTTCACGTTGCCAATTTCCTTTTATTCCACTCTCTTTTTAAAAAAAAGTGTCTTTATATAAACATTTCATAGCCATTTATCTCTACTTACCTTTTCCACTGCCATCATCTAATCATTCCTGGTTCTGTTTATTTTAAACTTAAATTACAAAAATGTAACCCCCCCATGAGTTCAGCAGGAAAAGTTACGGTGTTCCTTCCATTCTCTATTTCAAATGATTAATTGTTCTAGAATTTTTTCATTTGTTTCTGAGGACAGCGCTCTTTGATACAACATTGCTTGCTTCCAGCATAAATTATTAGAATTGACCACAAATTGAAATATTAAATGAATTACACTAAATTTTCAAAGTTGTCTGATTTCTCTATAATTTACAAAAATAGACATCCAATAAACTATTTAAAACTAAGTTATCTGAAGAGCAGAGAAAAACATAATTACTGTACACAATTGGTTTGTGCAGTTCAGAAACACAGGCATACCTTGGAGACGTGTGGGTCCATTTCCAACCACTGCAGTAAGGTGAATATCACAGTAAAGCAGGTCACACACAAAAATACTTCATTACAAAAAGTACTTACCGCCCTCTGAGCCTGCAGCAGGTCATCACCTGTTGGTTGGTGGGAGGATCTTAAGCTTCAATTTGTAAAAAAGCACAGTATCTGCGAGGTAAAATGAAGTGAGGTGCGCCTACAAAGAAACAGACATTTTCCTCTGTAAATGTGTTAATACTGAGAGAAGAGACACATTGCATGCATTGTCTCTATCCTTCTGACATTTTACAAACTTAAAGCTTTACCACTCACTGTGCAAACTCCGTATACGCAGCTCTCTATTAAAGTAACAGATCATCTGCTGCTACAGGTGACTCTATGTCACAGTCCGATAATGGTGCTACTACCTTCAATTTTCTTGTTTTCGGCAGCAAAGTCTCAATACCATTATCAAACTGTTTACCTGGTCCAGGAGAGCATGAAACGGTATCTTTAGAAGACTTATTTGAATTCGTGCTTTACAAAAATATTTAAAGAATTTCCTTCCAAACTGGTATGCATTGCCTTCCTGAGTGTATGTGAGTGTGTGTGTGTGTGTGTGTGTGTGTGTGTGTGTTGTACAGCCCTTAATAGCAGTTCCAGGCCAGCCTAAATCCTCCTTGCAAAATACCATGGTATTTTTATCCCACTTACCTGCTTCGGGCTTCAATCATAGCTGTTGCTTTATTTTTGGCCAATAAAATAGACCAATTAATAATGCTGTTCACTCTCCCACCTTAGTCCCTGGGTGGCAGCTTTCTTTCACCAGGCCCAGACTCTGGCTAATGGTAGGGGAAGAACTACTTGCAATCCAAGTAGAGAAGAGGCAGGCGCTCTACCCATTCAGAGACCAGAGGAACCTTCACATTCCTGTGAAATGCCATTATGTGGACTCCTGCATCGGGCTTCCTCCTGACCCAGCCCACGGGGCCGCCTAAGCTTTGTCATCATCACGCTCCATAGATACCCTTACTGGCACAAGAGCAGTAAATTACAGTTATTTTTTTGTTTTTATAGTATCTAAAGGCTCATAATTGATAGCAATGAGTATTCCTTTTAAAAGTGAGAAAACAATAATAATAATCTCACTTACTATAAGGTTTGTACGTGTATCAAAATAGAAGGAAAAGATATTATGAGTCCTTAATTTTTAAATAATATTATTTTATTTTGAATTATATTTTTGATAAAATACAATTTCATCTACGATTGAATGTACTGTGCTTGTACGTTGATAAAACAAGGCTCTGAATGGAGGGGGAAAGGGGGAAGAGCTGGGACTATGTAATAGCATAATCAATAAATATAATTTTTAAAAATGAATTTCAAAAATTTTTGAAGCACCATAAAAAGTTATTAAATGCATAGGTCAAATCTCAATAAAACAAGAGTACATCTCTAGTTTTATCTGCTTATTATATAATAAATATGGAAAATCATACCCTAAAACACTTTAAATTAAAAAAATGTGGCGTTTGGATTATAGAAAGCTTTCATGTTAATTTTAAAAGAAATCAGCCTTAAGTAAGCCAGACTCAAGAAAATAACTGCATCCTATGAACTGCTTAATTAATCAATATATTTAAATCTTCTAATTCCAAATTGCAATATTTTCCAACCAATCTTAATTAAAAATTAAGTTTTTAAAAACTCACATTTTAATCAGCTTTTTCTGAGGTGCAAGGGACGTACAATAAAATCCACCTGTTGCACGTGGGCAGTTCAATAGCTTTCACTAACTGTGCTGTTGTGCAACCCGCACAATAGAGTTTTAAATACTTTCACCACTGAGAAAGGTCCTTCGTGCCTGGTGCAGTAATTTCTCGTTCCCATCTCAGCTACAGTCAGCAGCTACCCTACTCTGTGCACCTGGATAGCTGCTGTTTCATGCAAATGAATCATACAGCATGCGGTGTTGTGTCGGGCTTCTTGCACGAATGCGTTTCTAAAGTCGGGCCGTGCTGTAGGCAGGGCTTTGTTTCTCTGCACCACCGATGTCTCTACGTTGTCTGGATACACCACATTCATTGGTCCACTCCATAAATCAGCGTTTGAGTTATTTCTAGTTTCTGTATTTTATACATAATAATGCTAGAAATATTCCCACAACATATTTGTGGGAACCTACACTTTAGCTTCTTTTAGATGGATCCTAAAGATGAAATCGCCTGGTTGGATGATACATTTGCAGGTATCTCACGAAGAAATGGGAAAACTCGTTTCCAAAGTAGCTGCATCATTTTATATTCACACCTGCAATGTATGAAGGGCCAGGGCTATTCTGCTGCAGCAACCACGTGTGGAACAAGTTAAGTGTCCCAGCCAGCAGACCAGGTCCTGCAGCACCGGTCAATTCATCGGATGAGCTCAGCTGCAAGGCAGACGAAAAACGCTTTCGAGCTAAGCCCATATCCTGAGGCGATGAATGCCTACAAGCCTGATTTAAATAGCATTGTGTCACATAAAAGTGTCCTTGTTGCTAACTCTAAAAACAGTATTGGATTATATCAAGCTTTAATTTTATCATGAGTGGCAAGTTCTGTTCCTAAAGAACATTTCTGCTTTTGGACTTGGTGTTTGCTCTGGAAGTTTTTGGGAATCAGAACTGTCACCACCTTAAGTTTCGGGGACGTGGGAAAGAGCGTGGACTTTGGCAGAAGCATCCTGTTGGCCCCAACAGAGGGAGCCACAGGATCTGCGGGCTGGAGCAAGGTCAGCCCCCTTCACTGAGCAGCAGGGCTCCTGGGGTGCCTTGACTCACTCCTGTGTGACAGCAAGAGAAACCATAGGGCCCCTGCAGCAGCCAAGAGCATCATAGATGTAGGCAGCCATGGGCTCCCAAATCAGGACCAAGGTCTCCTTTCCTCTATTTTCTTGTCTTTGGGTGAAACCACCCCCAGCCTCTTTTCAACCCTTCCAATCTTTTCTGACAACTGTGTCAGCCATCTCTCTGCATGAAATGCGTGTGCATGAAATGTAGAGAGTGGGTTCCTAGGGTTCTTCTGGCCAATTCCTCACTGATACTTTGTGAAATGTCTCCTGAAAATCGAGTATGAAGTTTCCCCCTCCAATCCTGAAGGTAGCTATAGATTTGCTGGACACAGCTTTTCAAATATGTGTGTTGGTAAAACTGCACAGACTCATACTCTGACAAGTTTGTTTTCTGTTGAGCAAGAGCCCACCTGGAGACAATAACATGGGCGAGCATAATGAAAGAAGGCACGCTCCCCTGGCTTCGGCTTCCACCCCATGCTCCCACTGCCAAAACAACATGAGTTCTTTCTGTTTTTAACTCAAATAATGGTGGAGGGCTATGATGGGGGGTAAAACAAAGGGTGATATCTTCTCCCAGTTCTTCACATTCTCTCATGTTTCTAAATGTAAACATCAGATACTTCTCTCACCCCTTGCCTATTTTACTGTTTCCCCCAAATCCTACTCATGCCTTCCCTAGAGAAGTGTGTCTTCCCTGATGGCCTTAACTAGGTGACTGGGCCCTTCCAAACTCTTAAGGTTACACCAATGACTAGTGGGTTCAAAGCTGTCCCCACAACTAACCTGTGAGAGGAACACAAGGCCACTGAGGTGGTCATTTACATTACTATTATTCTCAGCATTTCATCTCCCAGCTCTCACCTGCGTTAACTGCCAGTTTGAACCCTAGTTTTACTTGTTCTTTGTCCTTTCCACCTTGGGAAGTTATTCTATTTCTGCCCTTTAGTATCCGAATTCACTTAATAGCTATGTTGCTTTATTCCACATGCTTTTGCTGGGCCTCAGTTTACTCCTTCATTAGCAATGTAAAACTAGGCAGACTTTCAAACCTTTATCACTGTAACAACGATAGCACAGATGTTACCTACCTGGAGGATGAGACAACACCTATGAAGTGCTTATCATAGCGTCTTGTACTTGATCAGTACTCTGTAACGCTTACACTTTTTCTTTGTTAATGGAAGTAAGACCCTAACATGCTATTAATAATGACAATTTATAAAACATACTCTAAGTGATGTCTATGACTGACAAGAGCTGAAAAGACATACAGTTGTTGCGGTCTGCACTGTAGGAGCAGGCTTTCTGCTAGGGAGCTGTCTCTATTGTCAGAGGGCAGGTCATTCGTTGAACAAAATATCAGGCAGACAATTATTTTTCTCATTTTACTACTAAGCATCACTAATCAGCAATTGGTTCATAGTAATAACAGCATTAATTATAACAATAAACTACTTATTGAATGTCTACCATGTGCCAGAGGCTGTCCATGGAAATCCTAAGTGGTGGGTTACACAGGAGTCGGGGCTCATAGCTGACCTCTTACTAACATGATATCCTTGGAAAATATTAAACAATGCCCAAGACTCCTTTCTTTACTATTAAAATGGAATGATAACAATACTTGCTCTATTAAGTAGGTATGAAATTTAAATGAGATAATTCACATTCAGGTCTTAGTACAGTGTTTGACCCATTCTAGACACTCAATAAGTGTTGAAATTCAATATTGGTGCTGTTATTCTTATTACTGTATTATGCCTGATTTTACAGCCTTCTCAGTAAGGTCTTCCTCCAACTCGACCTGTTTAACCACATACTCCACACTTCTCTAAAGTGTACACTTTTCCCCAAAAGGTAATTTCTTCATTGCTCTTTTAATGTGCCATCTGTGTTCCATGTAAGTGGAGTTAGCTGCCTCTGATGGCTGAAAAAGAGAGAGTGAGCCACAAAGGAGCAAGCAAGGGGTACCCTTTCTAGTCTGATTTATTTCAGTCAATCTATACTCTCTCTCCTTTAATGCCCAGATCAATTCTATTTTATTGAAATAAGCCCTTCAGACTATTTCAACTCATTTTGATACTTACAGAGCATGTAATAATATTTATTGCCTTTGGATTTTTAAAATAAGTATAGGGCTATGGTCCATACAAGATTGTTAGCAAATTGCATTAACTTGAAAGAAGGAATTTTGCCAAGGCATTTTTTTTCTTATTAAATATGTATGAAAAGGGGTAATATTTTTTCCAGTAAAATATCTATGGAAACTTGTGGTTATTGTATGTGCCCATCATATCCTCCAAATATTAACTCGTTGGGTCAAAAACATTTACATTTGTGCATCTTCTGAATCTTTCAAGTAGAAATTTCTCCAATGGTGCAGAGTAGCCTGGCTCAGTCTCTTAACCATGTAGCTGACTGGAAAACTGAGAGTCACAGGAGACTCCAAGGGAATTACAATGTCCAGTTTAAGTGTAACTCAGCATACAGTTTGCTGTTGGGTACAGAAAGAACCAAAAAATACCACTTGTAACCTGATTTTCCTCAGGTCGATTTAGTTTTCCTGCCCATTTTTGAGGTCTGGAGAAGCATACAGCAATGAAATCTGCCTCATCAAGTACAGAGTGGGATGAAAGGCAAAATTCTCCTGCTACGTTTCAATAGAGCATCATCTTGTTAAAATAACGAGAAGTTTCTGAGGTCGAGTACTCAGCTATGTCAGCTACAAATTTATCTGTTTGATTTGCAAATACTATTCTTTCTAATGGGAAAGACTTGAATAAGGTAATTTTAAGCAAGAAAGCCACTTTAGCTATTTTGATCTAAATTTAAATTTAAATGAAAGCTCAACAATCACTCTTTTCAAACAATTATTTTGCATTGTTATTAATTTATTTTGTCAACAGTATATTATAGACTAAATCGGTGGTGCTTCTTAAAATAAAATTGTTAAGTAAAGGGTCTATTTAATTTCTTATCTTTCTGATTACATAAATGCAAGCCACTTTGGAAAGCTTCACAGAAAATTACAAAAGCCTGCCTGGGCCAAGATAGGGAGACTAATTCAATTATGATAAAAGGTATTTTAACCCAAACCATGAGAGTTCTTGCATTTATTTATCACTTTTCAAACATTCTGGAGATTAAAATCAAATGTCTTTAATGCAGGACTACAGACAAAGCTAATAATCTCAGAAACTACTCAATTCAATAATGTTCCTATGAATTAGAATTTTTAGTAAATATATTTAAGATTCTAATAGTCTAACCTCTAGTAAATCATCACATGCAAAATCCAGTGGATCCATAAAAGGAAAATATGCAGCAAGTCACATTATTTAGATAAACGCAGCTGCATTGAACCAAAAATTAAAGTCTGTATAAAATATTTGCTCCTCTTTGGAAAGCAAAATGATCAGTCACAGAATTCCCTCCTATGTCACACTGCTCCTGCTATTCCATAGAGCCCGATAACCAACTGAAAGTTGCAAACTGCTACTCTTCCACCCAAAACAGGTTGAGTTTGTTGATTTAGAAAAGCATAAGTGGAAACAGGAAAGATGCTTAACATTGTTTTTGGAAAGCACACCTCTGGTTATTTCACCATTCTGTTCAAAACCTTAAGTACTCACAGAAAAGTCTGGCTTTCCGGTGAAAAGTCCTAAAGTACACAATGGCTTTAGCTGCCTGCCTCTGATGGATGCATGAAAAGACAGACACACACTTCTACAGATGGGAGAGGGGAGGAGGAGCAAAGGTGTTTGGTGCTGCAGGCCACGTGGGAACCTAGTACTGAGCAGCCAGCACCTAAGTCCCTTTGAAAAGAAGTATGGCCAAGAAGCCAAACTGGAGAGTCAAGGTTACCATCTGAGGGAGAGAGATTCAGCATGGGGTGGACCACCGAGAGTCAGGGGTTGGTCATGGGAATTACAAGTTGCCAGTTAGTGGCAGCATGTCCTGGAAACTGTAAGGAGACGGTGGGTAAGGTCTTTGTGAACCACTCAAAAATGAAATAACTGAATGGAAATGATTTGACATCATCAATTATGAGACCTGTCCAGCTTTGCTAAGGCACCCATCTTTCCTCCCATTTTCAAAACCCGGGAGGAGCAAGAAGTATGTAAAAAGGTGGGGGGTGGGAGGGGAGATAGCAGGATCAAAGAAGACGAGTAAAACACACACCAGAGGAGATCAGCCAACAACAACAACACAAACTCCCTGGACCATATTTGTCACCCCCTTACTGTTCCCTTTGATGGGTTTTGTGGTTAAAGAAATAAGTCACGTGCTCTAATTTACATCAGACAGAAAAGGTTTGTTTAGATTTGACCACACTTTGTTTTACTGAAAACCTGGAGAAATTAAGACTATGTAATGAGATGTGAAAGTGAATAAAAAGGCCGTGGGATTTCTTTCCCACATTTCCGGGATTAGAGGGCTGAAAGAAGGTGCTCTGAAGAACTGTATTTGTTTCACACACCACAAGTCTAGACTGTTCACTAAACTAGTGCCTAGCACTTTCCTTTGGTTTTGACATCCTTTACCCGATAGCTATTCTTTTACACAAAATGCTTTTTTTCCTAACCAACTTACATAAACAGGACAAATTAAATGCAACAGAGTGAGTCTGGTAGTTCAAAGTTAACATGTAATATTTAAATTCTAAAACCTTACATGAAAGCCTTAAAGTTAGGATTTGATACGGCTCTAGTTTTTGTTCTTATCAGTTGGCATGGTAGAGAACTACGGGATTAAGTTAACCATGAGAAATCATAAGGTTATACTTTTTCCAGGACAGGGAAGACATCTTACTGGCAGCATGCAAAGAAAAGGCTACTTGAAAATTCATATCCAACATTCACACATAAATTATCTTAAATGTTTATTAGGGGATAAAAACAATTTAATGTTCCCATTGAATATGTTGATAGGAAAAACACTTTTTCTTTATACTTGCATCAGACTATATAATTCACACTAAATCACTGTGCTGCTGCTATTCTGGGGGGAAGTTAAAGCTTTAAAACTAATACAGAAGGAATATGGGAGCCACATCCACCCAAAATTTGCAAATATTTTCATGCATTTTACACAAGATCTCCCATCTTCCAGAGTTTTCATTTTTAATGTTTACTTGAAACTATTTGGGCTCTATGTCTGTATTTCCTATAAATAAATAAATGCATTAATGAAAAGAAAAAAGGGAGGGAATGCAAAGAGCACTTTATTATTTTCTGCAAAAAAAAATTGGAAAAGTATTTCTAGTGAGTTCACTTTCAGACTTCAGTCAGTTTCATGAAGCCTAACCGAAACAATACGTATAATAAATCCCCACAGCAAGTGGAGGCATTATTTCCCCCAAAAATAACCCTGTCTCTAGAGGCCTTTCTTATCCTTTCACAGAGTATTTCTTCACATTTTCACCCCGAGCACTCCAATTACTAAACATCCGCATTATACACGCTATATAGTTTGATCCCCAATTAAATCTACCTTATCATAGAAGTAACATGAATATACTTAGTTTTTCACCTAAAATGAAAAGGTGTCAGATCAATTCTTCCTCTCTGATTCCTGCCTTTGACTCTGGCATTATTACAAATTGCCCTGAGGCATGTCGTTCCTTTTAATATGATGTCTCAAATGCAAATGTTCATGATCGTTATTGTTCAACATTATATAACCCAAAAGAAATGCCACCTAGTTATTAAACTGTCAAACATTAAAAGTGAGTAAATCATAATAAACTTTATAGTATATAAAGCCGTAGGCACAGTCGGTTTTCTTCAGAAGAGGCTTTAAGAAGTGCATGGAGGAAACTAAAGAACCAAAACTCCGAGTAGGAATTCATTGTCTTCAGATACTTTATGTTATGAAAAGTAACCATGTCCCAGATTCCGCAAAATCAGTAGGGGGCAGAATTTGCCTTGTGC
The DNA here is from genome assembly GCF_022682495.2 of Desmodus rotundus. Taxonomy (NCBI): domain Eukaryota; kingdom Metazoa; phylum Chordata; class Mammalia; order Chiroptera; family Phyllostomidae; genus Desmodus; species Desmodus rotundus. The sequence goes on from NC_071395.1 coordinate 10,283,627, forward strand.
TGACCATCCTTTTCTTTTTAATATGTGAATTATTTAGGGGAATATGACTGTTACAATATGGTCCCCTATGGAGGAGCTGTCTAACAGACAATCTGATATTTAATCTGACTTTGCAGCCATTCCAGGTATCGACTGTGAATAGTTTTGATATCACTTCACATCAGGTTCAATCATGAGAGAAGCATGTTTTATATAAAAGAAAGAGTATAATGCTCATTTATTTCTTCTGGGACCATTTATAATCTACACATATAATCTTTAATTACATAATAAATAGGCTTTTAGCTTGTGTAAAAAATATAAGATTTCATTGTATTTCCACTTAAGACAATGATAACAAAATAATTTGTATATGAACTCAAGTGGAATTTTGTTGAGTTAATTAACATAACACACTATTGACCTTGCATTGCAAACCCAACAGACATAAGAACAGATTCTATAGAAGGAAAACCTTCAAGATATTTATAACATCCTAAATTAATGTTGTAAATTACAGGGCTATCTAAAACAAAAATAGCATGACATTGAGTGATCCAAATGACTGTTCTTTCAGAATATAAATAGGGTTAGGTATAAAACCATGGTAAACTGTCTTGCCACAGCTCGGAGGCACTCTCTGTATTTTAGACTGACCATAACCCAATGGAGATTATCCTCAGGTAGTAAAGTGATACATTTTTAACTCTAACTGACCATTTGAGATGACTAGCACAGATGGGAATGGAATCTCCATCCCAGCAGATCTGTTCCAACTATTCCTGTTAATCTACTACCAACAATCTCAGCTGATTTCTACACAGGGCCTGGTCCTTATTTCTGCCTAACGATGTGACTGTGGACCTCCAATTCTCAATGAGAGTTGCCTTCTCTCAGAATAAATGAACTCTTATAGGTAATATGAATTGCCTACACTTCTTGCTGAGACATTAACTGTCCATAGTTTTCATAGTACAGAATGACTTGATTGATGACGGCTGTCATCCTCTTATCTTGCAAATTTATCTTAATAATGGGATGATGTGTGACAGGTTTCTGTTACTTAACGGACTACCGGATACAAAAAGAGATCATAGAACATGTAGATCCACGTGTGTTACTCTCGTATTTGTTGCCATTAGGCAGTAATTCTTTTAAGTTACAAACTAAAATATAAAATTTTATATTTGAAATTTTCACACAGACGTTAAGATCTCTTTTGCTTATGACCAGGAGGTAACCTATGATATGTACACTTGAGTGGGAAAACGTAAGTCTTCTGTGATTTCCTAATCCTTATGTTGTGACTTAAAATGAAAATGGCTTATATAGATGAAAGAGAGAATGACAGACAAAACACAAAAAAATGTCAAGAGGGAGGTCTATCTGAAACCTGGTTCTAAATATCATGCGTTATGTTACATCCTTCCGGGGAATCAGTATACATTTGTTCCCAAGGAGTCTGTTACTACACTCATCCACTCGTCACCTATAGCTTGTAACTTCATTGTCACAGACCGGTTGCAGTTGGTACCCCACAACTAAAAATGGGGTGGGGAGGAAAAGAAAGGAAAGTCAACATCAAAACATAGATTCAGTTTTATTATTTCATCTCCATGTTTCTTTGGTGACGGGATATTCAGTTTTCACTTTTCTTATGTACATTGTTGTCTGTCCAGAAACAGTCCAGACATCATTAATATAATGAGAAAGGTGTGTGCAACATCAACGTAGCCTGGCAGCCTAGGAGAGTGGCTGGAATGTGCATCTGTGAAAAATGATGACTTCACTCTAACTAGTCACTGGGGGTGGTAGACGCCATTGAGTGAGCATGTGTACTGTGTGGCCATCACATTCAAAATGACTGAGCAATTAGAGCAAGAACCTGCATCAAATTTTGTGTTAAGCTTGAACATCCCTCTGCAGAACCTATTTGGATGATTCAGAAGGCTTAGTTATGGGCAGCTGGGGATTGGCTGCCTTTAGTTATGGGCAGCTTCATCACTACAATGTGCCCGCTCATGCATCATGTCTAGTGCAGAGTTCTTTGGTGAAATATCAAATCACTCAAGTGACTCAGCCCCTCTACAGCCCAGATTTGGTGCCCTACGACTTCTGGGTTTTCCTAAAACTAAAATTGCCTTTGAAAGGAGATAGATTTCAGACCATGGATGAGATTCAGGAAAATATGACAGAGCAGCTGATGGCAATTGGGAGAACTGTGTGAGGTCCCAAGGTGCCTACTTTGAAGGGGACTGAGGCATCATGGTCCTCTGTACAATGTTTCTTGTATCTTGTATCTTCAATAAATGTCTTTATTTTTCATACTACATGGCTGGATACCTTCTGGACACACTTCACATATTTAAGCTATTTATTTGGACCAATAGAATTTTACTTAAGGAAAATGCAACAACATTGTTTTTGGCTTTTGGTTTTTATTATATGTATTGCAGTGACATTGTTTTTTAGACTGTTCCCATTCCTTAGCACAAATAATAGCAATGAAGTGGTACTCTAGGGAATGAAGGAGGAGGAATTTGAACACTTGGGTAGAATCTTTCAGCATCCCACTATCAGGAGCTTTGTGTAGAAGGATGAATTGGGATAAGCATGCTACATTATGTGAGGAATTATCAGTGGGTACAAGGTCAAATAGATTTACTAATCTCTGGGTTCATTAAAAGTAATCCACTTTCTTTCATTCAAAACTTCCCAGAGCCAAAAACAAACCAATTTGAGAAAGGAAGGGAACCCAGCAAGAGGGAAAATGTGGAGCAACGAATGAGGAAGGCTATACAAGGAAAGTTTTGGAATGATGTGGTCAAGCTTTGAATTCCAGATCTGTCATACAGCATGCTACCTTGGATGAAAGTTTTAATTTCTTTAAACATTTTTCCTACTTAATGAAAATTAAAAATTATACCTACCTTTCAGAGGTCTTCTGAAATTTATGATTGCGTTTGAAAAATACAGTTTCCATGTAATATGGGAACATAATAATTTCCACTAAATATCATTTATATATAATAATAATGACTAAATCTTTTTATATATAAACCTTCTATACATATATATAATATATTATTAAAATTAATGTTAGCAGAAATCTCCATGACAGAAGTATTGTTTCCTACCCTAATACAATCTTTAGGAGAATAAATATATATTTTTTCTTTTTTCCATTGGTGTATCCTAGTACCCAAAAATATGTACAATAAGTCAGAATTTAGTAATGAATAAAGAGAGAAAACACTATTAAACATGTATATAGTATGATTCCAGAATCTGTGGTCACAACCATGACATGTCATAGATTTTGAAAAAAGTAGTTATTTTTCTGTTTTTATTTTTTCTTTGAGGCAGCTTAGCCTTTGCTGTCAGAAATTTTACGCAATTAAACTAATGTGTTTTTTCTGCTCTTGTGGAATTCTTATATTTATTTATTCCTTTATTTAATGACTGTGTGTAAAATGCTGAGCTAAAAACAGAAAACTCTGTACAAAAATGAAAAGGACAAAGCTCTTTATTTCAGGTCTAGTGTGCTAGAAAAAACTGACGTGACAATTACTGATACACATAGTTCAAGTGATCATTTATCGCTTGTTTACTGGGGACCCAGTATGTTTTAGGCTTTGCACTATGACCTGATAAGATAATGAGGAAGAACAACTAAATATTTTAATGTGTTTTGCATAAAAAGAGCAGAAAACTTTGAAAAACTGGCAATTCAAAGATCACAAGCAGCAAGTTCAAATAAGTGGGTTGGTCATTTCAGAAACCATCTGTATGCAGAGCCCAGAATGAAAATAGACGCTGTGCCTCCAATCATTAACCATCTATAAAATGCATGGAAAATACTAAGAGCTCAGAAATATTGTTTTAATAAATGAATTAATATTGCTGCAAATAACTATTTTATGGAGCTGAAGTTGAAGGAATTATATTAGAAAGATTTTTTCAATTTTTTGTTATTTTTTCTTTATTTGGGAAAAAAACTGTTGTTTACTTCTGAATGTCCATTCTTGATTTCCCATTACTGGTTCTACAACAAACAGAATATATCATAATCAGAAATATTAATTCCAAGTTGACCAAATTTAATGTAAAGTAGTATACAATTTGTAGTTTTCTTTTTCTAAAATAAGTAAACTCAGGAATACCTCTGGTAATAAAACTGAATTGATGGTAAGAATGTCCACCAAAAAGATATTCAAAAAGTATCACTGTACACTTAGAAACATCTGTTTAATGAGCCATTTGAAAAATTAGCCTGAGTTAAAGAAAAGGCACATTGGTAAACTCATCAGGTAAAAGTGATGAATCAAAAAAATTAATTCTAACAAAAAAAATCAGATCAAAGGTAAAAGTAGTCACTAGAATGGCAGATGGCCATAGCAGATTTTATTTTTCAGCTCTGTCATCCTATGACCAAGACTAACATATAATAGGGCTGATTTTTCTCCAGGAATAGTTAGTAGTCAAAATAATCTTAAAATTTCAACATGCTGCAAAAATTTAAATATCAAGGTAAATTTATTTCCCATTCATTCAAAAGTGTGAGCAGAGTGGGGTGTGCTTGCCTGAGAGATCGGCAAGCCAATTGCAAACACCACATTGTCCCCTTCTTCCCTTAGCCATTCAGGAACAGACAACTAATTATTTTCAACATCCAGATGTAGAATCTGTCTCTCAGAAGATTCATGTCAATTTAGCTCATAAACTGATTTATACAAACTTTACTGACAATTTACTTAGTTATGTCCAGGAATTTTTGACATAGATTTCAGACCACTAAAATCATGTGTAAAGTACACAGAAACAAAAGAACATTGTGATAGGGACTCCAGGGAGAAAGGGTAGAAGTTACCGTCATATTTGTGGTGGATTGCAATGATAATCTCATGTCCTTATCCTCACCTTTAGCCATGACCTTCCCCGGGTTATTTTCTAGTCTCTCACAGTGAAGCAGTCGAGTCCCTGTCCCTGAGCCCGGTGTTTGTGATGCCCTTTCAAATTGTCTTAGCTAAGTAACTGAGGCAGTTCCAAGCCCCGGCTAACAGCAGCACTGTGTGGTTTCAGTTTGTGCTCTGGTGCCCCCAGCTTCACTGTGATCACGGGGTGGAGCTGACCTGCTGGACGATGAGTGACATGTGGAGCAGAATCTGAGGCCAGGCTAGATCAGCCAACAGATCATTGATCTCAAGACCTGTGAGCAAGTCCAGCCGACATCATCAGAGCCTAGTCAATAGCATATTGACTACAGACACAAAAGCCATAAACTTTTATTGTTGTCTGCCACTGAACAGCATGTCTGTGGCAAGAGTTAATCAATACAATATTAAACAGAATCACATTAAGCTCCATCCACAACAGGCTGGTCTTTGAGCACCTGCTCTTGTGTCAGTCTCAATACTTCAGCAGCCCTACCGATAGGACTACACTGACTACAAGAACAGTATGAAGGGACGTACACCGACAGCGTTTGTTTCTCTCAGGCCCCTTTTCTTATGCCTGTGCACCAACAGACTTATTATCCATGTGTTTCATTACTGACATGTATATAAATATGTTATTAGAGACCTAACTCTTCCTAGAAAATCATATGCACACACACACATATACATGTATTTTGCATGTATGAAATACATTAGCATTCTCACCATTTCCTAAAAATGCCATATAAAAATGTCTTTCATCTGTGCTCATGTTTTCTACTACTTTGCATAATTATATACCCATTTTTGCCCTTTGGAAGCTCTTATCCTTTAACATTTATTTCAAATTAAACTCAGTTGAGTGTTATTTAACTACTATGCAATTCTGAATTGTACAATATTTAACATTAGATATCTAATATACCTTGTATGTTCATAGCTCCTTAAGACAATAATTAAATCTTTTTTCTTTATACTCCCCGTGTTCTCCTCCTCTTCTGTCCTCCAGAAATCACAATAAACTTATAGACATAGTGAATATATAATAAGTATGTGCTACCTCACTTTATTATTGAAAGTTAATTTGATACCTAATTTAAGAAACATATGCCTTGAATCTTTTTGTTTCCAGCTGGTGTAAGCCCATCATGGCAAGGCTATGAGGTTGATGATGCCACTGTATTTCACTCTATGAATCTCCTAGGTCTGCTATTACAAGGTAACAACAACTGGATGGCTTGAAACATCGAAATGTATTGCCTCATAGCTACAGAGTCTAGAAGTCTCAAGTTAAGATATCAGCAGAGCCATACTCCTGCAATTCTACATAGAACCCTTCCATGCCTCTCCCTAGCTTCTGGTGTGGCCAAGGATCCTTGGCAATCCGTGGCTTCCAGCTGCATTTCTCCTATCTTTGCTTAGTCATCACACTGTGCTCTCCTCCTGCTGTGTCTGTCTTTTCTTATAGGGAAACCAGTCATATTGGATTAGGGGCCACCTAATGACCTCATTGTAACTTGATTTCATCTGCAAAGACCCTATTTCCAAATATAATCACATTCACAGATACGAGGGGTTGGGACTGCAACATATCATATGGGAGGACACGATCCAACCCAGGGCAATCCCTAAGTCCCAGGTGATGTTTTGCCCAACCTAACAAATGCCCAGAATTAAGTAATAACAAATCTTGATTAACAAATAAAATTCTAGAAACCAAGTTCTTCTGAAATATGTTAGCCATTTTTCTGACAGGCTATAGCAACCCCTACACTAACAAACCAGTGATAGTATTTACAAACTTGAGAAACCATTCATCATTATATCAAAATAAGCGGACCCTGAAGACGGATCTTTGTCCTGCACAGCAGCACAACCAGGAACAACGTTTATGGGTGGTGTGACAAGCAGCTAAGTGTCTATAGCAGTCGTTTGATAAGAAATCATAGCTATTAATTGTCTAGAGTTGTTTGGGTCCACCTGCCAATCAAATTTTACAGCTAAAAACCTCTGTAAGAATGTTAATGGACTTGGATAACCAACCTTAGCAATCATACAAACAATTAGTTTTCATACAAATATTTTTCAATCTATTAAGATTCAAAGGAGCATTCATTTTATAAATTATCAGTTCATAAATTTGATTCATGAGCGTAACTTATGCAGAAGATTAGAAAATCATACCCTATCATCAATTCAAAAGCCTGTAATTTCAATAGCAAACTCCAGATACTGCTAGCAGAATAATCAATGACTATTGGAATTAAATCAGTGTCCTGTATGGCCTAGCTCTCAGTAATATTTTTAATATATTGTTGAAGATATATGATGGGTGAGCTTTTCTCACCATTATTAAAGTGATACAAACACATAAAGAGTGCATTTTAGTACATGCATTTAATTAGAAGGGATTTACATCATCATTTTTATAAAAATAACAAAGGAAGAAGGGTGGTACCTTTTCGTACTAATATCACTATAACGATGTAAATGGAGTTGTCTTCTACATCGCCAAATTTTCACTCCAAAATAATGTGTTACAATGAGGTTTAGTTTTTAAAAAGACATATCCGAAGTCAGTATTATCATTTGTGTAATACAAATAAAATCCATTTCACTCAATTTTCAAGCTACAAAAAATGCTGAGACATGAAGTTCCATTTTAAGCCAATCAAGAGACTTATTCATGCAATTTTAAGGAAAAAATATATATCAATAGCATAATTTTCAACTCTTCCTAGTTAACTTCAGAAGTTTCTCAGAAGCTTATTATCACCACAACTAGTGGATATGATAGTAATGACTATTTCATGGTGAAAATGCCCAAATGAGAGGAAAATTTGAAAAAAAAAAACCAAGTTTAATCTATATAATTATTTGAATATTTATCAAATTATAATAGCAATTATGTCATGACTATTATAAATACTATGTATAGTATAAAAATCAAGATTAATGATTATTCTCTATAACTAATATTATGACATAATTAAGAAATATACTAATGCATTTTTTTTAGATTACAGTTTTCTAGTTGTTGACATAGAGCTCCTAAACCTTTTGGGATTTCCTCAGAGCAGAAGGACAGGCGGGTCTCTGATTATTCCTAACAATCCCCTTTCAACCTGACCTGACTGCATGCTGATGCGGTGACTCTTGGAGGGGAAGGGCTGGGGAGAGGAAGGGCCACGGCATGAATGGAGAATCAGATCTTTATGCCCATCCCCAACCTTCAGGGAGAAAGACAGGGGCTGGAGTTTGGCTTACTCACCAGTGGCGAAAGATTTTATCAACAATGCTTACCTATTAAAGCTTCCATAACATTCCTAAAGGACGCTGTTTGGAGGGTTTCTAGGGTGCTCCCATAGAAGACATGGAAGCTCTTTACCCTCTTCTCCATTGCTTACTCTGTCCATCTCTTCTGGGTGGCTGTTCCTGAGATGTATCCTGCATAATTAACTTATTACAGCAAGTAATGGTTTCCCTGAGTTGTGAGTCATTATAGCAAATTACTAACTTGAGGAGGGAGACTTGGGCACTCTCGATGTGTAGCCAAGTGACACAGATGTGCGAGTGACCCCGCTCATTGTGACTGGGGTCTGATGTAGGGCTGTCTTGTGGGATTGAGCCCTTCACCTGCACTAACTCTGTATAGTGAGTGTCAGAATCACTTATGGGGAGGTGAACCCACCCAATTAGTGTAAGAAGCATCGTGAGCAGAAAAAGAATAGAATTAATAGCTATTCAGCAAGCCATCATATGCCTTAAAAATGAAGCAGTTTTTTAAAAAGTTAAAATCTTTGTAATTGATCTTTTCCCTTTGATCTACCATTCGGAGTTGGCTTAAATTCAAACTGAAACACCATCTGTCTCATAGATGGAGATATCTTAGTGTCCTGACTGACAGAGCAGTCTTAAGGGAAACTCAATCACTTTTGTCCAGAATTCCTTTTTTTAAAAAACTACCTGATCACTTAGGATATAATGAGCTATTTAAGAAAGGAGTTATTTTAGTTATATGAATACTGGTGAGTATCAGGTTATCTATTCAGAATTGTTTAACATAATAATTTCTTAACTTCATTTTTTCCAGATCTTTGTGTATGAAAGTATAACTATGACAAATTTTGATTAGTTTGAATGTGAATGTTGTTGGTTACCCAAGGTCACACTCAAATATCTTCCATATGGCTTACCATTGATGACATTTTCTGCAATGAATAGGCATTTGTAGCTGTTAATTCATGTATCTCAAATTCATGTAATTTACACCCAAATCCAATTTGTCTGACAAACATACCAACATTCCAATATGCCTAATACTGCCTTAGAAAAGGGTAGCTCAGGGCATAAGTAGAATGGATGATGGCTTAACCATGTGATTTATTAGCAATGTAAACTTGTCTTAAAAACAAAACAAGCAAAAAAACAAAAGAAAAGAAAAGAAAAACAAGAGAACTCTTCTACCATTTTCCAAAACAGGCAAGCTACATAATTCAATTCACATAAATGTATCAGTCAGTATTTATTAAATTTCTAATGTAAAAATATGAACAAGCACAGTTTTGGAAAGTGCAGGAGAATTTAAGTATGTAAAATGCCTAATTATCCTTGTCATTACAACCTAACCATGGAGACAGAAACACTAAACACGGAGCAGAGGATCACATGACAATGAGTAATTACATCCTAGAGTAAACTAAACTTGGCCTCCTTTTATAAGGGAATTTCCTTCAGGAGGTCTGTTAAAATGTAAAAATATATGGAATTCCCAACGAGGTAGCTAAATAGTTATCCCTGATGCCATGTGAACACTTCTGAAGCCTTTAAATAAGCAAACATAAATATTAAAAGCAGTTTCATCTCTGTTTAGAACAGAGAATTTTGTAAACCCGAGTGAGAATGAGGACACGTACTTAAGACAGATTTTATCTGTCCAATAACAATTAAAAATTGGAGTAGTCTGAGCATCTAACTTTGCATTCAGTAATAAAAAAATGTTCTGGAGGAATGTCCTACTGAGCCCCAATCTGCTGAGCCACGCTGCAGTGGTTGAAAATAGAGCTTGTGATAAGTCTCCCAGCTAAATCCAACACATGGAGAAATAAAAGAGATTGGAAACGCTGTTCCGAGTCCAGAAGGGGCGTTAAAGTGACGGGCCACAGACAGTTCAGCAACACGCATGTTAATATATTCCCGTCCTTAAAAGGCCCCCGAAAATTGTTTATGTGCCAAATAAAAAGCCCCAGTACAGAGGCAGCCGTGGTATTATCCAGTAACAGAAAATTGCCCGTATAATGGTTATCATCAGAGAGAAAAAGGTAAGTAGTTTTTCACATTGGCAACTCTGGAAAAAGTGAAGACAGAAGACCGCTTTCCACTTCAGCACATTATGATAACACCTTTATGCATACACTAAAAAATGGAAAATGAAGATGCAACCTGTCCATTGTAACACCAAATCTGGATTCAGTTTCCTGTAATGAGTTTGTTTCTACAGTAAAAGAAAATCTTTGCTTGATGAACACTGGAAGTAGGTAGTTAAGGTTACACAGAATGTTTAACTGAGAGATTAAAAGAAGAGCCCAAAACAGGATGAGTGGTGATGCCTATAAAATTACTTCCTTAAAAGGGACAGAGCGGAAAAGCTTCCTGCCCCAATACTCTGCCCCGCCCCCCACTTCTTCTCCCTCAGCCTTGGCACTGAGAGAGTCCCCCACTCACCTTTCCCTGCCCAAAGCTTAACATAAGTCACATATTTCAATAACAGAGAAAGGAATTTAGAATCACTAGAACTGAAATGAAGACATTTTGGCAGTAACGGTAATAAGTATTAAAATATTAAGGTTTAAGATTGTGCCATTTCTTTCCCTCTAGAGAAACAGAAGTAAGGACTGAACTTCTAATTTCCCCTTCTATAATTTAGATATAATACTGAGAGGACACTGTGTAATAATGAACAGAAAACTTCTTGAGGTCCTTGAGTCTCCTTGATTTTTAAAATTATCTGCATGACAATTAGTGGTAAAATAGGCGTGATTATGTAAATAAGCTTAGGGTAAATAGTAAAAAAGTGAACTTTTTATTATCTTCTTGTAAATATTTTGAGTCTGTGTAGTATAATACTCTACCTATAAAGGTTATCATAACTCTGCCCAAAAAAGAAACATGTAAAATAAGAAGGCCACCTTAAACCATCTGACCTTAATTATGAATATGTAATATAGACGTGCTATCTGAAGGAGGACATCTGTAGGTAGTCTTACACTTTCTTTGAAATGACAAAACAATGTCACCTTCCAAGGCATTATTGGCACTTGATTATAAGACATATTTCATTATGTTTATGGTGTGTACATAACTCTTAGTGGAGTTCAGTCACTACATGTAACTATCAGAGAGCGCATAGTCACTCAAGAAATAACTGTTTGAAGAAATGAAATAATGCAATATTTATAGCAGACTCTATGAGTCTTTATTATGGGATGTCCGTTGAAACCAAATTTAGACAAGGAAAATGCCCTCTTCAAGCCTATAATTGGTATGGGACTTCCCCCAAAATATAATAATACACAAAGTCCTTTCTCCTACTAGTATATTTGTGAAGTCAAATATGTAGAGGGGGCAGGAAGAAGCCAGTCCAGTGTATGGCTGGAAGGAACAAGGGACTTGACAGAAGAAAGCAACAATAACCTGAAGAGTTCGGTTAATTTCTCTTGAAACAGAAAGACAAAGGAAAATCAACATGCCTTTATTTGGTAGAGAGTGCCTGCTCAGAGGCCATTTGCTTTTCTCACCTATTTTCTTCCCCGGCAGCTCGGCAGGCACAGGAAAAGGAAACCTGCGGGACCCCTGAGTCCGTGCAGCTCGGCAGTCAGTGGCAGGGAAGGGTGGGCACATTCAGTGGTTCACAAAGCAGGGTGTGATTTTAATGCAGACGTAATCAGGAAGTGCAAAAATGTAACTTCTCCATGACGTGGCAAGATGATGCCCTAATTATTATTCTGGAGCTATGTAAATCATGTACCATATACAAATTATACAGTATATATAAAACCATATTATAGATTCCATTATATATAATTTTATATAGCTAATAATTATATCAATTACATAATGTATTAAAATAAAAAGTCCATGTTGTATAAATATATAAATTATGTGTACATTTACATGGTGTTCTTGTATGTTGTGAAACTGTTAGCATTTGCTGATTGACTTTAGTACTTTATGTGTTGGAGTTTTCTAGGTATATCATGATGAGGCTACAAATGACAGTTTTATTTCTTCCTTTGCATTTTTAATGTACTGTTACTGTCATTGCTGTTAATACGATTTTACTGTTTTGTATCCACTAAAAAATGGGCCAGGTCTGTCTGTAAAAGCTGCATGGGAGTGGTGAGACAGGCAACCTTTCAAGAGAAATCATTTTAATATTTTGCTATCAAGTGTAGTATCTTAATATGGCCTACAGATCTTCTGATAGCAAAATCTGTTTAAAGAAACTTCTCATTTGATTTCCAGTTTCCTAAGAAGTGTGAGGCTCTTCAAACATGAATTGTTGTTGAATGGCATTCACTTCTTTCTTTTTGTACATTGAGATGAACACATGCTTTTCTATTTCTGCATTCTTTAAAGCAGCACATTCCACAATTACACCTATTTTGTATTCCTACAATAAACCCAAATAGTCTGCAATATTATTTTATATATCACTTCAATGTGTTTGCAGATATTTTAAGTAGCATCTCTGCATCTATAGTTCAGGAGTCGTATTTCCTGTGGGCTTCATGTCTCATGAGACCGTGTGTGTTTCTGTGCAGGCACCCACACGCGTGCAGATACGCACCTATGTACGACTGTATGACTGCTTAGAGCTGTTTTCTTGTGGCAGTTTGATAAATGTTTCTACTAGATTATTTAAATGCATAACCATCCCTTATAATTCCCTTTGCCTAAAGAGCACTTTATGTTTCCTTTAGTACTGGTATGTAGTTAAAAAATGGTATTTTTATAGCCTTTATTCCACTGTTATTTTTGAAGGTTATTCTTCTGGGATATAGACTTTTAGGCTGGCAATTTCTTTTACTGCTTTGAAAACATCGTGTCTTTCTCTTCTGCTCTTCATTGCTTCCCGTTGCTGTGATTGTCAGCTCTCAATGTGTCTTGCTGCTCGGTTGAAGGTAATGGTTTTGTTATTGATTTTAAACAGTGATACAATCATGTTCCTAGGTGTGGTTTCCTTTTGTTTTCCCGTTTGGCATTTATCAGACTTGTTGAATCTGTGCCTTGGTGCCTTTCATTACTTTTAGAAAAAGTATCAACCATTATCCCTCCAGATAGCACTTCTCTCTTCTGCTCTGAAAATCCATGTATTTAACTTTACTACTATATGGCCTGTGACATACTATATGTATTTTAATATATTGTATTGCATTATACCTTTTGGTCTCTCCCTACGTCAGTCTCTGTATTTTATTCTGACTTACCTCTTAGCCCACTAAATATTTTCACATATTTTTTATTGTCAAAAATAAACACTGACTTCTGTATTTTAGCTCTTGTATTTCCCAGTATTAGACTTTCCATGTAGTTCTTTTTGTAGCTTCTAGTTCTCTACAAAACTTCCCAATATTATTTTTTATTTCATTGATTGTTAAGTAATATTCACAGCCATTAACTCCTTTATCTGGATCGCCCCGTGAGTCTGTTTCTCGTGATTGTGTTATCTCATTTGTTCATCGCGTCTTGTTTTCTCTGCATATTTTAAGTTCTGGAAATTGTGTATAAACTGTTTTGCAGTTAACCTGAGGTTCTGGATGATGTGAGTTTACTTCCGAACACTGAAACCTAACAATAATAAATCCACTGAAAGAACAGAGTGTTTTCTTTAAATTCAGTTAGACTGCGGCGCAAGTATAAATTTAGTAGGTTAGGTTTGATTACTTGAATCAGAAAGACCACAATATTGAGGTCATAATTTGTTCCCTAAATTAAAATGAACTATTAATAGGAAAAAACCAAATGCTATTTTGACAGTATTCATTAGAAGAGAGTGTGAACTATAGTCACTTCAGTAAGTGATAGTATCGAAGCCTGAACAAGTTACAAAAATACCAACGCTGGAATGAAACCAAGCCTGCCTGTGTGAAGCTGAAGAAAAAATAACTGTAACAACATTTGAGTTAACAAATGTTATTAAAATAATTATTGTGAGCTATATTTATATTTATTTTACTTTTCTTTTACTATTTTAATCTGCAGAAGTGAGGAACTTTTAAATTTATCTTAATTAAAGCTGATTGTGTGCTTCTGTGCTTTCAAACTGAAGAGAGAAAATATAGTCACAAAGGAACAGAGTCCTCTCTTGAGACCAACAGTCCCCACAGCTTTGCTGATGGTCTCCTTTTCTATTGTCAGGCCACAGACAAACGTGATGGAAAACACCTGTCATTTCTTTAGCTTGTATTAAAAAATGACAGGCACTTTCGCAACCCTATTTTTAACTAATGACTACTTAGTAGGAGCCTAATGAACAAATTATTTTAAAGTAACTACAATAATACTATCAATTAAAACCAACATATTTCTTAGAAATATTATAGCCAGAAAACTGTCAGCAACTCCACAAGCATCTAACGCACTCGAGCACAAGCAGGTGGCGGCAGTTCCCGTGTATGGCACGGGCACTTACCAGTGCGCCCTGCAGCTGCGTCAGTTGGCATCATGTTCCATGTTACATTCTTACTTTCGGTGTTATTATACTAATGAGATTAGTTAATTCTATAGTAGAATATTATGAATAGTTATATCAAACTCTAAATGTTTACAGATATTAATTAAAACTAAGACATTTGTATATCTTGAGAAACTTTAAAATATATAAATAATCTGAGTAAAACAAGGAACTGACTCTTCCACACACCCCTCCAAAATCTCAATAATCCTATCACACTCCCTGTCACCCCAGGTAGGGAGAAAATTATAGTTTTTAACAGTTTGGTATATACATTCCTAGAAGTGTTCTGTCCCTAATGTAATTAATTATATAGCCAAAAAATGTTGCTTCTCACTAAATAGCATTTCATACATATCTTCAGTTATTTGCTCATTTTTATTTTATCTCTTTGATCTTTATGCTTTCAACTTGCTTAATCATAAACATCACCTGAACTATTTTGCTTTCTTCAGCCTTATCTTTCATCAACAAATAAATGGAGTGCCTTCTACCACACAGGATCTCTCCTAGTTACCAGGAAACACCAGCCAATAAAAGATCAAAGAAACTTCCCTTCAAATAGTTTTATAATCTAAGGAATGAGATAGACCAAAAGAGAGTGTGTGTGTGTGTGTGTGTGTGTGTGTGTGTGTGTGTGTGTGGTGGTCAGTTGTGTTAAGTGAAAAATACACTAGGTGCCTTTGACATAAAGGGAGGTTTCCACTCTGACCAAGTAGAGTAATGCAAAGAACCAAACAAAATGTGGGGAAGGGCTCATTGGGAAAACATTGGCTTTTAGACTAAGAGGTTCAGAGAACTGTAGAAATGGTTAGTGTAAAATACACAATGCAATTTGATTTAAGTTTTAATAAAGTCACTCTAACTATTGAAGGAAAATGGAGTTTAGGTGGGCTAGAGCAGAAGGAAGAAAACAGAAAATATTTTAATAAAACATTGTAAAGTTTTATTAAAAACTTGTTGGGCATGGAGGTATTGGAGCTGGTGAGAATTGGTCAGATACAGAATGTGCTTTTGAAGCACAGCAGAATTCGCCACCCCATACAGGCCACTTTCATACAAGGATAACTTTCACCTAAAGGCAATCGAGAAGCAGATAGAAGAATGCCTTTCTGCCCTTCCCTTACTTGACTAAAAGCAAGACATAAATTTACCAAGGTGTCTCTCCTCTTCTTTTTATAGGGAAGGACAAAAGTTACTCACCAGAGATAATTTTAGACCCTTATCAGCCCAAAGATGGCACAGAGGAATTCACAAATTTTAAACAAATTTTACTAACGAGGCTTTATCTATCATTTGTTTCCCCAAGATATTTTCTTATCAATTTGCAGCCCTTGGAAACCTAAGTCTGCCTTATTTTGTCTTGCCCTTGTCAATGTGTTTTGTTCTTGTTCCCATTGTTGAAAATTCTATGTGAGCCTGAGTTCTAAGCCACCTCTTGAGTTACTCACCCCTGAGTTTCTCCCATGCACATATGAGTTATACGCATTAATTGACTTCTCTTCGTCTTTCTCTTGTTATTCTGTATTTTGTTACAGAGCCCTAGCCAAGAACCTAGAATGGGTAGAGAAAACATTTTTCTTCTCACATACTTTTCAGATAATGGGTTAATTTATTGCTGGATTGGCTGTGGAATATGGGAGAAAAAGAGGGCTTTAGCAGAGATAGGTAACGCTTGGGGAATATTTGCAAATATGTCCCCAATTCTTTACTCTCCTTCAAGTGTTTTTTTTCTGTGACTCCACAATTTCTACAGTCAAGAGGTGTGATCTACTAAAACCCCACTGAGTCTAGGCCGGCCTTGCAACATGCTTTGGCCAAAAGATTACAATGGACGTGTGCAGCCAGACCTCCAGACACATTATGTGTTTCTGATTTCTCTTTTGGAAGCTGGCCATTGTCATAAGAACAGTCCTGGGCCAGCCTGCTGGATGCCGGGAATCGTGTTGCTCAGTCATCTCTGTTATCTGGGCCAACTAGCCTGTCAGCCTCAAGAAATGTGTGAGGCTGTTCTAACCCCTCATTCATCAGAAAATGCTCCAGCTGAACACATACGCATGAGTAAGCAGTAAAATCAACAGATCCTGCCCAGATCAGCAGAACCACTCATAAGACATATGGATTCCTCGGCAATAACAAATAGTGGTTTAAGCCACTGAGTTTTTGGATAGTTTATTATGGCCACAATAATTTTAAGATTCAAAGAAGGAATCCTGAGGACAAGTCCCGTGTTAAGGGATTAGGAGATGGAAAGGAACCACACAAAGAAAACTAAGAGACAGCAGCCACTAGGGTTGGAAAAACCCAGGTATTCATATATCTTCTAATCTGGACAAAAGTATTTCAAAAGAAACAGAATTAGCAACTCTGTCAAGTACTTCCAATCAAGTAAGAGGACGGCTGCGAGTCCATCACTGTGTCTAGGACTTTGTTGGCCTAATTTCAAAGATGATTCCTTAACGATGGTGACAGAATGAGAGCAAGAGAAATTTTATGAAAGACTCTGGGGACTACGAGATGAATTCAATTATAATTTGTAAAATTTTAAAATTCTAGATAGAGTCCTTTTGGCCGAAAATGTATCTTTTCTAGCGAAACAGAAGGTATAACCCTATTATAAGACATTACAGTAAAAAGAAACACCAATTAAACCTATAAATTATTGGTACAGATTTCTACTCTTAGTCCATACAAAAAACAATAAAATTCAAGCATCACGTTGCTGTATAAGCCATTATATGCCTGACATACATCACACACTCCTTTCATTAAACCCAACCACAGTTTCAGATACGATTACACACTGGCACATAAATGAGATTCCAAGGAAAACTATGGAAGAATTTTTTTAACAGAGTATTTTTCAGGACATAATACATTTCTTAGTTATTCTGACCTGTTAGTTACATTAAAGATGAAACTTCTATGTACTAAAAACCATTTAATAGACCAATATAAAAATTTTTTGTACCAAAAATTTAGCATAAAAAGAAATCATTGGTGTTTATTAATAGGCTTTAATTTTTCTGAAAGTGAGATTGACAGGTTATTGTGGCAGGGGGTTTTTTGGGGGGGTTTTTTTGGTTTTTGTTTTTGGGTTTTTTTTTAAAGCTATGTTTGCTGAGCCTCACATAAGATTAAGAAAGAGAATTATGTACATTCAGTTTTATCCCTTTGGTGCCCAGGGGGACATGTTTATCTCCTCTGCTTCCTGCTACCCCCGACTGGAACAGAGACCGTGGTGCTGAGTCTCACACTTGGCAGTTAAGTAGGTTTGAAGAGAGAATGCGAGGCGCTCCTAGTAGCCTTTGTGCACCCAGGCCCAACAGTGGCAGAAAGAAATAATTACAGCCACATCAAAGTGATTAAAAGCAGTTCTGTGGAGAGGGGAAGAACCACCCTAATTGTGCCCTTGGGAAGAACTGCTTCGGAGGGATACTTAGGATTACTTTGAAGTAAAAGTAACTACTCTGGCCCTCTCAGCTGGCTTTACTAAGTAGAAATGTATAAGCTCTCATGGACTCAGGGGAGAGAATAAGCTGAATAGCTAGTATAAGCATCGATCGCTTCATCTCATGAGGTAAACCCCTGCAGAACAGCATGCAAAAACAAGCCATGTGTTTTCAACCCGAGTGACCCGTTGCATTAAAGCTAAATTAGACCAATGCTGATAAGCCTCAAGAAATAAATGTCCTTCTAAAGAAAGCAGTAGTTTAATTTATAATTCTGCCTAAAGGTTTCTCTGCTAAAAATAATCAGCTAGGATAGTGCTAATGTTTTCTGTTTAATTTAAAATAACATCAAATGAATGTGATAACTGACCAGTCGTGATTACCCATTTTGAAAGCATGAGATATTTACTTTCTCCAAGCTATGAGAAAATGAAAAATTTGTCCCCCAGCTGTGCACTGGTGCCTGGAAGGAAAGTGTAACTTCTACATTTAACTTACTGCCAAACAATGATTTAAGAACCAAGGAGAAGCCTTGATGTGAATAGATTCAGTGGGCTAAATTTCCTTCATTAATGATGGTTCCCATTCCGGTCTAGAGCTTTGTTATTTAAAGAGACAAGGGCTTACGTAAGTGCTGTTTTGTTCCAAACTCCAGATGTAGCTGCAATTACATAAAGTAGCAGGGACTACGCCTGCTATTTAACTGCAATAATAAGAGTCAAAGCTGATCTAATTAAAAAATCCTCTTTTGTTAGAAACACATTGACTCAATCATATTTTAAGTGTTCCTTAAATATATATTCTTTTTTAATTTGGTGTTTTTAAAAAACATCTACTATAGGAATGCCAATTGTACACTATTGCTAATTTTGAAAAAAAAAATAAATGAGAAAGTAGCCCTGGCCAGTGTGGCTCAGTTGGTTGAGCATCATCCAGTACACTGAAACTTTACATATGTGATTCCTGATCAGGGTACATGCCTAGGTTATAGGTTCGATCCCCAGTCGGGGAGCCTATAACAGGCAACCTATTGATGTTTGTCCTGTTATATCAATGTTTGTCTCTCTCTTGCTCTCCCCCCTGCTCTCTTTTAAAAAGCAATGAGAAAATGTTCCCAGGTGAGGATTCTTTTTAAAATATTTAAGTAAATAATTAAAATAAAAGAGAAAGTAGAATTATAAGCATTCGGGACACCGTCTTATCTCTAAAAAGTGAAATTTAGTGCTTGCAAGTATCATTTTTGTTATGTTTTACAAAGTAATAGTGTCTTAAAATAGAAATTACTTCTAATTAAAACTTAAGATATAAAACAATATTCATAAGTATTACAAATACGTACTTCAGGAAAATGTTTAAATAGATCATTTAAAAGTAATGTGTATATGGCTTTTTTTGTTTTAATTATTTAGAGACAAGTGAGAAGAATCAGCAGAGAAGACTGAAAGGAGTTACAATTAGATATAAAAACAAATATTTACATGAGCACCTGAGACATAAATGTTGCAATTTATAATCACCTATTTCATGTCCTCGTTTAGTATCACGTTTCTTCGTTGGTTTTTACTACTTCTCTAGATGGTTAAACAGTACTTCACACTTTAGTATTAAATAAAACCTATAGTTTTAACACAAGTACAGAATAATATATGCTTTCTGCATTCTCTATTGACTATGCAAGCTCTCTTATTTGTTTATTTCTCAGCAAGTGCTAACAGAATGATACTGGGTAGAATGGAATATGTTATTATTTTCCTTCCTCAAACTTTTACTAGCTGTTGACTGCTATCAGAAGACTACCATATGGTGTAAAATAAAGATTTCATTTCACAGTGCTACAATATGTTGTATTAAAACCAAAAGAAAAGAAAACTTGGACATAAAGGTCATAAAATTGTTGGAATGTACCATACTGAAAAAGAAGTTGTTACTGTCTAAGTCATATCATGAATATAATGATACACATTTCAATATGTGCACTAAATGGTATAGATTTAAATTATTTTTAAAAGATTTCTTCTTTATGCAAAAAAAGAAAGAAAGAAAGAAAGAAACAAGCAGCATGGCAAACTGGATATTTAAGTCTCAAAAGAAACATATTTAAGAGCTTGGGTCAATTCACACATTCAATAAAATTTATTGATTACCTCCAATATGGTAACCACCAGGCAGAAAGATGAACAAACTCAGAATCAGTTCTCCAGGGACTTATAACATACTAACAGTGTTGTAGACATATAATCAAATAACCATAAAACTGCAGTAGGTACTATTTTTAGGAGACATTTGGAAATGATGTTCGATGGGCCCTGAGAAGAAAGCACTTAACTCTGCATAATTACTCAGGGAAGACTTCCCAGAGGAACTATCATTTCAGTTAAAAGTTTTGTTTCCATTATTCAAATCTCCCAAAATGCCAAATTTCTATGTCTATCAGTTTAATAATAATAAAAAAGAATGATTTCACAGTCTCTACACT
Organism: Desmodus rotundus; assembly: GCF_022682495.2. Taxonomy (NCBI): domain Eukaryota; kingdom Metazoa; phylum Chordata; class Mammalia; order Chiroptera; family Phyllostomidae; genus Desmodus; species Desmodus rotundus. Next base: position 10,304,207 of record NC_071395.1, read on the forward strand.
TGTGCCTGCATCTCTACAGAGTAGCCAGGCTGATCTTTTCAAAACCGCATTGGAAACAAGCCATTCTTTTGCCTCAAGTCTGGAGTCACTGCTATCACAACCCATAAGGCTAAACACGTGCACATTCTCAGGGATTCTGGGAACTCACCCCTCTCGCTCTTCACTTCGCTTCATCTTTCCCTGGACACATCTTTGCTACCCTTGTTTCATGCACTCAAAGACACTTCATTAGGACATTTAAATCTTAATCCTTCACTTTTTTCCAGTATCTGCTCAAATGTCATCTTGTGAGAGAAGGGCCATTCCTGATCCCCTTGTGACAAACTGCACCTCCTAGGCTATTGTGGTACAATGAAAAATAAGTATTGTTCCCAGTTCCTTTGCCTAAGCTTCTAAAGCTCCTGGGAGCTCCTCAGTGATGAGCTTTATTATGTGTCAATGGGGTGGTGAGCCCCCAAAGAGCTTCATGCTGGGGCTGGTCTCCAGAAGGGGTAAGCCATGATTCTATGGTTACAACTTTCACCCTTAACCCAGATATCCCGAGAGGAGAGTGGGAGCAGAGACTGAGTTCAATCACCAATGATCTGAAATGTAGTCTAGTATGCCTACATAATGACATCTCCAAAAAACCCCGACACATCTGGGTCCAGAGAGTCTCTGTGTGGGAGGGCGGTGCACCTGGAAAGAATGGGGAACTCGGGCAACCCACTCCGCCTCCCCAAACCATCCCCTGCCCTCTGCATCTACTCCATTTGTCTGTACTAAGTTGTATCCTTAATAATAAATGAGCAACTATAAGTAAATTGTTTTCCTAAGTTCTCTGAGTTCTTCTAGTAAATTATTGAACTTAAAGAGGAGGTCATGGAACTTCCTGATTTATAGTGTTAAAAATAATGGAAGTCGAATGAGTAAATTTAAATATCAAGTTGGCTTTATTCAATGATTCATGAATGTGGCAGTATCCCATCTAGCAAGCAGAAAGGACCTCTACTGAGCTGCAGAAATGGAAACGTTTTCAAAACCAGAAAACCAAAAAGCAATTCCTTGGGACAAGGAATTAAAAAACAAAACACAGGATTCTTTCAAGCAAGGTCACCTTCCTTTGGGGAGGGAAGGAATCAGGCAGATGACCTCTTTAATGCTAACCAGAGAATCCCAGACTGATGGCAACTGCGGCAGGAGACGGGTATGAGGGGACTAAATGGTAATAGAAAAAGTATATGATAAAAATAAAGAAATAAAAGAAAAAAATAACAACTCCCTCCTCTTGATCAGAGTCTCAGCTTAACTGAGATACAATCAAAATTTATAAGGCATTAGCACCCCTCCTCACTAAGGCTCTGGGGTCCTCACCATTTTTGTTGATCCTTTGGATGGTATTCAGAGATGGTGATGTTCTTTGCTTTAATCCCTGTAAATGCAGGCCATAACGTCAGGTTCAGAATTTTTAAGTTGGTCATCCTCTTTGTCTTCTTTCGATGTTGTGTTTGGGGGAGATCATTTTCTCAGTGGTTAGTTGCAAGTACGCATTTGAAGCTGTAGAGAGAATGCAGCACACCTGGAATATTATGATGATTATTACAAGCAAGATAATTCCCAGCATTGAAATCTACCTTGGAGCTGTGTTCCCTAAGGCACAAACCAATCCAAATCGAATAAGTCAAAGAAAGACCTCACTGAAGGAGTTGCCTCTGAAAGCCAAGTGGCTTGCTCGGCAGTCTTAAGAAACTGAGTTTCAGCTTCCCCGGAAGTGTTGATGCAGGTGCGGCAGGTGGTGTTGGCCACAGCCTGCTCAGATAAACGATAATCAAGGGCTAGCCTATTACCAAGAGCAACTTTGGCCAAAGAGTCTAAGGACTTCTGTTTAGTAGCTATTGCCTTAATAGTTAATCCTGCAATATTTTCAAAAGGACAGGTTCCTGATTATATTCTCAATTACATTTACTCCTAACTGGGGAAGGAGGGCCCTGCCAAAGGAAGTACACTAAATCCTGACCGGTATTAGTCCCTCGATGCACCAGCCATCTAGGCATCCATGAGCACAAGAAGAGTGATTTTCTTTTCCACGCAGGCAAAGATAAACCTGCTAGGGCACAAACCATTTTCACTAAGGTTACGCTGTTAGCGGATTCATTTGCATTTGCTCCTTCAAGCCAGGGATCAGTTAGGTTTCCAGGGCATTCTGGAAGTAATCTCTAAAATAAAGAGTTGATCTAAGTACCTCGCAAAAATGAGTGTTTCTGGTAAAAACTTTTCGTGACTGGGGGAGGATCTAAATCAGATAATCATGTGAACGTGGAGGTAAAAATGTACCCAGAATGACATAGGTATTTATGTTTAATTGGAGAGGTAGAGTTATAATCCAAGAAAAGTAAAAACAGGGCATTATCCAATGTTCTGACTGTGAAAGTTGAATTCAGTAGGTAAGAGACTTCTAAGGGGGCTCATAGGAAGTCTTGATCAAGCATCTTGGGCATCACATCTACCACGATGTCAGTTACTTCTCTTCCCCTTCATTTTGTTTGCAGGTCTCCAGTGGCAGTGCAGGACCGGGTGGCAGGTGGAGCCTTCTTTAGCTGGCAGATGCGCACCTCAGGCTCATGCCTTCCAGGTTGGAAGTAGTGTCAGCGGGCAAGAATACTTGGTAAGTTCCCTTCCAATAGGGTTCCAGGGTGGTCCTCCTCTCATGATATGTCCAGAACACACAGTCACCAGGCTCCAGACAGGGACCAACAGAATTCTTTGCATTGGGATCCATAAAAACTTCATTAACTTATTGATCATGGGCTTTAGCTTAGGGCATTAAAGACTTCCAGTAATTGGTCATACTAATGTGAGACAACAAGGGAGCGGCAGAGAGTAGTACAACAGACATCGTTCTACAGGTGATTAAATTTATGTTTCTTAAATGGGCCAGCAAGACCAAAAGCAGTACCTTAGAGTAAAGGAGTCCAGTAGTTTTAGCAAGTTTAGAGATTTTAAGTTTGAGGATCCCATTAGCTGTTTCAGTCTCGCCTGCTAATTAATTAGAGAGTGATAGAGACAGCGATAGTTCCAGCACAAAGCCTTGCATGTTTTGCCCAGTGCGTGGGTGCCTCATCCACTGGCAACTGTGAAAGGTTTATCCCAGGTGGTAAATGTCTTCCAACAGTGTCTTTGTCACTTGAGGACATCCGCCTTGAAGCAGGGGAAGTCTCAATCCATCTGAAAAACATACCTACCACAGCAAGCACATATTGATAATCCATACGAAGCGGCAGTTGAATGAAGTCCAGCTGCAGATATTCAAAAGGTCCAGAGGGTGGGGATTTGAGACCCCGCGGGGAAAAAATGTTTTTCAAGGCTTGTGAACCTGGTAGGTCAGACCTTAGTGGTAAACTGTTTTTGCGGTTTCATAGGAGTCCCCTCATCTCCACATTCACATAATGTTTATTTATAATTTGAGTCATCTTAATTACACCATGGTGAGTGAGGGAATTAAAAAAAAAACAAAAAACAAAAAACGGTGTTTTCTAGGTAGCTAAGAGCCAAGTTACCGGCTTGGGTTTCCCATAGCCCTGACTGTGCATTCGATGAATAACTATTGTCTTCTCATTGTAACTTCTCTGATCCAGGAGCATATGGTTGGGACATCAGGATGGCAAGAAGCTGGCAATAGGTGTGATGCTTCGCAGTAGCAGAGTGGACTTTGTCCACGTGCGCCACAGCCTTTACCGATTCTGTACCTGCTGCCTTTGCAGGACAGTCAGCCAGGACATTTGCCGGTCACTCAGAGTCTGTCTTTGGCTGAGTGCCTCGGGTTTGATGGCAGCCATTTCAGAAGGTACGAGAACAGCAGTAAGAAGGTCATTTATTTATCCATTTTTACTTGTCCTAGTGGACTTTTCTTTATGGTCCTGATTCAAAATCCTTTCAGTCAAACCAGTAGCCTTATTTCCTGCCTTTTTATCAATCCACTAATCTCAGGAGATAATCCATTTACACACAGGGCAGCTAGAGCAGATCAGATGGCTTTATTTATGATATGGGACTTGGAATGCAATAGGAAGAGAGCTTCCAAACCAGCTTTAGAGTCTGCCACAGATTCATTTGTTTTTCTTTGCATGCTTGAAGAACAAACCAATCAATAGGGGCATGGAAGACTCTAGAAATGGCTTTTAAAACATCAATTGTGCTATTGACAGTTTCCTCTGGTCCATGAGGGGAACATGTTGAAAATTGAGGGTCTCAAATGGCATCCTTGGGGTTTGCCATTTTGCTGCCTGCATTGGTTTGGGGTATGAACAGCCCCCAACACCACATGCCAGAAGCTGATGAAGATCTGGCAGGCTGGAGTCACAGGCCCCAGTAGTGACTCCAAATTCTTCAAAAAATCCTTCAGGAATCCTCCGTATGTTTAAGAAATTCTTTAACACAGGCCCTCAGTTTGGTCTTTGACCAAGGAGTGAAAGACACCTGAGGAGGATCGTCCTTAACCTTGGCAGCTTTATTTTCAAAGGTGACTGGCGTTCTCTTCCGAGGGGAAGGCAGTTCAGACAGTTAGGAAGGCACGAGTACTTGGGGAAAGAAGGTTCCAGGTGGCAGTGTGAGTCACAGCACTCCTGTTGTCTTTGTATTGGCTACTCCTTATGTATTGAATTTTTATTAGCCTTTTGCAACAAATACTTCAATGAAGCTATTTTGGAATTTTGAAGCCTTTTGGAAGCTGCTGTAAACCAATTGCAATAGGTGTCCCCTTTTGTCAGTTTGATTGGGGAACATGTACTTTCAAGTTCTTAAATGAATGACCTTGTCTCACTGAAACAGTCCCCATAATGGCCTTGTAAATATAGGTTATTTTTTAATATGATTTTGCCATTTTTGTAGATATCTGCAGCTTACGGGACCCTAGTTCTTAGACATAAAAGAAGCAGGTGTGCCCGCAGGTAGCACACTTGGCCCTTTGGAGCTGAAAGGTCCCATTCTTTTTTGAGCTAAGCCTTTGGGTCTCTCGGAGCCAAACAAATACCTAAGGGTGATGTGTTACTGGCTTAGGGATTCCGTGGTGTTTTACGGTGTACTTCATTGCACGCTAATTCTCTGGAGCTTGGCGAGTGACCTATTGTCAATCTATAGCACTTGCCTTTCCCTAAAATCATGGTAAAAGTACTTGTTTCCCACACACCCATAATGACACCAATACAGGTGACATCTCTGTCTTGTTCGTTATAGAATCCCTGAAACCTGAAACACTTCTTTCCATACCTTGGTCATTCAATAATATTTTCTAATTAATATATAAATGAATGCACTACTGCTAGGCAGGAATGGACTCCTATATTGATATTTTCTTATCATTGGTCACATGGGATATAATGAATGTATTAAAAAAAACAAGCATATGTTTTGCAAGGTTGTATTAGTTTGTGAAGAAATATCATCAAGTGAAGGATGAAAAATGAGGAGATATTTTGTTAACCAACAAAGAGAGAATCAACACTAGCAGAAGAGTCAAAACTAGAGGATGTTTTTGTCCATTGAGTATGATGTTGGCTGTAGATCTCTCATATATGGCCTTTATTATGTTGAGGAATGCTCCCTTTATTCCCACTTTGCTGAGTGTTTTTATCAGAAATGGGTGCTGTATCTTATCAAATGCTTTTTCTGCATCTATTGATATGATCATGTGATTTTTGTCTTTGCTGTTGTTGATGTGATGTATTATGTTTATTGATTTGCGAATATTGTACCATCCTTGCATCCCTGGGATGAATCCCACTTGGTCATGGTATATGATCTTTTTAATGTATTGCTGGATGCGGTTTGCCAATATTTTGTTGAGAATTTTAGCATCTATGTTCACTAAAGCAAGGGACATAAAGGAAAGAATAAACAAATGGGACCTCATCAAAACAAAAAGCTTCTGCATGGCTAAAGAAAACAGCACCAAATTACAAAGAGAACCAACAGTATGGGAAAACATATTCGCCAACGATACCTCAGACAAGGGCCTGATCTCCAAAATATAGAAAGAACTCACACAACTCCACTCCAGGAAGACAAATAACCCAATTAAAAAATGGGCAAAGGACTTGAACAGACACTTCTCTAAGGAAGACATACAGAGGGCCCAGAGACATATGAAAAGATGCTCAGCATCACTAGCCATCAGAAAGATGCAAATTAAAACCACAATGAGGTACATGTCACACCAGTCAGAGTGGCCAACATAAACAAATCCACAAACAAATGCTGGAGAGGATGCAGAGAAAAGGGAACCCTAGTGCACTGTTGGTGGGAATGCAGACTGGTGAGGCCACTGTGGAAAACAGTATGGAATTTCCTCAGAAAACTAAAAATGGAACTGCCCTTTGACCCAGCAATTCCGCTGCTGGGATTATACCCCAAGAACCCTGAAACACCAATCCAAAAGAACCTGTGCACCCCAATGTTCATAGCAGCACAATTTACAATAGCCAAGTACTGGAAGCAACCGAAGTGCCCATCAGCAAACGAGTGGATCCGAAAACTATGGTATTTCTACACAATGGAATTCTATGCAGCAGAGAGAAAGAAGGAGTTTATACCCTTTGCAACAGCATGGATGGAACTGGAGAGCATTATGTTAAGTGAAATAAGCCAGGCGGTGAGGGACAAATACCATATGATCTCACCTTTAACTGGAACATAATAAGTAGGAGAAAAAAAGAAAACAAAATATAACCAGAGACATTGAAGTTAAGAACAATCTAACAATGGTCAGGGGGGGAGTGGGGAGGGGACAGTGAGGAGAGGGGATTACAGGAACTACTATAAAGGACATATGGACAAAATCAAGGGGAAGGGTGGAGGTGGGGGAGGGAGGGTGGTTCAGCTGGGGTGGGGTGGAGGGATGGGGAGAAAAGGCACACAACTGTAATTGAATAACAATACAAAATTAAAATTTAAAAAAAAATAGAGGATGGAAATATTTTTGAGTAAAATTAAATACTCCCTAAAAGCTGTTCTTTTCATTTTGAGTTTTACAAAGTTCATTCTTTGCCCTGGAATAAAAATTATGTGTCTTTCTCCCTTGTTTACTTATAAACTATAAGATCTAAGTCTCCCAGCAGGTTTTAGTTGCAAATACTAAAGAGTAAATTTCCCCCATATGGTTTTTGCATGATACATATGAGGGTAATCAAAGAAGCCAGCTAGGGAAATCAAAGGGATCAGCTGGAGACTTTCTTTCACTTCAGCTAAACAGGCCAGTTCAAACAGTGTGCTTCCATGAAATGTCATTTTGCAAAACTGGCTCTGTCCTTCTGAAAACTAGACTATCAGCCTTTGTCAAAACAAAACAAAACAAAACAAAACAAAACGGTATATATTTAACAGTATTGAGACAATTTGCTTTGTGTATAAGGTATATTTAGATGTGTTAACTAAAATATTTCTCAAATATCTCACTGTTACCATTTTTGTTTCCACATTGCCTTTGCAGCAGACCAAAGCCTAACGGTAGCAAAATCTGATTTGAATTCTGCATTTTCTTAGTAAATTTCCTTAGTGAATGTTCTATGTTGTTCTGACCAACAACAGAAACTTAAAAAAACATACCAACTTAAGTAACAATATCTAAGACTAATGTATTTTCCGTATGTAGTAGGTTTCTTTCTCCTACACAGATAACTTATTATTTACAATTAGGTCTTTACTTTAGTTAAACATAATGTACTGTGGGGGACAAAAAAAATAACTTTTCTTCTACCATTCTAAATTCTATGGTTAAGAATCCCCTGTTAAAAAAGATAGATTAATTTTAACCTGGTAAAAGATATTAACAATTGGGAAGAAATGTAGTATGCACAAAGATTAGTCAACCTTGCAGACATAAATGGTGAGAGAATTACTAACATAAATAAAAGTTGTTACTATTCACACAGACACTATCGGGGATAAGGATAACACGAATCAACAGGATGTGAGAAACTCGATCCCTCTTTCAGAAATGGACATATCCTAGTCTGATATCGTCACATCATTGACCCATCTCGCTCCTCTTATATGATTCAATGATCAGAAAGCAAAGCTCGTATTTATAATTTTCGTGTATTTAGATCTGCAGAGAGGGAGAGAGGGTGGGGAAACACGGGGTGATTATGTGGTCATTAGGGCTCTGGTCCAGGTACGGTCTGATTTACCCAGGTATGGTAGTGAGTTGGAATTCAGATTGGATTTATTAAAATTTAAGGTAGATATCTTCAAAGATATCTGAAGAACCAAAGTTTCAGGTTCTATCAAACTGTCACTAAAAGCTACTAAAATGAACTATATCAACTTCCAAAAAGTTTGAGGTTTTTTTCCCCAGTAACTAAAATCAGCATAAAATAATGTTCTCATTTTTCTGTTTAAGGTCAAATAACAACTATCGTAAAATTTTATGTCATCTATATCCATTTAAAAAACATTAACCTCCCAATATGAACTCTTTCTTTCTCATAATTACTTCTTTTCAACATTCCATAGAGTTATATAGAGAATACACTGATATCAATTATCAAAGTTCATATACTTGTGCTCAATATTTCATTATAATTATAATAAGCTTAATATTTTTTAAATTTTCAAAGCTATAAATGGAAAGTTTAATTAACATGATATTTAAAATTGGACAGTTTGCTTCATCTCCCAACTTTATTAAATTTATTAGAGTATTTATCCTGTGAAACTAAAATAAAATATTTTTTAAATAGCGTAGTAATGAATTTAATTGATGGAATTGTTTTCTGGACAATTTCATAGGTGTTCAAACAAGATTATACTTGAGTATTTTCATAATATAGTATATGCATAAGTAAAAGTAGCCTTGATACTCTTCAAAGTACCAATGAAAAATTTTTTCAGTTAATAAACTTCACTAAGAAATAATAATCTTGGAATGGTTTGAATATCACAGAAAAATTGAGAATGGTAAAAGTACTGTTATTATTATATTTAATGTTTTTTATAAATATAGATTGGTATATTCAAGAATATTTTGATGCCCTGGCTGGTGTGCTTCAGTGGACTTGAGTGTCAGCCTGCTAATTAAAGGGTCACCAGTTCGATTCCCAGTCAGGGCACATGCCTAGGTTTCAGGCCAAGTCCCCAGTAGGCAACATGCAAGAGGCAACCCCACACTGATGTTTCTCTCCCTCTCTTTTTCCTTCCCTTCTCCTCTCTAAAATATAAATAAATAAAGTCTTAAAAAGTAAAATAGTTTCTTTAGAAAAGAATATTTTGATATAGTGTTATCCCTTTTGAAGATTTTGTTGATATTTCCACTAAAAAGCCATGGCAACACCAGATAATATATGGGTTGGCATTCATAAAGAACTTGCAAAGTAAAATAAACAACCAACATTTCCCTTAATCTCAAAAACCAGAGTTCTAGAAACCTATCATCTACCCTTCTGATAAGATTCCTGAACACTATAGTATAAAGGGAGGTACCAGATAAACAGACACACTTTAGTAAATTTATTAAAATCAACTTTCTTCAATTAATTGACATCACTAGTTTTTTTTGTATCTCTGCATACAGCTGCTAAATAATTTTCAAAATTGCAAAAACTATTACCATTTTGCCCTTTCAAAGCATTACTTATTCCTAATTATATCTAAACATGTTCACAGTTACCTTAAAATAGCCACTTGCTGCAGCAATTAAGTTAACATGCAAAAAATAGTTTCTGCTAATAAAAGAGATTTGATTTAGATGCCTGTTATTAATAAGCATCCACACGTTAAAAAAAACACAACAACACGGAGTTTAAATACTGGCTCTCATAATATATGTTACTGAGCATTTTTGGACAAGATCACTTTCAGTCTCGCATCAATGATTTGAATAATAATGGATGCTTGGCTCATATTTACACTTAGCTTTACAAGCTTTTGAAAGAGAAGTCTTTTCTTTTTTGAATTCTATACACTTGGGTTAACAGAAGTAATCTACTGCATGTTAGCCTAATGAAAGAGAAGTAGTGAATCAAACCACATCTAATTCAGTTCACTTGTTCACAGGCTCACTCATTTGTGAAATCTAATGAAATGCTTCTGGAATGGAAGGGAGAGAGACAGACTGGCTGTAAAAGATTTGTGGGAAAATCTGAATTGATTTTGAACAATAAAATAGAGTTTAAGAAACCTGATACTTCCTGTCAGAAAACTTCAAAACAACTAATTCTACTGAACTCAAGATGTATTATTTCATGAAACTGAATTGCATTTGATTGAAAATGTTAAGCCATGTTTCCGTGTTACTAAAATTTAAAATAGTTATCTTGGCTTGCTCATACATAGAAAGTGGAATTATATAGATTATAGTTCATTAATTAAAACATTGATTTTAATTAATCATTCACCTGGAAACCTATGAAGAGCTCCAGAACACTTGGATAACCTGAAATAATATTATTGTAATTAAAGCTACTGGAAATTTTCAGCAGCTGGAAAAGGTGAATGTATGGGGGTAAAAATCACAATAGGTAATTACCTGTTAACTTCATGAATTTTTTTGGTCATTGTAACTGATTATCTGAGATTTTTGCATCTAATCCAGTCTTGTAGTAACACTAATACAATTGTAATTTACTTGTTTTTGTTATTTTATATTTGCATACATATGTGTGTATATGTATATATAAAAATGTGTGTTTATATACCCTTCAGTGTGGCTCACTACTGGTAAATATATTTAACACATTCCAAATCAATTATAAAATGTGGCTGTGTGTTTATATGAACAACCCAATAACAAATCTGTAAGAATTTAGCTGAAAATCTGGTAGTATGAAACCATCTAATAATCCTCTTTTTTTCCACATTGTGTGCTAAATTTGCATAGGAATGCTGCAGAACATTTTAGAAAACTCCAAAAATATGCAAACTAGAAAAACATTCTAGAACCACTTTTCTCACGTAGCTCCAGCCACTCACAACAAAACACAAAACGCTGTATTTTGCCACGTATAACGTGCTCTCATGTATAGTGCACACACACATTTGCAGCCTGAACTTTCGGGGGGGTGGGGCAGCTTTTGTTTTAATTTTTTAATTTAACATTGTGTTTATTTATATTTAGAAGCAAAACTGATTATCGTATTCCAGGGTATTATTCTGCATACAAATATTGTTATTGCTTTCTGGAGTTACACTTTTAATGTGTTTAGTACTACCCATGTATAATGCATGTCCTATTTTTCCCTCAAAAATTCTGGCAAAAACGTTGCATGTTATACATACATTACATATGGCAAAATCTGGTAAAAAATCAGTACGTACAAACCTCAACCCAATACTGATAATAACAGGCAATCATACGAATGTCTTTTTCTGGCACTGACCTATCTATGTAAAATTTACGCCTAGTGCATGTCTTCAAGTGAGCAGAAATGGGTGCGACTTGACCCTTTGAGGAGCTTCATCTGCACCAAACACGGGAGTTCGGTGACTTCAGCCTGTGTCCTCCTCATAAGCACAGCTTAGTCCAGGGCTCTGTGTGTCCTGTGAACACGAATTCAACGTCCTCACTTTTGTAGTTTTCTTCTTGGACTTTTGCTTGTATAGAAAAGACAGCAGAAAAATTAAAGTCCTGAGTCTAAAAATGTAGGCATTTTTAAATAAAGTGTACTGAGTCACTTTCTTCAGGATCCCCTCATAGTAAATGTTATTCTTCATTTAACATTTATTACTCATAATGGTTGAAAATGACAACTGTTTCTTACATTTGTAATTACCCCCACTAAGCTCTGTTTGCCCGTTGTTTCTGAGCCACCCTTCAGCCCAGGTTTGGCAGTGGGCCTTGAGAGAGTCTACTTCCCCACTCCAAACGCCACCCAGCCCCCGATGGTCCCATGCTTACCATGCTACTACAGCTCATTATTAGGGTTTCCCTTATAATATATACTTGTAACACCGCGAGTGTATTTTAAATAATTCTACTTTCATTACCATCTATTCAGATAAGCACATATGTCAAAATTTATTGGTCATAACTATTTTCCCATCTTGTTTCCCTACCTGGTTTTGTTCAGTTACAAGTAGATCAAGTTATTTTTTCAACTATTCTCCTCTGATGGCATATGTCATTAATATGCTCTCTAAAATAGTTTCCATTCCTTAAGTATACCCTAAAATACAAATTATATCTTGTGTGAATACCTTATTCTTGGACTATTTTTCTTTCTGTCGCGTTGACTTCTACCAGGTAGTACTATCCGTGACAGGCCAATGCTAATAGGTTTCTTCTTCCTCTATATGTAATTTGTTGTAATAGTGGAGGCTGTGGGTTATTGCATTTGTCCTTGGAATTCAAGGTATTTGCTATGATGGTAAAGACATTTTTTTAAAATTACTCCTGCCTAGGACTTGATGAGATTTTTAAATCTTTGGATCAGATAAATTATCCCCTTTGATTTATTTAATAATTTCTTCTATATCATCTATTCCTTTTCTTTTTCTAAAACATATTATTTTCATATTATATCTCTGGCAACTATCCTAGAAATGTCTATTGTTTCCATTACTTGCCATTTCTATTTTTTTCCTGTGGGTTCTGAGCTATTAATTTCACATGACCTGCCAAGCCGCTAACTTGGAGCTGAATACTGATGACCCATTCTTCCAATGTTTAAGTGAGTTTTTGCAGAGTTAATATCATGATTTTAACAGCCTACCTGATGCCCCTCAAGGGCTCATATTATCATGTTGTTAAGGTTGTTGTCTGCTGATTCCAATAACCCCATTTCCACACCAGCAACTTACTCACTGGGTCCTGTTGGTTATTTCTTCCTGTGGTTCCTTGTGCTCTTCAGCACGGAATTTTTTTTTTCCTTCATACCCTCAGTAATCAGATATGGTTATTAGGCTAGGGAGAACAAAGGAATAGCCACCAAAAGACGCAGCTCTATCTAAGCCTTCAACTAGACCTGGAGACACGTCTTAACTGCCAACTATTTCCTGAGCCCAGAGAAAAATTAAAATGCTCTTTCCTCCCAGGTCTTACTTAGCAGCTGTGTTTGCTTGGCCTGTCCCAGCCTCAGGACCTGAAGGCTCACTCGGCAGCTCCCTTCCAGATGCTGGGAGACCGGGCAGTCCTGCCCAAGTGTCCATGGGAGCAGACAGGTGCAGCTCTTCCCTGAGCATCTGGGAGCTGATCCGTCGCTGTTCATCAAGAAATGCTGTTCTCATCCTCAACTCAGCACCAAGGAGTCCTGTGCTTCAGGGGATCCAGTCGAAGCCCTCCACCTCAAAAGCCCTCTCCATTCTCATACTGAGAATGCTGTTGTCTTGTCCCAAGAGAAAAAGCCAAGAAGGGCTATGGTTTTCAGGATTCAGGTGGTTGGTTTTTTTTCTTTCCAGAATCTTTCCTCCAGTACAGCAAACTTTACTACTCAACTAGAACTAATGAAATGATTATTTATAAACTATATATTCTAAGCCTTAAAATAAATGTTATTTTAGTGAGCTTTAAAAAGAATCCATGTGCAAATTTTTACATCATTCTCCTAGGTTTTACCTGTGGCTTGCTCATTTGGGGGAAAGGAAGGACAAAGGAAAGGTGTGGTGTATTTAGCTTTTATAACCCTGCACTGCAATGTAGCGAAGCAGTCATTCTAAGGGGCATGTTTGTACGTCCATGGGAGAAGTGATACAGGGTGGGAAGGGGCAGGAAGGTAAGAGAACCAATTATGTGTTTGCAAAATACAGTGAGAATGTCTGCCCTCACTCTCTTATTCTGCCTCATGCATACATCCTACTTAGGAAACTCGGGGAATGCCAACATTACTGCAGAAAGGTCTCCACTGCAACTGTGGAGTGGGCCCTAGAACACAGTCAAATGAAAGCTTCTTCTCACAAGCCAGCCCCTTTGTTTGCATCATCCTCACAAGCAGGGGCACCGCTGGGAAGCCTCCTGCAAGAAGCCGTGGCTCGGCACTCCAGTGGGGCACTGGCTGCTTTCGTTGGGTTTAGTTCATAACTCACAAGGCTCTTCTCAGAAGTGTATAATGACAGTAAAATAAGTGTTTAGAAAGAAGCTAAATCCACAGTGTGAAATAAATCCCATGAAGAGTATTAAGTAGGTTAACTATTACCACTGAAATAAATACCTCTAAACACAAATAAAGGCACAAAAAATATTTGGAGTTTCTTTACCCACTAACCCAAGGAGGCGATTTGTGATTCAGCTCAGTCCATAAGGGGTCCTGGTGTAGGGCAGCTCTGCCGTCTTCAGTGTGTGGTTTCCAAAACTGCTCTGTCGGGTGTTTTCATCCTTGTCAATCAGAAGAGGGAAGAGCAGAGGGGACCAGGTGTGGGCGTTGACACAGGCCAGTCTGCAGGTGGTTCTGGCCACACCTGCTCAAATTCTGGCCACTGAAATGCTATCGTGTGACCCACCTAATGGCAAGGGAGGCTGGAAAATGCAATCTATGCTCTTATCTAGGGAGAAGAGAAAATTAAGTGTCCGTCTCATCGTGTTACACTAAAGTTAATAATTAAATATTAATATGGTTTAACGTTCAGGATGATCCATACTTATATAGAAGCAATGATAAGATTGCTGCAAAGCTTTTATTTTTTCTACTCTTATAAACTACACTTTCAAACTGTTCAACACGGGCAGCCTGCTCATGGCAAATGCCCCATGTTTGTCCTTGAGAGGGATGCTATAGGTCTCTCCAGCTTTTGGTGAAAAAGGAGAAAATGGCGTATTTGAGAGATATCTGAAATTTTTATTCTATTATTCTGTAGTGGCAGCACTTCTCTTCGACTTCGCTTGGTGGCGTCTGCGTTAGAAGTTGGCCACTACACACAGTTCCTGTGGAAATGGCACCCGCCGACCTGCTTAATGCCATGTCCCAATTAAATGTTTGGCATGTGCACCAACCATGCTAATCAAATTACATCCCTGGGCATTAAAACCTTACCTGGAATAATACAAGGAAAGCCTGTTGTGAACAAGGAATTCTGGTTAATTATGGTGTCAGTGCTGTGAATGAGACACAGGGAGTTCTGCTGCTGAGGTTGATGAGCTCACTTAGATTTTCTTTTTTTTTTTTTTCCTACCTGAAGCATCATTCTCAGGTTTTTCCTTTGACTTAATGAGCAGTATCTCTCCAATGATATATTTATTGATTTTTCCTTAAGTTACTTAGACTTAGAGCCTTTTGCTTCTATCTGAGGGCGTTAACTCAACCACCATCTGAATTCACCCTAGTTTGGCCATCCAGGTAAAACATAAGGCATTAGACCCCCATTGTAGTTAAAAGATATACACGTTTAGCAACTAGTATTTTTTACTAAACAAATTACCAAGCAGAATTGTGGGGATATACAGTTTTAGTGGTACTAGATAGCATCCAATCAGGCAAAAAATGAAAAAAAAGAGGCTTCAGTAGGCATGTACCATATTTCTCAGTGATAGGTGACATTGCTCCTGTGTGAGTTTCAAACATCCTTTAGTTCCTAAGGTTTAGGAACTAAAAATCCTATTTTAAGGAGTCCAAAGCTCACCAGATTCATCGCTTAGCTTCTACCAAGAAGAAATCAGTAAGCACTGTTGACTAGGTGTCTACTTATCCTCCAGAGACTCTAGTTTCATGAACTTGAGGGCAGATTATAAAACTTAACTTTTCAGGTTGAGCAACATCAGTGGTATTTAAAATTCTCATGCTGGAGCTATTTTTATTTTTATGGCTTGAAAATATTTAATTGGTATGTACCCTGAGGCTTATTGCAATGGATTTATCTTTATAAAGAGTTAATAATAAACATTAAGAGCAATATTTTAATTTCAAAGCAATTTAACTGTCCAACTTTTATGTCTATTATGGTCATATTCTTGTCAGACAACTAAGAA
Source organism: Desmodus rotundus (assembly GCF_022682495.2). NCBI lineage: Eukaryota > Metazoa > Chordata > Mammalia > Chiroptera > Phyllostomidae > Desmodus > Desmodus rotundus. The sequence continues at coordinate 10,320,072 of NC_071395.1, forward strand.
AAGCAGATATAACAGATGAATATAATCAGAGTTAACACAAAAGGGCCTAAGAAGAATGAATTAAAGCAATTAAGCCAGCAATTTCAAAAATAACATTTTAAACTTAAAAGTTAATACCATGAATTTATTTTTAAATTAGCCTATCCACAATTCATTTTGAATACATGTTCATAGCATTAGCCTAAGGCTACCAAATATGTATGTCAATCTCAGGTATGACAATGTTAATATCCTAAACTCAGGACCATCTACATAACACATGACAATAAAACTACCATAAACCTTGACTCCACAGTCTGACAAACCTTAGCACCCAAAGAAAAAGTAAGGGTTTAGGTGTTTTGGCCGTATCACTAACTCAGGAGATTCACCTCTGGCATATGCATTCAAATTTAGATTATTATTGTCATTTCCACTCTGAAGATAATAATACTCATTCAAAGATATTCTCTCTACCTATCTCGCTGCCTCTCCATCTGTCTTAACCTCCATCTTTATTTCCATCTCTCTCTTCACCTATCTATGAAGTCACACTAATCTGATGCTGATGTTTGTAAATCTGCAGTTCCAACATTTGGATTTGTCTTAATACCTGACATAACGTGTATTCTTTTTAGTCTGTAATGTGTATGAGCACAATATTCTGTCACTGTCTATAGTACTCTATCAATCCTGCTGAGCAGCAATAAAGCGAAAAAAAACGCACAAAAGAATCCCAAATACTTTATGTTTGAGATATTTGAGATGCTATATTGATATGCCCACTGATAAATTGAATTAAATGAAAGTTCAATTAAAATTGAAAAATAGGAAATACATACAACCTATAAGAATGAGAAACTTGGAAGAAGTCTTCCTACTGTAACTCCTGGATCAGAAAAACATCAGGCGATTTTCATTATCATGACAAATTCATTGATGTCCAACTATACTGTAACTTCATGTTAGCTCAGTCTCTTTACCTGACCCTCTTTTTAAGAGAAAAATAGATATTGGGAAAGAAGCAGTTACATTAATGAGCAGATAAATGAACAGAACAGTAAGGCCAGGTGCAGATTAAAAGATTATGATTTGGCAGGCCTTGGCTTAGGTTATTAACAAGCAAAGTTCACAGACTGCATGTTGAAGCCTTAAGCCTCTATCAGAGGGTAAAGGGCAGGCTCTTATGATACTCTCTAGAAGTACACTTAAAGCTTTAAAACTCTTCAGGGTAGGGTCTGGTTAGATAGCTCAGTTGGTTGGAGCACCATCCTGATACCCCAAGGTTGTGGGTTTGATCCCAGGTTGGGACACATACAAAAATCAATCAATGAATACATAATTAAGTGGAACAACAGATTGATGTTTCTCTCACTCTCTCTCAAATATATATACATATATAAAAGACACTTCAGGGGAGAGCATCTACAAGGAAATTATCTGTTGCTAATATGAATTACTTTTCCCCTGAAGACATGTATGTATTACTGTGCCAGTGTATCCCACCCCCACCAGGAAGAGGATGAGGAAAATAGGAAAATAGAGTAAAGGCTTTTTGACGGGAGAGATATCGTCACGAATTGACAGCTGGAAGAAAAGTGTCTTATTCAGAGCAGGCATTCACAATTACATGTAGATGGTTGTTGTTTGGCTTGAGAAGTTTAAATCTCCTTTAAACCCCTTATTTCTTTCCTTTGAATTGGAGCTAACGGTACTGCTCCTCTGTCATTGTGTGGATTGGAGGATTAATGAGCATGTTTTTGTAAGAGTGTTTAGTGTTCTACAACATGGCAGACATATGCAAGCAGTGTGTTACAGCGGTACACTTCAGCCAGCTTCAAGCTGGCAGCAGCCATTAAATGTTCCGAAATTTTGTGAGCTGGCTGACATCACGTTGCAGCTTGAGAGTGGCCACGGTACAAGTAAATATATCATGGAAATCGGAAATTACTACAAATCAGCCATTCTGTCCTCAAAGATCTGGTGGTTCAATATTCACCAGCACATCACAGAATCCAAATCTACATTAATAAACATGTCTCTTTAATATCAGTACTCCAAAGAGTAACACTGTGACAAAGTCAAACATCTTTAAATAATAGCTTCCTGGATTGGGAACAAAAATAATATTAAGAATAGTTTTAAATCATATTTTATTTAGGTGTGGGTTTGAAGTCACTAAGTTATAGTATATATGTGCCATCAAATGTGCTATTTTAAAACATGTTCAAAGAAAGCAGCACTCTGTCACTTTGAAGGAACATTTATAAAACCTAAGATACTACCTTTCTCAACAATGCTGTCTTAAAATCCTAAGTCAGTGGTTCTACTAAGTCACTGGACATGAGAAACACACAGAGAGCTTTTAAAATTTCAATAACCATGAACCAATGCCCACGAGCTCCTAAATCTGGATTTCTGATGGCAGAACCTTATATCAATATCTTTTTAGCTCCCCAAGTGGTCGCAACATGCAAAGTTGAAATCCACTATCCTCAGGCACAATAATCCTTAAAATTGGGCAGCATGCCTAATGGATATGGATACGAATATAGACATAGAGAGAATATTTCTACTTAAACCTTATGCCAGTCAAGTTAAACTTTTGTAGATACATTATATCATTATCGCTGAAATGTGTTTGGTTGAAATCCAAGGAAGATAAATGAGCACTCTTAGAAATGGTTTAATTTGGCAGACACTACCATTTCCACAAAAAAACTGTTCAACAAAATCAGATCTTGGGATCATTATAACTTTAAGAAGAAAATAGGAATTACAGAATTCTGTGACAGGTGTTATATGTAGTAGAAGTAAATATAATGTAAACACTCATATTCATTTCATTGTAAACACTATTAATTCTCAAGATGACTATTCACAATTCTAAATAGATACCATGAAAAGTTGGTTTATTCATTAACCTCTACCAATCTAAACAGATTCTCCTAAAATAACTAAGATTATTTATACAGGGCAATCTCTAATAGTGTCAGTTAAAATTAATACAGTGTCAATTATTTTATTAAGTGAAATAAACATTCTAAAATATTTTAGAAAAATATTCATAACTACTCCTAAACCAAAATGTATTTATCTGTAAAGAATATTTTTAACCTACCTGTATTTATCTATAAAGATCATTTTTAACCTATCTACCAATCTATCTGACATCCACCTATCTGGATTTAGGTAAACTCACTTCAGGCAGTAGTTACTGTTGCTGTTTTCTTTTATGCGAGACTCACAGCAGGAGTCTGAAAGCAAAATAAAGACAACTGAAATAGAAAAAGCAGTTTTGGGAAACTTATCCCAAGCTGCACCGGGACAGCGATGAAAATCCCTTCCCTGCTATGTGAATTAGAGGTTTAGCGTCACTGCTCACTGTTTGTTACCCTGAAAGAGATGAAAGTTGAATGGACAGCATTTTTGTTTTAATCTCGTCATTCCCTCTTTCTCCAAACAACACAGTGTAAGTTCTTCCTTCATGTGTGATACAGATTTAGAACAATGCTGCATCGTACAATTGTGTACCTTGTAGAATGCCCAAATATATCACATTTATATTGCTTTCAATTAATTTCTTAGGATAGCTAAACAGCTTGCTTTAAAAAGCACTCCTCTTACGTGAATTATCATAGATGTTATTTAGATATTCCTGTTTAAAGGAAAGAAATATTTGAAGCTTCCGATAAAGTAGGTTTCTATACATTTTCTATTCCACAATGATTTACTTGTATACAATTTGAGGTATGTTCTTATAAAAATTTTTTATTTCCTCCCAATTAAAATAAAAACCATAAAAATTAAATGCTAAGAAATACCTTTTAAATGTTTAGAAGATCCAAGTTGATGAATTGCTGATAATTTCCAGCGTATTCTGGGTCATGACAATATTGAAAATTATAAGATTTCAAACCAGATAGTCATTACTTCAGAGGGCTGTCTGTGCAAGAGGGACGTGAACAGAGAAACGAGTGCCCAGCGGTGACTCCCATAGACCCGCGTGCCAGGTCGCCTGGCACCCAGTCCACCCACTTCCCTGGTAGACAGTCGTATGCGGAGCTTCTGCGGGGCAGAATCATCCGAATGCTGCGCAGCATTTAAGGACCAGGACAAGACTGGACACGATTCGGTTCGAGCGCACTGGACCTCGGGTTTCCATGTTTGTGTAGAACAATGCTAGTGTCTTGAAACTGATTCTTTACCTTAGTACACTAGCGTCACCTCGAATTCTATAATTAAAAATCAGTTAATTTTTATGACAATATTTCATTAAATTATTTCTTCCAGAAATTCAATGTAATTTTCAGGTTTACCTAAGTAAATTTAAGTTTTCAAAGCCATTAATTTATTATATTTAGTTTTCTTTAAGTTGTAACATATAATTTTTGAAAATTGAAAAGAATAGTGAAGTTTTGGAAAACATTGGTAATTATAATTTTAATATTTATATTTTCTTTAATTTACTTGTTTTATGAAACCATAGTCAACCTTTGTAAGCTTGTAATATATTTCCTTATTTCTAATTCTGTATATCTAAATATTTTTAAATGTTTTATCATTTTAAAAGTATATGCCAATATTATTACTAACAGTATAAGTTAAAATCTTGATTATGAAAAATAATGTGTTTTTTTAATGAAGGAAGAAAATATACTGCATGACAAAAATCTAATTCATAATAATATATAACATGAAAAACATTATTTTTTGAATTATAAAATTTTAATTTTCTATCTAATCCAAATATTGCCTACCCATCAACTAAACAGCTGAATTTATACAATACTTATATTCAGTTGTGTTTGATGTGTTTTTAAATATTTGCCATTTAATGAAAATGTGAATTCTATGCATAATCACTCATTTCCTAGGGCTGCTGTTACAAAGGATCACAGCCTCCATGACTTCAAACAGTAGAAACTTATTCTCACAGTTTTAGAGACTAGAAACCCAAACCCAAGATGTTGACAGGGCCACTCTGCCTCCAAAGCTTCTGGGGGAGGGCCCTTCCTAGCCTCCTCTAACTTCTGGTTTTATTCCCAGTAGCTGGTGCAAAAACTTCCTTGATATTGGTATTGAATAAACGCCTGTTGAAAGGAGCCCTAGGTGTTCCCTGGCTCGTGAACAGCATAACTCCAGTCTTCCATGACCTCCATTTCCACAAGGTCATCTTCCTTCCATGTCTGTGTGAATCCTAAATATCTAAAATGGACTTTACAGCTAATAACATTTACTACATTTTAATCTGCAATAGAATAAAATTGTTATAATTTAGTTCATAAAATTTCAGATGTGGAGATAGTATTTTTGTATTAGTTTTTTCTTCTCAATGTCATATTCAAAAACATACTTGATATTGGTACTCAACAAATACTTGTCGAAAAGAACTTTAAAGCAATAAAGAATGTTGCAAAATTTGGAAAGAAAAAGAGACAAATAGGATTAGGCAAAATTATTCTTCACTTTTATTAAACAATTTTTTTGATTCATTACAGATAATGGAACAAATCTATGGTTAATTTTTCTTGTTTTAAATTCTTACTGGTTTATAGATTTTTAACACATTACATTCTAGAATAAGTTTTGATAATTTATTTCCCTGACTGTCAGGATTCAAAGAAACCTAGAAGTGCAAGTATGTAAAGACTTAAAATGCTATTGTTTTCTCTAACGTTTTGATTTCAAAAGCCTTGTATAAACCAGCACGTAATGCAAAACACACTGCGCTGTGAGGGACAGACAGCGCTTCGCTTCTGTTCTGCTGGCCAAGGCACCTCTAACACTATTGCAGAATTGCCTGGCGCACATTCTACCAATGTGTTCAATGAATCGATCATATACATAATTCTCTTATGAGAAATACTCGAAACATATATTTATAGTTGGGTTACTCTCCTAAACGGATGCCTGGAAGAGATCTTTCAGATGCTTAATAAAATGGTAAAGCCAGACCGCATCCCGGGGTCCCAAAATCACCTGCATATCCTTTAACCACTGCCTCTCCTCAGGCAGAGGGGCTACTGCCCCATCACAGGTAATTACAGCCCATGTCCCAATTGTTTTTTTTTTTTTGTTTTCTTTTTTACCTCTCTAACGGTTTTGCATATGCAAGAAAGAGAAAAATGTGAACTAGAAACTCGGTGAGATGAAAATGTTAATGAGCTTCTCTTAAAAGCTTCTTTCCTTGAAGGGAAATGAACTCAGCCCCTGGAAGCGCTGGCTCTTCTGGTAGTAATTAGGTCATTTGGCAATGTTTTAGGTCGATACGAAAAAATGACAGAAATTGAAGGAAAGGTTACATACTATTTTACATTTTAATTAAATCATGCTATTAACGGAAGAAACGACATATTTACCTGCTCAGACTATTTCGTTGTTACTATGCATTCAGCAAAAGGACAGACCAGAATTTTTACATAAACTTTTTTTATTTTAGAACAGTTTTAGATTTATAGAAAAGTTTCAAAGGATTTACAGAGTTCCAGTATCTCTGAAACCCCGTTGCCCCATCAGTAACACCTTACAACGTAGAGTACATTTGTTACAACTGATGAACCAATATCGCTACATTACCATTAACTAACGTCATTGTTATTCACAGTTTCTTAGATTTTCTCTGTCCTCTTGCTGCTCTACCTGCTTCCTGGCTGCATATCTAACATAAACGATTTAGAGTTACTCTGCCTGAGAGATTCATCTGTTTCCCTTCATTTACTTATTCAAATAATTATTTTTGTCAGTATGAGCCCATGGATATTTATTTTATACTTTGGGCTAAAATCCAAGACTACTTTATTTGATTTGTTGCTCTTTTTTTTTCCACTTTGGCTATTGGGAGCTGGGTCAGTGACTCCTGTGTCTTTGACCATCATTGTGTTTGTGTGTCTTTTTACTTCTCTTTTCTTTTCTGTGTACTATAAGATGCCCATCTTGGCACCTTGCATCCTTCCTATGCCAGTCCCGGCATCATTCATTTCTTGGAGAAGCGCTGTTTGCTGATACTAAGAAGGATATTACAAAGCCAGATCTTTGTCTGTCACTCCTGGAACTCCATCGTTTCTGGCTCCTCTCGGCTCACTAGGAGAATACATCCGTGCATACTAACACACCACGTGCACACATGGGCATGATTATCTCTGAACCTGACCACCTGAATCCAGATTATGCCACACAAGAGTTCTTATCCATGTTTCTGACTCTAGCCCATTGGTATAAGATCATTCTAGCTTCCTGTCCTTCCTCGTTTGCAAACTTCCTCTCCAATGATAAGAAACCTGGCTCCTCCAGTCCACCTTCCACTTACTAAGTTGTTCAATTCCACGGTACACGTAAAGATATCAGAATCATTGCCCCATTCCCCTGCAGGGCACGACCGTGTGAACTAGATACAGTGCCCACATGCAGCTCCTTTGGCTTTAGTCACAGAGACTCCAGTTCCAAAGTTACGTAGGTCAGTGAGGTCACTCAGCATTAGATTGTGTTGGCACGTTCTGCATCCCATCCCGGGATCCAGCGACCTCCTAAATGATATCTCTGAAATTTGCAATTATTAAGATTTATACTTTCTGCTGTAAAGGTCTATGAGTTTTGACAAACGTGTGGTGTCCTGCACCTATCATTGCAGTATCATACAGAACAGTTTCTCTGCCTTAAACAAACCTTCTGTGCTTCACCTATTCAACTCTCCCCACCCCCAATGCATGGCACCCACTGAACCTTTTACCAGCGCTGCAGCTCTGTCCTTTTCAGAATGCCATATAATTGGGATTCCAGGGTATAGAGTAGTTTGTTTTTTTCAGACTGTCTTCGTTTGCTTAGCAGTATCCATTCAGGGTTCCTCTATGTCTTTGTGTACATTTGTTTTTGTCATTGAAGACTATTCTGTTGTTTGCATGCATCGCAGTTTCTTCTTCCTTGAATCCATTGAAGGGAGCCTTGACTACAGTACTTATCAAAGCATTGCCGTAAGAATGAAAATATTGTACTTAGGAGAATAATCGCACACACCGGTAGAGTTCATTTTCCCTTGACCATTTCCCCGGGCTTGCTCCTGACACACACACGGGCAGAGTAACAACCAGAATTAAATTCACATGGAAAGTTATATCAAAACACAGTGAGCTGGTTTTAACGTGATGCCCTTGGGATATTTTCATTTAATAATACTTATTTTTAATAAGTTAGCCTAGGCAACTAGTAGGTTAAACTTTAGCTTCTATAATACAATTTTAGGGGATAAATATATGTATTAAACAACATACACAGACTTGTACGTAAACATTTGAGATATTCCACCTCCCACATGTATTTATTAAGATTATGATGGATTATTGTATCCTAAAGAGCACAGATTAATATTTGCTTTTTACAATAAATCCATGACCTTGTTTTTGTCAACTGAGGTCAATATAATAGCATCTCTCTACCTTAATTAATTTATTCATGGCCACCTTATTATTTGGAGAAGATCCTAAGAAATGTAAACATTCTCCTACCTCATCTTGGAAGTGTTTAATAACATGTTCTCACAGAAAAAAAATACTTTCCAACCAAACCATATATTAAAATAATGGAAAAAAACCCTTCAAGTATAACACTTTTGATAGTTTCTTTCAAGGGCTAACATGGGCTGTGTGTGCATAACAGAAACTGTAATGAGGTTAGTGAAAAGATCGGGTTGGCCAAAAAGTCCATCCCGGTTTTTCCGTACGATGGCTCTAGTGGTGCTTGGTTGTCTTTAACTTCATTTCAAACAATTTTGTTAGATTGTATTGTGACAGCTGTCATGTCAGCATGTATATTAAAAAAAATCAAAATTGGTGAATTTTTGCAGCCATTTTAATACTGAGGATATAAAAAGATATACAACATTTTCGATGTATTATGCTTTATTATTTCAAGAAAGGTAAATATGCAATTGAAACACAAAAAATGATTTGTGCAGTGTATAGAGAAGGTGCTGTGACTGATCGAATGTGTCAAAAGTGGTTTGCAAAGTTTCTTGGTACTGCTGACATTTTAGCCACATAATTATCTGCTGTGGGGCTGTGTTATTCATTGGAAGATGTTTAGCAGCACCCCTGGCCTCTACTCAGTAGAAGCCAATAGCAGGAGACAGCTGATATACTCAAAATATCCAAATCAATAAAGTTATGGGTAAAAATGAAAAATATGTCTTATATTTCATGAAAAAAACTAAATAGACTTTTTGGCCAACCCAATATTATATTAACCAACTGTCTCATTACTAAAGTGGAAATAAAAATACCATGCTTATATTCCCACACTGCAACTACTTAAATGCTGGTATCATATGGACACAGCCTAGAGTTTTTCTACCAGCTGCACAATGCATTTCTGTCCGGTGTAAATACTAGGATTCCGGGAAATGCTTTGGCACGAATGCAGGTCCTTGGGGCTGACGGCCTTCTTTGTGCAAACGTGACACCCTGCTCATGGATTTTGTTCCCTAAATAATGTTTTCTCATCTTCATTTTCCTAAAACCACAGAAGGTGAATCCTCTTGAACAGAGCTTCAAACGCACAGGTTATATAACCGTTATATGATAATACTCAGTTTAAAATTCTAATACAAGCTTATGTAGTAGGGTGTGAAGAGAAATGTATACATTGTTTATAAAGCAGGAACACGTGCATTCATCCAAATACAAATAATGAGAATGGGAAAAACATGTTTTTACTCAGCAAATATGTTGTCACCCACCATTAGAAGAGGAACTTTATTTTCCAGACTTCATAAAATTGTATAATAATAACAAAAATAACAGCATTATAACCTAGGTCTCTCAGCACAAATATAAAATATCCATATCTAAAAGGAGAAAATAAGAATCACAAAGTTTAGGAAAAATATCCAGGCACATACCACAAAAACAGAAAGACCAAGGTTTTAATACAGAGCCATCTAACCCTAAAACCTATGGTCTTGATCCCACTACACTTCTTTTTGCTAAAATTTTAATAAGAAGGAGAAAAATACAAATTTATATACAATGCTAGTAAAACCTGGAGTTGTATGGGGTTATGTGCAGAATAACAGGAAGCATTTCCTGGACTAACATAGTTAATAATGAACAAAGTTAACTTTAGCAAATAGCTTTTAGAGCTTTTAAGACCTATTTGGCATCGCTTTTTCACCAAACTGTAGTTACAAAAGAAAAATGATTTTAATCCATATTCATCTGTTTCTTCAATTTTAATTTTAACAATATGCAACAGTTCTGTGACTTCTCACACCAAGATACGTGACAAAGAGGTTTACCTTAATGTGTAAAACCCCAGTTGTAAGCAAAGTCTTCAAAGGCAATCACAAAAATACACAGGGTTTGAAGACATTGAAATGGTGGGGGTAGGTCCACCCGAGCTGGAAGCCAGAGATAAAAGGGGAGGAGGCACTCTGTATTCCTTCAGTTTGTATACTCTATGAATTTGTATTAATTCATTTGAGGATGACCTAATTTTCAATGATCTCCGTAGCCCATTTTACCCATTTTATCCACATATGCTTCTAATAACTTATCTACCCTAGCTAGTACGAGTTTGCATTACTCCTGGAAACATTCTGAGAATGATAGCATTTCCAGTGAATTAGGCATGCCTTTTATTCTTGGGGGACTTCTGTGTTTAAATGAATACTCACACGCTTCATTACAGTATCTCTAAAATACATGCAAACCCCGAGGCATACCAAATTACTGAATTAAGGTGACATAATTCCTAGAAAAAGAGTTCAGTACTTCGCTCCTAAAATGTACCAATGTCTCCAAGGTTCTGACTAATTTATACTGCTAGGGGAACTGCCCCAATTTACTTTGGCTTTCAATAAAATACCTCCAGCTGCCTCCAGCTACAGCTTTGATTTGGGACAGTGGTACCAGCCAAATTAGTGCGATCATTGTATCATTATTTTTAATAGACCTTCACTCATCAGAGTGAAAAGATCAGGACCCAATCTCACTTGTTACATTTGTTTTTACTCAGAGAGTTTCCAAACAGCGGATTAATATCGGTTTGCAGCTGGACTAAAGAAAACATGTTCTCTTATGTATAAATAACACCACCCATAAAGCCTGAAAAAATTTCTTTGTCTCATTTAGTGGTCTGAGAATTCATGGAAATGCCAAAGATAGTTAAAATTGAAAAAATGCTGAAATGTTGCTATGGAGTGAAACCATTTTTGTGGGCCCATTAGATTGTAGAACTGGATTCTTACCTTTTGAATAAAATAAAGTAACATGACAGAAATGTATTTCTAATGAAATAATAGATGTATTATTTCCATAGCTTTTCTACAAGCATTATTGATCTGGTCTTTTGTCCTGATACCAGGTGGGTAAGGCTAAAGGACTTGGCTTCAAACACTGCAAAGGAAGGATTGTGTACAATCATAAGAGCCAGACGCAGGCAGAAAAATTGGCTCTGGGTTTTCAGTTGATTTGAGTCAACTGTTTAAAGCTCTGATAGGTTTCAAATCCAGCTGTGTGTGGCTGCATTGCACAACCTGGAATCTGCACATCCAAAACGGAGCCGGGACATCTACACCTGGCAGACAACAGAACTTCCTACATAGCTTTCTGTGTACAGATAAAAGTTAATCTGTTAAGTATACTTTGCTTATTTTCATTATCTAACTCCTCGTGGAAAAGGAACAAGCCCCCAAATAGCCGAACATCATCATCACCTCAAAAAGCTTTAAGAAGACTCTGGGCCTTCCTTAATCAGCTAAGGAGTTCTGCATATAAGCAAGAAGCCTCAGTAGTGAACTTGGTTAACTTTCTGGGATGGTGAACAGAATGGTGAAATTCTGCTTCCCCTATTACTGTAAAGATTAAATTTGTGATTGCTTCAGCCCCTCCATCATATTTTATCTCTGTTATCCAAGAATTGGGAGTAGCTCCTACCTCCCCTCTTATATGCAAAAGTCAATTTCTTTTGAGATAGAAATGTAATATTTAGTAAAATATTTCCCTTGAAATACTAAATTTGCTGTTTTATATTCTTAAAAATAATAAAAGTGACTCTAAACTATGAGTTTACTGATAGTTTAAAATTATATATACTATTAGGGATTTTTGATTTATTCTCATGAGAAGTCCAAAAAATTAAAAGAGGCAAAATTTCAAGAGTACCATTAACAAAATGTACTGGGCAATCATTTCTTAGATACAAGAGACACATTCAAATCATATCTAAATCTCTCAGGCAAAACTGTGGAAAATTCTATACAAAACAAAGTAAAGTACTTCCATTTTATCTACCAACCTAATCGCTAGCTGTAAATACCAAAAATTATGCATTATTTTGGCAAACCAAAGGTAGAAAAGCTAATCTGGCATACACTCTTTATAAGAGAGAGAGAGTGCAATCAAAATGACCAAATAAAGCTTGAGCAAATATAGATCAGTGAAAGGCAAATGGCAAAATACCAGAAATTGCAATACAAAGTCCTGCTATGGTGAGAAATGCACAAAATGGAGCAGAGACAGTTATATTTCAATCAAAGGCACCCCTAACCATGAAGATTTTTATAGTCACCAGTCTCTGTCTGTTTGACGAGCAGGAACACCCTGACACAGTCACAGTTGACCACGTGGCTTTGTCAGAGGCGTGGCTTTACGGCTCCATTTGAACGGGAGCCACAGGTACGGTGGCACGATCGAGGGCTCTGGAGCCAGATGATCGAGGATTGAATGGAGCCTTCAATTTACTGAAGATATGACCACGGATAAATTACTTAAGCACTCCAGTTCTTAGTACCAATACTGCCATTTAAATCATTATGAGTGTTAAAACAGACCTGCGTCGCCCGCGGTGGTGCCTTGCCCTTATCTAAGCACCACCGTTTGTACGAAGACTGGCTGTCATGTACAAAACAGAGAGAGAGCCACGACCCTCACGGCCCACTTTTCATGAGAATTAGGTGGGAGTACAGATGGCGATGCGGACTGAGGATGCTCACATCCGCGGGTTTGATCCAGTGGGAACAGAGGAGATGGCAGTCACGCCCACCTCCAACACCCTCCTTAGATCTAGGATCTACACTTTTAGGAACTTAGAAAAGTCAACAATTCGATACCATGAGATTGATTTTATTAGTAGGTATTAGAAGTTGAATATCGCAGAGAGAGAATATATTTTATTAGGTAATACGTTCATGGAACAGTTCAAACACTGGCTTTTAAAAAGATGGTATAGACACAAGACACAGCTGTGACTAAAGGTGACGTTGTAAAAAAAATTTTCTCTGATTAAGATGCCAAACTATATGACACAGCAGAATTGTATTTAGTAGTTTTATGTGCTTATATTTTTAAAGGGAAAGATGATATAAGATTTAATCTCAGTGAGTTAGAAAATCAAAGTTAAGAAATCCCTATAAATTGAATAAATGTGTCAAAACAGGTAAACAGATCTATAGATACACACGCATACCACACTGACTGATACACAGAAAGAGAGAAAGAGGGAGAGAGACAGAGGGCCAGAGAAGGGGAGGGAAGGAGAAAGGGAAGAAATTCTTACATTCACGGAATTCTCATTTTAGTAATCTATGAAGATGAGAAAAACTTATTTTAATGACAGAAAAAAATAAGAACACAAATAGTCCAAAACATTCCAAATATTGGACATATCTTATTTAATCATCATCTTAACTATTTGGAGCCAGGGCTCTCATTATTCAGTTTGCAAAAGCAACTGACTCATCTCAAGCACACTCTTGAGAATGCACTCCATGATTAACACATCAGCAAAATTACTAGTACTTTTAATATTTTTAAAACTCTTATTTGCTCTCTCCCCACCCTTCATGAACAGACAGTAGAATTAAGTAAAATACTATAATGCTTCCTGTTTATTAAGCATAGAACATGTTCTAAAACCATCCTACGGTGGTTCTAAAACAATCCTCATAACGTCTATTATTTTGTCATTTCTATTTCACAGATGAGAAAATGGAGGTCAAGAAGACAACATAGCATTCTTTTGCTAGAATGCAGACATTTTATGCTCTCTACACAGTCAATTTCACAGCAACTTCCAAAAGCTTTGGGACTGATAATTAATCCAAGTTCTGAATCAGTTTTGGAAAATAAAAGTGAAAACAGGTAAGTTTGTATTTAACAATTATGATCAGTGAAACCAAAAACAAAGTACATGTCTAGAGTGTAAAAGCTGGGCTGTAGACACATTGGGGAGCTATTTGAAGCTGGTAAAGGCAGGAGGCGCTGGTTCTAATACACACATGGAACAGAGGTCCCGGGAAACAGGAACCAAGTAAAATGGAGCCTGAAGCTGAGCTGCGCATGGAAAATCAGAAATCAGAGTGTGTGTAAAAAGGAATCTGAAACAATTCTGGTCTCCAGTTCAGGGAACTACCAAGGAAACCTGCACTCGGAGGCTAGGCTAAAATACAAAACACTCTTGTGAATTCAGGAACCTTAGTTACGTGTAGGTAGGCAATTCACACCAATCTTATGTTGTGTGAATGAGATGAGGAATTAGTATGAAACCTATGTGCAAATGGAGAGTACTGGGGGTCCTGTCCTGGAATAAACACAAGACCTCCCTTTGTAGATGTTTCCCAAGCCCCAGACACATGGGGTGCCCATGGAAACCACCCTGAGGGCTCATGCTCAGTGTTCGCCAAGCATACGAGGAGGAGACCTGCTAGGAGGGAACATTAACATATGGAAGAAACGGGATGGTTTGTTTTCCAAGTAAAAAGTTCATTGGTATTCTAATGAAAATCTCAACAGGAATTTTAGCATAAATTAAGAAGATGATACTATAATCCTAATGGAATTGTAGAAGCCAAAATAGCCATGGCACTTTTGAAAAAGAAGAGGTTTATTATCAATCCATGAGAGTTAAAACTGGCTAGATGAAAGGAGCTCAAATGCAAACTCCACCCAAGCACAGATGGTACATGATATACGATGAAAATAGCTTTGCACATCAATGGGAAAGCGCTGTTTTAGTGCTCCCCGGAGAAAAAGAGCCAATAGGACGTAAAATGTGCATGTGTATGTAAAAAGATATGCATTTATTTGTACATAATGTTTAAATATGTAGTATCTGTGTGTGTGTATATATACGTGTGTGTGTGTATATATATATGTAGAGAGAGAGATGGACAGAGAGAGACAGAGACAGAGGGGGGGAAGTATTTATTTTAAGAAATTGGCTTACGTGATTGTAAAGTTGTAGAGGTTGGCAAGTTCATGGTTTTCAGGATACCATGCTCACTCCAGCAGGAAACCCAGGAGTTGATGATGTAGCTCAAGTCCAAAGTCAGTCTGCTGTCAGAATTCCTTTTCCTTGGAGAACGTTAGTTTTGTTTTGTTTTTTTTCCTCCTAACGCCTTCAGCTCCTGAGATGAGGCCTACCCACATTACAGAGGGTAATTTACTTTTCTCGAAGTGTACTGATTTAAATGTTAATCATATCTATATAATACTTTCATAGAACATCTGGAATAATGTTTGTCCAAATATCTGGGAGCCATGGCCCAGCTAAGCTGACATAAAACTAAGCATCACAAGTCCACCTCTCGTGAACTTGGAACCCGTATACATCTCCTACACTATACTTGATCCCCACGTACAGTCAATCATAACAGGGTCACAGTTCTGTATAGGTCTGCAAGAGGTATGGACTTTCTTCCATAGTACCGAAGTATTGTTGGCTTTAAATCATAATCTTTAGTTTCCAAGAAATTAAGGATACTAATGCCACCATGGACGTGGCATCCTCTTCTGGGGGAGAGTTAGTACATCTTAAGTTGTACTCAAGATAGCTGTATTATATATGCAGAAGTATGACTGTATTATGGTCTTTAGGGACTAAGTATGGTTTAAGAAGGTTTAATAAGCGCCAAGTGGAGACATAAAATTCACCACTGCAAGAGTAGTCAGGAAACGTTTCCTCTCGGATTCAGAGCCCTGCCCTCTCCTGCCGGCTGGACGGCGTCCTGGAAAGCCTCAAAGACCTTCACGCCCTGCGTGACCACACGCAGCTCACGACTCCGCACTCCCAAACGGGTCTCTCTCCAGTTGCCATGAACCCGAGCAAAGGGCGGCACTCCCCAGGGGCCATCCTCGTCACTTAACGCAACCACAATAAAAATGAGTGAAAATGTTAATTATTAAAAGCCCTGTTATTAATCCCCTTCCAATCCACTTTCTTCAATATGTTTATAATACTTAATTTGGGTTTCAGAATGTTAATTAAATTTAATTAAATTAAGTCATCTAATGATTTCTGGTATTTTTACTATTTTGTAATCTCAAAAATCCAAGTTTATTCCTAAATCATGCACATTTAAAGTATGTTTCTGTTTAATTTAAAAAGTACTTAAATATTTTATTTAAAATATAGACCAATATTCCACAATTTTAAGACACTAGTATAAGCTTTCTTATGAAGTTTTACACCAGAATGCTTTACACTTATAATTAGTGGAATTGTAGAAACTAATGTAATTGGAATTCTGAAAACAAAAGATAATTGAACACACTTCATTATTAATAATAGCTTTTGGGAATATCACGCTAAGCAAAGTAAGTCAGAAAAAGTTAAGAACCATATGATTCCACTCATATGTGGGACATAAAACTGAGAGCAACAAATAAAAAATTAAGAAAAACAAAACGCTTAGACACAATGATATGGTGGTTACTAGAGGGAAGGGGTGGAGGTTGGTAAAGGGTAGAGGGGGTCAAATATGTGGTGACAGACGATCTGACTGTGGGTGCTGGGCACACGGTGCAACAGACAGATTATGTGTCATAGGAATGGACACTTGAAATCTAGATGAGCCTATTAATCAATGTTCTCCCAATACATTTAACAAAATAAAATTGAAAAAAGAATAGTTTTTGGAAACATGTCTTGCATTTTAACATAAAAAGACCTTTCAAGAATCCTGCCCATTGCTCTATTTGGTCATTAGTTTTTATTTACCTATTCTCTTAAAAAGTTTTAGTACATACTCATGCCTGCTATGGTGAAATTGTCAGGCAAAATTGCGACAGATTTGATATTCCCTGTGCATATATCCTTGAGCCTTTGATTCCAGACTGAGATACTATTCCTTAAGACAGTATGAGTGTGAACTGATACAAAGCCGCAGAAACACACGGACCAGCTAAAGAGGGGTGAGGAGTGAACTGGCCACCCCAGCTTTCCCCCAGTTGTAAAACCAGAGACAGAAGCAGCAACAGACGGCAGAGCTGCTGCTCCTTGGTCGTGATTTCACAGCACATGTGTATTCATTTCTGCCCGGCTCCTCTCTCTCCGTGCCTGCTCCCATTCCATGCATGCTTCCCTCATTAGCACACTTGTCTTGGGGGATTTTGATTGAGGAGATTTGCTCTTCTCTGTATCCTTAACACATAAACTATATAAAATTCCTTAACCAAAGAAAAACTGTGTATACTCAGTGTTTATAATGGAGTGTTACAATTAATAAATGTACTGAAGGGTGAAAATAAAGGGCATTAATCATCTGTTCACACTCTATGAATTACTGCATTTTTTCAGACATACATACAAACTATAAGTCTTATTAATAGCACACTATTAGAAAACAGACACTTTGAAACAAATGAATACTATTTCAGACATGGTGCTCTTTCATGCAACAATCACCAAAAAACAAAGGTTTATCATGTTCGAATATATTAGATTGCTTTCATATAAGTGTATTATATGCTGAAAATTAAAGTTATTAGTATTATATTTGTATATTTATTATTTAAAAAGGAAATCAATTTTATACATATTTTACAGCTTTACTTATAAACTAATTCCCAAACAAACCTTCATTTTACTTGGAATTTTGTTTTCAATTTCATATATTATTTTTCCTATAAATATTGTTCAGTTCAATATTCAGGCTTCATGCAAGATAGCTATGGCTCACTCACATGGGATCATTTGGAAGAGTTCAATGAGGGAAAGTTTGGGCAGCCTAAGAACAACCAGGAAAGAATGGTGCCTCAGGCCTGCTGACCACGGGTGGGTGGACGGGTGAGTGGCATCCGACCATGCTGGGCCGGGGGAGGCTGCAGCTTCCTGGACTCCAGGGTAGGGTACCTGGGGAACAAGGACTTGCCCTGACTTCATTCCCCTTCTGCCTTCTGGAAAAAGACACCCTGCTGCTGATCTAAATTTCCCAAGTAAAGGTATGATTCATAATGATGTCTCCTGCCAGGAAGGGAAGGTAAAATTCCGAGTATCAGTTTTCCTAGCCCCCAACAAGAAAAACTGAGGTTATATACAAAGGACAAGGGAGAACTGATGTCGTCCATGGAATAATTTTGTATTTTTTAATGTCTCCTAGGCTAGGGTCAACCCAGATGATGTGGCCCATGGAAGGCCAGCATTCCAGGGCATAGCAGGGGGGAACAACCAGAGAACCTGGAGGGGTCCGTGCGACATCCCCAGGACAGCCCGTGTCTGTGATGTTATCATTACATAATTGTAATAAAGAAAATATGCAGACAGCTGTAATTGAATAACAATAAAAAAATTAATAAAAAAAGAAAATCGTTGCTCTGCTTTTACTGTGTTGCATGACTAAAGACAGATAAAATTAAATGGGTTTCCATTAGACTACAATAAAACTTAAGCAGTAACTAAAATACACATTAAAACAGAATGTCTCATCTTCTCCATGTCCTTTTTAAGTACAGAGTCTGCTCAATAGGAATGGACAGTTCGCAGCACAGAAGCCAGGTACGTTTCCCTGAGAAGTCGTATTGGATTGAGCTGCAATCACATCCCGTATTTCAGTACATTTTCCTCGCGGCTACTCAGAACCTCACAGATCAGCTTCCTGGAGTGTGTCTGTACCCTGCGCGCTCATTCATACCATGGAAGATAGGCATGCTTCCCAAACTCTTTGTATATAATCTTAATTATTTGGGGGGAGCTATGAAAATGTATACTTAGAATTCAATCTTCATTTTCCTGCCAGTAGACATCATTGTTAAGTCCTGTCTTTATTCAGAAATTTTAAATGTGGCTTCTTTTTTTAAAAGATTTTATTTATCTAATTTTAGATAGAGGGAAGGGAGGGAGAAAGAGAAGGAGAGAAATATCGATGTGAGAGAAACATCAATCAGTTGCCTCTTGTATGTCTCCAACCAGGGGCCTGGCTCACAGCCAACTATGCGCCCTGACTGGGATTCAAACCAGTGACCTTTAAGTTTGCAGGATGATGCCCAACCCACTGAGCCACACCTTTCAGGGCTAAATGTTGTTTCAATATATTGATTCAATAATAGATCATTTTATAACCCATTAGTGTCTATACACAATTTAATTTTAATTAACAGAAAAAACTGCGTTCATAACAATTTGAACAATTTAAATCTGTTTGAACAATTATTTGTTCAAAGCTTGTCTGGAAGTTGGTCAGATTATGGTGCTAATGTACCACCAGCCTGGAATCAGACACAGAAATGGAGTCCATATTTTGCATCTGGAGTAGTTTTCTTACAAGCACTTTGCAACAGGAAGCATAGGAGAACTAACGAGGTATCAACATGTGAATAACAACACGGCTATTTAGCTCAGCCAAGCTAGGTCAGCTAAGCAGACCTTCAAGGAAGGAGCAGAGGGTTTCACAGGTCTCACTGGGAACCTTCCAACACTGTCCTAAAGACGAGAAACTCCATGTTGGAAACCGGGAAAAGGAAAGCAAGAGGAATGCGACAGGACATCGAACAAGGGAAAGCCAGAGTACTTCTTCTGGGAGGGGCTTGTGGCGCTCTCCATGAGTTTAGGAGGATACTGTCAGCGACGCACTTTGCAAGATCCAACAGGTAAAGTGGTGTTCAGGTGCCTGCTCCCTGTGCGAAGGACTGGTACTCACACCCAGATAATCTGAGACACACCTCTTCACAAAAAATTTCAGTGACTATAATTTCTTTATACCAAGAAAAAGAGAAAGGTATATAAAATAGGGATAGTTTTGAAATCTCAATTGCTTAAAGAAAGTTAAACATACAAATATTGAATTGAATGAAATAAAGAATTCATTAATCCAAACATACCATGTTATCAGCATTTGTCCACCAAGCAGGTAGTGACTTTTTTCATACAATTTTTTTTTCCGAGGAACTAGAGGTGTTACATTTGCGCTGTTCTTAAAGAAGGAAGTAACATCATGCTGGCCTTACACAGTGAGCAGCAGCATAAAAAACAGAGTTCAGGGGTTATAAAGGAGTATTTATAAACAAGCATTTATTCTAATATTAATGATCATTAAATTGAGTTCAGCACTGAGCATCTTTTTAGCAGTGAACTTATCTCTTAAATGCACAGATAACGCCTCTGTACCCCTGTAATTCCTGTCTTTTTTTCAGAAAGGCTTATGATAACGGTTGTGGTGTGGCAATCCTTAAATCCGTGTTCTATTATGTTGGAATTCCACCACGCAGAGTACTGCACCAGACTTGTGTACCCATAAAGTAGGCTTTCTCTGCTCCTGTCAGGCGGTCACGTTTTTCTCTTGCCAGGTAGCAGCTGTTACAACAGAACATCATGAGTTTTATATTCGTGTTGAAGCTATAGCTATTTTTAATACTTTCGTCTTAACCTTTCTTTATACTAGAGTTAAGTGGTAAACACAGCAGTATATTAGAGTATTAGAGCATTAGAGCATTCCGGAAAAAGACATATTGAGTGTAATGTCTTGCAGTTTGGTTTAATAATGCAGATTTTTGCTAATGATTACTTCCTCTCACTTAAAGTTTAGCATAAACTGCGTGTTAAGGAAAAATCAATAGTAAGAAATGAAGCAGTTGTGTTTAAAACTAGGAATTTTGTAGATATTGTCTAAAATAGAAAGATAAAAACATGGCTATTATTAATACACACACATACACACACATATATATACACACACACACAAATTATGAAGTTAAATTCCAAGAGAAACAATAAAAAGAGTTGAATGTGGACTCCTGGAAAGGGGTAAGAAGTCCCTATTATTTCCCTGGCTGGTGTGGCTCGGTGGATAAAATGCTGGCCTGTGAACCAAAGGGCAGCTGGTTCAATTCCCAGTCAGGGCACATGGCTGGGTTGCGGGCCAGGTTCCCAGTAGGGGGCACATGAGAGGCAACCACACATTGATGTGCCTCTCCCTTTCTCCCTCCCTTCCTCTCTACCTGAAAATAAATAAATAAAATTTTTAAAATAAGGAAGTTCCTATTATTTATTATAAACTTATAGTACTCTTTGGCTTCTCAAACCACATATTAGCACTATTTTAATACAAAAATATTAAAACAAGACATCTTAAACAAGTCAGGTAAACATAGAGACACAAGAAAAATTCATCAGAGCCTTACATGGGCTAAGAAAACCCCAACAAGTGCCGGCACATATACAATATAAGAGCATTTGATTCCATTCGGGACCGGGACACTGACTGAAACAAATGAAGGGAAAGGATATTGACAAGGGTGAGACACTAAGACCATAAAAATTGAAATGTTTCCATTTCTTAGGATGGCTATAACATATATTAGTCCTTGAGGAGCCTTTGAAGGTCATTTAGTCAATTTTCTCATTTTACTAACAGAGAGATCTAGGATTAGAAAGAGCGTATTATTTGAGGTTGGTCACATATCGGTCAACAGCAAAATGAGCTGGGTGAACTCTCTTGTCTATAAGCTAGGACCTGTTACCCGCCAGTGGCCTAAAATCAGACACTTTTCTTTGCCAGGGAGCTGCAAAGAGAGTATTGTTCAAAAGGGAGAAATTGTAACAAATGACATGTGACAGTCAGCTTCCTACACAGCCAGACAAATGTAGAGGTATTATTGAATTATACTTAAGACAGGAAAGCTGATCGATTTGGTCTATTCTGACAGTGTTCATAAATGTACATTTTGTTTTAAAATGATTCATAAACATTTTAAACACTTGTAAAAATCATGAAAAGTATACACAAACATACATGATGAATGGTTTGATGGGTGAAACTTAAATGTTTTGATGTTTGTAATATTCCTGTTTTCAAGTGTTCCCAAGTTTGATATTTTATGTTGAAGATTTGAAGACTTAGTTAATTTTGGAAAATGGCATACTTTCAAAAATATTCTGATACTTTTGATTAAAAAAATAGAGAAAGGCAGACTAACAGCTGATTCTATCACATAAACATAAAAGAATAAAAAGTAAAGGTTGTATGTAAACCATTTTTACATATATGTATATGTTAAACATATAAGCACATATGTATATATTACATCTGCAAAGTTCAATCTATCATTTTTAATATATACATTTTTTAATTTATTTTATTTTTTAAGATTTTTATTTATTTATTTTTAGAGAGAGGAAAGGAGGGAGAAAGAGAGGGAAAGAAATATCAGTGTGTGGTTGCCACTCACGCACCCCCTACTGGGAACCTGGGCTGCAACCCAGCCATGTGCGCTGACTGGGAATCGAACCAGGGACCCTTTTGTTCCCAGGCCTGCACTCATTCCACTGAGCCACACCAGCCAGGGCTGTACATTTCTTTTCATTTAAAATTAACTGCTTACTGGGAATTTATTAGTTCAGGATACTGAAAAGTTTCCTTACATGTATTAATTCATAAAGTTAAGCATTATTTATTAACATAATTGGAAGTTGAATTAAGAAGAATTCAGAGCTATATTTTAAAAAGATTTTTCTTTAAGGTTATTGGAATTTTACAATCTTACATATTTACTAAAAAAGAATGTGGTCAAATTAATTAGGTTAATTAATGTAAGTAATCTTCAGAAACTATTCTAGAAATAAGTTCAATTACATTATTCCTGCTTTATTACTTGAGTCTCACAAAAGTGGCATCATACTTCGAGTGTGTCCAGTCAGTCCAGTTTGCTCCTCGCTGTCAGAACACCCAGCCACTGCTTTGCAAACGTGTGGAGAGTTAAATGATACCAGCTTATTAATGTTGGCCCAGTGACATCCTAAACATAGATGTTTTTTGAATTGAAAGTAATATAAGACCAATAAAATGTGATTTTTTAATGCCATTCAAGTCTATTTAGAGAAAAAAAAGCCTATTTCAGGATGTAGTTCTCTGCCATACAAATCTTTTATTAGAAAAAAATTTAATGCTAACATTTTCACACTGCTTAAATTTATCTTTAAAATTTTAAGTCTAATTTAATCTAAAATTTGAAGCCAAGTCATCTCCCCATTCACAAGATGTGAGTCATTTAATGTATATATCTTGTTAACTGAATGGTATAACAAAATATGATTTATTAATTAGAAACCATTATTAAGTAACAAGAAAGTCACAGAGAAATTACCTAATAACCTCCAGCAATAGAGTTTTATACCTTCTCTAAACACAAGAATGCCTTTTCTTAATGAAAAATATTAAGCTGTTAACACTTTAAATATATTTAAACATTAAAATCATCATTTAACATTTTTCTACTACCTATTGATATTTAACAATTTCAATTTCTCATGATAAAGTTACTTTTTAATCTTAATAACTGCCAAAAAAGCTAAATAAAAAACAAATAAAACACATGTACCATCAGCAAATGAGTGGCTCAAAAAACTATGGTATATTTACACAATGGAATTCTATGCAGCAGAGAGAAAGAAGAAGCTTATACCCTTTGCAACAGCATGGATGGAACTGGAGAGCATTATGCTAAGTGAAATAAGCCAGACAGTGAGGGACAAATACCATACGATCTCACCTTTAACTGGAACATAATCAACAGAAGAAAAAAGCAAACAAAATATAACCAGAGACATGGAAGTTAAGAACAATCTAACAATAGCCAGGGGGGAGTGGTGAGGGGACAGTGAGGAGAGGGGATTACAGGAACGACTATAAAGGACACATGGACAAAATCAAGGGGGAGGGTGGCGGTAGGGGAGGGAGGTGGGTTCAGCTGGGGTGGGGTGGAGGGATGGGGAGAAAAGGCATACAACTGTAATTGATAACAATTAAATTAATAATTAATAATCATAACAATTATTACAATAAAATTTAAAAAACACACATGTACCCCTTTTAAATTAAGGGAATCTTCAGATTTCATTATTCTGATGTTATACCTATCCAGTATATTTTTTCCAATGTGTAATATGAATGGCATGTGCTCTAGGTCAAGTTTAGGAACATGTTAGCAAACCTAATGGACGACATTTTATGTAACTTGGTCCTCATGGGAAATAAGAATAAGATAGGGAGGCACTAAAAGCTAATAGTATTTAGAGGACAGGTAAAAGAGGAAATTTTAAAAAATTGTCCCAGTCCTCAATCCAGCATAAGTAAAATGTTCCTCAAAACCATTGCAAATTAAAAAACAAAACAAATTCCCAATGTGCGATATATGAAGGTAGCTTTTCAGTTGGTTTCAGTTGATATATTGATGTGAGATTCCCTTATCCACTTCCCTCTATTCGACCTGTACTTTTCCCCTACGCTGTTTCCTTGTCTTGTTGGTTACTCTCCATCTGGGAAACCCCTACACAAAAAAGAAGCCTTTGGTCATGTCTATTACTTTCATCTTAAATGTGACGCTTACACATATTTGTCACTTATTCCTTTTCTTGTTACAGGAAAAAGTGATGACTATACACCCATCCCCTTCTAGAGTAGGGAAATTAAATTCCCTTTTTCTACAGAGTGACATAAAATCTTATTTTGAATCATAGCACACCTGTGCTTTATTGCTTGTAATGCTAGATAAATAATCTCTCATTTTTCAAGATGCTAAGATTCATTTACTATGCATTTTTAACTAAAAATATTTTCTAGGTTTTCAATACATGAAAAATTATCCAGTCCTTCTGAAGCAGAAACGTATCACATCATCTGTTTAATTATGGGTAGAGTTATTATTGAGCCATAATATTATCTAAAGTATGTAGCTTCTAACCAAGACATCAATATGCATTTTAATTTCTTATAGCCAAGAAATCCTGGTTCCTTTTCTGCATGTTAAAAGCAATAAGGATACTTAATACTCTTTAAAGTTTCATTTTGATCTCTTTGTAGTTAGCTGATGTCCTGACCTTCAGAGTATTCTGCATGGATTCTGGGTACTGCCCCATGCTTGGCCTGGCTTGACAGATATTGGGCAACTTGTTCTCACTGGCACTCTGCCCCACGTGTTTGAGACCCGGCAGTGACATGTTTCAGCTTAGAAAACCCAGCATGAACAACTGTGCTCAAAATTCCACACAGTGACATTCAAGAAAAGTTTGCTTTATGGGAAAACAGCAATTTACCCAAGCCAAGAGTATGAGGGCAGCTCCAGACCATCCATATTACTAAAAGAGAGAAATCTATTTATTTAGTGTTTTCGGGCAAAAATAATATTCATGATGAAATATGTTGAGGTCTCTAAACACATTCAGGACTTAATTTATTTGAAGCCAAACTTGAAGCACTCCAATACATTTCAGCTCTGTATTCTTTTGTAATTTTCATTCAGGAACTCTAATTGAAGAAAACAGCCTTATGTTGAACTGTTCATGCATTTGTGTTTTTAAAAAGTTTACAATAGAAATAAAATTTTTATAAATCTATAGTTTAAAATATTAAAAAATTATTTTTATACATCCAACTAGAGAAAATATTACTTAGAATTAGTTTTATTAAGTACTAAAATGATTAACTGAATATGTTTTTTTAAATCAAATGCATATTCTGTTCATGTTAAAAATGTTGCAAAAGTAAGAATGAGATTTGCTAAAATACTGGGATTGTTTTCTTTATCGATGTGGGAGAAGATAGTTGTTGCAATAATTCATGTCAGATCTAATTATACAGTCTATTCAGAAGTCGAAATACATCTGGCTTCATTGTATCCTGATTGCATAATGCTACCCTCTGAGGCCACAGGCAGTGATGTGCTTTAAAATGCCTGAATCAGAGTGCTGGAGATGCAAGAGGTAACAAGCATCTGTTATTGTCTAGAGAGACAATACTATTTTGCTGGCTCCAACAATCTGCATTAAAAAAGAAGAATAGATTCCATGTAAAAAAGGTATAGAACTTTTATTTATTTATTTTAAGGGTATGAAAGTCCTTTTTTTTCTTTTTTATTTTATTAAATTTATCAGGGCGACATTGGTTCATAGGGTCATGTAGGTTTCAGATGAACATTTCTATGATACATGATCTGTGTATTGCATTGTGTACCTTCTATTATTAAGCCTTGAAACCCAAATCCTCTTTGTAGGTCTGAACAAAGGATAGCATATGTGCAAATGATAACTTACATATCAATTCATAGAGATCATGTTTAATTCTGCTGAACCTATTTTCATATGGCAATTGATTAATAGGGTATAGCATAGTGATTAAAAAAGAAAAGACTAGCAACTTTATCCAAGTGAGGTATTTAAGATAAAATTTCATTGTTTTTCAGCAATAAAAAAAGAATGAAATCTTGCCATTTGCACAAGATGGATGGACCTAGAGTGTATTAAGCTAGAAACAAATCAGAGAAAAACAAACGCTGCATGATTTCACTTGTATGGGGAATGGAAAACGAAAAAAGAAAAGATAACAAGTGAATAAATAAAACAAAACAGAAATAGACTCATAGATACAGAGAACAAGCTGATGGTTGCTGTAACAGAGGAGTGAAAAAAATCAGTCTGTAAAAATTTCCCATATTCTGAAGCTATCTGTATAGTATGTAAAATAATGTTTTGATGATCTATCCTGTGTTTACCATTTTTAAAACATTCTTCATTGATCACATATCACAGACACTTATTCTTTCATATTTTTCTGCATTTTCATATTCAATAGAGGATGTGTGGTCTCTCCCAAGCATGTCACGTCTGATCTGCCATGCCATTGCACTTGAAGTTGAATGTGTCCATGTGGCTTATCTTGGGCAATGAAATGTGAGCAAGAGAGGCTTGTGGCACTTCTAGGTTGACATTTTCAAAAAAACAGCGTGTGCTTCAGCACACTCTCTTCCCCAGACTGAGGATGAGGTGGAGCAGCGCTTTCTGCTGGCCTCTGTGAACATGGGGAGAACAGAACACAAGCCTTTGTTGTTCCACTGCTGCATAATACAGAGTCTTATTACCCATGGACTTGAAAAGAAATAGACTTCAAATAACGTGAAACAGGTTTCACCAGACACAACCTCACTTTTGATCTTCACTTCTCCCTCTCTTTCAAATCATAAAATTCTAATTTTCAGAAAGTTTTAAGACTTTCAACATAAAAAGACTACTTTCTTTTTTATTACAACTTTGTTAAGAATATGATTTGTTTATGTTAGTGCAGACTGTTTTTACCAAATAAAAATTGTTTGTATAAAAAAGGTATTTTAAATACCTGGACCTCTTAATTCTATTCTCGAATACATTATTTAACATGAAAATATTGGGAATAACACAGCTTATCAATTTTAAAGGATGCTCAGAAATTATGAAACTGAAAAGATCATCATTTGAAGCAACTTTTAACCTCTTCCTTCTTAAAATTAACCTTATTAATCTAATGAGTATAATAAATTTATAAAGAAGAATACAAATAAATGCCACCAAGTAAATGAATCATGAGGCTTTTGATGACATTTTATGTATTTTGTTTGATGGCTTACTGCTTTTAAGGATTTTCCCACAATAGGAGCACTAAGCTACGTTACGAAAGGAAGACACACTGTTTGATAATCTTCAAACTGCCTGAATCTTTTGTAGCTAAATGGCTTTATACCAGAATAGCAAATAAAATTTAAGCTGATTGTAGTCATAAATATGTCAAGAATCAGTCTAAATCCATCATTAAATAACACATTACAATTTGAGGTACTCTACAAATATTGACAAAATATCATCTTTGAGGTTTTAAAAATGTCAATCAAGCATATTAACAACATAAAAGATGCTGCAAAACTTCAAACCAGCTTCAGGCATTAGAAATAAGAAATTGGCAATCAAATATATGTATAAACCATGCAATTGCCTTGTATTTGGGATTATATTACAAAAAATATCAAGTCTTTCTTTATAAAAATACAATTAAAAGCACTTAAATTGCTTTGATTTATTAAAATGCTCTATAAATGTAAATACATAATACTTTGGAATAAATATGCAAATTAAAAAATCATAAAATATTTAAAAATATTCAATTAGATATCTTTTTAGCTCATAATCTAGTTTAGCTTCATTAGTGTTTTATTTTTTATTAATAAACTCAGAATCTTGTGTGTTACAAATTTTAAATGACATTTCTCTAATTATCACATTAAAATTATAGTTAATTCTCAAATAGAAAAAAATACACAAATACATATCACGGTGGAATGCTTTTAAATATTAGAAGGTAAGGAATACAGGTGTTTAAAACATATTTTTAGTGTTTTACTTTCTTTTTTTTCCTTGAAATTCATGTTCTACTATGGAATACTACACAGCAGGAAGAAAGAAGGAGCTCCTACCCTTCACAACAGCATGGATGGAACTGGAGAGCATTATGCTAAGTGAAATAAGCCAGGTGGCAAAGACAAATACCCTATGATCTCACCTATAAGTGGAACCTAATGAGCAAGACAAACAAACTAGAAAAACAGAACCAGAGACATGGACATCAGAAACAAGCTAACAGTGACCAGAGAGGAGGGAGGGGGGGATAGTGGGGAAAAGGAGGGGGAGGGCCTAGACAAGGAACATGTATAAAGGATCCATGGTCATGGACAATAGGGTGGGGACTGACTGAGGGAGCATGGGGGGGAGGGACAGGGGAGGGCAACAGGGAAAAATTGGAACAGCTGTAATTGAACAACAATAAAGAAATAAGCTACATTTGGATTATTTTGAGCTGAGGACTATTGAGAAGAAATAGATACAAAAAAGGTTTCTGTCTTCCCACTATTTGTCTAAAAGCAGGACATAAATACACAAAGGTGTCCCTCTCCTGCCCTGACCAGAAAAACAAAAGTTGGTTACTAGAGACAACTTTAGGCCTATCAGCCTGGAGAAGGACCCAGAAGAATCTACATAGCAGACCTCCCTAACTAGGTTCCATCTACCATTAGTTCCCCCCACATATTTCCCTTCCCACTGTTTGCCACCCTTGAAGCCTAAACCTGCTTTTCTTTGTCATGCCAGTTTTGCATAAATGCACTGTTATTTGTCCCAGATGTTACTTAAACCAGAGCTCTAAGCTATTGCTTTGAGTTACTCATTTTTCCCTGGGTGCTCCCCATTTATACCTGAGGTATACATGTCAACCTGTCTTTGTTATAGGGACCCCAGAGAGAAATTTGAAGGAAAAAAATGAAATTATATTCTTGGTCTACAAATTATTTAGCAAAAAGTATCAAGAATGTGCATTCTAAATAGTAGTCATGAAGAAATAAAATTTTCAGAGGTGCATGAAGTGGAGCCTGTATCTTACACCATTTCAAGTAGAAAATGAAAGAACAAACTAACGCTTTCTTCCCAAGGCCTAATCCCCTATTTTAGTGGCCATGGAGGTGTGTCTATTTCAAACAATGGTCAAACCTATTCTTTAAAAGATCATCAGTGAAAATTACCTTTTCTGGACTATTTCCCTCATGCTCTCTAATTTATTTTATTAAATATTCATGCATTGATTGTTTCATTCATACAATAAACATGTAACAGTGTACATTAATGGTGAATCCAGTAGTAGGGGCAGAGACAGATAATGCAACATTCTGACTCCAGATAATGTGTCATAGAATTGCACACTTGAAACCTTTATAATCTTATTAACCAATGTCACAATAATTTGAATTTTTTTTAAATTTCTCACTTTCAAGCCCTCACAGCACTGTTTTCAAATCACCTGGAGCAGTATGATGAGCCTTGGCATGCATGTTAGAAATGTATCACCTTTCAAATATATTTACATTATCAGACCAAGAACTTTAGAATTAGTTGATGGGAAATTGAAAACTACTTAAAAAACTGACCATTCCTGTCAATGAATGAATATGGTGGCTTCATTTTTTTAGGCCTGTAATTCTTCCAAGGATCATTTCTTTCCAGTTTTCCTTATTGGAAGTCTTTCACTCTCCCACCCCACCACTTCACATCAGTAGAAAAGGAGGATAAAGGTGAATGTGTAATACATTCTCCCAGCTCCAAATAATTATTTCCCATTGCCTGGTAAAACTAACTAGTAGACTAAACCACATAAAATAGAAATTATTCAACCATCTTCATTTTATTCAACAGGGATGGATGGAGTTAAATGTTGGCTGAAAAGAATTAATGAGATTAAAAAGAAGACAGTTAAGCTATTAATTAGTGAAAGGAGGTGGGGCAATTGGGACCCATTCAAGTCAAGAATTTCAATTGCCAGATTAATTTACTTGGGAAATTTGCTAATCAACTCTACCTCTTAAAATACCCTATGTTGTGTTTTAGTTGTTTAATAAATAATGATGATTAATCAATCAACATTTTTTGAAATAGAAATATATCTATCACCAACTGCCTTCAAAATGTATAAAATATTTTCCCATCACCAGGTATTAGGAATAAGGATAATACTGGAGAAATTAATATATTCTTGGTTGTATATATGTATAATTATATATAACATATATCATATAATATCAGATATATATCATATACATATGTATATATAAGCAACTATGTGGCCTTATTATCAGGAAACATTATCCCCAAATTAATCCATTGAAAGTGACCTTGAGAATGCAGAAGGATGCTTTGTCAAATTTTATTTGTCTCTTCGCACATTAATTGGGAAAAGTCATCCCTACCATGTGCCAAAACCAGGGCCAGGAAAAAGCAGATGAATAATAATGATCCTAATCTTCAAAAAGCTTGCAGTTAGAGGAAATCAGACATGGAGACTGTAATTACAATACCTTATGGCAAATGCAGCACAGAGAATGCACTAATGATTACATAAACACTGAAGGAAGGTGCTTTTTTAAATCTCATTCTTAAGGACAAATGCTCTCAAATGCTTAAGGAAAGCTTTGTGGATTACAGAATATCTACCTGAATCTTAAAATTCAGAAAGGATTAGTCAGGCAAGAATTACAGTCTGAAGGAACAGCAACAACAGCAGTGTGGGGGATAAAAACAAGGTGTGCAGGGAAATAAAGCAGATCAGTTGTCTGGGGCACGTGTTTCTTAGCATGAGGACGTGCTTGGGGGGGGGGGGGCAACAGTGATGAAAAGAATGGAAAGATTTCAAAGACCGTATCAAAAAGAGAAATATATGAGCCAATCCGAAGCAATGGACTTTCATGTTGTAAACAGCCTTCATCAACTCGGATTTGTTTGTTGAATTACCTGTCTCCCCCTCTTCCTGATGAATGAATTCTATATCAAGAAACTACAAAATGAAAAGGTCAGTAATTTTAAATTATGACTAAACAAATGGGGGACTGGAACAGATTTTTAAAAATCCATTGCTCTACCGTAGGTGTGATGGCTGAATCTGAGGAATAGACAGCCAAAAGCACAAAAAGGAATGAGAAGACTTTGACATTAATGAAAATTAGACTTGATGAGAATTTACTCTAGAATTATCTCCAGTGGGACTAGGAAGGTGGAGTGGTACAGAAAAATGTAAGAATAGTGATTGGTTACTGAGGGTTGGTAGAGAACACTCTAGGGCAATTTAACTACTGGAAGTAAAACTGCTGACAGATTGGTTGCAAAAAGTAAATAAACTATTTAAATGTGAACTTGAAACAATGCGACATACTAGAAAGTGGTATTGAGATGGAGCTGATCTTGTCTGACAGTTTTGGGTAAACAGCGATTAGGAGAGGTATTATGTCAGTGCTGTTTGCTTTGACAACACCGATGCACCAAATTCTTAAAAATATTAAGTTTACTATCAGTATTACATTATTCTCAGGCATGGTAGGTAGGTAAGACTAATTTTTTAAGTAATCATTATCACGGCAGACCCAGTCCCTGGGAAATTGACTCAGCATATTCATTTCGAACAAAATGTTCTTCAGTGTTCACTGTGTCAAATACAGTTTAAATCATGATAGACTGAAATCGTGACAGAGGAGGAGATCAGATAAAATTTAAACAAATTCAGGTTTCTATAAAATTGAATTAGCAGTCAACTAGAGTCGCTTGCCCAGAGTCTAAGTCACCTACTCAATGCGCATGTGCTGCGCCCAGGTTTTCTCCTTTTATGGCGTGTGCGCAGTACTACCCGGAGCTGTGCTTCAAGAAATCCCTAGGCCTTCTTCCTGTCTAAGGACCTAGAGTCATCCACCTCGGTTTGCTGTGAGAAAGTGGCCCAGTTCCTTGGATACCTTCATCGGGACTGGAGAAGGGCACTAGGGACCCAGGCGTCTAGAGGCAGAGATGGACACGTGGACACTGGAGGGGGCGCAGAACACACTCTGCCCAACTCACTACCTCGTTCCCCTCTAGATGCCAACCACGCTGCAACGCAGGTTGGCATGTGAAGGCTGGGAAGACAAAGCCCTCACTGCTTCCTCTAGCAGAGGGCTCCAGGGTGAAGAAACGAAGCATGCCATTTTGAAGAACACTGCGGGTGGGGTCATACTTCTTCCTTCGCTCAGAAGTTAGACTGAGGCTTTCCCTAATAAAGTTAACCGAAGAGGAAGCAACTACACCATCACTTCAAAACAAATGTTAAAATCGCAACCAGCCAACTAACAAAACCACACATAAACAAATAAATACGGGGGCAAGCTCTGGCTCTCATTAGTCACGCCCATCTTTACATGATAAAGAAACAGAATTGGCATTGTTTACTGTTGAAGATATTTTTTCAATTTCTATCTTAAAGGACTCAGGGACTCAGGTTTACCTTCAAGTTACACTGTTTAAACATAGTTTCTAAATATTTACTGATATACTCGTGGCATAATGTTTCTCCAAAATTGTATGCCAACTAATTAAAACTAATTTATTTATTCTCAAGAATACCAAGGGGTGTGGCTTCACCCACAGGGCATACAGGCTGTGTAAAGCAATGTGAGAAGATCCTCCAAGGACGTGTGGGTACAGGGAGAAAACAACCGGTAGGAGAAAAAAGGAAGACCAATATGTATTACACATAAGAGCATATAGAATATTAAAAGCTTTCCAATAATACACCACACATTCAGTGTTTAGAGGAATCTCTAGTGAAAAACCCTTCATATATATTTAACTGCCAGGAGTAGCTGATCCATATGCTTCCTAAAACTAGCCCATTGCATAAAAGAGTGTTTCTAATCAATTTAAAAAGCTATCACAATGCAAATAAAACTTAGTGAAGTATCCCAGAATAAAAATCTATACATTAATACTGTATAATAATACTTAAAATACTTAAATAAAATATTAACAAGTTAAAAATTCTTTCAGTTCTTATTTTCATTGTCAACAATTTATGCTCTTTCAAAAATAGTATTTTCCCTTTCGTGCTCATATACAAACATGTATTTACACAATAATAATTGCTGTACTTTAATAGAAAATATTGGGAGAATTTAGGAGTCAAAGCAATATTATTATTACCTGCGATCTGTTGAAAAGAATACGGTAGCCTGAGCTCCCAAAGAAATAAAAATTTCCCTTTTATTTCTTTCTCTTTCCCTCCCTCCCTCCCTCCCTTCCTTCCCTCATTCCGTCCTTCCTTATTCTTTATTTTATCTTTCCTTTTTTCCTTCCTCCCTCCTTCCTTCTTTCTCTTTTCTTACCAAGCACTGTAATACTCTGTTTAGACTATTTCAGACATTAAATGCATCTCTCTTTAACTATAGCCTCAATCCAGGTTTATAGTTAGATGTTAAGTACATAAGAAAAGCAAAGATATCTCTCTTAATATCCATTTAATCATCCTTAGACAGCTAAAACTTTCTTACAGGAGATTTGGCACAGCAAGAGACAAACACCTAATTCTTCACTCTAAGCCGACAGAAAGTCTGCTCAGCTCCCTTGGGCCTTCCTTGCCTTGATTTTGGAACTCACTGTCTCTCCAACCTTCTCTGAACTATACCCATTTCTAAGCTCTGCCTATTAATTGCAGCAACCCTAGTTTGTCTCCACAATGGGTAAGGGTCCAGATTGCACCTTTTTCTGCACACAGCACAGCATGCCTTCCCCGAAGTCTGGCCAGTTGCACCTGCCCCCCGAGTCTCTTGCTGCTGTTGTTAATGCCTGTGCACCTGGGCCCGCTAGTTTGCGAACTCCTTCCTCCTCAGTGGCTGGCATCCTACAGTGAAAAAAGAAGCTTTCCTCTGATCCATGCAGAGTTATTTCTGAAGGAAATATCCAAGTTCACTAAACAATTTGCTCCTAACCAGAATGAGAAACTATATTACATGTTGGTAGATACCACCTCTTCAGATATACTCACAATAGTTTGGAAATCGCATAGCAAGGATCACAGAACATAGAGTTCCCAGTATCTTTCCATGAATGTATTTAACGATGCTAAACAATTAAAACAGGGTGATCCTAAAAGAAAATAAGCCCCGTGTTTCTTATACAGGGAAAATATGCCCTTATTCATAGCTTCAAAGTAAAATTGCCTATTTGGCATGGGGTGACCTGAGGCAGGTTTAAAAGCCTGTCAGTTCTCCAAATATGCACACTTTCTGTACACAGATGACACTCCCATAGCTTGAAAACATTACCAACTCCTTAAGACTCTGACATAATGCTTATCTCCTACTGACTAAATGATGAGCTGAGAAGATGTTAATGCAATACCAAGGGTTTTGCCCCTTTCAAGCTTGGTGCCTGCCCTTGGTGACCACCTAGAGGGCAGCCCAACTACATTAGTTGCTGTTAGTTGTGCTATACATATATATATATATATATATACATGCTCCCTTGGGCCTTCCTTGCCTTGATTTTGGAACTATATATATATATTTCTGAAGATCCCTGCTTCCCTACCTATGTTTACATAAAGACTGACCACATTTAACTTGCATTCATCTGTATTCAATAAATGTTTATTGAGTCCCTATTACATGCAAAACTTCGCTTGGTTGTTGAAAACACAGGGAGAAATAAGACTGTCTGTTCCCATGGACCTTAGTACAAGGCATCTAAGATTCTGCTGGTTCTCTTATATTTACTCAAAAATCCCTGGCTATCTTTCAGGAACAGTTTTAAGCATTCCAATATATTAATGTATGAATGCATGTCATTGTCAGGTAGGAAACTACTGGTTTTGACAGGATATGGTTCAGGTATCACTCCGAAGCTTCACGTGCTTTTCTTCGGTTTTTCTCCAGTGACTCAACCGCCCCATGCCCCTTACTGACACCCTCACCCATGCCTTCTTTACACCGTACTGCACAACTGCTGATATCATTACCACCCTTCTTCCCAAGAAAATGCTCAGCAAACATGAGTTGTTTGTAGAATTCTGAAGTTTGGCTTTTCTTTTGGAGGAGGGCAATGGATACAAATGCAGGCAGAATCACCTCGCCTAGTCTATCGAAGAAGAAGGCACAGCTGGCCAGGGAAGAGGAACTTCCAGAAGCAAAGTCCTGAAATCTGCACATCAGGGAACTAACACTGCCGGAAAGCACTAGAACAGGCACACAGACAGTCCAGCTCTAGGGGGCCATGGTCCAGAATTAAGTAAAGTTACGAGGATGTTGTTCACTTTGTGCTTTGTACATATGTTTCTTCGCAGCTCTTTCAGTCTCCACCAATAATACTGCCTTTCCAATCTTCCCTTACTGCCCAGTCCCACAGCCACGAGCAATGCTTTAGGTTGTTCTGGAAGCACGCCAGACTCAAGGGCTGGGACATAGACTAATGCTGGGGACTCTAAAGTCACATTACACGTGGATGCATGCATTCGGGGAGGGGAGGAGTCTTTGGCTAAGTCAAAGGAGTAGTTACGTGAAAGCTAATAGGAACTGCTTACCATTTCCTGAAATGGTAAGATAACGATTGGAGTTAGCAAATACAGACTGTACTTTCATAGTACGTTATAAAGATACAAAAATGGAAAGGCAGTTTGACAATTCATAGGGGTCAAAGAAGTATTTCTTTTGTTTTGCTTTCTGTGTAATGGAGAAAATAACATAGATTTGCAAGCTCATGGAAATAATATAATAGAGAAGGAAAAATTACTGATGCAAAAATAAAAGGGATAATTGAGTGATACCTTTATGTGAGTATGAGAATATGCCATCAAGTGTACACTTACATGCTTAATTAAATTCAAGAATAGAGACAGTTCTTTCGAGATAACAGGAGAAAAAGTGGAGGATTTGAACTTAGATGCCATGTACACAGTGTACTATGGTTGTGTGAGATTATTTTGTGATTGCTTATTATTTTAACTTCATTATATAAAACTCAGTAAGAAAGATAGTATTTGTCATGGTATAGAAATAAAGCATTTTCTTCTTTTTTTCCAAAATATAAAATTAGGAACATTATAAAACCCAAACAAAACAGACAAGCACTGTGTATTAAAGTCAAGACAATATTTCGAAGCAAACTGAAGTACAACAAAACAAAACGACTTTTATTCTGTGGACATTCTCCTCTGAGTGACACTAGAGTCATTCGAATGGATACGTAAAAACCACCACAGCGGCGATAATAATAGCAACCCTCATTTGTTGAGAACCTACTGCCCACCAGGTGCTTGCTGTTCTACGATTGTTTCATGTAGTAAATCGTCTGAATCTCACTGCAGTCCCCTGAAGCAGTTCTTGTTTCACACTTTGTAGCTAAGGAAACTAATGAACAGAAAGTTTATGTATTTTACACACAATTATATATCTTAGTGCTGGATCTGATATTTTAGTACAGATAGGTAGGCTTTATAACTTGAGTCTTTAAGTACTATGTTTTTAGGTCTTCTGCAAAAAATATATATATACTTCCTCAGCTATTCTTGTTTCTCAATTAGCTAATGTTAACAGTTGAGATAAACAATTAAAATAATGTGTCCTGGCTGGCGTGGCTCAGTGGATTGAGCAGGACTGTGAAGCAAAGGGTCGCCAGTTGCATTCCCATTCAGGGCACATGCCTGGGTTGTGGGCCAGGTCCCCAGTAGGGGGCACAGGAGAGGCAACCCACATTGATGTTTCTCTCCCTCTCTTCCTCCCTCCTTTCTGCTCTGTCTAAAAATAAATCAGTAAAATCTTTAAAAAATAATGCTCATTTTCATATGTGGAGCATATTAATTGTGATTATTGTGGAGCGACTCCATCTTCCCTCTCATTCAGTTGGCTGTTTCTTTTGGCCTCTCCTTCCCCTTCTCACCCATATCACACACCCCTGTTAAAGTATATTAGTCCTTTAATAGCCTATTCACAGACAAGTCTACAATGATACACATTTTTTCATGTTCTTATAACCATAGGCCAGTGTACTAGGACATATGTTTCAACACACAAATACAAATAAATGCCTTGAACCAGCTATAATTTTGTACGGTTGAAATTTTTCATAATAACAGTAAATAGAAGCATTAATAATGAAGTGGGAATTTATTTTTCAGAGTAATATTTGATTGTGAAGTGACTAAAATTATCACATGTTCACTGACATTAAAGAGAAAGAGGTAACATGAAGTGAATTCTGCATGCATTCAGTTCCCTCTATCACAGAAAGGGCAAAAATTTGTTAATAGTCATATTTTGAGAAGTGCTTATAGAGAAAACCAAGAGAATCCAAAATAGAGACACTTAAATACCATTGCTTCTAAGGAGGGCTGGTGAAATTGCTGTTATTCAGAAAGGAGAGATGTATGTGAATATTGTTACTTTTTTGCATGTCTTCTATACTATTTGACTTTCAATAACTAATTTTTATATCACTAACAGACATCAGATAATGGAATTGAATAAATAAAAAATCAGTGTTGACTATCATGAATTAAGTACTATCCCTTTCTATTTATTCTAGTAATTTCCATGAAATGTATAAAGTGACTCTCTTGCTATGATTTGTTTGAAATTTTATTGGTAGATGACAATACAAGCTTCAAGGACATCTATTCTCCAAAACTCATATGAAGGGAAATAATTCACAAGTTGGTGCAATCTTCCACAGAGTGTGACTTGTCGTTATTGCCTACCATTGCCACTTTGATCAAGAATGTTCCCTATAGCACTATAAAGCAAATAATATGGTATCAAGAAATCATCCCAAATATTAAAAAAAAACCTGTTTTGACTATATATTTTTTCACACTGGATTTCAAATTTACCCAGGGATTTAAAGGACTCTGATTTATTTTATGTTTTGTCTCTGAGAAACACAATTTGTCTATGCAACCTTGCTATTCCAAATCCTGTTACAGTATAAATAACAGAAATGGTGATCTACCTGAGGGTGTTTGCATGTGGTTATTACAGCTCCCAGTCATTTCAATCAGTGCTGCGTTTCTCCCAAGCACAGGGCATGGCAGCTGTGAATTGTGACTCCGACAGGGTTGCTTATATGGGATGTGGATGTGGGAGAGTTACTTCTAGTTAAAGTATCTCTCAGCACTCACGTATCAGTTGTTCCCAGGTTAGCTATACTAGTTCATTACTAGCTCTAGGTAGCGCTTTTGCTTCATTCATTTACAGGAATGATCATGGTTTTGGTACATGGTGGAATTAATTTTAAAAAGTATGGGAAGTACTGGGTATTAAATATTACTTGTCTTTTAAAAGCATCCTGTTCAAACAATATAAATCCTAATATAAAGGGTTCAAAAATAAATAAATTACATGTAACAAATATATGTAAATAAAATATACTGAACATATTTATTTTTGTATATAAAGAGAGTTTATATGTATACATAGGCAGTTACAGTGATTCCGAATGACACCGGAGAAAATAGCAAATGATGTGCACAGTACAAGAGCCGACTGGATGTCCTGTTTCAAAATTTAATAACACATTGTGCATAGTTACCTTTCTTCTCAATGAGCACCCATACCTAAGTTTGAAGGAGAGGTGTCAAGCTTAGAGTACTATCTACAAATCATCAAGCTTATATTTTTCCCATAATAAAATATTACTTATAATGGATAGCTACAGCAAGAAAACAGGAAGAAACTAGGCCTGGAATCTGAACTTGGTCTGAATCCAAGAAATTAACTGCATGACCTCAGCTGACCCATGCACCCCCCTCTGGAATCCAGTTTTCCCATCTGTAAAACGGAGATGAGAACAGTAAAGCAGCCTCACAGGTTTCTGCTGTTATCATAGGAGGTGAAGTATACGAGGGTTCTTTGTAAGATTGCTCAAAATGTTAGATAATTTAACTTCATTAGCGAGAGGTCATATTCTGATGCATTTGACATCTGCATTCTTTTTCATTCCCATTTAGAGTTAGAAAAAGCCATTCCCTAATCATGTTTACTATTAAAACTTGTTTATAATTCAAAGGCAGCAAATGTTAATCAGACAAATTAAAAATGCCACAAATTAGAAAGAGCAACACTCTCCTTCTGGGGTAAGGATCCGTGGTATATGGGAATTTAGTGTTAGATGGACGATTGCAGTAATAATGACAGATAATCAAGTTCACGTGTTCAAGTGGCCTCATTATGTCTCAGTTGTGTGTGTTTGTATGCATGTGACTACAAAAAATGAGCATTTTAAGAAAATATTGTTCCCTGCTTATACTTATAAACATGAAAATATTACCATAAATTCTATGTCCAAATATAATGGAAATGTAACATAAATCCAAGAAATATTTCATTGTTACATAGATTTAGAAATATAAAGAGAAATAATGTATCATCTCTCCCTTTTATAAAATTACATTATATAAAGTCACTTGTGAAGTATCTTTGTAAGAAAATGTGCTGTTTTAAGACAAATTCTAAAATTACTTCATATGCTTTTATTTAAATAAACTATCAGAACTTTGCCAATTTAAGTTGAAATTACTTAAAGTGCATTCTCCCACTGGAGCAAAAAAAAGAAAAGACCATTTTTCCAGCAGCTTTCCTCGCCACTGATAATTTTTTTTAAAGAAGGACCATCAGATCACAAGAAGGAAAACGTATCTGACATTGTTTACAGTGCTCTTTAATGTTACCTAATCGTTAAGATTCCTCCTATAAATATTTGTGTAATGGTTTTGTTCAACATGGTTTAATTCACTCCAAAGCATGTTGTAATACACTGCTATCCTATGCAGAGAACATAAGGGTGTCTTTAGCACAGGTTTGTTTTAAAATTGTACATTTTTAATTTTTAGCTTTCTGTGAAGGTTTAATAAAAAGCATAAACTAGAAACCTCTCAAATGATAGCAAAAGAAAGCTCTTTTTATGCTCTGGAAATGTTGTGAATGTTATGTATTGTTAAATTGGAGCATAAAATGAGGCACTATCTACCATCTGTTAAAAGAATACTTTCATTTAAAATAGAAAACTGGGGAAAAACAAGAAGCTATTAATTAGTAACACCCAAACACATCTCTCATAGCGAAAGCATCAGCATTTTAGGCACATCCACTCTTACTTAGGCACATCTCATGACGAAAGATGTGTGAGCACCACTGACCACTGAAGGGGCCCTTTGCAAAGAACACAGACTTTAAGTGGCAAATCCTTACAATAAAAGAGGACAAAGTGTGCATTAATATTTTAATGCAAACTTTTTATTTAGATGAGATAAATACATGAAATGATTTTTCAATATTCTTCATATTGAATAGAAGCCTACATGGGAACCATTGAAATGAGTAGCTTCTGTAAGAGGAGCATGGACTCAGGTGTCCCAGGGCCTGGGTTTCCCACCTGGCTCACCGGCTGACTCCAGCCTGGCCGAGCCCATACCCTCTCTAACTCACCCATCTCACGTGTGTGATGGGAGTCCCAACGAGGTCTACCCTTACAGGGTTTCCACAACAATTAAAGCTACAGATACAGACTTTATACCAGTGCACGTAAGTGCTGTACAGGTTTAGATATTGTTATTGACACTTCATTCGTATTAAATTATCTTATCTGCCACACCTGTAATTGTTTTTCAGTTTCCAAAATATCCAAAAGCAATACATGAGTGAGTTAATAATCACATGCACTGATGAAGGAAACCGTGCACTATAAATGAAGCAAGAATCATGTAGAAGAGATAAGTAAGAGGTCGCTGCATCTCTTTCCAACTCCATTCTCCAGACAAAATTCATTTTGGATGTGACCTTTGCTCTGGTAAAGTACCCCCCACCACTGTCCAGGACACCGCCTGGCTCTATCAGGCTCGGTGGTACTGGTTCTGGTGACGGTGGTGATGGTGGCGGTGGTTAGGCCTGGACTGAAGGCCAGCAGGCCAGTGCACTGCATTCCTCCTGTGATTAGTTGAACTGAAGGTTTTTTTATATAGAAATGCTGCTTATAATTTAACATATCTTATGCAAATATTTTATAGTGCCCAAAGTATCTCATTTATTGCCTCAGTGTTCCTCTGATGCCACCTTTTTTTCTTTGATAGCATCCTTAGTTTTTGGCAAAATGTTTCAGCTAATCTCCCTCCTGCAGCTTCTGCGGCTCTTTCTATTGGTGAAAGGTATGTAGAGTCTGGTGGCTACTCAGTTACCGCAGCCTTTTCAAGAGACAGGGCTTGTAAAAATGCATTTTAGAAGCAAAACAAATGTATGCGTTCATATTCCTCTAATCCAAACTTACTACCGCAGGATTTTATCTACTCGTTTTATTTTAAACCTGTGTTTATTTTCTCTCATACTGAATATTTTGATTCCAGAATAAAGTCAATTTTATTACTTGTCTGCTTTACCCAATCACAAATAAATTAGGTTTAATGTAATAACATCAGGATTGCTAATAAACGAGAAAGGTGAGTGAGTTTCAATAGTTCTTTGCAGTTCATTTTTTCCTTCAAACATACTTCTCTGAATTTGAATAGAAAAATATATTATGTTCTCAATTAAACTGGACAGAAAAATATATTTTAAATCAACCTTAATATGTAGTTAGTTTTATTAGTTTTGATTTTAGGTACTTTTAACTTTCTCATTCAATTTTATTTTTTTGATTATGTGAGACTATTAAAAGATTGCAGTTAGAAATAGTATAACAAGATAGTTAGGTAAATGCCTGACTCCATTCCCATCTTCCCCATGTCCACTCCTCCTCCCCATGGAGCCAATGGGAACAATTGCATACACTATTCTATACTGCAGCTTTTCCACATGTCAGTACATCATAGAACTCACACTACATCACCGTACAAAGATCGTATTCATTATTTCTCACTGCTGCAGGGAACCACACTGCATTATATACAGGATTTAATCATTCAGTTACCTACTGAAGGGACAGTAAGTTCTTTTAAATCATTTTCTATTAAAAAGAATACCACAGCGAGCATATTTTTGCCAATGTATCTTGGTGATAGATTCATAAAAGTAAAATTGTAGGATTAATTCACTGTTTAATTTTGCTGATGTTGGCAGCCAGTCCTCTATACCATAATGATTTCCCCCAAGTTCACAACTAATTTATGACACCATCCATTTCTCCAAAGCTTCATTAACAAAATATTATGTCATGCTTTTGGAATTTTGCCAATCTGATGCCATTAAATGTTCATTCATATTTCTCCTATTATATGTGATGGTGAGCAACTTTTTTAAAAAATACTTTATTTTATTCTATTTTTTTAGACAGAGAGAAAAGGAGGGAGAAAGAGAGGGAGATAAACATCAATGTGTGGCTGCCTCTCACACACCCCCAACTGGGGACCTGGCCCACAACCCAGGCATGCGCCCTGACTGGGAATCGAACCAGAGACCCTTTGGTTCATGGGGCAGCACTCTGCCCACTGAGCCACACCAGCCAGGACTGTGAGCAACTTTTCAAATGCTTAATGATGTTTTTACTGTGAACACCTAGTTTTATCACTTATTCATTATGCTACAGGTTGTAGAGCTCAGTCTGTAGAGCTCTTGGTAGATAGAGAAATAAACCTTATTCATATATGTTTAAAATATTATTTTCCAGTTTGTATTTGGTTTAGACTTAGCTTATTGTTTTACCTCATTTTTCACCCATTGAAAACATCACACCAATTTTCTTCTAGTTCATGTATAGTCTGTTTTTTTTGCATTTTATTCTCTAATCAATTTGAAATTTATCCTTAAGTGGGAAGGCAAAGAATCCAACATATCTTTTATCAAATATCAGTTGTCATAACATAATTTAAAGTCTTTTATTTAAATAATTTATCTAAAGTATGAAATTCTTTTTTATTTAGGCATATGTCCTAGAATATGTTTTCCAGTTATAATTTCTGTAAAGTGAGAGAACTTAAATATAGACAGTAAAGAACCTATATTTTTATAGAGTTCTTTTAGATATTAGCATTTTTTAAAATTGTCTTTAAAAACATAGGCTAAAAACACAGAGACAAACCAATTTTTAGTGACTTTTATCAAATCTTTACAAATACCTTACTTTTTATAAAACTAATGAGTTAGTGTATTCTTTTCTTATATTGTATCATTTTACATAATCTCTATTAAATTTTTATTACAATAATGAGTATATTGGCATAAAGTGTCTTAGAAATTAAAAAAACTAATTCATGGTGCTGGAAATTGGTCAATTTGTCACAAGAGCTAAGCATTCTATGAGCATGAGTTAGCATTTCTTTCGTTCATTCTATGACACACCCTCTGTACAGGGTGCTGTGTGCCCACCACCCAGAGTCAAATCCCCTTCCCTCACATATGACTGATGCCTTTATCCTTGATGCCACCCTCCACATCCCTCTCCCTCTGGAAACCACCACACAGCTGTCTGTGTTGATGAGTTTTTTGTTTTTTTGTTTTGCCTTGTTCATCCATTTGTTGCTTTCAGTTTTATATCCCACGTATGAGTGAAATTGTATGGATCTTGACTTTTTCTGCTGGATTTGTATTGCTTAGCATGACACTCTCAAGATTTATCCATGCTGTTACAAGTGGCAGTATTTAATCTTTTCTGATGATTGAACAGTATTCCATTGTATATATGTACCAGATCTTTACCCAATCTTTGATCAAAGGACACCAAGTTCAATGACTTAGAAGAAATGGACAAGTTCCTAGAAATACATGACCTTCTTACATTGAATCATGAATACTGGAAAATCTAAACCAATCACCAGTGAGAACATTTAAACCACCACCAGAAACCTCCCAAAAAGTAAAAGTCCAGGATCAGTTCTGGAACT
This sequence comes from Desmodus rotundus, assembly GCF_022682495.2. NCBI lineage: Eukaryota > Metazoa > Chordata > Mammalia > Chiroptera > Phyllostomidae > Desmodus > Desmodus rotundus. The sequence goes on from NC_071395.1 coordinate 10,364,248, forward strand.
CTTCCAAAACATAGAAAAAGAAACAATACTTCCTAACATATTTTATGAATCCAACAAAACCCTGATACCAAAACCTGTCAAGGATAACATAAAAAAGAAAACTACAGGCCAATATGTCCGATGAATGCAGATCCAAGATTCCTAAACAAAATACTAGCAAATAGATTACAACAGTGCATTAAAAATCTAATACATCATGATCAAACGGGGTGCATTCCAGAGGCACAAAGGTGGCCCAACATATGAAAATTGGTCAATGTGATACACCACATTAACAAATGAAGGCTATAAGTCAAATGATTATATCAATAGATGCAGAAAAAGCATTTCACAAGTTACAATGTCCATTTATGATTAAAACAACAAATACCATATGACCTCACATAAGTGGAATCTAATCAAGAAAACAAACAAAGGAGCAAAATAGAACCACAGACTTGGAAATAAAGAACAAACAGACAGTGACCACAGGAGAGGGGGGAGGGAGATAATGGGGTAAAGCAGGGGAAGGAGCAAGCAAAGGACCTCGGATAGAGGACTCATGGGCATGGGCAATGGGGTGGGGGTTGACTGTGGGAGTGGCAGGGGCGGGGTAGGGGTGAGCAATGAGGAAAAAGGTGGGACAACTGTAATTGAACAATGGTAGAGTTTTTTAAATGCGTATAAAAGGAAAGTACAATACCTCAACACAATAAAGGCCATGTATGACAAACCCTCAGCTAACATCGCACTCAATGGTGGAAAACTGAAAGTCCTTCCTCTCTGATCAGGAGCAAGACAAGAATGCCCACGTCACCACTGTCATTCAACCGAGTACTCACCAGAGCAATCGAGCAGGTGTCGGCATTTTTAACATAGTCAACAGACCAGTTAGAGCAGACAGTTGTTTAGGAAGAAATTATTTAAAGCAGCTCTTATTGTAAACAGATTCCGGGAATCTCAGGTGTTAATTGACTTTTGAAATAAATGAACTCCCATCATTTCCATTAATAGAAGATAAAATTTGCTCTACAAGTATTCAAAGCATTTTTCTTTGATGTATAAATAAATTAATTAAAATGTCAGTTATGATAAGTCTACTTTCTAGAACTGTATTTCAGAAAGAATTTTAGAATAGTTATAAAATAATACTTGCAATAAAAATAGAAAAAATAATTAAAGGTTATAAGTATTGGGAAATTTTTTTCTATATGTTTATGGTTCATTCCTAAAATAAGTTGAGACTTGAGTTGATCTTCATATCTAATATTCTTTAGTCTTCTTACTCATGCTGAGATATTTAACATTCAAATGTATCACTATTCCAATCTATGGTTTCAGGCCAAACTTAATGTGGCTACATCTCTTTCAATCTACGTCATCTCAGTTTACCACTCAATAGTGACCCCCTTCCCTGCCCTGGCCGGTCTGACCTTCCCACCTAAGACACAAGCCAACAGTAATCACTGTTAATGGATGATACGCTTGACTTCAGTTTGTACCTTATTTACAGATTACTTTATGAATTTAAGTCTTAGTTTCCCAGCAAATGATAAAGTCTTTGAGGGGAGGAATTATAACAAAACATTCTATTGCAACCACGTACTGGTATAAATTTAAAGTGTATGAAATAGGAAGGTATAACTTCTTGTTTCCTTAATTTCACTTTTATAATAACCAAGGTTGAAACACCAAACATAAAATCTATAGATTTATAATGGGTATTCGTGATTTTATTGGTATTCTGAAAAAAAATAAACTAAAATGAAGATCAATCTTAAACATCTTGAATGCAAAGTATAACAATTATATTTATTTTTTAAGATGTAAAATATGTGCTTTATATATGGTTTGAATAAAGTGGGTAGTATATACTTTGCTTGACATATTATTGAATTTTAATAATCTAGCTTCAATCACATTCTAATATACTCAGTAGAGAACTGACTTCTGTTTCCTAATTTTGATGTGTTTAATACTATATAAGGTTTTATAAGAAAACATGCATAAAATGATGATGACTATTTTTTGAAAATTCTTCCTATACTTATAAATATGAGCAGAGAAATGAAAACAAGGGTCTTTCTATATTGCTATTTATAAGCTGTTTATAATAGTTTTGATACTGTTGAAAGAATCTTCACCCTTCTCCACACAAAATTTGTGAAGGTTGAAGCCAAAGGACCTGTTCCGTGTGGTATATGGTCTCAGAAGGAGTGTATCTAATTAAAGTATCAGAACTGTGGACGTAGACACAATGTCCAACTTTCCTTTGGAAACTTTCCCTTGAAAGTTTCCTTTGAAAAGCAAACTTTCCTTTGCTTTTACACATTGTCTATACACTAAGACATGGGTAAAGATGTATTGAAGTATTTAGTATTCAAAAAAAGTATGTCCTGTATAATAAAGCAAAGGAAATAGGTTGATATTCTATAATTTAGTTCACACAGATTACCCTTCTGATGCTCAGGGTTTTTTAAGTGTAAGTATATATTTAGTTATTACAAATTTAACAACTAAGAATATTTCCTTTAATTTGACACTGAACAGTATTTGCCACAGTGCCTAAATCATGTTCCCAGTAGTAAACTTCATAGTCATTGACATTTTACACAATATTTAATATTCTTCAATAACCTAGAAGTATTTTAGGTAGAGTAGACATAGGATATGCAAAAAGTATATACATATTCATAAGGTCAAGAAAATAATATAGCAAATGTGTGTGGGCAACAGTGGGTGTTTTTATGTTGGCTTTACTTTTTCACGCTTTAAAATAGCCCTTGGTAATTTTATCCACCCATGGAAACAATACTGATCCTTCTAGGGCACTGAGATGTTAAAATTCAGTGAGGTAATCTCTTACCTATTTATATTCCATTAACTGTGATGAACTTCATGTTGCTTCCGAAGATGTCATTTACAAGCATGGAACACTAGGAGAAACAAAAGGGTCACATTAGGGACTGAAGATCACAGAGCATGAGGTCATGAGGAGCCACATAGTCTCCCCACTGCTTTCCAAAGATAGTATCAAATGAAAACGAACTTCAAGTTAAGCCTTAACTGTGAAGAGAGGTGGCAAAGTTACAGCATAAAGATGAGTCTGTGTGTTCCAGAGGAGCTTTGGTTATCACCCCTGCAAATGGGTTTGATTTTATTGAAGAAGGATTAGGAAATAAACATGGTTGTAAACATCCTGTTGTGTTTATATTTGTCCTTCACTTCCCCTGACTTTCTCCATCAATGACAACACAGCACAGGTACTAAGTCTCCTGGGCAGGGGCAGGGAGGTGGCACGAGACAGGGAGGCTCAGGGCAAGGACCAGCCCCCATCACCAGCAAGGGCATTCTTGTGTGGGAGGGTATTGCTCAATGGTTTGACTTGCCATCTGAATAAATAAAATACATATTCAAATATCTATAACATTTATTTATCTTTTAAATATACCTTAATTTTTTAAGGAAAATAAATGCATGGATTTTAATATGAGTTAAATATGTCTTACCAGTGCTCTGCAGATGACTAAATAAAAATACTAAGAATTCTCGTAGACTTATTGGGTTACCATATGACCTCATTAATCTCTATTTTATATAGATGAGGAATATTAAGTAGTGGAGCTAGAATTCTAAGCTTTATAGCATTCCACTAGACCACTTTCCTGCTCTAGCCTTCCTGTGTAAGGGCCAAAGGCTGGAAACAGGAGCATGAGGAAAGCAGCTAAAATATGGGAATAGGCATGGCCTTGTTTTTGTTAAAATGGTCATCGCTAAATTCCAACCAACAGCCATGACACTACACAAATTCTGTATGAAAATCAACCCCTTTTCTAAAAATGCCACTTGACATTGAGTAGACAATTAGACAAAAGTATGTAAAAATACCATGCCTTTTCAAAAAATGCAAGCAATCTGTAAGTCCTCTGTCAGATGTGACTGACATACGGAGGTCTCCTCTGCACTGTGGAGGCATATAAGTCACCAGTACACACACACACCCATGTATAAATACAGGGAGCCTGTCCGTGACTGTGTATTATTTTAGATAAAACGATATATTAAGCATGTGGAATTTTGACTTTGCAGGTGAGGAATCTAATCACCCACGGCAGCTGTCATCTTTGGAGCGGCATATGAGAGGGTGGGGAGAAGCACAAGTGTCAGGGAAAGGAAAGTCCTTTTAAGTATCAAGATTTCTCCAACAGATGGCTTGGTAATTTATTTTTTCTATTCTGTGAGTTCTAATTTTCACCATAGCAAATATATGTTACTAAGGCCTCATGTGTTGAATTAATTTGTTGGGAGAATCAAATGATACAAAGTAGGTTTACAAAATGTAAAATACAGGACTGAAAAATGTTCCTGTGGGCTACATGTCATGCCGAAAGGCAGTGGTCCGAATGTATGGAATTTCTATCGTATGAGGCGCTGTAGACATGAGATTGCGGGAAGAGGCAGGGTGACGTTCAACAGGAATAGAACGGTTGACTGTCAAAGAAACGGGACTTTGGAAAGAGCTCCCAATGGCCAAAACTAGAACAGTTCAAGCTACACAGTTAATAAAGTCATTTTGGATTATAACCAACTACAAAATACATAAACACAAGTCTGTGCTGATATAAATGACTGAATAAATAAATCGGCGGACAAATCTGTGCAGAACAATTACAAATCTTACCATGTATGTAGATACTCTACTTCCCAGGGGTGGTGCTTCATTCCTGTCGCTAACCCACCCCCACCCTTCCCCAGAGAGTTCTAGACTTCGTGACTTGCTTCCAAAAATGGAGTTAGGAAGGAAAAAGCAGGAACATCAGAGTGAAAGGACCTGGCAGGCGCCACCTTATCCTAGTGGTAACTGTTTTAACCTCACTAGTGGGAGCATGTGGATATTAAGAACACTGTGAGAGTGTGAACTTGACCTCTGTGGTGTTATGTCCAATAACCCATTACCCTAGATTAGTTAAAAACAAAGAAAGGGCAACCCAAGTTGGGTCGCTTCTATTTTCTCAAATTACACACAGTGCTGCGGTGCATATTTGTGGCAATGAACTCCGAAACACAGCATGCAATTTCTCTGAGATGAACCCCATACATCGCGGTCGCTGCACCCTCCAGGAGGAGCGAGTTTCAGCGAATGCTCCTTTCTCCTCCCCACACTGGGTGGTTCCAAGTTTTGTTTTGTTTTTTATTTTCCCTGTCTCAGTTACAGAGCACACTTCTGACTAGAGACTCCCTATAGAGAGGCACATTGCTAAGTGTAGTCAAAACAACAAAGAGGAAAGGAATGCAACACACAAAGCTGCACGTTGTGGGAGGGACAGTGACAGGTGCGCCCATAGAGTTACCGCCTGGTCTAACACCCAACAGATGGAGAGATTTTACTTATTTTCTAATTCTAATTTTAATTTTACTTTTTAAGTATATTGCATAGATTATGTTATTACAGTTATCCCAATTTTTTTGCCCTTTGCCCTTCTGTGTCCGGTATCCCCTTTCCCTCCAGCAATGCCCCCACTTAGTTCATGTCCTGGGTCATGTGTGTAAGTTCTTAGGCTTCTCCATTTTCTATACTAGTCTTAACCTCCCCTGTCTATTTGTTCTTACCTTTTATGCTTCTTAATCCCTGTACCTTTACCCCATTCTGTCCCTCCCCTCCCCACTGGTAACTCTCAAAATGACCTCGGTAGCTCTGATTCTGTTCCTGTTCTGGTTGTTTTCTTAGCCTGTTGTTGTCATTGTTTTTAGATACAGCTGTTGATAGTTGTGAATTTGTTGCCTTTTTAATGTTTATGGTTTTGATTGTCTTCTTTTTCTCAAAAAGTTCCTTTAATGTTTCCTGTAATAATCTCAACCAGAAGAATAGGGTCACTTTATAAGTACTGTGGTTTTTGACCTTAACCTTAGAAAATCATAATAATTACAATAGAAAAATAATGTTTGAGCTATTACAAATGGAGGGGAAAATGTTTCAAAGAAAGTGAAAGATTCTGAAGTATGTTTGAGAACAGTGAATTAACAGGTTATTCCGAATACAGCCTAACAGTTGTGAAGTGCAGTTTTAGAAGATAAAATGGAAAGGTATGCTGCAGGCAGTTCATGCAGGTCCTTAAATGGAATGCTCAGGGGGTTATAATTTATTCTGGAGGGAAGAGAAGACAATTAGAGCAATAAAGTCAGTTTAGCTGCAACAGGTAATGCTTTTGGGTCTAAATAGCAGCCCCATGTAAACTAACTTACCTAATGTATAAAGGCTTTAAATATAAGTGGTGTGTTATATTATATGAGTTACTAGAGTCCTTGTGGTTAAAGACTTAGCAAATTCAATTGCTTAGTGACTTCATTAAAGACCAGAGGCTGTGCATCCATCTGCCCCGTCACCCCCACATGCTGACAACACCGCCTTCAGGTCTGAAAGGGGGCTGCACCATTTCTGGGCTTCACTGGCAGAGAGCGGACGTCCTGTTAAAAACAGGGATATCTTCAACCTTGAATCTCCTTTAATCCACAAGAAGAACATTTCCCAGAAGACCACAGATTCCCTATCAGGCACAATTTGCTAGAAATGAGTCACAGGCTGTGACAAAAACAATCACATCAATAAAACAAACCTGCCTGACATAGACAGGCAGTGATGAACCTGGAGGAGCTACAGAGAGTTATTGTTGCTGGGGACACAGGACAGAAAACGCCAGAGCATCACCGGGCTTTCCTAGCAGAGAGCAAGGTGCTGGTCGTGGGCACACAAACAAGCGTATCTGACTTGTGAGTAAATAAGTGTATGAGGCTTATAGGAGGAAGGACTATTGACAATAAGCTGATGGATAAAGGGTCTATTTGGAGAGTTGTAATAAGGGCCTAAAGTAGAATAGTAACGGGGAGTCATGGAAAGACAGCATTGCATCAAGGGACACTGGAAAAGTAAAATAAAGAAAACTTGACAAATGGAGAGGACATAGTTGGTGTCTGAAGTAGAAGTGGCTTGAATGACAGTCCTACAAGATTTGGAATACAGGCATGTAATCTAGAGATAAGGAGTGTGTAAGAGAGGCCTCTGGACCTCAAACATGCTAAGCACTGTTGGGGGATATTAATTTTAAGGAGCTACTGAGGTACCTGATAAAAATTTCCTATAAATTCCTAGAAATTAGCTCAGGAGATACATGAGCTGCAAATACAAATTTGATAATCAAAGACATAAATGTAATTATTAAAGCTGGGAAACAAAATATTTAGGGAAGGAATATGATATAAAATAGATTCAGAAATTGACAAAGATCTGTATTTAGGAAAAATCAAAGAAGAAGTTAAAAAAGATATTTAGAAACTGCAGACATACAGTTACAGAAAAATCTAGAATAAATCTCTCATAGTTGTTATACACATGCAAGTCCATGTATGAAGAAGCCTGAGAAACCTGCAATTAGTCTTGTGTGGCCTTCGTCACTATGCCAGCGGAGAGCGCAGAGCGCACACCAGATTTTTTTTTTTTGATGGGCTGAGAAACGAGTAGGAAGCAAACCCATAGGAGCACCGAGTGTTGACTCCTTTTTACTCTTCAAAAACTTTGGTAATGAAAGAATACACAGGCATTCAATGTCAGCTCGGTGATTTTCTAGTTTGATGATGTGGTTCTTGTTTTTAAATTGTTATAATTATAATTGCCCCCTGACCATGATCTCTACAGAAAAACCTGGAAGAAGGAAATATCAAAAAGGAAAAAATAAGGTAAGACTTAAAAAGTTGAATTGTTTTTAGAGGCAGAGAACAAAGATGATGTCAAAAGTAAAACTTCAGTGATAAGCTCCAGAATAGAATGGGTTTACTTATTTGTAAAAAGATGACAAGTAATAGCTAACCATTTTCAAGTATAAATGAAGAGGGAAAATGTTTAGAATATTAAAAGAGGATGAAGGAATAATCACAGAGAATACCAGCACCCCCCTTACCCTGTAAAAAATGCACTTAGTTCCTCTCTTTATTGCATGGATTTTTTTTTAACATTTGTAGTCATACTGTGTTTACCATTTTAGTAAATATCCGTGAGTGTGTGCGTGTTCCTATATGGAAAAGACACAAGTCATAAATAAAGAAACTGCAATCCATCTAGCAAAACAAAACACAATGTGCTTGAAGAGAGAAAAAAATTCACAGAAGAAAACATGAAAATAAGTAAAGACTAGGATGAGTCAAGGAACAGAGAGGGGTCCTATAATATACAAATGATAGTAGATTATTATTTATTATAATCTCTCCCCAGTGGAGCGAGCAGTTACTCAATCCTTACGCCACGCCTGTTGGCAGCTGCAGACTGGCTGGCAGTACCAACAGAGATCCCTCTGAAATGGGGACAATGAGTCCCAAAGGAGTTGGCAAGTTTCTGACGTCATAGACAATGAAACCATGGTCCGTGGCCTCAGCTCCTCATATCTGTTTTCACAGCGCACCAAATGGAAGGGGCTACACTCTAAACCAAAGTCAAGCATTTTAATAGTTTAGAGCTGTACCCAAATGAGGGTCAGATAGAAAGCCTCAGGCCTGACAGAACCAAGGAGACAGATGAGGAACTGTCCCCTAGGAGCCTTGTGCAAGACAGGAGACAAGCAAGAAATGGCCTTGTGACAGCCCCTCTACGACTTCCTGTCTCAGCGCCCATTCAACTCACACCTGGTTTAGCCTGTGCTGGTGTCTTCCCTTGGTGGACAAAGTGGGGACAGAAACACTGCTGGGATGGGGCCTACTGCAGGCAAGAGACATTTCAGTTCACTCATCGCTTTAACACCTTTCCCACACGTCGCTTCTACCGTGATCTCCAAGAAGACCTATTGCTTCACAAAGATAAAGATTGCATGGACCTGTTGCTTTTACTTAACAAAGAAAGTGACATACCTTTGCCTTCTCACGTATGATTACTTATTAAATCCCAATGGTAGGACATTTCTTGTTAAAGGAATAAATGAGTGTATTTCCATACCTTTGTCAATGCAAAATGATCAAGCCTCTATATGAATGCTTGACATCAAAGGCATTAGTCTAAATCACAAGCATAAAATGAAGAGCCACATTAAAATGAAAAGGAAAACGGTAACAGTTCAAAATAAGAACAAAAAGATGTGTATGCAGAGAGAGCTACTAATCAAAATTACCCACTCAGAATTTCTTGCAGAGGGAAATGCAGAACAGTTTAAAATGAATGAACAGCTCAATGAGCAGGCAAATGAGAATGATTAGAAAAACATATTCTCTTACATAAAAATAGAAATATGCAAAATAAAGTAAATGTGCATTTTATACACATTTGGTTAGTTTCCTTTAATGGATTCTGGTTTTTAAGCTATTTTTTAAAGTTAGTAGTTTGAACTTTTTTTTTAAGATTTTGTTTATTTATTTTTTAGAGAAGGGAAGGGAGAAAGAGAGGGAAACATCATTGTGTGGTTGCCCCTCAAGCGCTCTCTCCTGGGGACCTGGCCCTCAACCCAGGCGTGTGCCCTAGACTGGGAATCAAACCAGTGACCCTTTGATTTGCAGCCCAGCACTCAACCACCGAGCCACAGCAGCCATGGCTAAAGTTAGTTCTTTAAAATTAAGATACTGACATTGACTTATTGATTGCTCAATTGCCTTGACTCATTTCCAAACCCAATTCCAAATGGAAACAAAAATACAAACCCTTCTGCTTGACTCCAGACCCATTTCCAAGGGAAAATACAAGAGAAACTAAGAAAACGTGTGCACCCACTGACACGCAGGAATCTCCAGAGAAAGAGAACCAAGAGGGGTTTTTATACAGGAAATGCTCACATGGCTGGAGACCACAAATTCTCGCAATCTGTGTTCTGCAAGCTGGGGAACCAGAAAAGCTGGTGGCATAACTCATTCTGAGTCCAAAGGCCTGAGAACCACGAGTTCTGATGTCCAAGGACAAAAAGAGATGAACTGGACTTCAGCTTCAGCATTTTGGGAAAACTGAGTACCAATAGTGAACAAGGAGACAGATATGAAAAGAAGCAGGGTAAGATAACACTATAAAAACATCCTTGAATTAGAGAATACCTTATAGAACATAGCAGAACAAGTTCATTAATACATTTTATCTCTGTGCCTTTCCAAAATCACACACACACACACACACACACACAATCCCTCCCTGCAAAAAATACTAGCTCCAGGGGAAGTAAACAAGGATTCTTGAAGGACATTTATTGCTAATTCTTGATGACATTATAGCCAAATAAATAAAGAAATATCTTTGTAAATACACTATTATTGTTAACGTTTTACTATAAAGTTATCACTGTTATTTGCGCACTTAAAACACCAGAGATGATATTCTCTCCAGAGCGGCTCTGGACGGAAGCAGGGAGTTTCAGGGAAGCTCAGATGAAATGCAGAGAGCTCGTTTGCTCTCATGAGAATCCCATCTCCAGTTTTCAGTCTCTCGAGGCTTGAATAATTAGTATAAACAGATAGCTTGAATATTGAGGAGTTTTGGAACCAAACATTTTTTGAAGTGATAAGAGAAAAGAGTATATTTCTTCTGCTGCTTTTTAAGGAGACATTATAAAATGCTTTTCAAGGATCGAATGTACAGAAATGCACATTCGTAGGCAAAGGTATATTATTTCAGAAATGACATGAAGAGAAAAAAGGTTATTTATTGTATTTTTATTCATGTTAGTTCAAAACCTTAAAAACTTTTATAAAAATGAAAGATCTGAAAACAAATTATAGAACTGATGACGGTGACTATCTGTCCACTCAGGCCATTCGCCGTTTGCTGAATTTTATGCTGATTATAAAGTGGCATGGGAAAATATGCTAAAATGTTCCCGCTTTGTTTATTTTCTCCTCTCATCTTTCTTCATTTTCATACTCGCTCCTGTCCCATTCTGTTGTTTTCTCCTCATCTTTCCTTTTGTTATTGGGTTAGCCAAAAAGTTTGTTTAGTTTTTCCATAAAATAAAAGATACATTTTTCATTTTCACCAATGACTTTATTGATTTGGATATTTTGACATGTCGGCTATCCCCTGCTATTGGCTTCTAGTGGGTAGAGGCCAGGGGTGCTGCTGAACATGTTCCAATGCATAAGACAGCCTCACAGCAAAGAATTATTTGGCCAAAATTTCAATAGTACCAAGAAATTGCACAAGCCATACTTGACACATTTGATCAGCCACAGTACCTTCTCCATACACTGCATAAATAATTTTTTTTGCATTTCAGTTGTGTTTTTACCCTTTTTGAAATAATAAAGCATAATACTCAAAAAAAGTTGCTTATTTTCTCTCATGTTCAATATTAAAACAGCTACACAAAAATTCACCAATTTGTATTTGTTTCTTTAAAATACACACTGATATGACAGCTGTCACAATACAATCTAACAAAACTGTTTCAAATGACGTTAAAGACAACTGAGCATTACTAGAGCCATTGTATGGAAGAAAACCAATTAACTTTTTGGCCAACCTGATATTATGTTTCAAGCCCCTATTGAAAGGGTATTTTAAATAACAGAATAGTTGCATGGAGGCCAGCCCTACTTTTTGGTGCAGAGAGAAGAATTCACTCAATGATGAGTTCAAACAACTATCAATGAAACAGCCTACTTTATGGATGCCTCTCCATCATAAGCCATGTGAGGTAGCGAGGAAGGGATTCATCTCAGCAGAGAGGAATCTATTTCTTGGCACACTCTGCTGATGATCCTCGTAGCTGCAGTTCTTACCCTTACCATCCCGCCTCCCTCAGTGCCTGGCTGGGACACTGAACAGAAACCTTTTGGGCCCCCTTTGCTCCCTCCACTGCATTCCGTCTTATTTATTTCTACAGTAGTCTTTTCTTTCACGCAACTGTCTCATTTCGGTGAAGGTGGCATTAAATTGATGCGACTGTAGAAAAGATTAATTCTGGTTGGTCATGAAGTCTAAGATCTCTCATGTGATGGCAGTATATAGTCAAATTGCTATAGTTCATTGTTAATGACTGCTTTTCTGTCCACATTAAACTCCTCTAAAAGAAAATCTGGCAATGACTAGAGGTCACCTAAACAGTGGTATTTTAAAGTGGATCAAATTATAGGGGAAAACAGAATTACAGAATAAATATATATCATTATAAGTTGGTATTTCAAGAGGCTCTTGGAATCTTATTGAAAGTCTATCCATTCTAAAGTGTCAGAGTCAATAAAAGCATAAAGGGAAATTTTCATTTTAACCCTTTGGCCTGTAACTAGCAAGGAGACTGAAAGAACAAAGAAATGAACAAAGGGAAATAATCCAGGCACAGCCACAGAGCAATGACGAATTCCTCCTAAATCACAGAAGACAAGAAAATTTAAAAGATTGATAACTCTCAATGCAGTATAAATCATATTTTCCATCTATCTACCTGGACCTATCTATCTATATTGGGACTGAAGGAAGTATCCTTTTTTTTGACAAGCTGTTGCTCTTAGCAACAAGTCATCATGATATTTTCTTTGATTGTAACTAAAGAGCAATATCCATTCTTGTTACATGGGTGTAAAGTATAATTTAAAGCTCATTAAAAGTGTAGCAGGTGTTCACGTATAAAGTGCAAAAAAAAAAAAAAAAGAAGAAAATAGAGGAGAGAATCTCTCTATGCCTGAGCTGTCAGCGCTCTAAGAGCCTAATTTATTTTGCATAACCTTTTAGCAAATAGACATGATTACAGCAGAGAGAAGAGAAATGGGAAACAGGAAAGTAAAGGGACTTGGCCTTTTGGTTTGACCTTGGTTCCCACCCTTTGAAAATATTACAGTCTTTTAACAATAGCAGCTTTGACAGGTAACACACTTTTCTTCCTGGGAGATAGAAGTTCTTCAGACATTTCCTTAGCATCAGAGCCACTCAAAAGGAGAAAATGAGTAGGTGTATAAATGGAAACCGAGTCAGTTTACATTCATGGCCAAGCAGGGAAGGGAACCAGTGTTCCACTGTCCAGCCCTCTCTTGGGTTTGTGCCGCATGTGGAAGCTCCTGCTCTGCAGAAACAAAATTCAAACACAAACTCAAAAGTGAGCAAAAGTCTAGCAATTGCAACTCTTTCTCAGTCCCGTCCATTGTTGGCACACATTAGGCAAATGGCAAGAAAAAGACCAAAGCATATCAGATCTAAACACAGATTCGAAACTAAAAGTTGTCATTGTTAACACATTGACACCATTTGAGCTGCGGGTTTGCATTGTCCTTTTAACCAGTAACTCTAATGAAAGCCCAGGATTACTGGAATTCACCAGATTTGCAATAATTCAAGTTATTAATATGTTTCTTCTTTTAACAAAAGGAAAGAACTATGCTTTTTTTTTAAAGCAGGTACATATTAAAGGGAAAAGACTTTAATATGTTGTCCTCAGAAAAGAAAGGCAAGAAGTTTCACAGAATTGCAATCGAATTTTGATATTGCTTTCTGAGACGTAATGCTGTTGTTAAAATTAAATTTTGAAATATAAAAGGCAAATATTCACAGGAATAAAAATTAAAATCTGAAAGTAAAATTCTATATAATCTTAACAAAACCTAAAATGGGTTGAGGGGGGATGGGAGCCTGCGAAAGAACTCATTGTATCTAGTATGTGGGGGTGGAGGGATGGCCAGGGATACTGTTCATTTTCATTTCCCAGACAAGAAGTTCACATTTAAACACAATTCAAATTAAGGAAGAATTAACAATACGCAGTGCTTTCTTTTTCTGCCAATGTCACTGTGTACTGAAGAATATGCAGTAGCTATCACGTAGGTGTGTAAGAGTTTAGTACAGAGCTTCTAAAACACTATTTTGTTGGTCTAGAATAATGAGCAGATAATTTACCCAAAAATAAGATCTTTAAGTAGCATTGAACAATTCGATCTGTAACACTGGGGTTGCAGGCCAGAGCTGGCTGTGTACACACACCCAGCAGCGCTGAGAAACAACGCCGCCCCCCACCCCCGCCAGACACGGTCAGGGCCTTCGCAGCAGACACAATGCCCCTTTTAATCAACACCACCATTTACCTTCAGACAGCTCCGTGCTTTTGTCCTACTTGCTTATCTTAGTGAAGGTGTGAATTTTCACTTGTAACAGAGCAAAAAGATGCTTTTATTTATTATTCGTAAAACTCCAATCTATGTCATTCAGGCCTCCCAATACTTTTGTACGCAGAAGTTCACGGGGGTAGACTTTTGCAGGACTGCGCTGACCGTTTCAGCCATGACCACGTGAAGGCAATATTTCACATACTGCACCACCCTGGGGCATCTAGCTTCGAAATTTTTAAAGGTGACAGCTCCATATTCTATCAAGGGAGTATTTAGGATCATTTGATTTCAGGCAATGTAATGCTGCGACAAGTGTTGCATTTCATTCTAAATGAACTTCAACCTTTTTCTGTGTTGTGAAATATACACATCATGAACTTATAATGGCAAAATGCAAAACACACCCTCTGTAGCAGATAGATATTGGTCTGGACTTATCAGAAGATAATCTAACATGGAGATTTCCTCCTTCTTGAAAGCCTGATGTCAAGAATGCCCACTGTGTCAGCCTAGCACTAGTATTGGAAATCCTGTCTTTCTGCGGCATACAACAACAATACGATCACACTATCACCCCTCCGTGGATCCTCGGCAAATATTGGATGTGGTCCCTAGCAGTGCTGGTGGAGGTCTGCACTGCGAACATTCCAGTGGAGTAAACCGTGCCCTCTAAAAACAATCTGCAAAACAGCAACACGGGCATGGAGGTTGAAACTATACACGGAGAGACAAAGTTCTCACCGAGGATTAATAACTCCAATTGCTCTATAATGATGTTAATGAGAAATCAGGCCTTCAAAAATGTCAAAAGTTTATTGAAAACCTTTATCATAATAGAAACAGGGATCATTAGATTTCATTATGACATATTTTGCGCCTCCAGAATTACAGTGTACATCTCTCGAGGGCCATCTCTTTTATTTGCTTTAAGATAGAATAAAAAAAATCTTTCATCATAAAAGTACAAAGTAGGCTACTTATATAAAACATATCAATGTGTCCCCAAACTATCATTATAAGTAAAGGGTCTCCTTAGATTTTAGAGTAGAAGCATATTTAATTATTTACCAGTAGTAGTTGGCACTAGATGTGCTCTGCTTCTGTTACCCAGTTTCTAAAATTACTTTTTCCCTTAGACTATAAGTAGTACATGCTCATTAAATAAATTTTCTAAACACAGGATGATAATGTCTGTATCCCTGAAGATAACGCTCAGGTGACCAGGTAATTGCACTCATACACAAATTCAAGGTTTTGTAGTGGGCACATGGCTCCTGAATAATAAAGTACAAGTGATCTTGATTGACTTCAGCACTTGTACATATGGCATCACAGGAAAACCAACAATAAAAAGTGGTAAATAAAAGACCCCCAAACCTCCCACTAAAAAGGAAATGCACTATTTTGTTACTGATATCAAAACTCATATGATACAATGAAATAATGGTATTTCTAGGTAATGACCTTCAACAGCTAGTAAAATTGTAGGCAAAATTTTGATGATGAACCTTATTATAAGGAGTCAGACTGACATCTCCTGAAAGCAAATGCTACCCAATGGAGGAAGAATGTAAAACAAACATGACATAATGAGAACCTAGACGCTTGTGTTGTACATGAGGACAGGATGCTTACCTGTACCCCTAACATCAATATAGGAATAAATATTTCGAGGGTGGGGTTGAAGGATGGGTGATAAAAGCAGAGGGAGAGTTGCCTCCATCCCAGATCATAGCTCAGGGCTCTGTAGGTCTTATTGGGAAGCCCTGTATCTAACATAGAACATGAAGCACAAATTCACAATGGCTGAAGAACATTTATAATTGGATGGAACAGAATTCAGCCTTAAGAAACTCATGGATGCACTAAAATGTTGCAAGGAAAAGCCAAGAATTCCTGAGCTGGGAGACTTATTGGGTCAAGGGGCGAGGGAAAGGTAGCTGCCCACGAATGTTTAGAGAGGCTAGGAATCAATTGAAACCACTGAAACCCCTCCCACCCAAGGTTTACATAATGAAAGTTTAATTTGCACTTAAATAATCTATTTTTAAATTAATCATTGATTTCTCAAACAAGACACTATCAATGACTTTTGGCTAATGTCTGCATGTTTGCTTAACTCAGATGAAAAATAAAAGTTTGTGTACGGGAAGAAACCTTTTGCTTATTATAGGAAAAAATATCCACAACTATATTAACAGAAATGAAACAGTATATTGAAGAAGAAGCCAATTTGTAGGCTTCTGGTATATGTTTTTATAGTTGTTATCTTTTCAGCTCCCTTTGCTTCTTATATCATTATCTCCAACTCCTGCCACATTTTCTTGCCTTTTAATTTCCAATTTATTCTCTATTAGGTTCAAAACATAAAACTGCAAATTGCTTCTTCTCCCTTACCTCCAAATATGAACTTTATAGTCCATAATTCCCTTCTGATTAAAGTTCTTCCTCTAAATTACTTTCCTTGGCATTTGCTGCAGCCTAAAGCAGCCTTTGCTATCATTTGTCCTCAAAATAGAGAATCTTAAATGCAAGCTTGGATTTTCCTTTTTTTTTCTTTTCCTATGAGCAACCTATCACCCTAGCAAAAGACTCAAGTAATGTAGCCCTTCTTTTTCTGGCTCCTTCCAGAATTGTCCTTCTTCTGCACTTCATTTTGCACTTTGGTCTTCCACTCGCAGCTCACTCTTCCAAAAAGAAAGTTTCTCCTCCGGCAATGACCCAAACCTTGCTCTATATCTAGAAAGTATATGTAAAACAAACATGACATAATGAGTCATTGCTCAGCCCTCATCTATTGCCCCATGGAGTTTTGGATTTCACAATACTACTAACAATGGTAATAGTGATAAGAAGCAGTATGTGGAACACTGTGCAGCCAAGTCCACACCAGAAATGTCCTTCTAGTAGTATCATGAGCCAGGCAGTAGGATTAATTCGGTTTTGTAGATGAGGAAGCTAAAACTGAGTGTAGGTTAGTAAACTGCTTGAGGATTTGGCCTTCGGTCAACCCAGTTCTAATCTGCCATGTGTGGAGACACCCCCACTCCCGTCTTGTACAGGTTCCCTGGGACTAGCTGCTTGCTTTAAACAGAAAAAAGAATGCTGTGTGTTCTGAAAAGTGATTACCCTGAAAATCCAAATGGAGGTAATCTGCCCTGGATCTGGGCACTTCCACCTAGAGTCCAGATTCCATGTAGCCTCAGGATGCCATCTGGGCTTATAGCCTGGTGCCATTCCCCAAGGGAAGCCAGCATGCAGGTACCTAGTGGATTAGGGGCCCAGCGTATCAATGGCAATGCCCAAGTTAAATCAGTCAGAGTAGACTTATTCTGCTTTCTTTACAACTAGCTGGGAGAAATGAAACTGAGCACTGGTCTTTGTAGTTGAGTATTCTGTTCATCCTGTTTCCAACCAGTCCATTTTGTAACATCATGCTTTCTGCTAATCCCCTCTGGCCACCTTTACTACATGACCTTTAATGGCATATCATTGGAATTAAGTCTTTAAACACCACATAAGCCCGACAAAGCACATTTTCCAATTGCAGGTTATTTCTTAAGCACAATGAGATGAATAACTGCATCCTATCTTACACTGTGACATACCATCTTATTTCCTTGGATATTTTTCTATTTCCCACAAAAATACTTGAAAACATTAACCACGAGAGTAAATAAAAGGATGTAAAAGAGAAAAAATAAAATCACTGAATATAATTTTAACATTACCATAGGAGCAAGTTAATATAAAATTTGTATTTTGAATACAGTACATTTCCTTAAGTGTTATTGCCTACTCTTAGGAAATATTCAATGAGCACATGATTTTCCACCAAGAATAAATTTGACAGTATATTCAACTCTTTCCTTATTGCTTAGTATTCAGGTTGTTATTAATTTTTGTAAGTACTGCCACACATTTATGCAAAATGAATAGCTTTTATTTATAAAAACAGTTCTGTATTTAGAATCATATTTCCAATTTGAAAATAAATAGGTTTGATACAAACATTTTAAAGGCTCACCACATATTTAAAGATTCTTGATACTACAAAAGGTTACTTTTCCAATTGAATATACATAGTGTGATTCAGGCCAATCAAAATGAGGTACAACTACAGAAATTATCATTCAAAGTCCTTGGCCAAAAATATAATAACTAGTGTTATGTGCACATTGGAAGGCAGGTCGACATGTCTTGGGACAACACTTCAGAAGACAAGTTGAGGACTTCAGGTTCTGGAAGAAAAGGAACATCACGTTCTTCATCTAAATTTGTTTTTATATTTACTTAGACAAGTTACTCACCCTCTTTAAATTTTTTTAATATCTGGAGTGTGAGTAATAATGATTCTATCCCATAGTTGTATTTTAAATAGTAAATGATACAATGCTTTAAAGGTCAGAGTAGAATGTTGGGTATATAATGAGGCCTTGTTAAGTGTAAACAATTTCTAACTGAGCAAAGCCCTATGACATAGTGCTCAGGTACATGTACTCTGGAGACAAGTTGACTGAGTTTGAACACCAGATCTGCCATGTACCAGCTGTGTGACCTTCAGCCAGTTATTTGAACTCTCTGTCCTTCTGTTTCTTCAGAGGTAAGAACTGGAATAACCACAGCATGTATAGCTTAAGGGTATTATCTATACTACATGAAATTATTAGTGTCTAGGATAAACTCTGCCTCACAGTAAACACTACATAAATATTACCTTAAACTAGAATTTACCGGTAGTAATAATTTCCTACTCTGTTTTTAATAAGTGGTTCTTCTCATTAACAGAAAATAGATTGGTTGACAGTAGTCACGAAGAAAACAAGTACTTAATTTTTAAAAGACTATCTTTTTTCACTACCAACTACTCACACTAAGTGCTACCAGAAGTCGACAACTGCTGTGTGTGAATAAAACAAAGTCATTCTCATGCAACACAGTGGCCTGACATATTCCACACTCAATAAGAATTCCTAAGAATGATTTTAGGAGTCCAATATGAAAATACAATTTTAAATAAAAACCTACATTTCAGAGCCTTAAGAAAGACAGATTTTATTGTAATGGAATGCCTCTAAAATAAACTAATGGTTATTTTTGTGCATTAAATTCATCTTTTTTCCCCCAAATCCTTTTCCTCATTTAAATGTGTCCTCAGGGTTAAAATAGCTCAGTGGTTTTTGGAAATACACACACACACATGATGTGTATATAATTTAAAGTTTATTTTTAAGTATAAAATAAAATGATATTTCTATTTAATTAAAAGCTTTTTAAGCATTTTAAAAAGTCAAGATATTTATTTGTTTACTTATTTATTATGTATTTTGAAAGCCTAGACTACTCCAAGAAAACTAAGAACATGACATGGTTTTTTATTATACATATATTTATTACAGAACTCCAAAAATAATATTAATTTTATGTAGATAGAGTTCCTGTTATTACTTATCTCAAAAGAAAATATCAATTGCACATCTTAAAAAATAATTTTTTGTAAAAAATAATTAATCTCCAGAGTATGAAAGGCACATGAAGAACAGGAAACCATACTGAAATCATTTACACATTTTCAACTAAATATATAATTGAGATAAGCCTTTTTTTTCAGAATGATAAGTTTTGGTTTACAATACTTCAACTCTAAAATGCCTCTATTTTTGGCAGCCAAAATAGGAAGACAAAGAATGATATCCCAAAGAACAAGAAAATTCTCCAGAAAAAGAAGATGAAATGGAGGCAAGCAATTTATCAGATAGAGAGTTTAGAGTAATGATTATAAGGATACTCAACAGCATGAAAAGAGATGTAGAAACCATAAAAAAGGGACTAGTCAGAAATAAAGAATGCACTATCTGAAATAAATAATACATTGGAAGGAATAAACAGTAGGTTAGATGAAGCAGAGGATCAAATCAGTGATTTGGAAGATAAGGTAGGAAAAAACAACCAGGCAGACCAGCAAAAAGAAAAAAAATAATTTAAAACAATGAAGAGGGCTTAAGAAACACTTTGGGCAACATGAAGCTTAACAACATCCATGTCATAGGAACACCAGAAGGAGAAGAGAGCAAGCAATGGATCTAAAAACTATTAAAAAAAAAAATAATGACCAAAAAGTTCCCTAATCTGGTAAAGGAAAAAGACACACAAGTGTAGGAAGCTCAGAGAGTCCCAAACAAGTTGGACCCAAAGAGCCCTACACTGAGACACATCATCATTAAAATGACAAGGCTTAAAGACAAGGAGAGAACCCTAGAAGCCACAGAGAAAAGCAGGAAGTAACATACAAGGGAGCATCAAGCAGACTGTCATCTGATTACCCAACAGAACATTTTAAGCCATAAGGGAGTGGCATGAAATATTCAAGGTGATGAAAAGCAAGGAACTACAACCAAGGCTACTTTACCCAGCAAGGCTATCATTTAAGTTGAAGGAAAAACAAGGAATTTCCCAGACAAGAAAAAGCTAAAGGGATTCATTAATACCAAACCAGTACTGCAACAAATGTTAAAGGGCTGGCTTTAAAAAAAAAGAAAAAGAGAAAGAAAAAAAAAAGAGGAAAATAATCTAACAATAATATGGCACTAAATATGTATCTATCAATAATCAACTTATATGCAAATGGATTAAATGCTCCAACCAAAAGACATAGGGTGAATGAATGGATAAGAAAACAAGACCCATATATATGCTGCCTTCAAGAGACCCATCTCACATTGAAAGATACATAGACCTTAAAAGTAAAAGGTTGCGAAAAGACGTTTCATGCAAATGGAAAGGAAAGTAAAAAAATCTGGGGTAGCAGTACTTATATCTGAAAAAATAGACTTTAAAACCAAGGCTATAGTAAGAGACAAAGAAGGACACTACATAATGATAAAGGGAACACTCCAACAAGAGGATATAACCCAGTAAACATTTACACAGACAACGTAGGAGCACCTAAAAATGTGAAGCAAATCTTGATGGACATAAAGGGAGAGATCCACAGAAATACAGTCATAGTCGGGGATTTGAACGCCCCACTGACTCCAATGCATAGATCTTTCAGACAGAAAATCAACAAGGAGAGAGAGGCCTTAAATGACACACTAGATCAAATGGATTTTATTGATATCTTCAAAGCATTTCACCCCAAAGGGGCAGAATATACATAATTTTCAGGTGCACATGGAATGTTTTCCAGGATAGACCACACGTTAGGACACAAAACAAGTCTCAATGAATTTAACAAGATTGAAATCATATCAAGTATCTTCTCTGACCACAATGTGATGAAACTAGAAATCAATCACTAGAACACTGGGCACTCCTTTGTAGGCAACTCTCTCTTTTCCTCTTGCTGCTTTTAAGATTTTGTCCTTATTTTTAATCTTGGGTAACTTAATTATGATGTATTTCCTCCTTGGGTACACTTTCTTTGGGACTCTCTGGGCTTCCTATGGAGGAGTGCCCAGGAGACTATCATAAAAAAAAAAAAAAAATCCTTGAAGGCAAGAAGGAGCTGGAAAGAAGTATTTGAAGTCATGAAAGGCAAGGACCTACATCCAAGATTACTCTATGCAGCAAAGCTATCATTTAGAATGAAAAGGCAGATAAAGTCCTTCTTAGATAAGATAAAGTTAAAGGAGTTCATAATCACCAAGCACTTATTATATGAAATTTTAAAGGGACTTATCTAAGAAAAAGAAAATCAAAAACTATGAATGGTAAAATAGCAACAAACTCATAACTATTGACAACTGAACCTAAAAAACAAAAATGAAAACTAAGCAAACAACTAAAACAGGAACAGAATCACAGAAATGGAGATCACATGGAGGGTTATCAGTGGGGAGGGAACAGGGGAGAATGGTGAGAGAAAGGCACAGGGAATAAGAAGCATAATTGGTAGGCACAAAATACACAGGGGAAGATTAAGAAGACTACAGGAAATGTAGAAGCCAAAGAACTTATATATACAATCCATGGACAAGAATGAAGGTGGGGGATGGTGGAGGTTAGCGGGCTGCAGGACGGAGGGGGGATAAAAGGGAGGAAAAACTGGGACAACTGTAACAGCATAACCAATAAGATACACTTTAATTTTTTTTAATTCATAAGAACACTGAAAATCATCCAAAGACATGCAAGTTAAATAAGATGATATTAAATAATGAGTGGGTCAACAAGATCAAGAAAGAAATCAAAAGATACCTTGAAGCAAATGAAAATGAGGACCCAACAATCCAAAAATCTGTGGGACACTGGGAAAGCAATCCTAAGAGGGAAATTCATAGCATTACAGGCCTATGTCAAAAAACAGGAAGAAGCTCAAATAAACAATCTAAGTTCACACTTAAAGATACTTGAAAAGGAACAACAAACAAAGCCCGAAGTGAGTGAAGGAAGGAAATATGAAAGATAATAGCAGAAATAAATGAAATAGTCTTAAAAAATACAAAAATCAATGAATCCGAGGGTTGGTTCTTTTAAAAGGTAAACAAGATTGACAAACCTTTAACCAGACTCATCAAAAAAAAGAGAGAGAGAGAGAGAGACAGGACTCAAATAAATAATCAGAAATGAAATAGGAAAAAAAACTACTGACACCAAAGAAATACAAAGGATTATAAGAAAATATTATGAACAACTGTATGCCAACAAACTGGACAACCTGGATGAAATCGATAAATTCTTAGAAACATACAATCTTCCAAAACTAAATTAGGAAGAATCCAAGAATTTGAATAGACAAATCACTCCTAGTGAAATTGAAGTGGTAATCAAAAAAATCACAACAACAACAAAAAGCCCTGGACTGGATGGCTTCACTGGTGAATTTTACCAAACATCTGAGAAGAACTAATGCCTCTCCTTCTCAAACTATTTCATAAAATTCAAGAGGAGGGAAAGCTCCCAAACTCATTTTATGAGGTCAGCATTATCCTAATTCCAAAACCAGATAAAGACATTATAAAGAAAGAAAATTATAGGCCAATACCCCTGATGAACATAGATGCTAAAATCTTCAACAAAATATTAGCAAACTGAATATAGCAATGCATGAAAAAGATCATACATACACCATGATCAATAGGATTTATTCTGGGAATGCAAGGCTGGTACAACATTCACAAATCAATAAATGTGATTCACCACATAAACAAAATGAAGGATAAAACCACACGATCATATCAATAGATGCGGAAAAAGCATCTGATACAATTCAGCATGATTTATGATAAAAACTCTCAGCAAAGTGGGAATAGAGGGAACATACTTAAACATAACAAAGGCCATATATAACAAACCCACTGCCAGCATCATACATACAATGGGCAAAAATTTCAAGTGTTCCCCATAATATCGGAACAAGATAGGGATATCCACTTTCACCTCAAGCAAATCAAGCATGTAAATGATCTGTACATGGAAAATTATAAGACACTGAAGAAAGAAATAGAAGACACAAATAAGTGGAAGAACATACCATGTTCATGGACAGGAATAATTAACATCATGAAAATATCATTACTACCCAAGCAATCTATAGATTCAATGCAATTCCTATCAAGATTCCAATGATGTATTTCACAGAAGTAGAACAAGTATTTCAAAAATTTATATGGAGCCACAAAAGCCCCTGCATAGCAACTGTGATCCTGAGAAAGAAGAACAAAGTGGGAGGAATCATCCTACCTAATATGAAACTACACTCTAAGGCCTAGTATTCAAAACAGCATGGTACTGACACAAAAATAGACACATAGATCAGTGGAACAGAATAGAGAGCCCAGAAATAAACCCACATATATATGGTCAATTAATATTCAACAGAGGAAGCAAGCACATCAATGGGCTAAAGATAGCTTACTCAATAAATGTTGTTTGGCAAAATGGACAGATAAATGCCGAAAAATGAAACTAGACCACCTCTGACACCATGCACAAGAATAAATTCATAATGGATCAAAGACTTAAATGTTAGACCCAAAACCATAAAAATCATAGAAGAAAACATAGGCAGCAAAATTTCGGTCATTGCTCATAGCAATATTTTATTGGGTATATCTCCACAGTCAAGGGAAATAAAAGAAAAAATAAGCAAATGGGACTACATCAAAATAAAAAGTTCTTGTACAGGAAAGGATATCATCAGCAATGTAAAAAGACAGCCCACAGAATGGGAGAACATAATCGCTGATACATCTGATATGGGGCTAATATCCAAAATTTATAAAAAACTTACAAAACTCAACACACACAAAAAAAAAGCAATTAAAAATCGGGCAGAAGACCTGAATAGACACTTCTCCAAAGAGGACATGCAGATTGCCAATAGACATATGAAAAAAATGATAAACATCACTAATCACCAGAGGAATGCAAATTAAAACCACAACATGCTGTGATCTCACACCTGTCAGAATGGCCATCATCAATAAATCAACAAAGCAAGTGCTGGCGAGGATGTGGAGAAAGGGGAACCCTTTTTTGCATTGTTGGTGGGAGTGCAGAATGTGGAAAGCAGTATGGAGGTACCCGAAAAACTTACAAATGGATATGACCTCTTCTGGGATTGAGCAATCCCACTTCTGGGAATATATCTGAAGGAACCCAAAACACTAATTCACAAGAACATAAGCACCCCTATGTTCACTGCAGCATTACTAACAATTGCCAAGACATGGAAGCAGCCCAAGTGTCCATCAGTAGATAAGTGGGTAAAACAACCATGGGACATTTACACAATGGAATACTACTCAGCCATAAAAGAAAAGAAAGTTTTACCCTTTGTGACAGTACAGGGGGACCTAGAGAACATTATGCTAAGTGAACTAAGCCAGTCAGAAAAAGACAAATACCATATGATTTCACTCAAGTGTGGAATCTAAGGAACAAACTGAACTAACATGGAAAATGAGGACAGACTCACAGAGAGCAGGATGACAGCTAGTTGGGGTGGGAGCGAGGGAGAGGAGGGATTTAGGAAAAAGGACTCATGGAGCTGGATAACAGTATGGCGATTGCTGGGGGGAGTTGCGTATAAGGGGAATAAATGGTCATGGACAACACACACTAAAGATTAAATTTTCTAATAAGCAGTGTCACTGTTTTAGAGAATCTAACTGCTCCTTTGAGGGCAGGAGACATGCCAGGTCTCTAGCACCCTGGACAGAGCCTGTTACCCATTATGCTAAAAAAAGAAGGCCTCTATTTTTAATACTTAGAAGCTTTCTCACACACCTCTTCTGTAAAAATAAACTTTATAGACTTTTTCCTAATCCAAGTTGTCGATTTGGCCCAACTCAACACTTGCTAGTGGTGAAAGTTTAGTTTCCTCTGTTGGTTGGCGTCTCCTCCCTGTGTGAGGATCAGGTGGGAAGTGGGGAGTTTACGTATTGTCAGAATGCAGAGATCGTCCCAAACCTGTCTCACTGTGGTCCTCATCCATGTTGCCCCTCTCACACAGTGCTGCCTCCTAGTGGAATCCTTTTCCTTCTGGGCCCCCAGAGGCTCTGAACAGGCTCAGAGATGCCCACACAGCAGGGCTCCCCTCAGAGAGGAGACTTTACCACAGACTCTCATTAATTTTTCTGTATCTCACGTGTGCAGAGATTCTACAGGCCCATAACCACATCAGGGTAAGCTGGACCTCGGTTTGCTGCTCTTAAACAAATAAGGATACAAACAAGGAAAAAATCCTAAAGACTTTTACTTCTCAGTGTCAGTAAGCTCTCCCTGTTGTTTTGGATTAGCTCTCTACAAGTTCCCCTTCTTCAGGACCAACCCTCTCTGCCCTTTCCCTCTAATGCATTTATCTTCTAAACCCAAGAGTTGCCTTGATGGGATAGGCTGTCTCTGAAGTACTTTTTGGCATCTCAGGTTTTGCCCTGAAACATGACAGGTGTTAAAGTCTGCCTGAGGAAAGTGAGCCCCCCATCAGAACAGAAGAGACTGCGGAAGTAACCCAATGTTCATTGCTGCATTACTCGTGGTGGCCAAGACGAGTGGATAAACATGTGATACAAATATACAGTGGAATATGACTCAGTCATAAGAAAAGATGAAATACTACTGTTTGTGACAATGGGGATGGATGTTAAGAATATCATCCTAAGCCAAATAAGTCAGACAGACAAAGTTAAGGACCATATGATTTCACTGGTGTGTAAAACATAAAACTGAAAGCAACAAATGAACAAACAAGATGAACAACAAACACTAACAGACACAAACAACAGGATGGTTGTTACCAGAGGGAAGGCACGTAGGGCTAGTAAAGGGTAAAAGGAGTCAAATACATGGTGACAGAGAAAGATTTGACTTTGGGTGGTGGGCACCCAAATGCAAATGCAATATGCAAATCATGTATAATAGAAATGTACACTTGAAACCTATATAATTGCATTAACAAGTTTCACCCCAATAAATTTAATTTTTAAAAAATGTCTTTATATAAGTAGACAATTTTCATTTCAGCCATTCCAATTCCAGTATATTATTAGTTACATGCTCAGAAAGCTTTGGGGTGACTAAACTTTTGTCATCTCAGAATTCTATTGTGTCTTTTATAAAATGGAGACCATAGCTCTCAATGGAAGAAGTATATAGCTGCTAAGTATTAACAATATCTATTAACATAGGACCATTTATATAGCTTGTGTAACATCCCAGAATTTTAAAAATTGCTCTACTACTTAAATTGAAAATAATGAGAAAATAAAGGGGAGCCCTTGGTACAAAAGGTAGTTTGCACAGATTTGTATTTCAACACTGGCAGACTATAAAATTTTTTTAATTAAAAAAAAGAGAGAATCTGTCAAGGAAGTTTCCCTCCAAAGGTTTACAAAGGAATATGGACTGCTCCAGAAGTGATGAGAGCTGTGTCTTACTTTCTGGAGATATTACACATGCTATGTGAGTGTTTTTCTATCAAAAGGTCACCATCCAAAATATATTCAGAATTTCTTTGATTTCAATGAATCCAAACTTCATCGATACCATAGATTCATTTGTCCTGCTTTCATAGTGAAAATGGTACGCTTATTGCAAACTGAAAACAGCAATTTTAACTGCCAACATTATCTCTGTATCCCAAGAAGATCACCATGTGAGTTTCTGGTGAATGTCTTGATGGGGAAATTAAATGAAGATTATTTTATGTCTTAGTCATCATATTTCTACATTTGTAATTCCTTAATTTTTCCACTGGAGTTTTGCTCCAGTTCTAAGTGACAGATCTGACATTGTTCAGCATAATCAGCACTGAGAAGCCCTTGAAAAATCCAGACTGTGTCATCCAGGGAAGGTGTGAGAAAACAAAAGATTCTACCATGTGGTAGTAGCTTTTAGCCAAATACATTCTGCACCCTTAAATGATCAATGAGTGAAGATAAGACTGAGATGATCACACATTAAACTACAAAACAGAAAATGGTGATATTATTTTGCATTCATCGACAACGCATCAAGATGAATACTTCAAAATACTAGCAATCAGTAACTGCTCTGTACTTCAAACAAAGATCTATATTTGTTTTGCTTTTCTCAGTAGGACCTTGCCTTTGAGATTAAGCATGAGCAAGTATATTCCTTAGCAATCCATTTCTTTCCTCTAAATGTCACCTCAAAAACCAGCTGTACTGAAAGATTGGTCAAAGCCTCAACAGCCACTGAACTCTGATACCCAGACCCAAGCACACTAGTCTCGCTATAGAGATGACTCCTCAGCCACGAAGCTCAAGGCTCAGCTGCCACAGTTACCATGGCCGTCTTAGGACCGGCTGCTCCACAGGTACACTCATTCACATTATGAAGCCTCGTGGCTCTCGGGCATCAACGCTGCAGGTGGAAATGGCACCATCAACAAATACCTGAGCTGGTGAAGATGAGCTCAGCCACAAGTCAGCTCTACAGCACTGATACAATAACCAACCTGGTCCTCGGCTCCTGCGGTATAAATGAGCAGGTTGTACAAAGATCAATGGTTCCCCAAATCAGCTCTGCTTCAGCAGTACTTGAAAAACTTCACAAAAAACATAGATTCCTGGCCTCAGCCTATATTAGCATATAAATCAAGTGACCACAGGGCACAGCAGAGAAATGTGCATTTTCCAGGGGCCCCAATATTAAGCTTTGCATCTACCTTCACAAAACAGGAGACTAGATGACGCCTCCAGTCTTGTTCATTTCAAAAAGACTGAGTTCAAAAGTAGCAAGGAAATGTGATGAACTCTGTGTTCCTAGATTTGTAAATCTTTACACATCTTCTCGCTGGGTTTTGCCAGATGCCATTCTCTGCACAATACTGGTTGGTTTATGTATAGTATTTGATTTAACTAACTCTACCACCCTGCAGGGCCATGTCATTTCATTCAACAGATGACAAAACCATAGCCTACTCACTCAGATTCACACGACAAAAGAGGGCAAAGCCAGCGCTTAATCCCAGGACTGCCTGAAAGACTTTATATCATCATCATCATCATCACCATCATCATCATCATCACCACCATCACCACCATCATCATCATCACCACCATCACCATCATCATCATCATCACCACCAGCACTATTAGACTGCACTGTCTATTTAGTTTGCTATAACCTATGCCGAGTGGAATTATTGTAAATTCATAAAATGATTAAGAATATTAAGGTAAAGTCAACGAAGGGCAATTTAAATAAAGAGTATGATAAAATCACAATATGTTAACAAATATTATTTTGGCAAAAGGTAATTCAACCAATTGCAATGAGTATTAAAATTAGACCTCATGTCCCCAGTTTTTCGCAGTCAGGTCAGCTGTGAAGGCCTGCCATAGGTCCCAGGCGTATCATGGTAAACACAGCAGAGCCCGTTCTGTCAAGAAGCCGAGAGTATGGAGAAAGTTAGGGACAAGAGCAGGTAGTAACAGTATTGCTTGGCAGATGTACTCTTAAAGGACAAATAAAAACTGTCCAGACAAAGGCTTCATAAAGTGTCTGACTTAATATATCAACATTTGCTGACAGCTTTCAAGGGACACCCCTCCACCTCTGCCTCCTGCCTCAGGTCTAGGCACGGATAGAAAATGCCAGCGTTTCCTACCCTGGCACCAGTGGAAGAGTCAGAGCCCACCAGTGCTCACCTGCAACTCCTTTAAACTCAGGAAGCATGAGCACTGTCACACGATCCCGCACCTCAACCACGACACAAACACCGAGCTGGTCTCTTCTTCTTGCTCTCTTTCAATCAGCCCAGCTTGGAGGCCTTCCCAACACATCCCAGAGAAGCCCCGCTGTGGGAGGGATGACCTCCGCATGCCCTCTTTGTGGTACACTGTGGTAAGTCTCAGCATCCCAAGCGCATTTTGGGCAGGGCTCCACCTCATCTTTGCAGGATGTTCCAAACAAAGGGACGCAGGAGGGGCTCCTTGCCCAGAGATGGCTGTTCAATATATTAAATGAAAAAAATACGTGAAAATAATTTAGGTAGAACTAATATTGCAACATCTTCTTATGTCTGGAAATGGGTTTGAACAAAAAATAACTTAAGAACAGATATTTGAACACTCCATTTCTTATTAAAAAAAAACAAAAATCTGAACAAAAAAAGTGTGTAATATTATTGGATATTAAGAGCCCAACCATACACATTGGGTACAGTGCCAGCTTTGGGCAGGAAGGGCTGCAGGAACCAGCAGACTGAGAAGATGCACTGGCCCATTGTGAAGGCTTTACACAGAGCAACTTAAAAGGAAAGAGAATAAAAGTGTTTTCTCTCACGCACTGCCCCACCCAATTGCCCAGCAATCCTGTGATTGAAGAAAATGATGGCTCGTTTATTAACATTTTCATCTGAATGACCTGGGATGATAAAATGATTAGCACGAAGGAAAAATAGGTGCAGAGGATATAAAAATGTTCAAATATTCCATCCAAAGTAAATATTCAGCTTAGAAAACAAAGTTCTAGGCAAATATTTAGAGCACTGAAATGAACACTTAAATCACCTATTTTGTGAAACTAAGTCAAAGATTTCCTGCAATGCAAATAAGACATTTAAAAGCCTTTGGTATTATGAAAGGAAAGTTAGGGAGATCAGAATGCTGGCAGGTGATTCAGTGTGTGTGTGTTAAGAACTCCAGAAACTAACAACAGAGCAGATGAAGGAGAAGAACTAATCGAAGAATTAATACTAGAAACCTTCATTGAATTAGGGAAGGCACTTGCATATGCATATTAAATAGGACCGCTGGATCTCAGAGAAAATTTATGTGAAAAGCCACATAACTAAATCCCAAAACAAATTCAAATGAAGCATTTTATTTCAAGATTTTTTTCAAAATTTTACAAGCTTCTAGACAGATTTTATTTTACCAGAAACAGAATAAAAATTACACTTACCTAGAAAACTAAGTGCTAAAAGACAAACGTACATATTTGCAATAGAAAGGGGGTATAGCCCTAAAGATTTTCATAAGCCAAATTGCCATTCAATTGCATGGCCATTTTCAGACTTAAAGTTCTAAAAATATATATTGATTAAGTTGTTTGTTAATCAGTAGAATGCAAATTATTTAAATTTACAACCTTACAGTTAGAAATGAGTGCTTTTATTTCTATATATTTACGTGTAGGTAAACTGCAGATTAGAAGACATAACTATTTCGCTGCAAGTAGGGTTCCTTCGAGCAGTTCCTTGCTCTTTTGAGCAAGAGCATGCTGAGAAGCTGAGTAAGAGAGATTCATGAGTGAAAAAGAAAATCTTTAGAGAAAGAAAAAGGAAAGAAGAGTAAAAAAAAGTCAAGCTACCCAGAACACAGAGGCCCAGGCAACAGCTATGATGGGACTGGCATGTGCTTCCTCTTTTGCATTCTTTGCTAGGTCGAGGGCTATTTTTCATTTAGAAAACCTGATGAAATGTTTTAGGTTATTATTAACACTATACACATAGAATTATACACTTCACAAATAACATCCATCTAGATCATCTCATTTGATCCTCTTCGCAAGCTAAGCAAGTCCATTTACAATCTTGAAGTAAACACCAAGGTTAATGATTTAACCTCCTTTTTACATAAACAAATTACAGAGATTTTAATAAACACTGATCACATACTGTATAATTACTGCCTCGCTAAACATTGTTATTAAGACCATAATAACATATCCATTTTACAAATGAAGTTTAATATTAAGTGCAATTTAGGGGCACTCTGAAACATACAGTTTCCTAATGTTTGTGATTAGTCCTAAATGTCACAATAATTCAGATGTTTGAGAGGAGGTTTTGTGGAGAAAAAAGTAGTTAAAAGGGCAAACACGTAAATAAAGTATCAGTGAAAATGAGTTAATGAGGTGAGAATGCTCACTTTTAACAGTGGAAAAGCATGATGTAAAGAAATGCACTTTCATAGAGCAGAGGGGATGAGGAAAGGAGTGGGTTGAAATGTGAGAACTGTGGGCCGGGAAAAGTGAAGGATATTTTAAAAATAAAAGTTGTTCCAACTTGCTGTAAAAGCAGGGAGGAGTGTAATAGGAGATGTGAAATTTTAGATACTGAAAATAGCTTATTTATCAAGCAGGCACCACTCGGCTATCGAGAGAGCTGGAATTCTCAGCTTTCTTTTTAAAAATTAAAGTATTTTTAAATACTTTTTAAATGGTAGCCCTGACCGGCATGGCTCAGTTGGTTGAGCATCATCCTGCAAAGCAAAAGGTTACCGGTTCAATCCCTGGTCAGGGCACACACCTGGGCTGTGGGCTCGGCCCCCAGTCAGGGTGTGTGCCAGAGGCAACCAATTGATGTTTCTCTCCCTCTCTTTGTCCCTTCCATCCCTTCTCTCTAAAAATAAATAAATGAAATCTTTTAAAAAATGAAACTGTAGATTACAGCTGAGCTAGACATTTCCCCTAACCATGTCGGAAGGCCAGAGCTGGACAGCAGAGGCTACAGCCCAGTTTCTGACATCACCTACTGAGGGGCAGGTGCACTCATCCTGGGGTTCATCCTAAGGCTTCTTTTCAACCCTCGCTGCCTATATGCTCATGTCCCCCCCAGATTTATGGAAACGTAATCGACATGTAACTCTGTGTAAGTTTCAGGTGTACAACCTGTTGATGTGTGTGTGTGTGTGTGTGTAGCAATATGATTACCGCCATAGTGTGAGCTAACACCTCCAACGCCTTCACGACATCATAGCATTTCTGTTCTGTGATGAGAACATTCAGAGTTTACCCTGATAGACATCCATCCATCAGAAACACAATCTCGCTCCCCTCATAAGTAAAGAAAAGTAGTTGAACAGAACTTTCCATGGTACATTTCAAAAAGCAATGGCACTAAAATCTCCATTCTGAAGTTTGGATGTGAGTGGATTATTAGATAATATAGAGAATTATCACATCATTTGCTATTGTATAAATGAAATTCTTGTTACATAGGAAAATATCTGTAATTTTAGTGATATATACTGAAATATTTAGGAATAAGTTATCATGTCTATAATTAAGTTAAAGTACTTAAAAATATACTTTATTTGGCAAATGTAGACAACTGTTTACTAGGAAAAGTTATATACCTGTTTACTATATGATCCTCTCTATTCTCCATATTCAAAATATTGCTTAATATAAATTTAATCCCCATTCTTGTGAAATCACTGTGTATGTTCATAAAACTCAATCGATAGAGAGTAGAACGTCTGTGGTCGCAAGAATAGTCTTCATCCCAGGAGCTTTATTTAATATCTTGGTAGATCTATTCCTAATTGGTAGCTCCTTTTAATCTTTAATTAGAGCAAGATTGATTTTCTAGTCCAGATACTTGAGCTATCTCCTCTGCATTGTCATTTTACTATTTCTTCTCTATGTCTGTCATAACCGTCTACTCCCCACCTACACTTGTGAAAATAGTAGTTATTAAAGTGCTCCTGCCCTTTTGTGGGGGATGGGGGATTATTTAATTGTTTTAACCACTTACATAATTATGGTGGAATTAATAAAGAAAATATGTGAATTTTTATTGTCTCAAGCATTGTGGAAGGAATAAATAGAATTAAGCTTGTCTTGAATTTTAAGAATATTTTGTTTGGAAAAGCAAAGAAGATGCACATAAATATACACATAGAAACTTAGCTAATGATTCAACATAATGTGTAAATATATCATATAGATATGTTCAAGTGACATTTTAACTATCATAAAATAGCACAATAATTACAGAGAGTTTGGTATTAGATACAGTCTTTAAATCATTTGTATTAGAATTTCCCACAATGTATGGGGGAAGCAATATTTGGGGAATTTTTCAAGGAATTCCAGTCATTCACTTAAGTCTATCATAAAAAAAATTACCACCACTCTAAGCAAAGACATGTAGACAGACTCACAGATTCCAGCTAACTCTTCCTTTGAAGACAAATAACAATATGTTCTGAATGGCAAAAATCATTTTCATTTTTTAAACTTTTACTTTGTTTATAAGCCAATAATGAAAGTAAAAACAACAAAGTAATTCACACTCAGCAGCCGGAATCAGGAGGGAGGAAAACACACTCATTAAAGAAAAACCAATTAGCACCTTGAATTCCTCACAAGCAAATCCAATAAAATACAAATTAATCCACTGTAAAATGGATATTCCATTTGGTCAACTTTCTCTAACAATGACTCTAAACATATAAGAATATCTTCACATCAATTCTTCTCTTTTTCAGCTTTTTATGTTCTCAATACAAAGTGACTTCTTTTTCTTTTCAAGATTTAGTATGTCAACCACAGCCTGCTTCATTATACAAAGATGCCTGGTTACTTGAAAGACTTTGATACATCTGTGCTATTCCCTGTGTGCTGATATATGTCTACTTGCAACAGAGAAAAGAAACTTCAAGGATGAGCTCGACTCGTTTCCGTAATTGGTATTCCAGCCTGCTAGTTCAGATGGATTATTGTTAGGGAGATAGGCGGCTAACATTAATGTCAAATTAACATAAACTATAAGGATGATAGTATGCTGGAATTTGCATAATTTTCATCAGAATTGAAAGGCTTTTGAAATTGATTCTCAAAGACTAATAAAGACATATTAGTTTACTTACTTTAACATTTGGGGATGTTATTTAAAATGTCACATTCTAATTTTAAGTCAGTGATCTGCAACTTCAGATAAAGGATAATGGACATTATATGAATTTAGACACAAATTAGATAATTTATGTGAAAATATGAACCCCCCAAGTTATAAATCAGCCTGTGGACAAAGTAGCACCATTCCCTTCATTTTTTAAAATACATAATGCTACTCAAATCTAGCTCCTTGTTAATTTCATTTTAGGGATTCATTGTGTATATTCTCAGGTGCTTTCCTGCAGTCTGTTCAGTGATTCAAAGTCAAATGTTAATGGCTCTAATCCAGACTCTTCAAAAAATCTGTCACATGTGTGATTTCATTCCAAGAAAAAAACTTTTGAGAAAGTTGCAAGTGTTTAAATTTTGAAATATTTTTCTGTTGTGTCAAAACATAGCAATGCATGGAAAAGACACATGTCACCTACGCATAGAATGTGCCCACCCTTGGCCTGTCTGGCTTTGGCGTTGTTCCTCTAAACAGACTATCACTTACCAACTGCGAAGTTGAAATAGGAGCTTCTCAAAGCACAGAAACTTGTTTCTGTCTAGGTGTCTGGCTTGCTTAGGTTCTGCATGCCCTGGGTGTCTTCAGTTGGAGACCTATTTTGCCAACTCCATCAGAAGGTCGTCAGTATAACCACCACTAGTCAAAGCACTATTCTGTGAAAGCACCAAACTGTACTGGCAACGCCCCTTCCCTTTCCCCTCCCATCTCCTTCAGCAAACCCCTGGGAGATACCAGTAATCACGGCTGCTCAAAATGGGGAGGAATTCTCACTCTCCCAAGTACTTCTTTAAAATGTTGGAAAGTTACCACACTTCTTTAAGCCCCAATTCTCTTGTCATGCAAATGAGGACAGCTGATAGCAATAGCATCTACCTACTGAGAGCTGTTTTGAGGTTTAAATGTGGTGACACGTTAAAGAGCAGAGCAGAGTACTCGACACACGGTAAAGGCTAAATAAGTTCGAGTCATTATTCTTACTTTCCTATTCTTTTGAAAGAATGTATACACTTTCTCTATAATTGTAAAAGAACTTTAAACTGAATTTAAGTTTAACGTTAAAAATTACGTGACATAAACAACATGGCAGAGTTCTGTTCATCATTGACTGTTTTTAGAAATATTTAAATGAAAACACAGGCTCTGTCACACACTACAACTTCCGCAAGGGCAAAGATGAAGTCACATTCCACTACTTTATTCCCATCACTCAGCATATTCGCTGCCAGACTGTGGGCGCTTACTCAATATTTGCTGGAGTTAAATTGTGCCCGGTGCCATGGCCTTGCTTTTATGCTGCCATCATGCTGAAGGTTGAAAATATAATTAATGTTAGCTAAAAATTAATTTTAATTAAATAACCATATTACTTTATACATAGTGGCCACTCACTAAGCATTTGTTGAATTGACTATGGAAGCAAATAGAAAATCATGGACAGGTCATAGAAATTAGATAATTAGCTTTCGAGAGGTGAATAGGGGAATATAAATTATTCAACACAGTTTCTGTATTTCTAAATAATTGCTAATAAATGATTTATCAAATGTAAGCAAGAAAACCCCCACAAATATATACGTAAACACTACTACTAATAATTTCAATTTGCAGAAAACTCGAAAAGTATGTAACAAACTTAAAATATATGCTTAATTTCTTTAATATCTGATTTTTTCGGAAAAAAAATGAAAACATTTGTTTAGTACTTTTTTTTTATTGCCAGGTATTATAGTGCATCATAAAGGAAGAAAATGAGAAAAGAACAGTTATTTTATTTAAAGAAGTCACAACATAGTTAGACAAATACATAATCAGATAATTATAATTCCAAAGAAAAGATGCTGCATTGTATGACCAAATTTTATGGGAGTGTGTGTTATTTTTTTCTTTTTAAAAAGTAAGCTTTCCTGTCCTAGCCAGTGTGGTTTAGTTGGTTGAGCATCATCCCACAAAGTAAAAGGTCTCTGGCTCAATTCCCGGTAAGGGCACATGCCTGGGTTGCGGCCCAGCCCCAGCTGGGGCACATGCAAGCGGCAAAAGGTAGATGTTTTGCTCCCTTTCTCCCTCCCTCCTCCTCTCTCTAAAAATAAATAAATAAACTCATAAAAAAGGTAAGTTTTCCAAATGTCTACAAAAATACAAAAGGAGGAAGGAAATTGAGGCAGTATCAAAAATAAAAATGTAACTATAAACAAAATTAAAATTAACTTTATATAAGTCACACAGAAAAGATAAGGGGACAAAATAAGCAGCTACTCAATTTAAGTGTCTTAACATTTCTGAAAAAAACGCAGCTGAAAAGCTTTGCCATTCAAAGTGGAATGATTTTGTTGAATAGTACCATGGTCAGGATCTGCCTCAGTAGAGACAATGAGATGACATTACTTGTAAATTAATATTTTTCAAGAAAATAAACACGAGTCTTCTAGTCCAAAGCAAAAATGAAAGGTAAATGATTTTATGAACAAATAAAGCTTAATGAGTATCATGTCTTACTTAATGGTGTCTTCCTCTTCTCAAATGTTGATATGGAATTCAACGTGGAGATGAAAACAATTATTTTTATCAAGCTGCATTCTCAAACGTGGGTATTCCTAAAGTCTGAATTACTAAATATAAACGACGCTGTGAATGAGTTTTAAATAGTAATGAATCTGATTTCTTTTTGTCATGCTTGGAAAGTGAAAAGCAGGTTAAATTAATCTTACTTTTAGACAACTGTAAGCTCACATATTAAAAAGTAATATCAGTAATTGTTGTTAAGTATCATTATAACACAGGTGTGTCCAAGTGTTACTTACCTACTAGTTACAAAGCCTAAGGTTGTCAGGGGGCTTTAACGCAGCCCCCCAGGTTCCGCCACGGCCGAAGAAAAAGACTACCAAGACATGATCTGCTTGGCGAGGAAAGGTGGCCGTTTCTCTCAGGGGGAGAAGGGCCCCGAGCCTCTCTCTCCAGGGGCTTTTATTAGGTTCATTCGCATAGGAATACAGATAAAGCTCATCAATCATTGTCAGTCAGTAAGGGTTAAACAATACAAGATTTACAGAGAACTCTGAGGGGTTATTCTGAGTTACAGCCAATTAGTTAGAGGGCCATAAAACTTTAGGCGCCAGACTCATCTCAGGTCTGGACCCTTATCTCTTAAACTGAGGGTACAAATTAAGTAGGTTTCACAGGAATGTATGTATTTTTGTTAGGCCTGATTCCCCAGGGAATCCGCCCCTCCCAGCACAGGACTGCACCACCCTCTGTTATTGCTTCAGGCTTAAGTCAGGCAAGGGAAGTAAGGCAGCCAAGAGATTAGGAGACTTCTTGCAGACAGAATGAGGACTCAGGCTATTTCAAAGCCGAGGGGCGAGGGTCCATCACCCCCTTTTTCCACAGCCCCCCGAGTCCTTCCCTGCGGGCCTCTTTCGTGACCAGAACCTGTCTTAGGTTGATCCTCCCTTGAGGATTCTTACCCGTCATTGGCTAACTGGCCAAGCTCAGGGCCAAACAGGGTGAAGTGGGCAGAGGTGGCACTTCTGCCAGGGAGACAAGCTTTGTCTCCTTAGTGGCTTATGGTCCCAACTCTGACTCAGCCTTAACCATGAGGGGGTTACAGCCTCTGAAACCAGGCAGGGCAGTTCCCAACATCAGGTAATGCAAGAATAAATAAAGAAACCTTTTGGTGGATTCCAGCTCAGCTTCATACTTGCAGTAAAATATCCAGAAGATTCCAAAAGCATGAAAAAATTCAAAAGGTTCAAAGTTGCTCACATGTTGGATGATTATAGCACTCAGATGTCTGGAAATGTTTTTGCTATTTTTTGAACCTCATTCTTATTTCATTTAATCAACCAAAAGGAGCATATTAAGTCTAAGGAATATGCTTAGAATAAAAATAGTTCAAGAAAGGTAACTCATTATGGTGGTAATAGAGGTATATTATATGCTATTAAAAGAAAACATTTGAATATTGTGTACATCTAGAATTCAGTTCATGAAAATGGAAACTAGAGCCTCCTATTGTATTTGCAAAACAATATTTTCCAAAAGAAAAAATAAATCGAAACACTTAATTCTAAAATCTCAAAAATGTGCTAGCATGATCCTTAACATTTTGTCATATATAGTAAGTTCTAACTAACAAGAGACTTGATGTGACAAATAGTGCTGCCAATGCAGAAATAAGTGTTTCAAATGTTGAGAAGTCAAAGGATAAAGAGGACAATTATTAAAATAATTTTTACTCTAATGAAGAATGACAAATATTTTGGAAAGCAGTTAGCAGAAAGTATCTGAGTCACGTGACTATTAGAAATCATATTTAATATCTGAGATCAAAAGCTAGGAAACAAGAGCTGGATTTGACTATGACATTTAAAATCCTGAATTCCACCTCATTTGAGAAACCTGATAATGATTCATACAGGACTTCACCTTGTTTATGGAGCAGATTATTTCATATTCAAACATTACCATTTTCACATTTTTGCATCTGGAGGAAAACCAAATGGATATCATCATTGTATGAAAAATCTGAACACAGTGTTACAATCACCAACGTGTATAAAAATATCTAAATTATTCTTAAGAATTATTTGAAAAAAAGAAGAAAGTTTCAGCTTAACAAAATAAAACAGTGTTGTTTAGAATTAACAATGTTCGTGACCTAGGGCACCAAAGGATCCGCCGATCTTTGTCAAAGCTAGACTTCCCCACGCTGCATTAATGGGGCTCCAGGCCTGTTCCAAAGAATCACATTTTAGGCAACATGAGTACGAACATATGTTGAAGTAAAAGGCATCATGACAGAGCCTCTATTTTAATAGGGAAAAGAAACATAGGTCAGAACAAGCTCATGTCAAGACTAAATAACCTAAATTGATATTACCTAGCTCAGTCTATACCTACATTGGCCACATAGCTACTCTGAGAACTAGCACATACATGGAGCAAGACACCAGTGACCCCGCTGCTGACCCCATTTTCCATGGGAAACCAAGGGAAACTTACATATGGTAGTATCCACTATCATATTAATAGTGTTGTCCAAACTGTGAGAGAGGTGAAATCAGAAAGGTAAGCTCTGGACATCAACTTCTAAAAACTATAGGTCAGGGACTTTGAATGTAGTGTCCCAGTATTCATTCCACAGCTTTCCAGCTGAGAAATTTGAGACCAAGTAGAAAGCAGAGTGACTTAATGCTGAATATTGTTAAAAACTGTCGGTGGAATGAGGCTTTTGATTACCATTAGCTGGAATAAACAGAAAATCAAAGTGGACAAACATCACAAGGATGAAGGAATCAGCCTAAAGGTAGCATTTTGGCTACTCCAGGCAATCTTCACAGAAATTCGGGGTCTCAGGCCTTGGTTAAAAGACCAGTCTTCCCACTGGCAAAGTGAGGAAAAAGGTTCAGGAGTCAGAGGAAAAAAAATCAGAAAGTTAATGAAAGTATGAAACTAACATGATAGTCTATTTTGGCCAAAAATGACAGACCTGATTATCAGTATCAGTTGCCTATTAGAGAGTCGACTTAGGTTTTTAGGGGCTAATACAGAAACAGTGGTTGCCTCTCTTCTAAAAACATGATTTAGTGTAATTCAGATCCCAGTCCTTTTATTGGAGTAGGGGAATTAAAAATTAGGAAATACGTTTCACATGAATTAATCCACAAACCATTTGAAAGTGACTGTTATTACCACAGAAAATTTCAAGTGCTACAGGCTAGGGAGCATCTCCTCGAGAGCAAGTTCGGACGTGGGTCAGGTTTAGTTTTATTCCCGGCTGTGACCTTCACCACTGACCGCGACACTCTGCTTTTCTAAAAGGAGGCTTTTACCTGAGACCTATATAATTTTGTTAAGCAATGTCACCCCAATGAATACAATAAAAACAAAATAAAAAGATTCTTTCGAGGTAGGAAGTTTAAGACCAGACACTCATCCCCTGGGAGAGACAGGAACAGCCTGATGGACAAGAGAAAAGGACGCAAACTCCTTTGCTTCGGGCAGAGAGAGACTGCTCCCTTCTCTCTCAGCACGCTTTTGTGCTCTCTGCTGCTTTTACTCAGATAACCGAAATATAGATAAGGAAGAGAAAAGAAGATAATAAAAAATTTAAAACTACAATGAAAAATAGATAGCATAAAGGAAATAATTAAAGCAACACCTAAAGATGATAAGGAGAAACTAGGTAAATAAGTAATATAAGAACAAAGTAAACATGAGATAAAAGTCTTATTAAAAAGTAGGAAAAATCAACTAAGAACAATTAACTGTGAGACTGTCGAAACAAAAGGACTAAAAGATTAAAAGGAAAAGATAAATATGCAGAAAAAGTTTAAATGAATTCCCCCCAAAAAAGAAGAGAATAAACTAGGGCATAAGATACTAACCAGAATAAAAGAAAAAATAGAAGTACCACAGGTAACAAAGTTTAACAAAGGCATACATTTGTGTGCTTAGAGCTAAAACTGCTGAACATTTTACGCAGATGCCACAAAAAAATTGTGCTTTCCACAGTGCAGGGGGGGCCATCAGCGGCTTCCTTGGCTTTAACCCTCTGGGAAATCGGAGGAGAGATCTGACCACGCTATTCTACTCTGACCTTCCTCTCCTGCCCAATCTGTGCCAGAGATGCTAATCAGCCCTCTAATTGCTTCCACAGCATTGTCTACAAGGCCCACAACTCCGTGTTTCCCTTGGGATATGCTGCTCTAGCCAAGAACTAGTGTTTTGCCAAGAGGAGTTAGCATAATGCTGTTGAGGGGTTCATCTGAGACAGTGAAATGCTACCACGTTAGCTTCAAAATTTCATTCAAAATGTGCTGGGCTTTTGGTGAGTTTAATTAATAACTCTAGTTATTACATCAATCATTTTCAAGAAACGGCCCACAAAATTATGCATGTGGACATATTGCATCTGATACAAAAGAAAAATAAATATATGGGAGGATCTTTCTTTATATGGTAAGATAGTCACCGAAGCGTAATTTTTTCCAACACCACTACCCTATCTCCTCTCATTTTTGTCATGAGTCATGAGGCCAATGGGAGCTGTCAGAGAGGGACCTGGCGGCACATGTGAGAGTTGGTTAACTTCTGGGTGTAAAAGCTGTGTCTCTAGATTTAAGTCTGATATATTTAAGAAAAGAACCAAATAGTGAAAACTCTCACTGTAATCACTGCTCTCCCTTTTCCTAAAGATAGTCACCGATCTGTGGAAGAGAGAGACGGGAAGGGAGGAAACAGGTGCTCCTCCAGCTGTTACAATTTAACATCAGTATCCTTTCAAATAAATGAGCAAAATTAATATCACTTATTCTGATGCCATATCTCTTTGCAGTGCTTTTCCTTAATTGGTATCCAAAGTCCACAGAAAAGCCACCAAAGAACAATTTCTCTCAAAGATGATTCAAAATCATGAGTCCTTTTACCTATGGTCACCAGGAGTCTTTATGTCCCCTAAACTATTGGCCCAAACAGAAATGGGTATTATTCTGATAATCTTATATAATCTAGTTCTCAAAGCCAAGTACCGCTCTATCATCTAACTACATTTTTAAATTAAAAATTTTACCTGATAATTATTTCTAAAGGATATATTTGTTTAGCTTATAAGGTGTTCAAAGTATGCTGTTAGGTGCAGAGAACACACAAGTCAACCCGAAGATTTGGACCTTGCCCTCGTCACACCTAACGGAAAGCACATGAAGTCCCAGATGATGGCGTCCCAGACTCCTGCTGCTAAGGTTTGCTCTTTTCCTTGGAAATGTCTTTTGTTTGTTAGTTTGTGCATTTGTTTACAGCTTCTCCTTGGACATTTTGATTTCTAGAGCCTACTGTAAAACCAAACTCCTTTCTTTTAGCTCGTTCCTATATTTACACAATCTGTGGTCTTTTTTTCTAATTGTAAAATTGTTTTTTCCTTATGTCTCTGTGCTACTATTTCATCGAGACTTCTTTTATCTTATTAAAATACCGAATAGATTTCTAAAATATTACTACAATAAATCATTTTTAAAGAGTACGCTTTTCCTTTCATTTTCAAGATAGGGTTTTCTCTTTATCGGACTGCAGTATATTTCCATGAGTCCAGCTTTATTTTATTTCTCATTAGTCATCCTCTAAGGAGCTCATACAGGCCTAAAATTAAACTCTGCCAACTAATCTCTGTGTGTGAGTTACACAATGTTCTTTTCCCTGCACTGTGGGTACCAGTCATATTCCACTCCCCTTTGTATGGAATGGAAGTTAATGAAAAGCAGCAACAGCAACAAGAGTGCCCCGAATTTGCCCCCACTTCCCATGCCCCACACCTGAGATTTTTCATGCCCGTGCCTGTTAACTTGATTGGATTACACTGCAGTATGCAAATGTCATTCTTGAAAGGCCATCCTTCCCCAGCGCAATATATCTCTACAGCTGGAGAGTTCCATGCCAGCAGGCATGTTGCCATCGACTGGGATTTTTGGTTCAATTGCACAGGGTTTGCAGAAAATAGCAATCTCTTCTTACATGGGGACGGACATCAATTCTTAATTTTCCTCCATGTTTCCAGTTGTTATTTTTTTCCGATTTTCCACTGGAATTTTAAAGCAGGGTTGTAAAGACTCTCAGATCTGTCTTGATACTCAGATACTTTGTGTTGGTGTTTCAAACTTAAATTTTTAAGCCTGAATTTAAACTGTTTCATTTTATTATGTTTTTGTATATTAATATATCATTAGATTCATTAGGTTTTCACTGGTTATTTTCCAAATATGGTTGTTTTCTTATGTAAACATAAGTGAAAAAGAAATTATTTTTATGTATTCAGTGGAATTATGATACTGCTATTAAAAACATTATGGAAAGGCTTATAGAGGAAATATTCAAAAACAGAGAAACCAGTGATAGAACTTCTTTAGATTTGTACTTTGGAATTTTCCAAGATGAAACTCAAGTGGAATAATTTGAATTTAGGATCAAAATCTGTTTATATATATTCCAAAAAATCTTTAATTCTATGACTAAAATAAGAAGTCATTTTAAATACCCTGTATTAATACTTTCAATAAAAAATTTATTGTGTATCTATTATATATCTGACACTCTATTTGGTACTTGTGAGATAATAATAAACAACAAATGATCCTGATTTCTAGTAGCTCATGCACAAGCACACTAGTATGAATTGTGGTACTTAGTTATCGTGCACAAGTCTTCAGGTTATTTTTCCAGACTTAAAACAATATCGAGAAATTCAGGTACATCTTTATACCAGAACAGGATTTGAGTTAACATACCTTCTGTTAAAGTGCATGCACACACACACACACACATGGAGCCACTTTTTAAACACAAATATTGGCTTCTTCCCTATTGTGATTTAACGTTATACTCAAAGGGAATTTGCCTCATCTCCCGTCTCGTATACCTCCTGCCTAGGTAGAGTGTTGTAAGGGAGAAGTCTTTCATTGAGAATGTGAGTTTGGGGAGTAA
The DNA here is from genome assembly GCF_022682495.2 of Desmodus rotundus. Lineage (NCBI taxonomy): Eukaryota > Metazoa > Chordata > Mammalia > Chiroptera > Phyllostomidae > Desmodus > Desmodus rotundus. The sequence goes on from NC_071395.1 coordinate 10,407,854, forward strand.
AAAGACACTGGTGTGCTCTGAAACTTTCAAAATGAATTCCAAATGTTTTGAATGCATAAGATGCAAAACAAACCCTTTAATGGTTCATGTCTTATATTCTAAAGAATCCCTCATAGCTTTCAAGGCAATCAGACAAATACAGAATCTCAAAACTAGTTTTGCAGTTTTTAGATCAAGAGAAGGCTGTCGGCAGTTAGAAATGAATAGTACATAAGACCTGAATGGCAATAATAACGAAAGCTGTTAACATGTAGATTCAATGAAGAACAGCAAATAATTTATTTTTTAACCAAATAAGAATTTTTTTGTTTCTCAAAAATTAATTTCTCTGATTTTGGTCCCCAGGTCACTTATGAAAACCTGTAGGCCACAGGGAGCAGTAATATATCCACAAAGAGTAATTGTAGAGACAAAGGCTTAACTGTCAAGTATGTTTTACATTTTCATTTCTATTTTCCATGCAACATAGTAAAGTCAATCAGGTCTATTAGTTGCCCATGTTAAAATGCAACTTAACAAAATACTTATTTATTCTAAGTGTAATTTAATAGTTCACGATGCAAATAAAATATACACAGCAAAAAAAACAGTATTTCCTGTGTCGTCTATTCAAATTGATACATGGTAAGTTGTACTTCAATAAATCTTGAATTCAGAATATCATTCATGAACACCTTACTAGACTGTTATCTAGTCTAATCAGAAAATAAAGATAGTTTTCTTTAACCTCTTCATCTTCTGCTCAAGGAAGATAAGAAATAGATTTAAAATTTAATAAAATGAGAGCAACTGTTGAAATAGATTAGATGACAGCGTCAATGAGTGAGAAATCCGAAGTAATTCCCTGGGTCTTAAGAAACAAGTACTCAAAAAATTTCACTACACCAAAAATTTGTGTATTCATAGAAATGCTACACATAGGAACCCAGAGCTACGTGATAAAAAGAAATACATCTTCGGACGGTCATTGCCAATGAAACAGGACCTGATTAGTCCCTACTATGCTTATTAGTCAGTATTATGCTTGTCTTGTCTGGTGTAAACATAGGGCACCGGGATTTTGACTTCTCAAATTGGTTCATTCCACTGGGTTTAGATATTCATTTAAATAACTACAATTAACTCAGATTTTTTAAACATGACAACAAAATTTGTCCCTGAAAACTTTATTTAACTATGTGTATCTTTACACATATGTATAAATATAGAAATGATAGTTATGTAAATAAATATATATGTGATGTATATATGTATGCATTTATATATGTATATAAATGCATATATATTTAATCTGAAATAATATACGAAAATATTTACAGTGTTGTTCCAAGTTTTACAGTCATATGCTTCCTGTTTTGTACTGATGACTCTATTAGCCAAGAATAGCCAGGTTCATAGGTTCTCTTTTGTTATGATCTGGATTTTTACTTTTCTTAACTTAATCTTGCTTTACATCATCTGCTGATTGACTTCTCTTTTCACTGGAAGTTCATTTGCCACTGAGGGCCTCTCCAGACTCGCCCGTTCTTTTTGTAAGTGTGTAACTCAGCCGAACGCCTCTCTCTGTGATGGACTCAGATGCACGACCTGGTCATGTTTGCGCGGCCCTCTTCCCGCTCTAATCGGATAGGTGCTTGACCGAAGTGGAGCTGATCCTGTCCTCTCTTCTAATGGTTTGCAATTAGGACAGAGAAAGAGCTAGTCTCTGTGAGTATTGAAAATCAGAAATGACAGACTATCATTTATTCCATGCAGGAGAAAGAAAAGAAGAAAAAGTCAGCCAGGGAAGAGAAAAAGAGAATGAAGGAAATGCACTACCAGCAGCTCCTGGTCTCCTGAGATAAGACTCTCCTTTTGCTTTTGGCTTCAAAATCACTATGAATCCTCATCATGAACTAGATGATTTCTCCAGCTCATCTAAGTGGCTTGTTTTACACTTAAAATGTGAGGGGTCTTACTAATATAGTAAAATTATTATAGTACTGTACCCTCACATTCTCCATCTGCAACTACTCAACCCTTACCTTTTAAAGTACTTATTTCTAGAGCTCTATTTCATCTTTAAGGTACCCGTCTGTACATAATATTTTAGAAAATAGATTTTCCTGGAAAAATACTGAAATTTGTCTTTTCTATGCATTATTCCTATTGGTTGTGTTATGTAGAGTTTCTTGACTAAGCAAAGTCTTCTTGGCTGAATACCATTTATATGAGTGGATTTCTTTAATAAAAGACCTTTATGCTCTGTTTATTTTGTTACAATGGATAACAGTTTTTATTCCTTTAAGCAGTTCCTGTATGTGTTGAAAATTATCCATTTATCAACTTATTGGAGGTTTTAGAATTTGATTTTTCCCATTTCACACACTGACTTGACACTTATTTAACAAATGAAAACAAAATTTTAAAAAGATATATATATGCATAAATGTATACTTACACACTTATATTCTAATAAGGCTCTCTAAATAACATGACAATAACCAAACTCTTCATATTTCCACTAAAGTGAGTTTCTCTACAAACGCCCAACAATAAATATCAAGTCTGTTCTTGCCATCTTTCAATCCAAAAATCTGGACTTTTCATTGATTTCTCACTTTCTGATTATATACCCAATCTGTGATCAAATATTAAAGGTGCTATCTCCAGAATACATCCAGAATCTGAACTATTCTCCTCATCTGCACTGCCCCTGATCCCAACCACCATCTTTACTTGAAAATACTTTTTGAAATCAACTCCAAACCTAAAGGTCTTCCCGCTTTGGTTTTTGTGCTCCTCAGTCAATCCTTCCCCATCTTGTCCTGGCTTTCTTCTGCTTACAATCCTCTAAGAGCTTTCCCATCTTAATCACAGTAAAAGCTAAAGACGTAACACTGACCTAAAGGCCCTATGTCATCCATATAGTCCTTACTGTACTGTGCCTTCCACAAAATAAGCACCTGGTCAGCACTGGTTGATACTATTTTTATCATTGCTTAAAATTGTACATAGGAAGTACAGCACAGAAAGAGGTACTGGAGTAAAGAGCCCTAATTCAAATGTTTCTTCATTCACTTGACAAATGAAAATAAAGAGCTAATGAAATAAACAAGGTGCAAGAAAATTTGGTAAAATATAAATGTAAATTCACATAGAGTAAAGCATTTTGTAAATGTTCTAATGGAAATGTAGTTGGGGAAATCATGTTCTGGGATCACTAGAGATCAAGACAGTTATGTGAATTCATGAATAATCAGTGAAATCTGAGAAAATTTTAAATCTGATGATGACACAAGAAAATATTAAACTTTATCAGTAAACAGAAGCCACTGTTTGTCACCTAATTCTTATCTATTGATTTGAATCTGGTCAAGCACAGGAATTCAAATCTGAAAAGTTTTAACATTAAAAAGAGAAATTTGTAACAGCTAGTTATCTCATGTAGAAGATGGTGAAGTAGAGAACACTCTACTATTTTCTACACCTTATTAATTAATTTATAAAATATTTATCTTATTGTCTTCTGTAGGCTCATTATAATTGGTTTGGGGAGTTCCAAAATGTGGATTGCAGCCAGTCCGAGGAATGAAGATAATAGTGGTCACACCCGAGTGATTAGGTGCTAGATATTTTGAAGTGTCTGTGAGTGCACGCACACACACACATACATTCACCTTAGCCCATAAATTAAACTTTGACTTAGACACAGGAAACAAGTTTTGGCAATACTGCCAAATTTTGACACCAGTGAGGTGGGCCACTAGGAGTTGAACTCAGGTGTCTCTGAACTCAAAGTCAATGTTTTCAACCCCTGAGCATGAGAGCTTCCCTTTGAGATATACAGATTAGTCACTAGGAGAACATCAATGTACAATGTCTTTAAAGTATTTTTAAATTACAGATGCTGGGATACTCTTTACTTAAAATTTAGTATACATCTTTTAAAAATGATGATTGTCATAGGCAAAATATTATCAATATACCTAAAATAACTAGAATGACATATATAATATTGGCTGAACTTAAGTTTATCTTATTTCTCTATTTTTTCTACTTTTATCTCAGTTCATGTTTCTCTTTTAGGCCTCCAATTATAGGTATGTAAGTGTACTTTCTAATCCCTTTCTAATATATGTCATTTTTCTCCATTTTAGTTAAATTTTCATTTCTGTTCTTTTATTCGTATGCCCCTTACTTTCCTTGTTTTCTCAGTTTTCTTTTCTCCTTTCTGCTGCCTTAAATTAGAATGAACCTCTGAAATAATTGTTTTCTTTGACTTATCTTCCGATTTGTCAGTTGGCACTTCATATCCTTTTCCCTTTCAGTTGTCTCTGTGAGCGCCAGTGCGTGCTTTAGAGGTCGTCCCGTTTCATTGGCATGCACGGTCATTTTCCTTTCTTATTATTCTTGTTTGAGTAAATGGAATTTTCCTGGTCCACCTATTAGTTGAATGATCTTGTACAGGACGTGGAAAGTGTAAGGGTAGTTTTTTCAGTTTTTTCCACTCAAAAGTCCTGTCCTGCTATAGAATTGGAAGTACAATGTCTTTACAGTACAGTGTCTCTGGCTTGAGCCCCGCCTGCAGCCCACATTTCATTTCCTTCACCCCAGCAGGGTGCCTGCCCTGTACATTTTCACAAATATGCAGTTTTTCCATTAGGTGGAGCTTCCCACCTTCTGGGGCGTGGATCCCCTAGTTGTTATTATTTTCCCTGGGATCCATCACACCTCTGACCCTTTGACCTTCCCTTTTCTTATTCAACATCCCAGGAAATTATTGGTGGTGCTTATACACATAACTAAAACTAAGGAATAGGAAAATGTTGTCTTACTTACATTATTCCAATAAAAAAGAATGGGCCTACTGTGAATTTCAGTGTATTTTAAAGTGTACTGAATTTCTGAGCTAGGTCTGGATAACACTTTCCATTTCATTGGCCTTATCTAATTATTGTTCCTGTAGTTTTTCTGGGAAACTTTCATTTTTTAAATAAATATTTTAGGAGAAATAATACTATATCACTCTATGGACATATCTGAGATTACTTCCAATGCAACAAAAATGAGAAATTTATTTTTGAAATGAACATATTCTCAAGCAAGTTTTATTATTTTCATCACATTAGAGGTTTAACACTAAGAAACTAGCTGAGTTTGAGAAGTTTTAAATATCATTAGTAAATCATCATTAATAAATAGTAAATCATTAGCAAACACTTCAAATTATGAAAGTAATTTTATTTAGTGTTAAATAAAATGTTGTTTCATACTCCTACCATTTTTATATTATATTAGATTCTCTTGTTCTAGATCATTGTTTTTCAGCACAAGAAACTTTTTCAAGTATATAAATCTTTGTATTTTTCTGACACTGAAACTTACTTTTGCTGGAAACTTTAATTTGATATTCAAGAATTCAAATAACTAATTACTTAATATGTATTACATTGGGAATAGAATTAAATAAGGATTGAATAATGCCCTAAATATAATAATGATACATTAGATTTCTTTTATTAAAAAAATAGTAGCATCACCAGCATTACATCAGAGTAAAATTGTTTTGTGGGATTATATCATTCTGCTTGTAATAATTTCCTTGTATGGAAAATCAAATGTCACCTTAAAACAGCATTTATAAAAGGCATTTCTTCCTGTGCAATTTCATTTAATGAATCCCAGGTATTTGATAATAAAGATAAGATTGGAGCTGATTTCTTTGATTTGCTTTGATGTTTTCAGGGCAGGAAATGCTTTCAAATAATTTTCTGTGTGCAATCTGAATGCAGGTAAAGAATTCCTCAACTTGTCAGAATGCTAATTAAATGTAATAATAATTTGTATAACCTGCTGGGATACTAAAGTGGCTAATGGCAATCAGTTAGGTTTCCAACCAGGAAGAGTTTGTTTTAATGCACATGTCTAATTGAAGAAGTTAACTATTTTATTATCACATAATATTGCCACTTGCTTGAAATTATACAAGGCTTGATCATTTCTTAAGAAGAACACATAGTTTCTTGTAAAATCAACACGAACAATCTATTTCTAAAGAAAGAAATATCAAAATAAAAATGAGTGGGAAAGTGTCTCAGTCAACTCAAAATGACCCCTGGGTTTTTTAAAGTCGTCCATGATGCTGTAACCATCAGAAAGGCTCTGAATATACAGGTGAAGTCTTGACTTGTGATCTTAATATCCGAGCACACAGAGGCCCTGGCGCGGGGCTGAGAGAATTGATGGGGGAAGTTACATGATGCTCAAACAGCCCTTCTTCAGGAAAAATAAAACTATCCATAAAGTCCCATACCTAACAAAACCTATTGGAACCTGGGGACTTAGATATTTTTATAATCCTATTTCCTTTTTTATAGAGCTATTTTTCTTGGAAAAAATCATCTTTGTTCAATAACAGCAATATTCTGTAATAAACTATAGTAATAAACCAACAGAACTTTTCTCCTATTTTCACAAATGTTAGTGTTTTTCTGTTTCCGGAATTAATTTAAAATGCTGTCATCAAATCGAATTTCCATAGTGTTTTAAAATATGTATTTCGTTATCACCAAATGTCAAAAGTAATCACTGCGGTCCCTTCTGAAGCACCAGGCAGAATTTCTGAAACGCCCCCCACCCCACCGCCAGGGAGCTCGCGCCCTAACCCGTGAACCTGTGACCACGGTGAATATCACTTCTTTAATTATGTTATATTATCTATGAGACAGGGAAATAAACCGGGTGGTTAATCTGATGTAATCATATGAGGCCCTAAAGCAGAGACTTTTGTCTGGTAGCAGAAGGAGAGAGATTGGAAGTACAAACGGCTGGGATGTGCCATATTGACAGCTTGATGGTGAGAGCCCTGTGGCCCAGAAAGGGGGCAGCCTCTGGGGACTGGGTGAAAGAAACCGAATTCAGCCAACAGGGAAAGGGCTTGGCACTGGATTATTCCCCAGAGCCTCCAGCTAAGGGTCTAATCTGAGAGACACCCAGTCTGTGACCAGCTAACTCAGCTGAGATTTCTCATCTACAGAACTGTGCGATGATCAATGGATTCAGTTTTTAGCTACTAACTGTGTGATCATTTGTCACATGGCAATAGGAAGACCAACACAGAGACAAGGGTAAAAATATTAGCCTCACCCAGAGTTAAATGCACATTGTAAATGCGAAATTTGAGTTAATGTCTGATGGTAGCAACAGAAAACATAAAGTAGACTATGTGTTATTTCTTTTACCGAAAGGTCTCATTATTTAGCCTTATAATTTGAAAAAATGAATGTCTTTTTCTTATATTTTGTCCAATATGAGGTCAATAGCTTAAGTATCATTGTTGTAAGTTAAAATTTCTCTTTCATGTAGAATATACAGACTTTAGACACAGATGCATAAAACCCTATGCCATCACTTCCCTGTTTGTTGTCAGATCCACCCCTGTACCTCAGGGGGCTGGCATGTGCAAATGACATTCCTTACCCACTGGTTTTCAGGTAGGTTCAATGGCGTGCTCTGGTGGGAGATTAAAGACAGGAAGAGAAGGGAAGTCAGGGTGACTCCCCACACCCTCCAGTGACATCCCCATCCTGTGACATCTGCAGCACAGGCTCATAGTTCAGCAGAGCCTTGCAGCTCCACCTTCTCACATCACAGGTCCTACAGGGAGCCTGAGACGTGTCTCAGCTCAGTGGGTTCAGCTCCTGCCAGGTGCTCCTGGCTCCTGGACCCTGGTGACATCATCACTTTCCCCCTATCCCTCCTTCCTGCTGTAAGCGGCCTTCCTAATTGGTTTTTGATTACCTCCTCTTTCCCCCTTTTCACCTCTTTTGAGTAGCTCTGTTAACTAGTTCTCCATACTACGCTCATAACAGGAGCTCAGCTGAAATGAACCTGACTAACAGAATTCTGTTACCAGAAGTGGACTCAAGAAATAGACCTCTGTGGTGAGATTCTGGCATTGGGTTACACATCTATTTCAGCAACAACTTAGTGATGATTTCATTGCCACTGGGAAAAATAGACACTAAACACCATCATTGTTACTTAAACTATCATCAGCGGTTGTCATTGGAAATCAAGGCTTCTGGATGAGAAATTGCTGGTGCCCTTGATCATCATAGACATAGACAAGATGACTGCAAAGTTCATAGTACAAGATAACTACTTCTGGCTCTACTGGAAAGAAAAGATAAAATCTGGCTTGAAACTATCAGCTCAAGGCACAGCACCAGGGAGCTTCTATTATGGCTCTGAAATATCTTACAGCCATAAAGTCCAAATGGCTAAGAATCAAACTTTAAATGTAAGCATGCTGATTGGGACATAATTATGCAAACTGAATGAAAAGCTTTACTGAGTTTTTTTCAAAAAAATTAAAAAAAAAAATAAGGTCAGAATACTGAAAAGTGAGCTCCTAAGATTTACAATGGAGACTTTAAATTGGAGTCAGAAGAACTTGAGAAATTTGAACCATTATGTTCCCCTGAGCCTTCCTCTACTGCCCGTGAAAGAAGTCTCTTCCTTTTCTGAGGAGAAATCTCTCACTCCTTAAAGATTCTATAATAATCTCACTTTGCAATGGGATATCTATTCTTCTCAGGATTCACCCTCATTACTCCTCTTGGTCCCCCAGCATAAGAGGACATGCCAGCATGCCTTGGGGGAAGAGCCAAAATCAAACCCAAGATGAGATACTGTATGCACAACAAGAATTGCGATATTTGATCTTTTTTTCTGGCAGGCACCTGAGGGACACGAGTAAAAATGGATTCTCAATATGCCAGGCACTCTGTGCCATGGACTGAGTCAAATTTATCCATATGTGTGCATTTTCTTAAGATTTCTTCCCTTCAATGAGCTAGTTTCTAGCAGCTAGACATAGCTATAACACTTTGATTAATTTACTAAAAGCTATACACAAAAGTGAACCACCCTCAATATGACTGAGATGCCAGGAAGTCCCTGGCAAGAGGAGGAAAAAGAAATGCAGAAATTTAAGAGATGACAATGTTAGGAAAAAAATTATGATGAGTAATAGTAGCCACACCAGGACAACCCCAATTACGGTTCCTTTACCACAGCACTGTTCCTACTGCGAAGAGGGGTATACCAGCGCCTGGAGAACACCGGGTGTCTCTCCTCTGACAGCCAAGGTTAACACTGGAAGATGCCTGAACTGAAATGAGATGCTTGATTTCCATGGGACTGATAGGGTCCTGCAATGACAGAGCCTGGGCGGTCAAATTTAATCATCAGAATTGCGGTGTCCATCAAATGGGCATCTGGGTGGACAAATAGAATGTTTTGATGTTCAGGCATCTGTAATAGTGGCTAATTAATTATTGGATCCCTAGATATAAAAAATTATCAGGCTAGTAAAACATTATTGTTAGTAAAATATTATTTGATCTGTATAACTGGAGAAACTCTATGTCTATTGAGGGGGAAAAAATGCAGCTAAGTCCCCACAATGGAAAAGTGCAGACTCTCCCTCAATTTCAAGATGCAGGTCACAGAACAGAGCCTCTTAAGTGAGGGAAGGTTGGATTCCCAATTTATGGCTTCAGGTAAGAGGTTAGAAAGAAAACATTAGGATACTGATGACAACAGTGTTTGAGATGGAGGCTTATTTACAGACCTTTATTTAGTGCGTGCATAGAGTATGAGAATTTTCTGTTCCATACAAACAGCTCCCTCGCAAAAGTTCTCCTACGGTAGAGTCTCTCAGTGACCATATGGGTAAGATGTCCTATTCTGCAACTATCCATGGAATAGAACTCTCCCCTATGGATCGGTTCATGATCCCTGCTTGTAGAGCCCCTACCAGCCCTAACATTCCAAGTTCTTATTCACAGCTGAGTTTGATATCATCATACACATGATTGCTTCTCACCAAGGAGCTTGGTTCACTGCAAAAGAATGCAAAAATGGCTTTGAACCTATGGGTTCACATGACGTCACCAATGGCCCATTATCTAGGACCAGCTCCCCAGTAAAATAGTGGAATGATTTACCAACAACTCCTTCGTTTATGGAGACAGTTGGGAGAAAATACCCTGCAGGATTAGCTTATTTGGCTCTAGCTAAGCACAGAGACCTCTGGTAGAAATCAGTCAAAAATCAGCCTCAATGGATGTAGTGTATTCCTGGAAAACACTCTGAAATTTGAGGCTATTTGCAAAGTCCTAGAGAGAGCTTTGACTCCCAAAGTGAAGAGGGTAGGATTCTGAAAGTCAGAGGCCTAAATCCATGGGACAAAGAAGCCTGGACACACAGTGAAAGTATTATAATGCTGTCACTCCCACAGAATTTAAAAATGAAATCAACTCAAAGCTAGTGCAGAGAAGTCCATCCAAGTTCTTTTCCATAGTAAATACTTCCTGCTTTTTTTTTTAATTATGCTTTTGTCAAAAGTAGAATTTTTGTTTGCTGCATGAACTTGGCCTTCTTACTGGGTAATCCAGCCCTGGCAAGGCCCTCTCTCACAAGATACCCAGAGCCATAAAGTTCTTCCCTGACAAGAATTATCCCAGCACTCGCCACATTAAGTTCAAAGAGGTAGTCTGTTTCATACTGCCATGAATTTCCTGCCTTATTCTAAAGAACAAAGATCCGTAATCTCTCCCCATTGTCTGCTGCCCAGACAGTGAGACTGCCACTCCATTCTATGTCTTCCCACTTTTGAAAATTCTACTGTGTGGTGTATAAGGAATCCTGGATAGTGTCTTCATGATTTAAAAGTTTAGACTTTCCTTCCATCCAAATAATCTGGATAAAACACATTCAGAACCAAGAGAATGGCCTTTATCTCCCCTTACACGAGAAACACCTGCTCACTGGACTATCCTTCTGTCTCCCTTTGACAGGAGGTATCAGGTGCCCGTGGTCTCATGCTGAGTAACATGTCCTCAGGTCTTGGAGGAAGACAAGAAAAACATTCCTAGAGGTAGGATACTGTTAATGGTGGGGGCTACCCTAAATGTTTTTGATTTACTCCTAAAGTTCTAGAGATATATACAAATCAAGAGAAAAATATAAAGAGTTACTTAATACTACTCTAGTTCAAATATTTAATGTTAGCCAGGCCAAAAAAACCCCCAAAAAACTAAGTAGTTTTTTTAATTTAGTATAAAGAACTAGTATACTAGTTTCTTACTAGTATACTAAGTAGTTTTTTTTTTTTTTTATTTAGTATGAGGTTGATGTACTCATGCACCTTCCTAAAGACTCCTTTGGTAAGTGGGGGCATAAGAAGAGTAAATTAAATTACCCGAAGTTGCAATACTAGGAATTGATAGACCCCGATTGTCTCTGATGTCTACTTCTAGGTTACAGCATTATGGGTTAATTGTTATATTATTCATTTTGTTGGTGTATTTTCCTAAATTTTCTGTTTTGAGGAAAAAAAACAACTTTCATGAAAACTTTTTTTATTATTTTTATTTATGATGTTAAAACCCTGAACAAAAAAATGTTCAGTGGTCATTAATAGATGTCTCTCTCACTGCTGGGCATTAAATGCGCACCAAACTGGGTCACTGCGTTTCTGCTGAAACTAGGTGGTTTGCTGGTTTTATGTGATAATGGCTAGTAGACGGACTAAGACAAACTGGCAAGTCCATGCCTCATTTAACTGGGCTAGTGAGGACTCAGCACTGGCTAATTTTTGTCATGCTGAAATCGTCACTATTCCCATAGGTTCTGATTTTTTCCATTAAAAATGGGTTCTCATTGCAGGAATTTATGTTAAATTTCCCTACTTTAAATAGTCTCAACTAGTTCAAAAATATTTGATAACATGCTGTCCAAATACATGCCAGTTTTTGATCTTTCATGTCAATAATGACTGAAGATTTAATTCATGTATTAATTCATATATTTAATTCATGTGTATAATATGTATATTACACATATACTTATGTATATTCATCAGTGTATAAACTGGTCTACGCTGATATAGTTAACTTAATATGTATACATTAACCCTTCTAAGTAAGGCATTTACAAACAAAAATTAAAATCATCTCTGGCTAGTGTGGCTCAGTGGTTGGGTGTCAGCCTGCGAATCAAAGGTTGCCAGTTAGATTCTCAGTCTAGGGCACATGCCTGGGTTGCAGGCCAGCTCCCCAGGGGGCATGCAAGAGGCAACCACATATTGATGTTTCTCTCCCTCTCTTTCTCCCTCCTGTCCCCCCTCTCTAAAAATAAAGAAAAATATTTTTTTAAATAAATTAACTACCTTTTTCTCTCTCATCATGAAAGACTTCTAGAAGTGTAACGGAATTTATTTCACTTTATTTTATAATTGTCAGCTTTCAAATTATTTGAGGCCAGAATTTAAGGTTTAACTGTTTCAATATGTATTATTAATTATGAATCTAAAGTTTTGTCTTACGGGGGCTTAACAATTTATAATGGGAAAACATTATCATTTATTTAATCCCTACATTTTTCTTAAACATATGAAATACAATCATAAATCTAAAGTTTTTATGTATATACTTCAAAGTCAAAGATTCATTATCTGTAAACACTTTTTAAGACCATTTTTTACTTGATTCTACATAAAAATAAACTTAGAGAAAGCAAAATATTTCATTTACTTGACATTTTTTACTTAACCTGAAATAATTATTTAACTTTACTTCTTAGAGACTTTTTTCTTCAGTAGATATTTCATTGTTCTAAGTGTACTTGAGAGATCATTTAGTATGAGAATGGCTCTTCCCCACAGCAAGCCCTTGAATGAAGCCGTAAGTATCATATTTCCTCCCTTTGTTTCTTTAAAGGTATCTACATCAGGTATTTGGACCACAACATTTGTGTGCACTTCCTGAATGAAAGTTCTTAAAGGCTTTTTCCTCCTCATGACAGAAAGCGTATCTTTTCCCTCCTACATTATATATGCAATTTCTAACTAATGGTGGTATTTTGATAAAATAAAAGGGCACAATTCTTTCATCTTGATTACTATTGCAGCATTTTAAAATAAATATTTATACTTCACAAATTATCTCTATTATTTCCCTCTATTTTAATCCAAATACGTTCTTCTTTTTCTAAATTTCTAACCTCAGCATCGTTTATTCACTTTCTAAAGCCTCCTCTCCCTTCCTTATTTCACTTTTTTCATTTAATGGCTGGAATACCGTGGTTCTGTTCTCATTGCGTCTATCTCTGTTGCATCCAGCTCATTGCATTGTCCCACTAAATCTTGACAACCTTTCCGTATAATGTAACACTCAATATTCATGTCCCAAATTTCTAGTCTGTTATCTTCTAGCACCTGTACTTCTTCACCACAATGGTGCAATATTCATGCCATTGGTGACAGCTGGTGAAATTAAATTAAAAAGTAAAGGTCTCCATAGTTACACTATACAATATTTTGCAAAGTAACTGTAAGATAAATTTTACTGTCTCTGTTACATGATTTTTTTGACTTTAGAGGCTATTGTCACTTGACACCTGAATATTCTGTTGTGCCATACAATTTTTTTAAAAAGTCAAATTTACAGCATTCAATTTTATCCTGAATATACTTTAATTTAGGTACATGTAATTAAATAATATACTGGGAAGATGTTTGCATTTTCAGTGTTCTTTCAAATAGCACCTTCATTTGCTTTGTCTGCGAAGAAGTAACTATTTTGTCTGTTGTTGACTGAGATATCTGTGTAACTTGAATATGAGTTTTTGCCATCACATTCAAAAATAGAAGTAAATTTGGGTCACTCAGATTTAAATATAATTCCACAGGTTTCAGTTTATTAAGTGTCAGCATTTGTACAGACAGGTGGCTTTTTCCTTTGTTACCCAACGTGGAACATAACATGCAAATAACAAGTTAATGCAGATTCCCAATCTACACAATTCTAGAATCTTATCTCATAGGACCCCAAAAAGACTGGGGACTAACAGAGATCAGTGGACAGACATTAATATAGATACACATTTCCAAAAACCACGTGGAGCTTCAGTGTGCTTTGGATGGTTCAAGAATCATCTAGGATCTCTGGTACCGACTCAATAGCAAAATAGAGATATCCAAGCACGCATATTTCTGATACGAAAAGTCATACTGGAGAAAGGTTCTATTAACTTTCATTTTGAAACCGCAACCCTTCCTTTACTTAGTTCAGTGGTAGCCAATAAATATTTCTATCTTGTTTATTGTGTGCCTTGCACTCTCAGAAGCCCTGGACTCTACCCTGAGGTAATGGCCTTGAGGTATGGATGACACAGGTCCCCACACCACCATGTGGCTGCTTAAGGCTGTAATTACAAAACAGAATTCTGCCAGGGGGCACTTAGCACGCACTTGTAGTTCAAGTGTAGTTTGGGGAATATGTACACTTTGACATTACTAATTCTCATGCTCAACGGCTCCCTTTCTCTGACAACAGCTAGCATCGCAGCCAAGATCTGATATCTTTTAACAATTCAGGTAATTGTTTAATCATGATAAGGGCAGAGACCTGCTGATACTTGTCACCCAGTCTGTAAATACTGAGGACTATGTTTGGCAACAACACCTGGAGGATGCGCCAGTCACCAAAGCTATGTAGAATATGCTCGACAGGGGGCACTAGCATTACTAGGAAGTTAAGCAGCAGCAGACCACTGTTTGGCCAGGCCTGATGGAGGAGACGCTATTGCAAAACTGGGTTCACTGAGTCAGGTGGATGCAGATATTTAAGTGTATAATAGGATCAGAGAGGCCGCCAGGGGTGGTCTGACCTGCAAAAAGCTATGGAGAATGTTAGCGTGGCATGATGCCATTAGGGATAAAAGACATAGGCAGCCAGCAAAAGCAATCATTCTGCACAAAGGAAAGTAAGAATAGATGCTCAAAACAAAAAGTCTCTTGCTGAGTTTCCAGATAAGAGCCACTTTGGGACCTGGAAGGTTCTGCCTACACGTGAGGTCAGTTTCCCAGAAGCTTGGCCCAGGAGGTAAGAGAAATCAGGGTGGAAGACAAATGGAAGCCTCAGACACTGCCCTTCCGGGGCCGAGATCACAACAAAATCACAGTATTGCATCCCGGGATGATGAGTGGCACAAATTAGACAGATTAATGGAGTGGGGACCCCCCTCCATTAATTCAGCAGCCTGGCTCCTGAAAAAGCAAGGCAGATGTTGCAAAGTGACTACGTGCACCCATCACTGCGTACAAGTGTTACATCCAGTTGCCGCTGCTGTGTCAGAAGCAGTGTTTTTTCCTACAGCATTTTAATATTATTGATTATGATGATGGCTAGATTGTTATCGGTCAGTCATTGTCACTTATTCCTGCTTGCTAAGAGTTTAATAATGAGTACATGTTGAATTTTATCAAATGTCCTGTCTTCATCTAAACAGGTGAACTTACGTTTTTGAGTCTTTTTATTAATGCAAAGAATTATTTTGGTTAGTATAAAAATCTTTTAACTCATCTTGCATTCCTAAAATTGAACCAATCCACCTGTGCAGCATTATCCTGTTTATATTTTGGGGGGCTCACATTTTGGTTCGAATGTTTTCATCTATGATCACAAGAAAGATTGGTCTTAATATACAATATTTTATTATGATAAAGTATTAAAATGATAATTATACTACCATGATGTTCAAAATGTTTTATATTTTTAAGGTTTCCTTTTTTTAGAAATATATCATTTAATTTGTTCATACACACATTTAGGAAATTTTAATGTATACCTTATGAGTGATTGCTATCTTTACTGTGGTCTCAGTTATTCTGAGTGTGTTACATCTCTGAAATACTTCCTGAACAAATCTATATATATATGTTTTTTTCCATTTGAAGATACTGTCCTTTATTTTCTGTTTTTAAAGAGTTTCTTTCCAAATACCATTCTCAGCAGTCTCACTCCGCTATGTCTAGAGTGGTTTCCTTTGCACTTTCCTTTTTGGGTTCGGAGCATTTTCTCTAATCCATGGCTTGACGGCTTTAATCGCCTTTGAAGAAATCTCAGCCTTTATCTCTTCGTATACTGCTTCTGTAGCATCTCCATGTCTATTACACTGGTATTCCAATTACGAGTTTGCTTAATTTTTTGCCATGCCCCTTCTTGCCACCCCCACTCCAGCTTCTTTCTATTCTGTGCTTCAGTCCAAACACTTTCTACTGACCTATTTTCAAGTCTCTCTGACTTTGTCTGAAAGGCTGTTAATTCTATATACAGGGTTCTTCACTTAGTTGTATTTTTCATTTCTAGAATTTCCATTTGACTATTTTTATACATGGCAGATCTTTGATGAAATTCTACGTCCTATTATCTATTTTCTTGAATATATTATTCATAGTTATTTTAATGTTCAAATCTAGTCACTCTATTATCTGAATTACCTTTGATCTATTGCCTGTTTCTCTTCCTTTTCATATTTTTAAATGAATAGAAGACATTTTATTTAAAAAATGTCGAGGCTAACAGATGATGTTGTCATCTCAGAAGATTCATCTTAGTCCCTTGCAGGCAGCTGTGGGGTGGGCAGATCGCTGCGATCTAACTGGAATTGGAAATGATTCAAAACTCTGTGAAGCTCTCTTGTGATCTTTGACCCACCTCCTGTTCACTGGGTCTCTTCTCTCAGTAGATCCTGAGTTTTTTGTCTCCCCATAATTCGGGGACTAATAGGCTGTGCAGTGCTTTTTGGCTACCTTCTAGACACGTAGTCTGCAGCCCTACACAGCTTGAACAATGTACAGTGCCAGGGGCACTCAACAGGCTTGTCTGTGATTTTGGTCCCTCAATACATGACTGCCTTGGAAGTTCCTTAATGCCTTCCAACGCGTTTTCATGTTTACTTTGGATTTATAATTGTAAGCTGCTCCATCACAACCATAAGTGGACTTCCCCAAAGGGCTATAAAATCTGGGATAAGAAAACAACACATAATGATAGCTTTATAAGGTAACTCTATGACACTCATTCTTGTCCCATGTAAGCCATCTTTATCTGTTCCTCCAGACTGATTTACCTGAAACATAAATCTAAGTATAGCATTTACCTATTAAAAACATTTCAGTGAGCATCTGCTGTGCATCAAAATAATTTTATCCATCAGATGTCCACGATACCTTAGGTTGTTTAAACTTTTCAACATTTTATAAAAATATTTGAAAATTAAACAATTAACTTTATGCAATATGTTGATGAACCAACAGCAACTCAACACAAATCTGTTATAATTTTATAGAAATGTTGTATTGTGGAATATGAGAGTATTTTAATATTTTTATATAATAGAGTGAGTTTTGAAAGTAAGCTTGATGCCATCAAAGTTACCGGTAAGTCCTGACCTTTTTAAGCTGTGTCTTCATGATCTGTTCTTTGCTCACTACATAATTTTATTTTTTCTATGACTCGCCACCCTTACATCCCTACCCCAAATACACCTCGATACATCTGAAACTACCGAAACATACTTAAACACTACCAATAGTTTTTGTATTTATCAGTGTCTTTATGTTCCCCTAAAGGTCTTGTCTTTGAGCACCATCACAGCGGGTGTGAAGGCTTAGGGAGAAGGCAGTTCAGTCTATGGCTCTGTGTGTATGTATAGACAGAATGTTTTTTTTCCTACTGGGAATATTTTTTCACTCTGAGTTAGTTAATTTTTTTTAATGTATCTATATTAGGTAAAAATAAGATTATGTCCTGCCCTAGCATCCCAGGAAGCCACAGGAAATGGCAATGCACCCCTGCTGTAATACTTCCTGAACAAATCTATAGAACTTTTCCGCCTCCCAGGGTTAGAGAGGAGCACTGCTGAGTGGAGAGCTCCCCCAGGGGGCCAGTCACGGCCTCCGCAGCACTGAGCTCAGAGGGAGGGGACTGCTAACCACTTCAGCTGCCGCTTTCTGGCCTGGAGAGAAGGGGGGAGTGTCATCTGTTCTCTGCAAATTCTTTGGCTTTGAGTCCCTCAGCAGCTTTTTAAATGCCAGCATATTGTGGCTTTAAGCTTTAATTAAAGGGATTAACATAACAAATCCAAGAAAAAGATAACCATATTAAATGGCTTTGGGTTTACCAGTTAGAACATAAAAATAATTAAGATAATTTGATTTGATGCCTTTGGCAATATTTTCCCACATATATGTGTGCTAGACAATGCACACAAAAACCAGGGCGCAGAAATTCGGCTTGATATATTCTATACAGAACACGTGTGAACTTGTCTTGATCAATACTGCTGATTTTTTTAGTAATCACAAAAATGTAATAATGTACTAAATGCCGTAAATGCTAATAAATATGTTTCCTTATCATTGCTTTAGCTGAGAATTTTCAGGTCTGTGAAGAAGCTAAAAATTCTGTTATGGTTTTATGTTTTTAAGCAAAATTTATTCCCACTGTTTTATGTTGGTCGTACTGTAGCTCCCCCTTAGCCACAGAGAACACATTCCAAGACACCAGGGAAGCCTAAAACTGCACATAGCACGGAACCCTGTATATTCTATGCTTTTCCCTGCACATACATACCTATGATGAAGTTTAATTTATACTCTAGGCACAGTAAGAAATTAGCAACAATAACTAATAATAAAATAGGACAAATATGACAATGTATTGTAATAAAAGTCATGTGAATGTGGCCTCTCTCAAAATAGCTTGTTTTACTGTGCTCACCTTTTTACGGAAAGGAAGCACTTAAGGGCTTCTCTCTGGCATATCTGAATTGCCAGCATCACTCCTCTTGCACTTTGGGGCCATTACTAAGGGAAATGAGGGTGACTTGAACACACGCACTGTGATACCATGGCAGTGGATCCGATCACCGAGACAGCGGGCTGGGCGACTGGCGGGCGCTGATCGTATGGACCGCGTGCAGCGTTTGTCCAAGGGAAGATCCACGCCCCAGGCGGAACGGCGCAGAATGCTGCAAGATTTGATCGCACTCCTCAAAATGGAACACAATTTAACACTTACGAGTTCATGTTTATTTCTGGGATTTTTCATTTGATATTTTCAGCCCATGTTCGACATGAAAAGCTACACCGCAGATAGGAGGGGACTGCTGTATAAAAACGCAGCAGGAAGTGGCATGAAGCCATGGTCCTCTGCTATCAGTGTAAATGGCTAAGGCCTTGCTAGGGACAGTTTCCATGTGTACATATGTAGGTATTAAATATGGTTATTTTCTCTCGTTAGTCTGTCTCATGCCAATTTAATTATTAGACCAGTCAAAAGAACCTAGCAGGGTAGGGAAAAGTTTCTTCCACTCCAACAAAATCCTATTGTTTTGTTTGACCTTATTATTTAGGGGGCAGTGGGGGCAGGGGTTTTGCAATTCTCTCTAGCATCCTCTAAACACCAGATGAAAAAGAAAGTGGGAAGATGAGTTTAAATGGAACAATAATTGTATGAAAAAAAAATAAATCAGAATATGGGAGCAAGTTATGTTTACTCAGAATTTTTCTCATTCCCAGTTGAGAGTAAAGGGATACACTGTAACCTCAAACAACTGTAATTCTGTCTCTGCACTTGGGTTGTTCTATACTTTTCAAACTAATGATAGTTGCAATACTGCCTAGGAGACACTGGTCCACAGTTGGAGCCGAGATTTTGCAAATCATGTGCCTTGTAGTAAAATATTTTTTTGTCTGGGATTACGACAGTGAAAAGATGGGTCATCTGTGGGGATCTTTGCAGCATCCAGTCTAAGATCCTTTTAAATATATCAAAGATTAAATGTCTTTCCTTGACTCATCAGGAAAAAATCAATCTAAAATGCTCTCACTGAAAAATAAACTCATATTCAGTTTTGAGATGAGGGAATGCTAAAATGACAGAAGCGTTTGGTACTGAAACCAAGAAAGAGGAAATGAGGAGTAAAAAATCAGTCAGTGTCCGTTTAGGGAAAACTCATGTGAGACTGTGTTCCAGTGGAAGATTACTTGTCTTTGTAATTTAGATAGAAAATGGCTTAGAGTAAAGATCATTGACTATTGTAGGAGAAGTGGTGTTGTAATCAGCGGAAATGAGACAGCCAAGCAGACTTAAGTCATAAAAGGGAATTATTGCTCATGTAATTGCCTAACAGTGATCTTGGCAAGGATTGGTCTGTGATTCAAATAATTTCACTTCACTGAACTTCCATGTACTTCCCCTACTTCCTGGGTTTCCTTCCTTGGGGCTGCTCCCACTGAGCAAGGTCTTCCTCCTCTGAACAAGCAGATGATGGCCTGCTCCCAAGGCTCTGAACTTCCTCTCTCATGGCTGGGTCAAAAGAGGTCATGCTTTTCCAAGGACTTCCAGGAAAGCTCCTGTTGTTTGCACTGAGATCTGCCTAGGACATGTGCATGAAGTAACATCATTGGATGAGATTAACATCTATTATATTCATTATGCCTTCACCCCTGGAACTGGGCTGTGACAAATCCCTCACAAATTCAAGTGCATTTAAACGGTATAAAAAGATAATTTCCCAAAGAAAACTTGAGGCGCTTTCTAAAAGATGGGGTTGGGGTGGGAAGGTGATGTTTGTCACTTAAATCAGCAAATATTCACTGACTAAGACTCCACTGACACTTAAAAAGAGAAATCAATATCATGTCCACTTGATCAGCACAAACTTAGCAATTGATTAAACAATACCTGGTTTTTTAGTACCTCTCTTAAAAGACGAAGTATACTATGCCAAAAAGCAGGTGGGTCATTCGCAGGTTACTTGTCTTTGGGGGGCGGCAGGTCTATCAGGCAGGTTGTCTGACTAGTGCTACTCGGGCCATTGCTGATTGGCTGTTCTTCGGTTCTGTCTCTGGGAGAGCCAAACCTGTAAGTTAAATCTTGGTTTGGAGATGTGGGACTTGGCACTAATGACTCCATTTTAGGCCTGTTGTCTTGTAGTTTAACACCTGACCCTTCTGTACTCAGGAGTCTTGTCTGCCATTCTTTGTAGGATAACACATGGCTGATACAAAAATTAGGCTGTTAATCAGGCTACATTTCCCTCTGGAGTCTCCCAGGAAATATGCATTCACATATCATTCTGCTTATTGACAGAACGCATTTCTTTCCTGTTAGATGACTCAAATCCTGTTTCCTTGCTGCTGGAGTCCATCTCAGCTCCTGGAGGGCCCTCTCCACTCCTTGCTCATGGCCTCTGCTGCCTGCAAGTCAGCCATGCTCCGTGAACCTCACTGGTGCTTCCAAACTCCGACGTGCTCCTCCACAACTACCTGCAGAGAAACTCTCCTTTGAAAGGCTGGTGTGATGAGATCAGGCCTACCCAGAAAAACCTATCTTAAAATAAACTGTTCCATATAAGAATATAGCCTAATCTTGTGAGTGAAACCCACCATATTCAGCTGGGGGATTATTCAGGACTGGCACACCAGAGAGAGAGGAAATGTCTTCAGGGACACTTAGAATTCTGTCTCGCACATCCACCTAATTACTCCTAGCCTACAAATTGATCTTTTAAACAAGTTTTTCACGTTTATCCACTTTAGAAAAGGCTTTTCAATTATCATACCAGGTATATTTTAGGTATAGCAGTTAATTATCATTCACATTTAATAATTAGGGTCTTTGAATCTGAAGTGATTAAATTGATAAATTACTTTTTTTCTGAACCTGTAATTTGAGGAAACCACCAAAGAGTGGCCAGCTCCCGAGTCCCTCTTGAAATGGCCAGTTACCACCTCATCCTTGACTATTACAATTTGCTTAATTGTCCTAGTTTCAATTTCCCCTACTCCATTATCTTCCCACTTACACTAAAATTTGATTGCTAGTTAGGTAAATGTTATGTATTCATAAAAATAAATCCCATATGCCATGCCTTGTTTAAAAGGTCATTTAAACAAGTAGATAGAATATAAAAGCTTATGGTGGAGAAAGGAATATTTATGGTGCTTCCGTGACCATGATTAAATTGAAATATCGACGGTTCTAGTGAACAAAAATAACTAAAATAATGCATCAAAACATGAAGTTACACATTCTCAGAATCGTCCCCTTACTCTTTTTCTTTCATTAGCTTTAGTTTGACTTAAGGAAATATAGAACCTGTTAAAGGTAAACTCGATTACTTCGCCCCTAATTCAACGCTTCCCATATTTTCCGATCGCTGTCAGTGATACCAGCTTTCTCCAGAATTTTTCTTTGACTTCTGATCCTTCATTGCTCTTTATATTCAACAATAAAGGCATGAATCCTGTTGAGACTCTGATAAAAATCCATTGCTCTTCATCCCATTGAAATATATGTGAATATATACTCATATACACAGCATTTTGCTTTCAATTTGGAGACTCACTGATTCCCTAAAGCTATCTCCATTTCATATCTCTTAAGTTATGCTATTTATTTCTCTGAAAGGCTTTATATCCACATCCTCTCTCCATCTCCAGGCCTCTCACCCTCGTACCTCATTTACTGCGATCATATCCTTGCTCTTTCCAGACGCAAGTGTATCCGCACTCAATGCACCTTACACACAGATAAGGTTCAACTGTGGTTTTTTTTTTTTTCTCAAAAAACCTTTTTCAATAGATTCATTTACTCAAAAGTCTACCCCTTTGTATTCCTGGCATCTGAACTTACAAAGCCTCTTTTTATCTCTTTTTCCTAAACCTACTGCCTCATCCTGTTCCCTAATGACTGGTTATGAGAAATACTAAAGTAAGTGTTTTCCTGGCTTCCACCAAATTCAAGTACGTTCCCCTCAGTGGCATTAACTCCCTCCTTCCTGCCTGCACGCCTCCCCTTGCAGGTGGCTTCACCACCACCTTACTGTTCTACCAGGGATGTCCAACCTGCGGGCCGCATGCAGCCCAGGATGCCTATGAAGGTGGCCCAACACAAAGTTGCAAATTTACTTAAAGCATTATCAGGTTTCTTTTGTGATTATGTAGAGCAATGTATTTAACATGAGGCCCAAGCAACTCTTCTTCTTCCAGTGTGGTGCAGGGACACCCAAAGGTTGGACACCCCCGCTGGGTCTAACTTCACCTTCTGCCCTCCTGCAGGAATCAGTTCGGCGTGTGAGTACATGCTATTGGTATTAATCTCAAGTAGTTTTTACCCTACTCACTTCTGCTATGGCTGCTCTGGGAAATCTGAAGGTAAAACAGGGTCTCTGTCCTTTGTACCTGTCCTTCTACCTGGCCTGCCCTTCCCACTTCCAATTAAGAGTATTACGTTGTCTGTAAAAGCACATATATAGTTTAGTAGTAGTAGGGAACATAAAATGAGTCAATAAATTATATTTTCTCCATTTTTCAAAGAAAGAAGAAAACTAATTTTAGTAGAACTGAATATAGTTTAAAATCCTGTGTTAAGTCCACTGTGAAATACCTCTTATAAAAATGAAGTAACACAATACCTAAACACACACATACACATAAATTCATAATATACAACCTTGAAAATAAAGTGAAGGTGGAGAAAATTTCATTCTCCCTGATAAAAATAAACGGAATGGAATTCATTCTCTGGAGTTGCTCAAAGGTTTACCATCAGACAAAGCAATTCATTGACAAGGTATTTCGGACAATAAACTCCGGTGCAGGGAGCAGAGTTTTTGACCCTGCAGTGTAGCTACACCCTGATGCCCAGTAACAGATTAGAGAAGAAACAAGAAATCAGGAATCACATTAGTGTCTGACACAGGGAAATGGTAATGGTTTCATGGAGAACTTCTGCCATGCAAAGGCCCAAGTAACACTAAGTCCGTGAGTGATGGGCTCAGTGACTTTGAGGCACACAAAGCAAAGAAATAGCCCTTTTGTGGTAGCAAGGCTCCCCAGTTTAACCCCCAGGATAAATGTTTGCAATGGTTCCTATGGCTCTTTCCTGGTGTCATGCTCCAGGCCAGCCCTGGCAGCAGCTCTCTGGTCCCCGGTCTCCTTGTATACTGAGTTGGTAGTAATGCAATTAGCAATGGATGCACAGGTTGTCTAGGAAGTATGTCAATTCTCTGAGTGACATCAGCAGTCAATCAAGAATCATGCAGTTGCTTGGAAAGAGAAATACCTGCGGGGATTATGGGGGGAAAGGGTACTACAGAACATAGTCAAAATTAGCCAGAATAGCAGCTCATTCCACTTTTCCATCTTGAAAGAAGGGATCTGGGTGGTTGGGTGCAGAATAATTGCTATGCTATTAATTTGCATCGTGACTGTACCTCTACACTGGTGGCCTAAGGAAATACCTGTTATGTTTATATTTATATCTTAATTGGTTATAGATTAGGCATTGTGGGAATTTAGAGTTTGTCAAACCACCACTATAAAGTGACATTATAACAATCTGCCTTGGGAGGTGCTGAGAAACCGTTCCCTTTAGAACAGGAAATTTCCTGCATCCTTCTTCACATTGCAGGATAGCTTCTATGTGACTGTACCTGCCATAGAAAAATGTTAATTAATTTAATGAGTAGCTTTTCAGAAGTAGAGAATATTACATCGATACTGTAGTTCATCTGCTCTCCTTATATTATCTGTATGTTTTTTATTTGAAACACAGGAAAGAATATCAGTATTTAGTAGATCCTAAATATGTTTATATGTAGGAGAAGAAAGGAAAAATTCAAAGTTAAAGTGACTTCTCTGAAATATTTAGGATGATAACAGTGATATTATGTGGCCTGTATTTCAGAGTATGGTGGCAGTTTTTACAATTCAACATTTATGAAAACAATAAAAATGTAGATTTTATACAAATCAACAACTAACTTTTGTGCTGTTAAAATATTCTGAGCTGGTATAACGCTTGCAGTGAAACGCTTCACTGAGGGGCAAGATTTGGTTTCCAATTTAGCTTCTGCAACTTAATACCTATAAGATTTTGGCAATTAACTGAAATTTAGAAACACATTTTTATCTATTAAATAGAGATTAAAAATTCCTATCTCACACGTTGTAATTAGGTTTAAATGAGAAAATGAGGTAAAATTACTTTGCAAGAGGTAAATAAACTCCAGTTACATTATCGCAATTGTCAAACAGGTACAGTTAGGAAAAGCATAAGAAAATATTACTTTAAATAGAGAATAATAAATGCATAATTGGATAAAACACAAGCTAGATGATGTTTAAAATGGCTGTATAAGGATATTTAAGTACTGAAAGCAAGAGACACATGGATAAATAATGGAAAGTGGATGGGGTAAATTTCTGGCTTTTCGATAACAATATTAACTTCGAAGAAGTGCTTTTTTAACTAGGTGCTTTGTAAATGTGTTGTGGCATTTTAATCTTAATGCTGGTTACGTAGTCTGGCTCGATCGTTACAGTACTGCAGAAGACAGCACTGCACAGCTCCGAAGAGCAGTAAGTAGCATAGCTCCTGCTGAGAACCCGTGGGAGGGGCCGACGATCTGTGCTCTCTGGGGCCAGCACATGCCTTTGACGACAACGTACAGCCTCAGTCATTTCTCCTACTGATACATAAAAAGAAGAAACAAAGGCCAGTATCATAAACTTGTAGACAAGCTCCCTGTGCGTGTGATATGAACTGTCTTCTTTTATTACTCCAAGTAAAAGTTATAAAAGAAGAGGTAAAAAGGGCAAATGTCTGGAAGATTATGTTCATTGCTATATCTCTTTCATGGATAGAAAACGGACTGAGTCATATTGGACAATTCAAAGGATCTATTTATTTTAATTGAATTTAGTTATTCTTTCCTCCCTCCCTTCTTCTCTCCCATTCCTTCCTTCCCTCCCTCCCTCCTTCCTTCCTTCCTTCCTTCCTTCCTTCCTTCCTCCCTCCCTCCCCTCCCTCCCTCTCCTTGCCTCTCTCCCTCCCTTTTCCTTCCTTCCTTTTTTCTTTTCTTTTCTTTAGAGACATTCACGTAATTACTGTATCAGCTACACTGATGATCCAAAGAAGTACCTCATTCTGAACTTCACCGAACTCGTTCATTCAGATCCTTGGGAATTTATTCTTCCACTGACTCCCATGCTATGTGGTGCATAAGAATTCCCACTTCCAGTCATTTCTGTCCTCTGGAATTTACCTTGAAAAACTCTTTTCTAAAGAACCTCAGGGAACACCAATTTATGTTGATATATATTTTTGCCAAATTATGTCAATTTTCCACCTATAAATGCAGTATGCAGTGTCTACCCTGGGAAAATACTATAGAATGACTTGGATTTGAATGGAGCAAAAGTCTTCCTGGCTTCTCTACACAGAGGAAAAACTAGTGTATAAATGGTCCATAATAAACAGGAATAATAATGCCAAAACGTACCAAGAAGCACTCCTCTACTGCCATCACTTTCTGACTTTTAGAAATTAATTGTGACTAGTAATTCTGAAATTTTCTTCAGCTCATGCAATATTTAAAAATGAGTCTTTTAAAAAATCTAATTGATTCAGCTAAAAGTGTATATTTCTAATTTTTTTGACATGCTCAAAAGCAACGGAAATCATCTTGATTTTGGGTGCAGTATATGTTTCTTGAACTCACCTTGTCCGCCACTTCTTTACTTTTTTCCTTGGGCCTGATTTGCTTTAGAAATTCATTTTGTTTTCTGCTTAGTCACATGAGACACCAATTTCCATGCCACACTTTGATTTATTCCTCTTTATTTTACCCAGACTCTCCTTACTTTTTTCATGACAAAATAAACTCATGCTGTTAACCTAAAACACAAATAGTAGGCAATTTGCCTTTCCCCCCATAACTACTTGTGGTGCCCCCTGTTTCCTTCCTCACCCACGTTCCTTTTTCTGTTCTCAACTGAAGTGACCACAAGTCCCCAGAACACTTCTTTATCTTCTAATTCAGTGTATGTATATTACACTAATAATACAAATTCTAGGTAAAGTCTAGGAATGTGAATTCCCATGGCAGGCCATGGAAAAAGCATTTTTGAGCACAAGAGGGCATGGAAGTGCAAGCAGAATGTATCGCATAGCTGTGTATTTCCTCCATCAAGAAACTGAGCTGGCCCAGAGATAGCGCAGCTTGAACCAGAATTAAGGTATCATGGTTAACTAAAAATAAGGCTCAAGTAAACTCGATATTCCTCAAAGACCATGTCAGAATTGGCAATAATATGTCAATTTTGCTGAGTAAAAGACATCAGGATTTCTTTTTAATATATTAAAAACCTGACGTGTCCTTTTTGTGGTTCATGCTTTTTGTGTCTGAAGCTAGGAAATACAAGCTTCCTCTGAAATGCAAGTATGTTGTCCCATTTAATATTCTCCTAGGTTTCTGTTTATCTATATGTACATATGTCTCTATCTGTCTATCTATCTGTCTATATCATCAGTCATAATTAACCTTAAAGTAAATTTCATTTTTGGTATAAGAATCAGTTTCTTTCTTTCTCTCCCTCCCCCCCCCCACTGGGGTATCCATTAGTCTAGCACAATTTATTGAAAAGAATTTCTTTTCACCATAGAAGGGCCTGGTACCTTTCTTGTAAATCACTTAATTTCCAAACTTCCCAAACTTTCTATTCATTTTATTAATATATATATTTTTCTCTATTCTTAAGTCAATTCCATATCATCTTGATTGCTGTAGCTTTTTTTTTAACCAAGTCTTGAATCAAATAGTACAAAACCTCAAATTTGTTTCTTTTTTCTAGTTTTCTTTTAAAGATTCTAGGTATTTTAAAAGCTTGCTAAATGTATCTTCACTAAAGACATTTCAAATATGAAGCACAATTTAATTTACATAAATATTTAATCAATTAACTGGCTTTTCAATGAAAATTAGTAAAAGAAACAGTAAGGTAACATAACTACTGTTGTAATAGAGGTTACTTTACTGAAATATTTATTAGTTTTGGAGAATCAAGCAGGTATTTTTATTTCAATTATATGTCTTTTAAGCAATACTTACTCATTATTTCTAACAAGCCAGAAAGTGAATAATAGTTAAACATTGTACAGAGTGGTCCTTTGACAATTTGTCAATGTGTAGAATTGACTGGCTGCCAAACTATTACATGCCTCAGGAGATATGAAAATGAGCTTCAATTTTTATACGATAATTGGAAATTTCAGAACCTAGTGTTCCATCAGTTGTAGAGTTGGATATGTCCAAAGATACAATAATTTGCAAAAAAATTGTGAGTATAAATATCTAGAGAAAGTTGAGCAAGTTCTGGTGATAGAAAATTGCAAGAATAAGGAAAAAATTTTTAAAATATATAGAATTATTCAATTTTTGTGATATTTTGGAAACATATTTTTATATTTGCAGCATGGATCAGTAGTTTGAATATTTAAATACTATTTGTAATACTTAACAAAGTCATGAATACAAATTTAATTTACCACCTATGTTTCTCAAGCCTACATAAATAGATAAGTATATATATATATTTTTTAAACTTTTGGGTCATGTAAGATTTTTAAAATCTGCCCTTAATGAAAGTAATCATAATATTCAATATTAATTTTTATTCACAGTATAATTATTTATAATGATGTTATTTCTATCTATGTTTTTATTGAAGACCTATCAAATGGGAACTATGGTACATATTAGGGATGAAGAAAATGATCTTTCTTCTCAAAGACATTGCACTTGAGTTGGTAGGAAGTTTATTTATCAGAACACTAAATAAAATTGGAAATGCTCTCAAGCAAAATTATATTTACCCTTCAAGACTTAGCTTTCCTTTAAATTATTCCATATATTTATAACTTCTATTAATAACTTGTCCTTTGGTTTCTAATATCACTTTGAATTTTCAACATTAGGCCATTGCTATGAACTAAAATAGTCTCACTACTGGAACAGGTCCTGACATTTGATTACTTTGAAGTAAGATCAACATGGTAGTAACCAACTGAGAAAACCCATGAGTAAAATCTAGCCCCTTGGAGGGTGAGGAAACAAACTTTCTAGGCAGAGAAAACAGGATATCAGAAGCCTTCAGGAACAAAGTGGTGAGGTTTATTTGAAAAACCAAAAGAAATCTCATATAAAAGGGTAATATTCATGAAGAAAATTAATAGATAGGATATGGCGGGTTCATAAAGCGCATCATCAAAAGTGTGGAATGCTTTTGAACTTGCATCTACAAGTGCTGGAACAAAAGTATCACAAACTGGGTGGCTTAGAAAACCAGGAATATAGTCTTTCACAATTTCAAAGACTCACAGTCCAAAATCAGGGGCCAGTGGGTCTGGTCGCACTGAGAGCCCTCAGCGCAGTCCCATGGCTGGTGAGGACCAGCGGTCTTTGGGCACACAGGGTGTCTTCCCTGTGAGTCTTCGGATTCACACTTTACTCACTACATAGGACCCCAGTTATACCGTATTAACAGCCTACCGTATTTTAATATGACCTCCTTTTAGCCCAGGTTTCAAACAATTTACACTGAAAGCATAAGGTTAGTACCTATTGTTCAACATACAGCATCTCACATTCCCATTCCCTGATCAATCAAAAACTAATCCAGCTACAGGTGTAGAAAAATTTTGCAGATGGAATTAATTAAATTTCAAGTCATTTGACTTTAAAATATGGAGATCATCTGGGTGGGTCTGGTCCCATCAGGTGAGTCCCTTACATGCAGAGTTTGCTCCCAATAAGAGCAGGAGAGGGAAGCCCGTTCTCAAAGCTCTTGGGCGATTCAATGCACTCCCGTGGACTTGGGCGGTGGCGAGACCGCGTGCAAGAACAGACCTGTCTGTGGTTGCTGAGGACCTCTCATAGGCAGAAACTATAGGAGAAAATAGGGACCTCAGTCATAGGATCTCACAAAAAAATCAGTTCCACCAACAAGAATGAACTTGGAAGGGGATTCTTCTCCAGAACCTACAGAGAGGAGTCTTGCAGACACCTTGATTCTGGCCTTGTTACACCCTGAGCAGAAAATCCAGCCTCATCATAACTGGACCTCTTTCTGACTTACAGAACTATGAGCTAATAAGTGGATAATTGTAAAGCCACTGCATTTGTAGCCATATGTTATAGCAGTGTGGAAAAGGAATATAATTTTGACCTATGAATTAGATGTGTCTTTCGCATGGGTTTCCTGGCCACAAAATATGTATCAGTGGTGCTGAGAAAGAATTTCACTTTCAGTTTCTTTTTTTTTCCTTTTAATTTCCTGCTTCAATTTCTTTTTTAATAAACCTTGTCCAAATAGGACTTATTGCTATAAATTTCTACTGTATAAGATTTTAATGATGTGGTTTATGTTTTGTAATATGTGGTATATGGTAAGTTCCAGACTGTTTTTCTCCCTTTTTAAGACTAAAAAAATAAAAATTTTAACCAACTTTCATAGAAAAAAAGGTATTTAAACTTGGCCTATTTCCTTGAATCTATTCTTTTTTTTCTTTTCAGAAGTTTACAGAACTCATTATGAAAATATAATAAATTACTATTAATGATACACTTAAGCTGAAAAACTATATTTTTCTAAATATAGACTTAAGAGATTTCATTTAAATATAGTCTAGGACTTATTTTAATAAATTTTATTTACATGAAATTTTATTTACATGTTAAGTAGTAAAACTACCCACACAGGAAAAAAAGCCAAGGCAATATCAATAGAAATACAACTTAAAACAATTTTATATAAGACTTTTAAAAAATATTATCTTACTAAATACCATTATCAGCTTCAAATATAATCCTAGGAGCTACTAAATTATTGTATATACAAGTTGATTTCCTGACCTCTTTTATAGGCCTCTGTATGCATAAAAATTATCATTTTTAAATAATATTTACCTTCTAATGAAACCTGACTGTCTTTTTTTTTGTTGCACGGATATTCAAAACTAGGTAGGACTTAAGCACAGAGAACTAAGGTCATTTCTTTCCTTGCTTTGGATACTGGTTAAACAGGAAAATACCTGCTCACATACAGAAGATGTTGAAAACTACAGCAAAATATTTATCACATCGCTGTGAGTGTCAAAACACCTTTTCTTCACAGAATTCCAGAACCCATGTCGGGGCAGATCAGCAAATCTCATTCACACTCTGTGATTAGATTTCAGCTCACAAAATTCTGTTGTCTTGGAGGTTAGTTATCAGTCTGAGTGCAAGATTCAGCAAAAGGGTTCCTCACCCATTGGTAACCTTGCATTCATTCAAAGGTACGGCCCACCCTCTTCAAGACCCTCCCATTTCCTTCGAAAAGGTTCTCAACAACCGCAGGGGACTTGCTGGTTCTCTTTCAGGTACTGAAATCCAAACAGCAGTGGAAACAATTTAATTTCCTTTTGCAGCTTATTTCAAAAGATTCTGTTTCCTTTTACAACATTTTCTACAAGACCTCACAAAGACCTGTTACACTGGCCCATGTGTGGAAACAAATCTGCTAAGGGACCAGTTTCAGCCGCCCCACTTCATCTTGGAATCTGGGGCTGAACCAAGCTTCTTTAGAGCACTCCAGTTCACCTATCAGCTGAGACACCCTGCTGAGCGCTCTTCATCGCCTAAACCACCAGATTCCCGTGTGTAGCAAATTTATGTAGCATTTAAAAGAGTCTCAAGTAAACTGGTCCTTGTTTAATAATGAAATTGTGTAACATCATTTAGAACTTAAAAAAAATCACCACCGAAAACTTTTGTCACCAGCATTTTCTCTGTGAAAAAAAGTGCTGTTGCGACCCTGTCAGGGTTTTCTTTTGTTTAAAGAGATAAAACCTCTCATAAAATGAAGCATCAACAAGGCACCATCGGCACGGATATCAACAGAGCTTTTTTAAGATACACTCTTTGCACAGAAGAGGAAAACCAATAAAAACATCTCGGCCTTTGCTTGCTGTTTCAGTTTGCGTTTTGCAGTAGGAAAAAAAAAAACAAAAAAACTTGACTCTTGCCACCATTGACAAATCTCACAAATGCTCCAGCATGACATGGATGGGGAAATGCGGGACTCATCAACCTGGTAACGGAGCCGCTGTTTTCAAATTATCACCTCGAACTTCTTCAGCATTATGTGGCACTATGACGATGTTATTATGTCTGTGACACTGTTCCAGAGTGGAACGTCCCCACGTTCTCCTACTGGATCTTGTCCCGGTGTTTCGGTCACTATAGTTTCCCCTGCTGACACTATCAGGTTCACACTAACTGTGTGACTTTTCATTCTCTGGACAAGATGTTTGGCTCCCAAATAACTTGCTTCTGGAGACTTTTAAAGTGACTTTTTAACATGAAAACTTCAGTTTGTTTTGTGGCTCAAACATCCATTAAAATAATCAGGGACTTTATATGTCAAAAGATGTGGCTTATAATGCGGTACATTTTCAGGTTTGCTGGAGCCATTTCTGCATTTTTCGTTTATCTGCCACCGTTGACACAAAGTGCAGTAGGAAACTTGGATTGTTGGCCCAGGAAAAGCCCTTGGATAAGAAACTTTCGTTGTGATGGCAGGATTTTGCGAGTGCGTCCTGTGGCATATTTCTGATGACTCGGAAGACTACCTGTGTTCATTGAGAACCTTTTCAGAATTGTTCATTAGCTTGGCCCTAGAATCTCCCTCTTTTTTCACCTCATCTTCCAACACGACCACACTCAACTCTCATGCACGTTGGTCAAAAGTACAGAAAGAAAGATGGAGAAGGGACCACATGTGTGAATGAGTTTCGGACACGGACCCCAGTGTGAGGACTGACCGCGGGAGCCAGGGGTGCGCTGGGTGGGGGAGGGCAAAGGGGGAAAAATTGGGACAGCTGTAATAACATAACAATAATAATAAAATCAAAGTAAAAAAAGATCAATAAAAGGAGGGGGTGAGGAGAGACTAATAAGACATAAAACAGAAGGACAAGTAAAAAAGAAAATTGCAAAAATAAAACATGACAACCTCACCATCCAATTCACTTCTAACCTACACAATCCAAATTATACAATGCTTGCAACAATTAAAAAAAAGAAGAAAAACAATAGCAAAGCATCAAAGGGGAGAGCTAGTTACAACATACAAAAATTCCTTCTTCCGAATTAAATGTTCCCTTTGACTTTCTGTTTGCTCCTGAGTTTTCCTAAATCAGCCAGTGAAATCCAAGAGGAGGCTGAGGCGGACAATTGAGAGGGAGAGCCGGGTGCCACAGGACTCTCCTCGGTCGAGCAAGTCAGAGCTCATCAGCTCTGAACAGCTTCTCCTCTGTGGCTTCGCCCCACTGCAAGTGAGCACCGTGGGGCCGCCCACTGCTACGTGGGAATGAGAGGACCTCTCACAGGGCCTTGCACAAAAATACAAAAATAGCTTCTTGGTGTGCATTATGATTATTCACACTACCCTTAACAATATTCCATCAAATCCAGGAATCCAAGTTGGGAAACCTTGTTGTACAACCGCATTGATTAATATGCTATTTATCATAGTGTTTACATTTACCAATAACATGCATGTTAATTATTGACTCTTTTAATCCATGTTTGATATTTGAGGATATCACTTTAAGTGCTAGAATAGAGATAAGAGCCGTAAAAAGCAATGTGTGTACAATAACCCGTTCTGTGAATTATCCAGTAACTATCCATAACGATTTAGAGCCGAGTCCCATACGCCTACAGTCGCATCGATGATGATGTTGGGAAACTCACACAGCACGGATGCTACCCCACAAATCAGGTCAGAGGAAAGGACAATAACACTGGGTGGAGCTCCGTCAGGATTGCCTCCACCTTAATGCAGGCTGTAGGAGTTCCAGCAACTCAGCAGGCCTTCACTAGCAGAACCTCCTTTATTATTTTTGTCATAAATTCTTATTTTTTTCTTCTTTCTTACCACTTGGAAAGTTATTCAGGCATTTTATGAGATAAGGTTTTTATGAAACTCTCTACTGTACATATCATTACAACTAAATCTTATTTTACTGTCCTTCTTGAAAAGTGAAACCACAAACTGTCACTAGATTAATCAAACCTCTGCAACACTCCCTAGTCGAGGGAAGCCACGGTTGAGTGGAAGGTATCAAAACTTCACTAAATCACAGTATGGATACTGCAGCACAAACACCAAAGCAGAATGTATGTGTAGCTGAAGACTCCAACCACACCACGTGCGCTAGTCATCTTCTCCATGACTAGCTGGTGTTCAAGGTCAGGGTGGTCGTTAATAATGTCCTCAGTGTTGGCCAAATGTCCTAAATTCTGTCTGAGACTAAGTTTTGCAGATATAATTAAACTGGAATAGAATTACCCACAAAGCAGGCATGGATCAGTCAAAATGTAGTGAAAGCTTCAAGTTAAGCACAAATATCTGTACTTTCATTTTCATTTCCTAAATTTGTAACACTGAGCCAGTTACACTTAGACTTGATTCAGAAGTTACTGATCCTCTTTGTTCTCAATCTGACTGCATATTAGAATCCTGAGTAAAAATTAAAACAAACAAAGGAACCAATATATAAATACCAGAAGCCACCCCCAAACAACAGGTCAGACTCCCTGAGACTGAGGACCAAACAGAGACTTTGTAAAGCATCACCACTGAGGAAGCAGAGATGGAGCAGAGATCTCGGGACCCAATAATGCAAACATTTAAATTTCACCTTTGTACAATTAGCAAATGAGTGGCATTCGTGATAATGCCGCTGTCAGGGCTGGTACTACCTATGCTGAGTCATTCATTCATCCATTCATTTATTCAGTAATTCATGCACGACATTTGTAATTAAATGACTGTTGCATGTGTTACATGCATGCATAACAACAAAAACGCCACGTGTTTAAGTGCAATCTCAGGCTGTATCGAGACAATCGAGAAGAAGGATGTTTAAAAGTGTTTGAGATGATAGTGTTTGGTAGTGTAACTTACACATTTGTTAAAAAGTGCAACATATGTGAAAGACACAGGGAGGGAAGATCTTCAGAACAATAACAAATGAAAAGACAAAGAAGAGGAAGAGTTGGTTACAGTTGCACAGTAGACGTTTGTTTAGAGATTATAAAAGACAGATCTGGAAGAAATGAGGCCTTGGACATCATTCTTGGGGATCGTTAACTCCCTTGGCTAGGCCAGAGATTACAACCATTTGAATTCACAGACAGGTACAGTAAAAGAAAAGAAAGTGTAAAAACAGAGCAAAAAGCCCTGGCTGGTGTGGCTCAGTTGGTTGCAGCATCATCCCATAAACCAAAAAGATTTCGCAGTCAGTTCCTGGTCAGGGCGCACACCAAGGTTGCGAGATTGGTCCCTGGTTGGGACCCAGAGGAGAGGCAACCCATCGATGTTTTTCTGTCACGTCAATGTTTCTCTCTCTTTCTCCCACCCTTGCCCTCTCTCTACAATCAAGAAGCATTTCCTCAGGTGAGGATAAAAATAAACAGAGGAGAGCAAAGAAAAGAAAGAAACAGAATTGAAAAGGTGTGTGGGAACCTGTCAGACTGTCAGATTTGTAGTTTCGCAGGTCAGGAAATAACACCACCTTTATAATCGCCATTATTTCAAAACCTTCAAAGCCATTTGAAACTCACACAATTAGAAAGTGATGTAAAAACAGGGTAATTTGATTAATGGAACACACTGTTTTATGCACAATTTGTGACGGTCCTTTTCATTCCCGTCTGTCTAAAACAAGTACAAACTCAATCAGGGTTTGGGGAATCACTTGAGGGACTTGGAAACTTTCAAATCTGGGACAAAATCAGATTTTATTTTTATCAGATCAATCCTGTCAGAGTGGAAGAAGTGCGGTGGGGGACGAGATTACTTTTCTCACAAATTGTTACAACTGCATTTGGGTCACGTTGGCTCTTTCGAAGTTTTTAACTTCTTTTAGCCAGAGGGTATAATTTAAAGCCTCAACTTTTAGAACCAAATTGTTTGCATCAGGTTTACTAATTTACCGTCTTCGTCACAGGGACAAAGCTCCCTGCTTCAAATCATTAACAATGCAATAGCAATCACACGGAAAGCTAGTTTTTAGAAAGCAAAATCATTTAATACGCAGTAGCATGTTCACAAAGATTGGAAAATATTAAGAACCTAAATCAAAATTATTCCTGTATCATTTTTTCGCTATAAACCAAAATAAGAGAGATTTTTGTTCTTATCCCCAATTGACTTTTAAAAAGATTGTTGGCGAGGTCCCTTAGTGGGGAGCCACTGTTTTCTGATACTACCAAACAGTATGTTTCTGGCTTTGACACTACAGCACGCTGAGCCCTTTACTGCACTGGAAGGTACTTTTCCACAGGTCTAATTACTTTTGAAGAGTACAGTGCAAGGAGCTAAGGTGAACCTACACTGTAACAGTTTTGTGTTCCTTGTAGAATTA
Source organism: Desmodus rotundus (assembly GCF_022682495.2). Taxonomy (NCBI): domain Eukaryota; kingdom Metazoa; phylum Chordata; class Mammalia; order Chiroptera; family Phyllostomidae; genus Desmodus; species Desmodus rotundus. The sequence continues at coordinate 10,444,018 of NC_071395.1, forward strand.
TCAAAAATAAATAACGCATGCTATTAAAACCTACACACCCTATGTAGAATTATTATATAGAATAATTGCTCTAAAAACATAAAGTACCTTGATTGTTGTCAGCTGGGTGACTTAAACAACAGACAGTTATTTCTCGTGGTTCTGGAAGCTAGGAAGTCCAATATTAAGGTTCCTGGTAAGGGTATTCTTCCTAATTTCAGATGACTACATTCTCAGGGACATGAGGGACAGAGAGAGGGGAGGAGGAGTGAGACTGGTGGTCTCTCTGTTCTTTTAAGGTCATTGATCCCATCATGGAGTCCCCAACTTTAAGGCCTCAGCTAAACCTAATTACTCCCCAAAGTCCTCACCTCCAAATCCTATCACATTGGTGGGCAGGACTTCAACACATGAATTTGGGAGGACAAAAACAGTCCACGCCAAAAAAAATCTTGGGCTGCACTTATTTAGTTGAATTTTGTGGGTTTATTTCATCGAAAAAAGCTAAGAGTAGCTCAAATATTAGACAAGTTTTGTATGGTAGGATTCTTTTTTTTTCCTGGAAAAGTTGCAAATTAATTTAAAAAACTAGTGCTCTATGACATTGACTGTATTCGAAATCTAGCTATTTAATATGCGCACTAGTGGCAATTCCTAGATTGCATTTCCCAGATGAATGAAAACTCAGATTTATCAAGCAGAATACCAAGGAAAAGCATGCATTTAAAATTTGATTTTCTCACAGAAGTTACTTCAGTGGTATAGATTGTAAAAAAAAAATAACATTTACTTCTTATGTTAACTTTTTTTACACGCAACTCCTTTTCAGAATGAGTATTTAGGTGTTACTCTTTGATCATAACCCACAGTGACAAAAAAGTTACTATATTTTACCACAATGAGAAAAAAAAGCAGGCTACTTAAAATAAGGGTGGATTATTTTGCAGCAGGGCAAAAACATTAGTGCAAACATTCACATATTTCAACTAACATCTACCCATGGGAAAAATTTTAGCCTAGTTGCTAAATCAAGAAATATAGAAAAGAGTGAAGGGGAAGGGAAGCCAGATGAGGCTGTAACTGAAAAAAAAAATTAAAGATTTGTCAATTAAGGAGCTGGGAAGGCATAAAAATTGGTGAAGGTTGGGGTTTTTGAGGAATGTTGTCGGGTTAATGGGTTTCTGGCTATTAAGGGATAAAGAGACCACACACACACACACACACACACACACACACAGGAGTAGCAAATTTAATGAGAAGCCACTACACCAATGGCTGAGAGAACACCCAAGCAAGAGTCCCCCACCCTCACCCAGGGCTTACATAAAGACCTCGTTGGACAAGGTACAGGTGTAGATCAGTAGATGATGGAGAAATTACCTGAAGTTCTATGTTGGCAAAACTCTGCCCTCTGCGATGCCAGGGAAGCCATCCATGTTGAGAGAGATACCATATACTGGTATTTAATAGACAGCCATTGAACTGAGTTACCAGCATTACTATGATGTGAGATGCCTGAGGAAGCAGCAAACACAGGAGCCTGGTGTTGGAAAAGCCACTTCCCTTCCCTTGCCACCCAACCCACCTCCACACACCTTACAGGATCCTAGGAAAAGGGGCATATTAGCAAGACACCTCTTCCTCTTCCTCTTCCTCTTCTAACACCCTCTACTGACAAAGCTTAATACTGTGCCAGCTGACAAAAGACAGAAAAAAAAAGAAAAAAGACACAGCTGACTTCCATGATTGCAGACCAGGCAATCAAGGGTGAACTTGGAGCTAAGAGGCTATAAATTCATAACTGGCATAACAGCCCATTGCTAAGTGTCTGTGAATTATAACTCACACGCTTTGCTTTTACATGGCTTGATTATTCATTTTCTCTCCTTCAACCCTTTTGACCCTTTTAGCCAAATTCCTCACACTCTATTGAGTAAATGTTTCTGGAACATTGTAAAATGTAATGTCATTTTGTACATGTGTTTCACTGCTCTCATAGATCAGTGTGCTCGTAATTTCGATTCCTGCATGGACTTTATTATATCTCACCGACGTTCAGATTCCTTTCATTTTTCCCAAATCCAGTTCTTAGGGGAGGAAAAATAGCAGACTCAGCTCAATCCTATTGGGGTAGAAATGTGAGCGATGTTCGCCCATTGAGTGGTTTATGAATTGACTTCTTTGCATTAGATTCTCAGGCGGGAGCGATCAGTTTGGGCCAGGAGAGGAACACACGCAGCGAGTCTGGATTGGGGTGGAGTATTGAAGTCAATGAAGGTGAAAATGTCACTCTCTGGGAAATATCTGATCTGAACATGCTATGCAGTTTGGGGTGAGACTGATTCTAGAAACTGCTCAAAGACAGTTAGTCCCTTGGTAGCTAGAAGAATAGTGGAACGGGGTGCAGTCAGATGAAGACCACATTTACGTGCATGTTCCACAGCCTAAAAGGATCAATCTCATAATGGGCTTGGTGTGCTGTCAATGTCAGAGAGTTCCTTGATGTCTTGTTCTGGGTTTTTGGTTTTTTGTTTGTTTGTGTGTGTATGTGTGTGTGTTAATATGAACTCCCAAACTTGGGAGTTCCAAAATGTTTTCATATTTCAAATAGTGGATGCTTGCTAAATTAGAAACATAGTGTTTGAGTTGAAAGTATTGATTTACAAGGTCACATGCTACACAACCTTTCAATTTGTGCAAAGAATTGAGAAATACAAAAAATGAGTGAAAAGATTAGAAACTATTTAAAAATTACTGAAATAAATATTTTAATAGCTAAGAAAACCACATTTAAAGTCTAAATGAATCTCAAATGGTAGTCAGCACTTTAGTTAAAAAATATTTGCATATATGTGTCCAAAGTGTTGGGAAGGACCTGGTTTTCCTGTGTGTCTGTCCTTCAGTTTGATTTTACGACCACACCACCATGCTTCTGACAACAGATGTGCGGAGGGGGGGGGTTCCCTCACCAAGCAAATCGCCAATTCTCAATGGGCCCTGAGAGGGTGTCCCACAAATTTAACTCAATTCTGATTTTATTGACCCAAAGACAGTGTCAGATCCCACAGGTAAAGTATTTGGTCCCACAAGACTGTGGCCCCTCACTTCACATGCCAATCAGAAGTCCAGGCTGTCACCTGTGCAGCTTTCTGATTTTCTGGCTCTAAAGTGGAGGCTCCCCAGACCCTCTCCTGCAGTTCTATTAACATGCTAGAGTAGTGCACACGACTCAGAGAAGCCTTTAGTCACTAGATTACCAGTTTCTCTTAAAAGGATATAACTGAGGAACACCCAGATGGAAGACAGACATAGAACAAGACATGTGAGAGGGAGCAAGCCAATCTCCCAGCACCTACGTGTCCACCAACCTGGAAGCTCTCCAAACCCCGCCCTTTTGGGATTTTTATGGAGGCTTCCTTGCACAGGTACAATGGACTAAGTCACTGGCCATTGGCGATTGACTCAGCCCCTAGATCTCCAGACCCTCTTCAGACCCTCTCCAGGCCCTGGAAGTCTGGGGTCGGGTGGGAGGTGAGGCGAGGCTGAAGGTTCCAGCCCCCTAATAATATGGTGGGTCTCCCTAGAAGCCAGCTCCCATCCTTAGGCACTTTCCAAAAGTCATCTCATTAGTTCGAAAAGGTTGTGTTAGGAATATAAAAACACCTTTATTGCTCTTGTCACTTAGGAATTCCAAGGGTTTCAGGAGCTCTGCAGAATGGGGGACAAGGACCGAATAGAGATTTCTTATTAAAAATCACAACACCACGATGTGGAAAAATGATAGAGGGTACTTGAAATACCAGAAATACTAACCAAAGTGATTCAATTTTGTTTAGAAAAGGCCTGCATTCAGACTTCTGCTTCGATTAACATCTGGAGCCGAGGAAAGTTCAAGCCGTGGTGGTTGATATTGTAGTTGACTCTTTGAGACCAAATACTAAACAGAAAAAGAGCAAGAAATGGCAGCGAAGGGGTTCAGAACAGGCCTCCCCAAGATGTGCTTTTCTGACATGAGGATTATGTTGAGTTAAAAGCAATGGAGACCCTGCAGGCCCAAGAGAAACTTGGACCCCTCTTTTAAAGAATGTAAATGGGGGGGGGCTTGCCCATAATGAATTACTAGCAGAAATAACTTTCTATGACTTATCTGTACAGCAGGGCAAACATCTAATTACTGAACATCTGTTCTTATCATTCTGTGAATTCCCTTTCCCCTCCGAAGCCCCAGGCCCCTATCCCATTCTCTGTCTCAAGATGAAACATATACCCCTTTTTACCTTTCTGTCTTGGAGACTCAAGTGTATATGGAGTTCCCATATGTATACAAATTAAATTTATCTCGTGTCAATCTGCGGCAGGAGAGTAGTAAGCTAGAAAAATTCCCTTACAGGTGGAATAGGGAAACTGAGAATGATGGCCGATTCAAACCAGCCTCATCAAGCACCCTGACTCACCTGCCTCCGTCTCCTCTGTAGGAGCACTCCCTTAGTGATTAAGTCCTCAGGACAAGGAGGTTCTGATCAGCATCAAATAACCTTTGGAACAAAGCCTCGGGTCTATTGAGCAGAGAGAGTTTTGGTCAAACTAGAGATAACATCTAGGAGTCAGCGTGTTTCTGCTGCAGGCCCAGAAAAGCAGCAAAGCCAGACAAAGTGACGCCACGGCTGACACTGGGGCCTGATGCACTGACCAATGACCCCCCTACCCTAGCACCAACCAATCAGTAGAGAGCATGACCCTGAAAGGACACACTTGGAAAGCTGAATATTCTATGGATGCCCTCCCCTGAGACCTCCAATAAAATTCCTGCTTTTAGAAAACAGATAAAAAAACCTAAAGGCAAAGGACCTGGTATGCCCCACCTCTTTCTCTAGATGGACCCACACCTTTCCCTCCCTTCTTTCCTTGAGTGTGCATCCTTTGCTTTCTTTCTCCTCAGCGCCGAAGGCCCTTCTTTCGCTTCTGTAATTTGTTTCCTTAGTCTATGCAGCCCAGCTGGCTCACTTCTCCCCCATGACTTCCTCTCTAAAATGCCAAATAAATACTTGTGCTAGAGTTCATGGCTCTGAATTCTTTCTTTGCCGAGCTCAAGAACCAAGGTCTAACACCACCACTAACAAAACTGTCTCATGTCAATTTGATGGTTAAACCAGCCAAAAGGACCTTTTTAAGGCAGAGGAAAAAATTTCCTCTCCAACAGCAACAACCATAAATGGGCGCAGGGGCAGAAATTCCCTGCTCCCAATCCCTGTAATTTTATTTGAAGCATGTTGTGGTGTATGATGCAGTCTACATGAATTCTCAGAAGCTGTGCAAAACCTCTAAAACTCACAGTGTCTCCCTCACTCATAAGCTACACCTTTCACTGTTCCATTTTTTTTAAAGATGGATAATTACATCTTATGGAGTATCTTACACAGCATATTCCTCTAACATGTATGATTGTTCGGCTGTAGACAAACAATCTGGCAATTCTGAATAAAGCTGGGATTTATTTTAAGGACCTAGGGGAATGAAATAATTAAACAGAAACTTTAAACCCAGCACCAGAAAGGACATGATCCAGAACTTTCAGTGTCTTAGAGGCTAAGGATGAGCAATCACATTTTTCTACAGCCCTGCAGGCCCTATCCAATATGAAAAACATAGGTAATTCTCCGTGAGCGATTTTAGCACATTTTTCTTAAAGAAAGGTGAATGCATTCTGGGTGACTGAAAAGCAATAAATATCTACTTTAATTCACATACACATGTTCAACTATTTCAAAATCGTCAGTGGGAAATCGTGGTGAGACATTGCCCAGGAGAGCTCTTTTTAAAATGTGACGGCTTATGCGTCTATGATGATTTACTTGCAATTCAGAGAAACATTCTACTCCCTCAGTCCCACACTTGTTTACGAACAATAACTGCTACTTTTTCTGTTGGTTTTAGCTGTGTTTCTTTTGTAAGTGATGCACTTATGTTTTTCTCATCTCTCCTCCCTGATGACATGTATGTGTGTGTGTGTGTATCACTAAGAACTAATTGAAATACCCTAATCTATCAATAGACATGATATGCAATAAAAAATAGCACTGAATTTAGATTGAGCACTGATTTATTTATTCTTTCAATATGTGTTTATTAAACATTTTCTATGCTTTAGTCACCATTGTACATGCTAGAGATTCATCAGTGAGCAAAACAAATGAAAATCCCTTCCCTTATTTTTAATACAAAGATACTTTGGCATCACTGAAGTTTCTCCACAATATATGTTACTAGACTTATTCCACAATTAGTTAACTAAAAATGGCCTGAATATCTGTTATAAACTACAGCCATTTAATTTTTCGTAAACTTCAATGTTTACATTTACCCAATAATATGTATCAGTTGACAATGAAGATAATCAGTCTGCAATAGCATCTAAAACTGGAGCCCTTCTGGAGGGAGTGGGGCGTCTGCCTCCTGTGCTGGAACACAGCTGGCTACACGCCCCTGTGTCCCCAGATCTACCGAGGTACACATATTGTCACCTTGGCTGTGACAGCTCTTTTGTTATACTGCCACCTTATCATTTTACCCAGTTTGTATATTGGAAATGACTCAACAGGCTGCACAGAATATGCTCATATCTGGCTTTTATGTAACAGCAAGGCCGATGTACAGGCAGGGAAAGGAAATGATGGCATACATCGGGAATCCAAGACCCATTCCAGAGCTCAGGCGTCCTGTGGCCCCAAACGGTATACAGAGAATGCTTACCGCATCTGCCTTAAACTGCTGAGATCCGCACAAGAAATCCCAGCTTCTGGCCAGCCATCAGTGAGTGAAGCGAGGGTCTTATGAATCCCTGCAGCCACCCAATTAAGCCAGGCTTGTCAAATAAATTAGGCTAATTATAAACCATCGATAAGAAACCTAACTAGTGTGGGTTTCCATTAGGGAATGTGGACCTTCACACATCCATCCACTGCCGCTACTTTGGCCAAGAGTCAAACACCAAATATCCAGGCATTGCCAACGGAAAAGATAGAAAGTGTCCATTCTAGCTATACATCAGCTCTATCTCCGTAACACCTTGTGTAATCACATCTGAAATTTTTAGTATATTAAACCCCTTTTGCCTGCCTGCCCACCTCTGTAGACAGGATCAGAACACAGGCCCTCTACCCCAAATCCAGAAGGGGTCAAGGCCCTGTGTGTAACTGCAGGCCACCACATTCCAGGTTTCTGTGTTGATGGTCTGCTGTCAGCTGGGAAGGGTCTCTATAGACTGACCCTCATTATTCTCCTCCATCAGGCGCCAAGTGTCTGCTATGTCCCAACACCCTATCGGAGCTCTGCTGCAGCCTGAAGGGAAAGGGCTCCTCATCTCACTGTTTCCTCGGGCCAGATGATCTTCCCGTGTTCTCACAATTAGCCTCAATTCTTCCTAAACATCATTGCTCAAAGGTCACCTCCCAGTGAAGCTTCTCCAGGTCATCCATTTTAAAGTTTCACCCCATCATTTTATATTCCTCCTTCTCTGCTACCTATTTCCCTCTACGCACTTAACCCTCTACAACACATAATATTTCACTTACTTTATTTTGTATACTGTATGTCTACCTCAATCATAGGTAAACTCCAAGAGGTAAGAACTTTTTTTTCTTTTTTTTACTACCATATCCCCTAAACCTAAAAGAGTATCTCGCATAAAATAGGTAGTCAAACCATATTTATTGGATGAAAAAAAATACAGGAGTGAACTTTGAGTATTAACTCCCCAGCTATAATCCAGCCCAAACACAAGATCCTCCCTTCATTTTAAGCCTCACTTCGAATTGATTTCCATGAACACGAATCTCTTTGACTCAGCAAATATGTCACCTACATTTGCAATAGCACACTACATAGAGTCCAAGATATTACACAGCCCGTTGTATTTTCTCTATGCATTTCTGAAATTATTATATTTCTACTCCAGGTTGCCCTGGCTAAAAACTTTGAAGTCTGTCTGTCTTACATTGACTAACTTTCTGTGGTGGGCTCTACCTGTTTCTACCTGGTTTCCTAAATGTCAGTACTTAACAAAGAAGCCAGAAGGATATTTTTAAAGTGTAAGTCAGATCATTTACTCAAAACTCCCCAACAGTTCCATGTTTGGCTGTGTTCTGCCTCTCCTCTATCCACGTAGCTTCCTCCCTTATCTTCTATGGGTTTTTGCTCAAATGTCACTTTCTCAGTGAAGCTTTCCCTTCCCATCTTATTTAAAATTGCTACACATTTTCCCATCTAAAGTAGCATATACTGCTCTACTTTTTCTTTTTTCTGCCACAAAACTTGATCATCTTCTAATATAATCTAACTTACACATTACCTATTAAACACATTTATTGTCTGTCTCTCCCCATGGAACGTAAGTTCCATGACACCAAAGATTGTGTCTATTTTTTTTTTCAGAGATATATGTCAAGTACCAGGTACAAAGTAAGCATCTGGTGAATATTTACATAGTAAATTAGTGCAAGTATTTTCATGAAAGGAAAAGTCATTTTGCATTTTGTTTGTTTTATATATAGCTTGTTTTGGTTATATATATTTCATATACATATATATTTCTTAAACTGGGTTTTAATTTTAAAAGAAAGAGCAATTTAAGAAGAATTTAGAATGTATTATCCACTCTTTGTTTGTTTAACAGATATTTAGCCTATCTAAAATATACCAAAAAACCCAAGTTGTACTTTTTCCATATCCTGAAAGAAAGTAATTAGACAAGTAATTACAACAAAGTATGATTAGGGCTATGATGCAATCATGCTGTACTTTCAACTTTCTCCAAAGTGCTCTCTTTGCCTTCTAGTTCTTGGCTTAGCAATAGAAAAGTAAACATACATGGTCTCATTACAGTGCCTTGCATGATAAATAGTAAAATATGCGCAAAAATGTATCTCCATTACTGTTCATGGCAGAAAGGAACACACTCCCTCTTGAAAGCATCGCCACATACCAGGAATGCCCTGCGAGCTGCTGCTTTTCCGGGATAGCTGTACATTACAATGCTTTCTGATGCATACAGCACCTATAAGGACTGCACATTTTTAATGACAAGAGCACGTCACTGAAAAAGGGATTTTAATGCTAAGTATATATTGTTACTTGGGGCCTAATAGTGTTTTATCTTTTAAAAGTATTTTGGAAAGGCTGCAGGTCTCTTTTAAATAATTAGACACTCTTTGGCTCTCCTTGCTCACGGGGTTTCCTGCTGGTTGTTGACTCCACTGCCTGGGGCAGCAGGGTGAGCTCATGCCCTTCATACTACAATGGAAATCCGACTACCTCTTGGTCTGAGGGCGCCTTACTGCTCAACAGGCATCACAGTATCTCGCCAAGCACCACAGGGGGGTTGGCATGGGGGTAGTGCTGATTGCTGGGCTGCACTTAGTGCTGATAAATATGCAGATGTGTAGAATATTAAATTACCTTATTAGCACTCAACACATTACGCTACTAGGTTCATCTGTATGATTAAAAATTACCAAAAAATTAATCGAATATTTTAAAAACCAATCTAATATTTTAACCCCCTTTTTTATTCTTTTAAATATAGTTACTTGCTGGGATGACAGGTAACTAAACCTATGTGAAATCACTAATGCACAACGTCCCTACTGTTATCCTCTTTTAAGTAAATAAATGCATCAGCAATTTAAAGGGAAAGCAATTTCATAAGCCGAGTAGAAAACACTGGGACAAGTCAGTATTTTTCAGTTCTGTAAAATTGACAATCCAGGACGCACACCAATATAAATGTTAAAATTGAAGAATTTATCCAAAATAAATGAAAATGATAAAAATAGTTATAACTTCCTAATTCCATTACTTGAAATGCATTTTGGAACATTAGCCACTTAACTCTGAACAATCTATTGGACATTAACTTATGATCAACCAATGAACATAACATTAAATGACATTGAACAACATACTTAAATGTGAATTGCATTGAAAATTTCCTCAGACAGCTACACCACCACAGCTCACTGAGTCTGGTCTTCACAGTGATTCCCTTCATAAGAGCTTAGGATGAAAATTTCCACTGTAACAGTGGTCTGCTGTCTTCCTAATTTCCTCTTCCAGATGTTGCCTCTCCTTCAGCAGATCCCACAATCCATCAACCCCACCAAGTTTCTGTGTGCCTACAGGCCTCATTTCTTGGCTTTCCTTTGTATCTAGCCTAAGATCCACAGAAGCCATTGCCTTACACAAACCTTTAATTCTTCTGGTCATCTTCTCTTACAGAACTCCCTCGGCTAAAGTACTTTTCTGATTACACTGAAACTCGATCCTTTACTTGTCTGCAAGTGCTGGGCTGAACGTGAGGGGGGATGGGTAACACAGAGCCACGCTGTTGTCATTTTAAATAGTGGCCACGGATGTGAACAGTTATAACGTCTTTCCTAAATCTACTGACATTCTTATTCTCCTATTCAAGCGTCACATCCTTTTTCCTCCCTTAAATCTACCAGACACTCTTTCTTTCCCTCATTCTCAGCTGCTAACTTTGCTCTTGTTTTCAGTGAGTTAACAGAAGCAAGTGAAAGGAAACATTTTTGAGCTCTCGCCACTGTATCTACTCACCTGCCGTGCCTGGGTCTGTGAGCTTTGTCTAAAGTAGCTCTGCTCCTGCCCAGCAAAGGCCAGGCTCTTTCCGTCCATGCCAGAAGACTGACCCAGAAACGCTCTCCTCTCTCCCACGTAGCATCAGTTTTTCATGCTCTTTCCCGTAAGTCTCAAAACTAGATATTATTATCTCTATATATCACTTTCTTAACATTTCCCCACCATTTTTTTAACAGAAATTCTCAAAGGAGAATATCTATCTGACCTTTGGCATGTCCAATCAGAATACCTAGGCGGCCAAACTACACTTACCGAAGTCAACCACAAACACTACAGTGCTAAAGCTAATGGCCAGTTTATAAGCTTCTTCTACCTGACTTACCAGAAGCATTTGACCAAATTGGTCATTTCTCCTTGAAATATAGTCCTCACTCAACATTCTGTTTCCTTTCCTTTATATTCTTCTCTTTCTTTCCATTTCTCTTGCAGTTCCCTCTTCATCTCCCTACATTCTCTAAACATTAGAGTGCTCAAGAGTGTAACCCTTGATCCTTTGCACTGTTCTAGCTCTCCTAGCTTCCTTAGTGATCTCAACCATGTCACAATCTTGATGTCATCAATGCAAGGATAACTCACAGTTGTATAGCTCGAGGCTGGACCACTGTCCGTGACTTTTTGATAGCATGTAATTCAACTTCTACCCCATGTAAAATCAGAAAGATCTTAGAATAGCTACATTTTTAAAGGATGCATTTAGAGATATTACCTTACCTAGTGTACCTCCCATAAAGCTACACTAATGAAAAGTGTTGCAGTGGTGTGTTTGCTGTGTTAGGAGTTGACTCGTGTCACCCAGGCCTCCATAGAGACATGCCAAAGTCCTAACCCCCCAGTACCTCAGAGTGTGACCTTACATGGAAATGGAGTGTTTTCAGACATAATCATGTTAAAGTGAGGCCATTAGAGTGGGTCCTGGTCCAACTCTTTATAAAGGGAGAAATTTAAGCACAGATAGGCACACAGAAAGAAAGCTATTTGAAAGTTGGAATTATCCTTCCAAAAGACAAAGAACCACTAGAAGCTAGGAGAGAGGCCTGGAACAGGCCTAGTGCCTTTGGCAAGCATGCTGCTTTCAATCTTGTTCTTCTAGCCTTCAGAACTGTAAAACAGCAGATTTCTGTTGTTTAAGCCACCGCGTTTGTGGCACTTTGTAATATCAGCCCTACAGAAACGAACACATTATGTTAGAATAGACATATAGATTAACAGAACAGAACGGAGAACCCACAAATAGGCTTATACATCTATGGTCAATTGATTTTTTGGCAATCTTGCCAAGAATATTTAATTGGAAGAGTTAGTAATTTCTAAAAACAATGATGTAACAATTGGATATTCATATGGAAAGAAGCTATCCTCCATATTTATTTCATTCCATGTTTTAAAAAATCCCATAGAACCAAACCTAAGAGCTAAAACTATTAAATTTCTAGAAGAAAATGAAAAACATACAAGAAAATATTTTAAACTTTGAGTTAGAAAAAGAACTCTTAGAACCCAAAAAGTATGAATCATAAAGCAGTATATGAAGTACACTTCATAAAAAATAATCTCATTTTTCAAAGGCATTGCTACAAAAACAAAAAGATAGGTCCAAAATTGGAAGAATATGTTGAAAAGCACATATCTGACTAGTGACTTATGCCTAGAACATATAAAACACGTTCACAGCTCAACACTAAAAGATAAACAAAAAACATTTGCATCCCTGACTGGTGTAGCTCAGTGGATTGAGTGCAAGCTGTGAACCAAAGGGTTGCCAGTTCAATTCCCAGTCAGGGCACTTGCCTGGATTGTGGGCCAGGTCCCCAGTACGGGGTGCTCGAGAGGCAACCACACACTAGTATTTCTCTCTTTCTCTTTCTCCTTCTCTTCCCCTCCCTCTAAAATTGAATAAATAAAATCTTTTTAAAAATTTGCAAAATGGGAAAAATTTTAAAAAGACACTTCAGGAAAAAAATATATACAAGTCACCATAAGCATATGAAAAAAAAAAGTCTAGGCATCATAAAAACGTGAATTAAAGCCACAACAATGTCAACCTACATAGCCACTAGAGTTAAAATTCTACTAAAATATTTTGTTGGCCAAACAGGTCTCTGTCCAAATCTTTGATGTGGTCTCAAGGTTTTTAAGAGAGCACTGCTGACGAGAATCAGTATTCAACCTTGAGAAGGAAATGACAATAACTGGTGGAAGGACCTTGAGCACCAGAAAAATGAGGTCGAGGTTCCAGGCAGACTCACACCCCTGCCAGTACCTGGAGTGAGAATCAGGAAGCAGGAGAACAGAAGAGATGCCAATAAGGTGGACTGACTAGTCATGAGAGGCGAGGGTGCCACACTGATCCCTAAAGAATTATCAGACACTCAGAGATTGCAGGTGAATTTTTTAGGTTATACTCACTAGTGGGAAAAGATGTTCTAATGTATTTGCATTGATTGATTATATGTATAGATTTAAGCCATCAAGTGACAGGCAAGAATTATGTGCAGTTGTAAAAGGTAAGGGCAAGAGAGAGTGGATAGATGAGATGTCCGTCAGGCTCCGAGCAGTATTATACTCTATGTGACAGATTTCTCCATAAAGTAAATATATGACAAGGGTGGCTGATGCTTGCTTTTCATGTAAAATGTCACACTATAAAACTGCACCTACAGCTGGATAAAATGCTGGAATTGAACTTCAGAGAATGAATAGTTAGGTAAATACTTTGGGGTAGAATATTGTAGGACATGGTTTTCAAACTGCGTCTCACAAGGAAAAATGAAAAAAAAAAAAAAAACCATCCTAGAAATGTTACTCTATCCCCTTCTTTCTTCCATCAAAGCGACTCTGCTTTTATATATTATATAATAGTTCACATTTCTAGGTGAGATTTTATTTTAACCTAGAAGATAATTCCGATAAAATAAAATCTTTGAGTGAATACCAGAATATAAGCCAATTAGAAACAATAATAATGCAGATTCAAAATTCAAGATTTTCATTGTTTTGGGCACCTTTAAAATTACTTTAATAAAGCACATTTTGAATGTTCAAGATAATAAAGTCCCTACCTATAATCTCTAAGTAGCAAACATCAAGATCATGTGAAATTGCTTTGCAGGATGATAAACAATTTTGGTTCATCCACCTACAGAGCTGCAAGAGGATTTATTGGGTCCGTACCAGTTAGCACTCTCATCAGCTGGTTATCAGAATTTTTGATGGACAGTAACTTAAGCAAGAGACCCATGAGTTACTGAACAGAATCTCAGGGGGAATGCCAGGGTGGAACCCTGGGCGGCATCAATGGGGCACCCAAGGCCCATTCTGCTCTGCCAGCCTCACTGGAGTGGACGTTTTTTCCCAAGACCTAGTATCTCCGGTTAAAATGCTTGCTTGAAGATATAGGCGTTACTTTGTCACATACATCTGTGTTCCTGTCATGTTTTCTTCTGTGACTTCTCCCTGGGCTATAGTGTGCTGCACACTCACAAACACCCAAGATAAGGGGTCAATGAAAAGCAGAGAAGTGGCTATTGTGGAGGCCGCCAGAATGGCCTCTCACAAGGTACATTTCACACTTAACTTATTCTTTAAAAATCAGACCAAATGTCTGTATCGCAGGAGATAATCACGGATGCCAGTCCAGGCTTGCAATAATGGAATCACAGGTTTAGGAGATATTCCAGAATTAAAGTTCAGAAAGCAAAATTTAAGCTATGGTTAGAATAAAACTATAATAGAAAATGAATCCTTCACTCCCATGAAGGATAAATGCTTTATAGGAATTTTTCCCCTTTAAAACAGTTTATACTTTATTGAACTAAAATCCTACTTTTTGATAACTTTTTTAAAAATCTTTACTATAAAATCTGTCAGGTGAAAATGAAATTCTGATGAAATAAAAATAAAAACAATTTCATACAAATTTTGTCCAAGAGTGGCATTTCGTAAAGGAAAATACATATTTCAACAGTCAAAAGTTTCCTCCAACAGAAAATTAAAAGTTTCCACCAAACTAGCCGATGTATGTTTTCAAAGAGCAAAATTCTAAAGTGATTCTTTAACCAAATATAATGACTTATTAATACATAAGACATCAATTGACAGTTTGATTGATTTTGGTATGTATTTCTAAACACAGATTTTTATTTTTTAACACAGATTTTTAAATGGAAATGAGACATAATTTTACTTTGATCAAATAAAGTAATTTACTTTTTATGTAAAGATAAAAAACAGTCAAACTTCATCCATGCTTATTTTTTATCAGACCTCTTGCTATTTTCTATTGTGTATGTCAATTATGTAGCTAATTAGCTATATAGAAAGTATTGTGTATTATATAGATCAATCTCAAAAAGCCACAGCATGCTCTGCAATGCTCGATATAATAATGAACTTATTTCTTAATTCAGATTATTCAGATTGTCATTCAACTTCATCGTGTCGGTCTGTTTCTCATATAGTTAGAGAGTGGTTATTTACACATAGCCAACACTCTGCCACTAGCAAAGGTGCCATGAACATCAACCTTAGCTTCTGAACATGAAAGATGGTTGTGGGGCGCACCTTCTTGCCCCCACATATTACTCTAGACTCTGCATGTCTTCTTGACGCTACTGTTTTGGAGTCTGAGATTTGCAGGCCTCATACAGCCACTTGTTCTCCTGTTCCTGATGAGCAGAAATGACCAGGAGAAAGCAAAAATGATTCCTGCTGTGCTTATCACGGTCCAATGGGTGCAGCATTGCCTTGGTTGTGGTACTGCTCTAGGTCGGCATCCTGGTTTTAAGTCAACAATACAAGCGGAGTTCCCAATCAGGAATTCAGATATTTCATGAAAGAAGGACACACAGATAAAGAACAAGATCAACAAAAGCACACAAAGAATAAGCACTCAATCAAAAGGGAGAAAGCCCCAGGACTTAAAGAAAGTTTCTTGAATCTTTAGATCATTCAGAACATGAGCCATCTCAACAAAATCTTTCCCTGGGAGAAACTGAGGGCTTATAAATTCCCTAGTGTCTTCTAACACCAGTGCTCAACTTAATAAGGCACATAAGATTTGCCTCCCCTATCTCTCTGGCTTCTAGAGTTCTGTCTCCTCTTCTCTCACAGCTAGGATGTGTGTGTATGCGCCTGTGTGTATGCTTGGGAGGACTGTGGTCTTTGTGGATTGTGTTGTACTTTATAAATCTCATACCCACTCTATGGGTGGTGTCTCTCACCCACTTTTTTTAGGGCTCTCTTCACCTCCCACTCCTAGGAGCCTCCTCTCTTTTCAGAAAGACTTTGCTTGTTTTAAAAGTCACGTTAAGGGTAGGAACAAAAGATAGGAAGTTCCTGCCTTATGACTTGGGAGAGTTTACATCATGTCTTCTCCCTGATTTTAGAAACACAGGCAGAATTGTGAAAAAAAGAAAAGAAAAGAGAAAAGAAAAAAGAAAAGAAAAGCAGACCGCATGTGGAATCCTTTGCTTCTATCTCTGCCCCCTCTCCCCCCCAGTTAGAGAGCAATGGTATCTCCATCTTCTCCAAAGCTCAGAGTGGTCAGGAAGGTGCCCCACCCTCACCCCATACTAACTTGGAAGTAGAGTACACGCTGTGTTCCTGGTATGCAGCCCAGCTAAAGTTATACAACAAAGGAAAAACAAAACAAAAAAGAATCCCATGCTACCTCAACTTTCTAGCTAAATTAAACAGTGTCACTCTGAACAAGGACTTTTTCCCTCTGTATTGTGACTTCTAAAAGAACATCTGCAATCACAAACACACACAAGGACAAAGGGGATAAAACAGTATCCGGGACAAATATGAGCGTGTGTGTGTGTGTGTGTGTGTGTGATTTCTCTCCACATAGAAGTTTTACGGAAAATCTGAGACAAAATAAAAGATCAGAAAGACTACAAGTTTTGCAGTCAACCGGAACTGCCCTGAATTCCTGATTTCTCTAATTACCACTTTTGTGATTGCTTTGGAACATTTCCAACTGCTCTCCTCCTTTACACAGGAGCTGTAATTCCTAAATTAGAAAAATATTTTGGGAACCAGAGGTAATATAGGTAAAATTCCCAGAGGAATGAGACACAGTGGTAATGAGTACAAAGCGTAAAAACCAAAGCAAACAAACACTACTAAAAAACAATTATGTAATTTATGTCTTACTATAGTTTGTGATAGTGGGTATCAAATGTTTTAAGAGATAATTATGGAATTACGAGATTCAGAAAACTTGTGGGATCTTAGGATGTTGATAGTCTTCATCAATTAATAATCTGTGAAATGCCCTACATTTCCATGAATGTCTGCCCAATGATTTCCTCCAGCTCATGATTCCAAATCGAATTCAAATGTCTTGGTAGCTTTTATTGTTCTCAAGAATAACTTAGTT
This sequence comes from Desmodus rotundus, assembly GCF_022682495.2. Taxonomy (NCBI): domain Eukaryota; kingdom Metazoa; phylum Chordata; class Mammalia; order Chiroptera; family Phyllostomidae; genus Desmodus; species Desmodus rotundus. Next base: position 10,461,032 of record NC_071395.1, read on the forward strand.
TTTCTGTAGCTTATCTTGTCTATCTTCAGTAAGGTATGTGTTTATGTAGCAGAAAATAACAAATGGAAAATTTTAAAAAAGGTTTTCCTGTTGAAAATAAGGGAGGAGACTTGACTTCCATCCTCTTCCTTTTCTTGGAGCATTTATTAAAAAACAAAAACAAAAATAAAAAACTTGTAATTGAAAGTTCTTCATCTCTTTGAAATGTTTGTAAATCTTTTAAAAGTCAAAGAATACTGTTACCGACTTTAAGACTCAGAAAGGTCTTTCTCAAACACGTGAGAATCATCTCTTTTAAATGCCATCATCATGAAAGATAGTGCCCTTACCTCGCAGGGGTGCCCAGCCTGTGGCCCAACACAAAATCGTAAAGTTACTTACAACATTATGAGATTGTTTTGATTTTGTTAGTATTTGTGTATTTAATACGTGGCCCAAGAACACTCTTCTTCTCCCAGTGTGGGCCAGAGATGACGGAAGCCTGGACACCCCTGCCCCAGAGCTCCTGTGGAATGCCAGGTGCTTAGCTTCTTAGGGTGCCCCCCCTAAGTGACTGAACTTCCTCATATCATAAAGTTGTGTTTATTTTCCCTTTAGATAACCACAGATGGTCACCCCAAGTACCAAGTGAATCTAGGATGAACTACGTGTAACAAACGGCGTTGGCAATTCTCCTTGTTTGGACTGGTTGTTGCTTAGGCTGGAAACACGCATGGGAGGGTCGTATCTGCCGGCTCCATAAAAGGGTGAACTGCCTTTCTGTCTCTGCAGTTTCTTAGCAGATTGCCTGCAATGTGCATTGTTCCAAAAGAAAACTGTTTCTCTTTCTTCTCCCTTTGTAGAGAGGTTTTCTGGGTTTGGTAGAGATTTTGTTTTTAACTATATAATTCTGGGGACGGGAAGGAGATATCTGATAATCCCTGAGTTTAGTGGATGAGCTGAAGGTCTGTAGCCACACAAAAGTCAGGTAAGAGCCCCCCCCCACCCCATGATAAAAAGTCTCCCTTCTAGTTGCCTGTTCTTTTGAAATTGCAGCCTGATGGACCACCCTCTCCAAATTCAAGATTTTACTGTTGAATAAGCATGGGTAATGTAGGCTCTAAATTACCCACAGAACTACCATATGTTTGGGAAGAAAATGGGAAGCCAGGAATGTTACCTTCAGATTTTGGTCTTAAAAGTCTAATATCTTGCCCTGGCTGGTGTGGCTCAGTGGATTGAGTGCCAGACTGAGAACCAAAGGGTTACCGGTTTGATTCCCAATCTAAGGCACATGCCTGGGTTGCAGGCCAGGTTCCCAGTAGGGGGCATGTGAGAGGCAACTACACATTGATGTTTCTCTCCCTCTCTTTCCCCTTCCCTTCTCCTCTCTCTAAAAAATAATTAACAAAAACAATTTTTAAAAGGCTAATCTCTCTTTCACATTTGGAATGGGTATATGAGAATCCAGTCTATAGTGGCCTGAGGAAGGTTGCTTTAATTTGGATAAATTAATTAATGCATATTCTATAGATCTTAGACAAGTCACATTCCAAGTAAATGAATTACTGGTATTTATGTCTTGAAAATTATCTAAGATCTAAGAAACTGTGGTTCCCACAAAGCACTTGAAATACAACTTTTCCAGAGTTATTGATAAGGTTTTTGTCACCAAGACTTAAAACAATTTGAGCATTTACTTTAGATACTTAAAATTGAAAGTTTGTCCACTATATCTTTAAAACATGTATAAATGTTCTTAACTGCTAAATCAGCCTCCTGCCAAGGTTATGGCCCAGGAATGTCTGATTCATGGACCTAGAAAGCATCTCTTTGAAATACAAGGTCTGTCCAGAAGGTATCCAGCCATGTACTATGAAAAGTAGAGGCATTTATTGAAGAGAATACAAGATACAAGAAACACTGTACATAGGACAATGATGCCTCAGTCCCCTTCAAAGTAGGCACCTTGGGACCTCACACAGCTCTCCCACTATCCATCAGCTACCCCTTCATATTTTCCTCAATTTCATCTATGGTCTGAAATCTTTTCCCTTTCAAAGGTGAATTTAGTTTTGGGAAAAGCCAGAAGTCACAGGGCACCAAATCTGGGCTTTAGAGGAGCTGAGTCCCCTGGGTGATTTGATGCTTCACCAAAACACTCTGCACCAGGTGTGATGCATGAGTGGGCACATTGTTGTGATGAAGCTGCCAATCACCAGCTGCCCATAGCTGCAGCTTTCTGAATCATCCGAATAGTTTCCATGGAGGAATGTTCAGTTTAAAACAAAACTTGATGCAGATTCGTTGCTCTACTCGCTCAGTCATTTGGAATGTGACAGCCACACAGCATACGTGCTCACTCAATGGCCTCTACTGCCCCCACTGACGAGTACAGTGAAGTTGTTAGTCACGCATTCGCACTCCCATCCACTCTCCCTGGCTGCCGGGTTACATCAGTGTTGTGCAAACCGTTCTCATTACATTAACAATGGCTGGACTTCTTCTGGACAGACCTCATATCATCCTCAAAGAAAAACAGTGCCCTTATCTCCAGCTTCCCTGAGACAGTAAAAGACTTGCTCTAAGTTGCAAAATTTACCTCGTGCCATAAAGATGTGAGGACATGTATTCCATTGGATAACACAGAAGTCCATCTGATTAACTAAGTGAAGTCAGGATGACTTGTACGTGGGAAATGGTACTGTTAAGTCCTCGTAGTGAGGACTTGGGATGTGTATCTTGGGAAGAGGTATGTAACAGGCTTCATCTGTTCGGCAATACAAAAGGGTGGGATTTCTGACACTGAGATCTTAGCAGGTGCTGAGGTGCGCATCATATTTGGCTTTAATGCTTCTCCAATAACAGAATCCATTATTTCTCTGCTGCCTTCGTGGAGAGGTTTTCTGGGTGGGGAGGAGATCCTGCTTTTAATTATTTATCTCCAACACACAGTGCCGTAATTCGATTTGTTTAGTTCGACGACGTATAATGAATGTCTGAAAGTCAAAGCTCATGTCATTGCTTGATGTGTATACCCATGCCAAGCACTTAATCAGCATTCAATAAATGTAGGATTAATCTTATTACACTCAGTGAATATAACATCAAACATACGTATGAATGATGATGAACATTTAAACTGTTGTAAAGGAAAAAAAACACTTGGACTTCAAAAGCAGACTACTCTCCAGTCTGCCCTGTACCAGCTTTTCCCTCCTTTCCCCCAAACACCCCCTACAGATTTTCTGAAATATTTTTTGTGTAATTCCCCAATTCTTCACTTTTCATGGCCTTGTATGTTTACATGCACCCCTACTCCCCCTACCCCCTGTCTCAGGAATGCCCCTCTATAAGTCCTTCTGCCTACAGCTGACTGACTACTGGCCCCTGCGTTTGTATCTAGAGAGAAGAAAGGATGGTTAAAGGCAGGAGCGGCAGGCCGGTTTACTGTGGAAAGGTGCGTCTACAGTGTGTGTACCTTTTAATAGTGTTGTATGTATGCATTAGCTATTCAAAAATAGATCAAATATATTTATTAAATGTATTTTGAAAGGAAAAATTTGATATCACTTCTCGTAGGAATTCACCCAGGAGTCCATTGGCTAGTCACTTTAAAATAGAGCGCTGCTTTGGGACCAATCACAGGATTTCTGAGTGAATGAATAAAGAGGAGGAAGCCTATAGTATCAACTTATCAGTAGCCCAGCATTTTAAGGGAAAATTCTATGCCAGCTGCCATGGACGAGAAATGACAAAGCTCACCACTAAGCTTACCGACTGAGAAAAAGAGGCAAGTTTTAGAAAGAAGATAATCTCTGTTCTGAAATCAATGATTTCTTTCTCACATAGATGTAATAAAAACAAATTTTAAGCAAAAACTCCATTTGAAACAACTCCTTCTTAACCACAGTGAAGTTCTGCTCCTACTTGAGACTAGACTGTGTTCGATGATTCCATTTAAGTGGCTCTCTTAACACAGACACTACAAGGAAACATTTCTTAATGAGGAAAATACATTTCAAGGGTAGAAACCAATAATAACAATGATTCAACAGTATATGTCTTTCAAGAGGTATCTGCAGTATATTTGGTATCATGCCTTTCATGAGTACCTAAAAATACTAAATAAAATAAAAATGCCTGCTAAGGAGCAAAACAATCAGAATCATGATCACAGCATAAGTACAATTATCGTATAGGCTCCAACTACAGTGTTCGTGTATTCAATACCACTTATGTGATGGAGCCTTAGAACATGAAACACAAGACATTTTCCTCTGTTTCAGTGTGCCTGACAAAATGTGGGTCTTCTGAAGTGGTACAAAGTCAGAGACGGGGAAGATAAAACAACTTTCTTTCCAATGTAATCTAAGTTGAGAAAACCTGTATAGGGAGTAACTGGATGAGAGAAGTCATTCTAGATGAGTTAGGAAACATCGGCGAACATAAGGACAATGTTTTTTAAAAGTGCCTTGAGTGCAGTTGCCTATTTGTTTCTTAGACTGTCTTTGCTTAATAACTAGCATATAAATGCTCCCAACTAGGACTGGAAGTTAATGTTTCATTAACCTCACTTACAACACCTAAAGGAGGCATCTAGATTTAAATTCAGGGGTAAATTAGTCTAACTGAACTCTCCTGAATATGATAATCTCGAAGCAGCCACAACCATATTGAGCTCTGATTAAGCATTCCAAGTTCCATGAAGAAATACACATGCACACACAGGAATAAAAAAATTCACTGATGCTATTTCCTCAAAGGAAATTAGTTTTATATTACACAGTACATCCCCATCACTTATTTGTTTCATAATTGGAAGTTTGTACCTCTTGATGCCCTTCCCCCATTTCATCCTCCTTTCTCCCTGCAAATGCCATTCTGCTCTCTGTGAGTTTTGCTTTGCTTGTTTTGTTTCTTAGATTCCACACATAAGTGAGATCATATGACATTTGCATTCCTCTGTCTGACTTACTTCACTGTGCATAATGCCTTCAAGCTCCATCCATGTCGTTGCACATGGCGATATTCCATTCTTGTTTATGACCGAGTAATGTTACATTGTATACATATACCATTGCTTGAAATCAGCAAAGAAAAAATGGCATAGGGCAGATTCTGGTGAGATGGCTGCAAGCATCCTGTTGTCTTTTCCCAGTGGAATCATGCCAACAACACTTAAGCCACACAGTAAATACATGGGATAACACACATGGAGTATTGCCAACCATGGAAGCTCATGGAAGCCTTGGTGTCCAGGAATTTTATTGGGGTCGGTCACGTAGGCGTAGTGTATCTACCTATCTTCCTGGCTGACCTTACTTCCTGTCTCTAGTCCCTCCAGAGGTCAAACTGCTACTGCAGGTCCCAAGCCCCCTACATTAAATTAGATTGTTAGCTTCGACTTTTGGTGTGACTCAAGGCCCCAGGTAAAGAAATCACTGTTATCAAGCAGAATATTTCAAGGGTTTAGAAGTCATGTCTCAGGAGCTAGTCAAGGCCTAAATCTTTCCTAGAACAGTGTAGGGACTGCATAACCCAGGCCTGCTGACTTAATTCTTTCCTGCACAGTGTATAACTTGTGAGCTAAATAGATACAACAGAGATAATAATTAGAAACGTGACTGCAAAAACACTCAGCATGCATCCTACTTTTAGTGTCCAAAAGAAAATTAATGAATAACATTTAAAAGTATGGTCACGCATATATTTATTTCATGGCCACAATGAATAATGCTCTATTGTCTTGATTTTTAAAAAAATCCCTCCATCAGTAGCAGAGGCATGTTCTGGAATGATCTCACTTGTCATTTTCCATAGGAATTGAGCAACATGATGAGCAATTAGTGGATGTAAAGAGGCTCTACCATACCCAGAAACCTCCTGAGGGCATCGGAAAAGCACCCTATTTGAATACTGGGAAGTAACAAAGTCAATCTGGTCTGATCTCGCAGCTTGGCCTTTGAATACCTAAGTTGCTGCCAATCATGCTTTCTGAATGAATGTCTAGCACAGCGGGAAGTACTAACTTATGCAAAACCAAACTGCTGCCAATAAGAAAAAAAACTTAAGAAGGAGTTTTCTATCTGCAAAAAGACAGCTATTGGCAAGAGATATTTCATTATTTTAAAAATATCTTTGTAAGTCCACAAATAAAATGTGTTTTAGTAATACAACCCATACACTTCTTCTATAAAAAGACATCAAATTAAAATATTTCATTACTAATTTACTTTTCCAGTATATGTTTTTATACTATGTAAATAGAATGGATATTGTAGTGCATCAAAGACATTTATGAGATTACACAAAATATTTTGTAAAATTAAATCACATATTTGAATGTAATTAATAATAGTACTAACAATACAACCAATCAATAAAATGTTAGTTTTTTAGATATGACTATGCAAATATACCAGGCATAAATCATTCCTTATGCATGTAACTTTCTGCTAATAAAGAACTTGATTGTACTGTCTCAGGCCATGATTTAAAGAAACTAAATTATTAACTAACTATCATTTCAATTTGTTTTCTTACCTTTTAATAACAGAGTTTTAAGGGTGGTTAATTTATTAAAAAGTAAGAAAACAGCATGTTCTACTAATTATTGTAAAAAAATATTGTATCAGTAATGTTTCTTAAAATGCATCCAAAATTAACAGTACCGTTTTCGTAATGGTCACCCTCTTTTGAATAAAATGGAACTTAACATATTCAAGATTTTTAAAAAATCAAAGCAAAGTTATATGGTGTTCACTTCATATGACAGAGGCACTTAAATATTTTATTGATAAATCCCGTATACTTGCAGGATGTTGAAAATATCTTATCTTACTTAACAATGTTTACCTGGTCTTTCTCATTCATAGAAAAACAAAGTCCCAAAATTCAATATTTTCCCAACTACAAAGAAAGAGATCGAATGTAACTGTTAAGACCCAGGCTGTGGAGTCAGGTTGGTTGGATGTTAATTTTAATGGCACCACTTACTAGATGTAAAATATTAGTTGGTAGGATACTAACAGTATTTAATCATATGGATTTTTGAGGACTAAATGAGCTAATGCATGAAAATAACTCAACACAGGTCGTGGTGTTTTATAGGTATGCAATAAATATCACCTACTTTTATTTTTTGTTTGCTTTATTAATTTAAAGAATATCCAGAATATTTATAGACTAAAGGTTGATCTAAAACTATTTTTGAATAATTTTGTTTCCATAAATGGCAACAATATAGTGCTATATATTTCAAGAATTAGTGTAGTCTAAAAAAGCACTAAATAGAACTTTCTACAATGCTGGGAAGATTCTATAATTAGTGGTAACCAATATAGTCACCTATAGCCACATGTGACTACTGGGCACCTGAAACGTGACAAGTTCAACCAACAAACTATATTTGTAATTGTATTAACTTTTAATTAATTGAATCTGTTGATGTGGCTAGTATAGTAGCTACAGTATTATACAGCACAGGTCTATATATTTTATTTTTCAATACATTCCTCAGCTAAAACCAGATGTTTCCAGTTATTACTGCAGTGTATTCAATAGCACTTAACTAAGAAAGGTGATATGTCAGCGTGTTTATGCCTTTTTCTTTAGACAGAAGAGTAGTGTTTTTCTCTGCTCAACTTTAGAATAATTAAAACTTGAATTCATATTGAGTTGCAAGAGCAGACCCATCTGATGCCATTGGCCCTGAACTTCTACAGGAGAGCACAATTAGATCAGGTCATCAAACAGAAACCAGTTTCTGCACCTTGGCGCACACAGTCAGGAGGGATGGCCCAGAGGTCAGCTCTGAATGTTCAAGGATTAGTGTGCTTAATCAGGGCAGGTCCAGAGTGGGTCCTGAGCAATGCGAGGAGATTTCCCAAAGCAAGGAGCAGCTCAAAGTCTCTTTCAGGGCTTTCTCTGCCATGAGATACAATTCCTATAAGGTCAGTCCTTGAAGATTCCCTGATGCTTCCCATGGGCTACGTCCAGCGGATAGTCAGAGAGGCAGGAGAGTGCAGCTGATGCTGGCCACCCAGCTCTGCCTCCTGGGAGAGGGTAAGGGGGGAAAGAGGCTCCGCATGGGCCAGGGAAGACACGAAGCATACTCGACCTAGAGCCTGAAACTACGGCAGGAATCCAGGGAGCTGTGGTGTGATCCTGTCCTTAGACCACGCAGGCAGGCACGCAAGCAGAGACGTGGCAAACAGATGTGTAACAAAAGCAAAGCTGGGTTACAGAAAGTGCTGACAACCTTTGCTTCCTTCCGAGGGACGTGGCTGCTCTTTGTGTTTCAGGAGATCCCTTTGAGCAGTTATATTTCCTCCTTTCTGTGCTTAATCGAGATAAGTTCTGCTTTTTTTGCAACCAAAAATATTTGACTGATATAGGTTTAAATAGTCGATACCACTAGCTGGTTCTCCTTTTCCCCCAAAAGCAAAATCAGACCTATGTTTAATTTTAAAGAAGAAATGTACTAATTTGTTATTGCTAGTGAAATGAAACATCACTAAACAATAGTTTGAAGCCACATACATATTTTCTCATGAATTAAATTTCTGTACCTCACAACTCATAGTAATTCCTTCTGAAAGCTTTAATACCAAAAATAATAACCACAGAAACAAAAACTTTGAAAGGCATATGTTTATAATGTGTAAGTGTGTATATGTGTGTGTGTGCATATGTGTATATCAAATAGTAATAAACATCGCTACTCATTATACCACCAGTAATGTGATACTATTTAATCTTTAAATTATGAGAAACAAACTTTATTATTTGTTATGCTTATGATTACATATGAGCAAATAAGATGAAAATGACTAGTATATATTAGCACCACACTTCCTTTGACCAATAATGATGAACTTATAAAATAAATAAAAATTAATTTGCCTAATGAATTTTTAGGACTTTTACTTTTTAATCTTAAAAATATAATATTAAGCAATAATAATCAAAGCTATGATTCTTTGAGTACTTTCTAAATGCCAGGCAACTTGTGAAGGGCTCTACAAACCTTATTAAATTGCACCCTCAAAACAAAGTGAGTGAAACAGTCACACTTTACACGGGAGTGGATTTTGGCAAAGTGTTCAATTAGTGACCTAAGGTAACCCTGCCACTGAGTTACCTGAGCGGTAGCTCAGCCCAAACCTCAAGTCTAGACTTTATCACTAGGATGCAATACCTTTCCCTTCTACTTTTCTCTTTTTACCTTTGAAGTAAAATATATTTCAAGAGAAATTAAATCTCTGTTCATAAAAATACTTAAATTATAAACTGTAATCTTCTAGAATGAGTTAACTGTAATCTCTTCATAAAAAGGAGAGTGGGTGATATTTCCTTCCAAACACCTATTTAAATGCTCTGATTTTATAATTACACTAATTCACCCTACTATATCGATAATACCAAAGGCAATGTCTCTTGGAAAAAAAAATGCTTAATCACATGCGAGAGTTATTTGATATCCCTGTAATGACAAGCAACTATTTTTTGAAACGGGATAAAAAATTAACTCCATTTCCTCTTATTTTGGTAAAACTGTACTGCAGTGGTTTACTTTAAAAGTTCCCTATGCAAGTACAGTTGCTAGATTCGAATAGGTCACGGGTTCATTGGCTGTTGTGCAGTTTGTCGCAGTAATGACCCCGTGAATTACATCTCCCTGGTACGCACACCCTACATTATTTTCTGCTTACAATGAACCTGCATTTGCCATGTAAATTGTGATGGCCAATAAAAAATCAACTTCCATGAAGCAAACGCATGCCTACCCATCGGCGCTCACCCTCCTACAACAGAGCACTGGACCACCAGGTCATAAAGAAGCAGAAGACGAGAAGCTACATGGAGAGAGGGGTCCAGCCTTCCAAACTCTTCCACCTGGGCATGGCCACCAGCCACCCTCTCAGCTGAATTCAGCCTCATGAGTGACCCACGGTGACACCAGCAGAGGAGTAAGTCAGTAAACACAAACACAGAATCACAGAAACGTAATATAATCAGTTTTAGTTTGAGTCCACTTGTTTTTTGGTATCAAAAACTAAAATAAAAATTGGTAGTAGAAAGCTAGGTGCTACTATCATTAAAACCTGAACCTATGACATCGGATTTGGTTCTGGATACTGGCAGGAGCTGGGGAAATGGTGGACGGACTGGTGAAGCCTGGAGAAATGGCAACTGGAGTTTCACTGTGATGGAAACATTGCCAACCTGTTCCTTGCAGTGCCCCACAAGACCTGAGAATTTGGACAATAGCATTAAGCCAAATGTTGAAGATGAAAGTAAGTGTTTGTGTGCAAGCATAATTTAGAGGAACTGTAACAGGCTCAAGATTTGCTAGGATGGAAAATAAAACTGTCTCTTATCCTTAGTCCCACACATAGAAAAGAAAGAAAAAAAGAGGTTGCGAAAGATAAAACAAGACCCTAACAAGGAATATCCTCTGCATCCAAAGTTCAGGGGACACAGGGTATGTCTCAGGTTGGGTTTCAGAATCATTACAAAGAAATGGGAAATACGTTCTTCATTTCCTTTATGTTTAAAATCGGAGTGTCTCTGATAGGAGCTCCCCCATCTCACCACTGTGTATCGCCATGATGGGAGGAGCGACTAACTCGTCTTTCTAGTCTCTTGACCAAAACGTGCAGGGAGAACCACAGAAGAGTAGACCTATCTGTGTCTGAGTCAAATGGGGGTCAAATGCATGGCGACTGAAGCACACTTGACTTTGGGTGGTGGGCATACATTGCAATATACAGATGATGTATCATAGAGTTGTACACTTGTCACCTATACGATCTTAGTAACCAATGTTGTCCCAATGAGTTTAATGTTTAAAAGTCCCCCAACATAAAAGATAAATAGAATGTAGATCATGAGACACTGGATTTTCAGCTTGATGTCTGTCATAGGTTATTTGTGCCCCTCCACCCCCACCCCCCAAATTCAGGATGTGGCCTTCTATGGGGGGCTTTAAAGAAAACCACATGTGAACAGACACAGGGAGAAGACAGATATGGATGCACCCAGGAGAGAGACCTGGGACACATCTGTCCCTCACGGCTCCCTCCCTCACGGCTCTCATTCAGAGTTTGGGTACAATGCGTTTCGGGTGGTTAAGTCATCCAGGTTGTGGCTGCCGAACACGCTCTCCCTTCCTTGCTTTGCTTTTGCAATGCAATACGTATGATTCATGAGTCCCTTTTTTACCCTCTCCTTTCATTCATTTTGGGCCCGTACCTTTTTATTCCAAACTCTAGTCAGGTATAGAAGAGAAAAAATAATATACTAGGCAGGGACTAGTGTAATAATGAAGCCGTAAAAAGATTTATTTTATTTTTGGTATAATACTACTACTTTTAGAGAAACACGTAAAACCCACTGGAAAAGAAAAAGTACTGATCAAAAAAAAATTAAGGTAGATTATTTAACCATTAAAATGAGATTCAATATTTGCATAAATAAAAAAATTTTCATGTAAATCACAATATTTTAAACATATAATTTAACCTTTAAACATCGGTATCTAGGAAACAGGATAAGGAATACTTTCTTACAATCAAAATCTAAGAATACAAACAAGAAATAATTTCTTAGGAGCATTTTAATTTATCAAAAAACAACAAAGGGTAATTGAAATGAAATACATGAAAATCCCTAATTACTCACCGGCCTGATTTATACAGATGTACTTCCAAAAGGAGCTGATTACCACAGTAACACACCGCTTTTATCGATTAAGTCTACATTCGCTTGATGCACTGAAGTGTTAACTGGCCTATTTTTTGTACATCCTCAGGTCAATTTCCATTTTTCACTTTTAGTGAAAAAAAGTCTCTAAATTATCAGAGAGTAGAAACAATGCTGGAGGTAGCGGGACTTTGTGGTGGAGACGTGGCTTCAAGATTGCCGCCACTGGCCAGTGACGGGGCTTCGGGCGTGTTATTAACTGGATATGGGATTTAGCAAGTTAATTAATTCTCTACACTCTTTCTGCATAACTATTGCATATGAGAATGTCGGAGTACATTGTCTCTGAGGTATCTGTCAGCTCTGATCTATTCAAGCTCACATGTGCCCTAAAATTCCAAATGTACTTTATTTTTTGACTACCAAGAGAATTGTGAGGTTATATCAAGGGACATAATGAAATTCTAAATCTTTCTTAAAATATTGAAATCCTAAATGCAACTCCTAACAAGTATATTGGGTGCAATTTGTATCAGCATATTAAATCAACTATTTTAGTGCAGCAGTTGCAAATGTGCTGAGGATTACTTAACTATTAATATAATCTTGCCAAAACATCAGAAGGACGTAACACGTACTTCTTCACCGCATTTCAATAGAGAAGAAAAGGTGTTACCTGAAAGTCTTCAAACCTAACCAGCCTAATTAAATCACATTAAAGTCAGATTCATAGTGTGCTAGATGAATGATACTCCAACTGCAGAAATGCAGCATGTCAGCTTCTTTCTGAGGTTTCTTTCCATCTCTTTGTTTCTCCAGAGTTGCGACAGTACCCAAGGCACTGTGAACCAAGCCCCTGGAGCTACCCTCCTGTGCGTGCACCACCTTCCTGCTGCAGGCTCCGCACTGACCACTGGTCCACCCACCCAGGAGCTTCATTAGCCACACCCATTTGCCTTAGGGGCTGGGGACTTCTCGGGCCCTGGCCTCACTGCTCTGCACACACTGCCCACACTGCCCACACTGTCCTCAGGCCCTGAGGCTGTCACTACTGCTTTCCTGGGATGCCGACTGACGTGCCCTACTGCACACCACTTGAAAATCGCTGCTGGGACACACAGCTAGAAAATGCCTGATCTCTTTCCAAGGGGACGGGGCTATCCTTGTAAAATATGTGGCACCAGCCACTGAAACAGAAAAGTGAATTCTGGGAAACAGCCACAGTCCAAAAGAAAGGAAGGAAGTGTGAGATCGGGGCTGCTGAGGAACCACTGGAAGACAGCAAGCTAATAGCAAAGCAAGGAGTTTTTTGAAAGCAGGGTCCCTTGGGAGTGAGGAAAGGGAAGCAGCTGTGCTGAGGCCAGTTCCCGGCTCAAACCAGTTCCCTCCAGGGGGTTCTGTGCAGGGTTTTTAAAGAACTCCCCCCACCCCCCCCCCCACACACACTATGAGGAAGTAGTCTTGTAATTGGTTACTTTGAACTGCCCTACTTTCTTCTCTTATTGGGCATTTCTACTCATGGCTCTCTAGTTCCTTGGAACTTGTCCCTGCAGCTTCCCAGTTCCTGGAACTATCCTGTCCCTGACTGATTACTTGGGTGCTGTCCCACCCCGGACTGTTTGTTTCCGTATGCTATCTCAGGTGCCTCTATGCAAGGTCAGACCAGACTGTCAGGAGGAAGAAGGGCTGGATCAAGAATACACACCTCCTTGTCCAATACTTATCAAACAGATAGGGCCCTACACCCATGGGAAAGGCCCAAGCGTGTTTGTGGGTCACCGCTTCCTCACGCAGACCAGGAGAAGAAACTTCTCCCATAGTTGTGTCTGGCCTCCATGAAACGGTTTTTAGGGGTGGTTCCAGCTGCTGTACATGCACTTCCTCATCTAGGTCTCCCAACAAGCTCACTTGGTAGGTCCTCGGTTACTCTGACTACCTGGATGAGCCAACAGATACTTGTGTAAGCTAAGCAGCGTGCCAAAGGTAGCAGGCCTGCTCACTGGTACAGCTGAGATTTGAATGCAGGCTGTGGGACTACAGGAGAGTTTCCCATCAGTTACAAAACTGAGCACCACATACTCATACTTTTCAATGTTCTGTATGGCTCTTAACAAGAGTCACTAACTGAGCGAATCAGACTATACAACTGCATTAGTATTAAATCCAGCCACAGAGTAATTGGCTGCTGAGTGGCACAGTGCAGGGCCAGCGCTAATTTATATGCTCCCCAAATTGGTCTAGTTTGGGACTGGAAATTGAGGGTAAGGCAGAGCATGAGAAATTAGTGAGGCTGGATTGCGTCATTCAAGAATGACTACTTTGGGAACTAGAGACGATATTCACTTAAGTCCACTTCCCTTTGTATGAAAAGATGGATGGACTAATGGATGAACTGATCTATAACTGGACATAAGGATCCAGGCTGGACTCGCGTCAGGGTTGCATAATGGCTTAGGTACTCTTTTTTATTACCTCGGCAGCGGCCTTTCAATACGAGCACTGGTGTTCAGCTAATAAAAAACACAAATGCACGCTACCCCGAGGCTGAGGTGATTCAGTGCAGTGCTTTCTCAACCTCAATCCCTGGGGACCTTGCTTCTCGCTGGCTGTCGGCCAGAGGTCACTGTCAGTCCCTAGAGGTATCCTCAGTTCCTCACCACATGAGTCCCTTTAAAGCCAGCAAAGACAGAGAGAGAGACTCCAGCAAGACCGAAGCTGCAGTCTCATAGGATGTGACCATGCACATTTCGTCACCTTAGTCATATTCCATCGAGCTGATGCAGATCACAGGTTATGCCTACACCCGAGGGCAGAGATTGTGAAAGACACACCTGCCAGGAGGGGGTACCTGGGAGCCTCTGCAGGGCTTGTCCGACACACATACTAGCCTCTGTCTGCTGACTGAGAAGGGTGTGTGTGCATTTCACATACTTGCATATGCCATTTTGCCTGAGACATTACTAAATACACATTACATATAACATTCACTTTAAGGAAATGGCGAGCCTTTGAAGGATGTTACTAAAGGGACCAGGCATTCTTAGTAAAGTGAGTTTACTGTGATTTTACCATTTTTGAAAAGAATGAAACAAGAAACAAATTGTTAAGTAAGTTAGATCATCCTTGAAAAGTACTGCTTGTTAAACATGTCTTTGTATTAAATAAACAGGCCTAAATCCCTGAACGGAAGAAGAACCACTTACCACAGGAGAGTCAGATTACATTACCATTGTCCCTTGGACATTTGTCTGGAATGTTTCTTTGAGAACCAAAAATCCTTGTGCAACTATTGCAATTAACATTGAGGCATACTACACATAACAGAAATCAGGTCTGGGTTTGTTTTTTGATAGCTTCCGTAAAAGATAAAATTTAAAAATTGCCAGTAGCACATGAGACAACAGACACTGCATTCACTTTCAGTTGTGGATTTCAGAAGTCCACAACGGGTCAGCCAGCCTGTTTCTTTCTGGAGGCACGAGGAGAGTGTTTGCTTCCTTGTCTATTGTAGTTTCTGGAGGGCATGTGCATTCCTTGGCTCACGGTCCCTTCCTCCATCTCCAGAGCCTGGACTGTGGCATCTTTAACTCTCTCTTTGACTTTGATGCTGTCTCTTCTGTCTCCCTCTTTCCCTTAAAATAGCACGTTAGAATGCGCTGGGCTCACCCGGTAATCCAGAGTAGGTGCCCATGGCAAGATCTTTAAATCACATCTGCCCACTTGCCGTGGAAGATATCACAGTCACAGGTTCTGAGGATTAGGGTGAAAGCATCTTTGGTGGGCAATTATTCAACGTCGCCCAGTGGCCTAAATAAGGGCCTTCTTTCCTTCATGTAACAAGAGAGTGGGAAGCAAGAATATAAATCGATAATGTTCCTATTGAAAGCTCCCATTTGGGGGAGAGTGTTGTCTTGTAACTATGCCCCCACTCTCACACCCATGTTTATGTGAGGAAAAAGGAGGAAGGAAAAGCATGAGTTAACCTCCATGCCCGATTTACTAACCAGAACTCTTCCAAAGAACCATACTGGGTGCACAGACAGGGGAATCGAGGCTCTCGCCTGCAGAGCAGAGCTTTAGAGATAGAAAGAGGGGCATGCTGCTGGATTTGACTACTTGGTGCGCCAGTTGACAGTGTGTGCCAGAATTTCAATAGTTTTTAAAGGACAATTTTATGTTTTCCTGATAGGTTAAGTTATCAGGAAAATATGCCCTGCGTATTTTCCTACTTGAGAAAGAAGTCTTTAGGGGGGAAGCGAAATGATTCCATTAGCCATCTTGTGAGAACTACTTGAATAAACGTCATTTCTTCTTAGGAGAGAACTCAGGACGGCTATTTCCATATTTACACCCTCAACCTACACAGAGTTCCATTAGTCCTACGTAATCCCTCATTATTTGTTTTCCTGCTGGGACAGTGAGTAGAGATTTACGAACGAACCCAGAAATTAGGTTCTGTAGCTTTCAGCTCTCTGTGAGTTAGAGCTGTAGCCTTCTGGCTTCAGCCTCCATGCTCTGCTAACGGGAGGGCTGTCAATCATCGTTGTCTGCATGTATTCTCAGACAGCAGCATATTGGAAATGAATTTTGAACAGTTCTGCAGAAGAGAGGTTCTCTCTCCCAGGAATGAGGCATTCAGCGGGAGTTAAGGTCAGAACTGATGCACGTCTGTCAAAACGCTCGCAGGTCTACGCGGTGGGCCTTCCAGTCACCCTCAGAGCCCCCCGCCTGCCTTTGCCTGCACGGGGATCCCAGCGGTGTTGACCTTCAGGGCACTAAGCAAACATTTCTTTCAAGTCGGCTTACTGTAAGGCATCGAGAACATTGTACAACAATGCGTCATCTTTAATGCAGATATGTAGTAACGGATCTTTATTAATTGAGTATTTCAGAGAACATTATATTTTTTTCAGTTCCTGCCATGAGTCATTACAGAACAGGGTAATGTTTAAAATGCAAAAAAAATAATAATCAGTATTTTTATGACTCCAAAGCAATTCTTTCACTATAGGCGTGTGGCTTACCCTAACACCGGAGCACAATTTGGGTTGAGTTTACATACTGGCATAATTTTACTTATTTTTATGTTAATTTGGTATTGTATCAAAGCTTTATTGTGGTTTATTTCCAAGAAAGAAGAGATCAATTTCTACCTTTACAATATGAGACAAGAAAATATATATTGAATGGTCCTTATTTTAAAATAAAAATGTTTTAAAAGATTATGTATGCTTACTCTGAACCTAAATCAAAATTTTATATATTATCTTTGAGAGTAAAACTTTAATTGGATGGTTCTCTGGAGTGGAAAAGGAATCTATTATAATCTTACAGTCCTAAAATGAAAATATTAATGTGTTTTTCTAATAATAGATCAAAGTCCCAAGTTTTTAGAACTCAATCATAATTTATCTGTCAAAATTAAATATCTGTTAAAAACCCTTTCAGTGTTTTATGTTACATTAGTGAAGTCCAGAGTTTTCATTAAATACATAAAAGCTTTCATCATAAATCATACATTCCAACTTTACTTTTAAAGAGGAAAAAGTCTTCCCTTTTTCACCCTCTATTTTTTTTACCACACCGGCACTTACAACAGCCCCTTTATGGGCCACAGTAGACCTGTGAGATCTCTGATAACCAGAAAAAGAATTAAAGTTCAAGATATTATATGTTGATCTATGCTTTCCTTTCCCTGCGTGGACTGGTCCTTGTTTTTAATTTTTATAGTAAGAAATATATATTACTCTTTGAAGGACAGACTCATGTTTGAATTATATCTGTATATACCCAGTTGCTGAAGTGTATCTCATACATAAATGGCATTTTAATTTCCCCTGGGAAATTGAGACACAGAAGAGGCGCAGAATAATGACCACAGCTCCGTGTTCCCTTTTCCGTCCATACTCACCCTCTCCCTCCCCGACCGTGTACTGAGGAATAACGTGGGCCAGTACAGACCGCAGGGCCTCTCCAGCCCCTCCTGACCATGCATGATTCCGATCTCCAGAACTGCATTCCTGTTTTCGGTAAACCTGTGTAACCACTGCAAAAAAAAATGTATTTCGGATTTGCCTACCTTTTACTTCTGGTTAAAAAAGAAAAGAAGAAATGTAAAACAATAAAAGAAGATACAACCCTCTGTCTTGAATCAATGAAATGATTTGCATTAAACCGGCATTATTCTGCTAATTAAAGCTCTTATGTCACCATAGCTTTAGTCTGCTTATCTTTCACTAGATTTAAGAAATTTTTCATTATCTCCTAGGGAAATCATATCCAAGAAGCATCTGTGTCATGGACTTAATGTGCACATGTCTCATAAAGAGTTGAATGGGGTTGATTTTTAAAAGTTATGCATTTAAATATTTTAGAGTAATTACTAAAAGTAACCAAAGTCATTTAATACTAACAAAGAAAAATACTGCTAAAGAGTTCTATTATTCATTTGAATCTATGAAATGACCCAAATCAATTTCTATCAGTTATCCAAAATGTTATTCATTTATCCTCCATGTCAAAAATGAAATAAAATATGATTCAGGAGCATTTCTTCAGGAATAAAAAGTCACTGGACAAATGACCACTTAACTACTTGGTTTCTGGGAACATTAAGGTCATGTCTGCACTAGAAATGTGAAGACATAAATGAGACAAATTTCCAAGACGAAGCAACGCTGAAAGCTCTTTTGCCAGGGCAGACCAGCTGCCTTGCGAAATTATAAAACCATAATGTGCATGAATTTATCCACCAATAAAATGGGAATTATACTACAAGCCAATTCTGTCAGAAGATTCTATAGAGATAATGAGATAATGTCTTTTAAGTGCTTTCAGAGTCTCGGATGAAAGAAGATAACTTTCCCACCCTCGGTACAGAGGAGACCTGTGGCCCAGTAACATTTCACACTGCTAAGTGGACCTGCTTTAGAAAAGCAAGGCTGTTAAAATAATGGTACATAAAGCTCCTCTACTAACCTACTGTAAAGCTACGCTCATCAATAATAAAGGCACAGCTCTTTGGCTGAAGTTGGTGAGCTTTTCTAAATTTAATAACTATTTTCTGCAAGATTAACAGCCACATACAAGGGCGTTTACTTCAAGGCTGCCTGTAGAGATGAAGCATTCCAAAACATGACGCACTCTCCATCAGCCAGGAGTTCCTCTAATTTGTATATGTATGTGGATAATGAAAGGGTATCCTCTTTGATGTTGACTGAAATGAGACCATGTATGTATACCTAGATGCTCTTTTAAACTTACATAGAACAGACTCAGCTAATCTGTCTTCTGAGCCACCCTAGTCCAGTGACATAATTAATTTTAGTTGGTTCAACCAAAGTGAATGGCATATCCAAACCTTACACGGTATTAAATTGGATCATGACCCTCTCTCCAGTTGCTATGCTTTACTTTAAATCTAATCATTAATTAGCCATTTGTCGATGAGAGATATATTATAAGGCCATTTCTTTTTCCTTTCCCGTGGCATCAATTATCTATAAAGTTGGCACAGTTTCTGGAAATAATCTGCATGTGGAGAAATTAAATGCCTCAGAAATTAATAAATGCCTATAGCAATTATGAGAAATCTTAAATGTTCAAAAGCATAAATGGTAGTAAGATAATAAAATGGGGCAGAACCTGTGAATAACAATAGAGCCAATAGCTTGGTACAATATTACAAATTACTCCTTAAATTTTATTCTTTTTATGGTTATTGAGACTTTTTTATGGTCTAACATAAAGTACATCTTGGTGAATACTTTATGTGCATTTGGTAAAATGTGGATTCTGGAACTGTTGGGCACACTCTCTGTGCAAACTTCAAATATGTCAAGGTAGTTGATTGTCCCGCTGAGATCCTCTGTACCCTCACTTATTTTTTCATCTGGTGCTGTAGCAATTGCTGAAAGAGTCGTGTTCAAATTGCCCGCTATGGGTATTTGTCTGTTGCTTCCTCTGGTTTTGTCAGTTTTTTGATTCCTGTTTTTTGAAAATCTATCAAGTCCAAACCTATTTGTAATTGTTTAAACTTACTGATCTGTAGACCCTATTAACATTTGATATTTCCCTCTTTATTTCCAATGATAGTCTTTGTACCGATGTCCACATAGTCTCATAGAATATAGTCATTCAAGCTTACACATAAGTAGTGTTTTCGTGGTGCATCTTTTTCCTTCGTTATACCTTAACCTTTCTATGTCTTTATATTTAAAGTGTAGCTCTGAAGGACGATGTGCAATTGGGTTGTTCTCTCCGTTCTTTCAGTCCACACTGGCAATTTGGCTTTTCATCGGAATGTTTAGTCTAGTCATGGGATTGTTGACGTGGTTCAATTTAGGTCCCACTGAGCATTTGTTTTGCTTTGTCCCATCAGCTTTTTTTATTTTGCTCCTCCATCCCTAATTTCTGGCCTTTTCTTGGGTTAATGAAATGGATTTTGGTGGTCAAATCTTGGGATTTCAGTAAGCATGTTTAACTCATCACAATCTACTTAGTGGTAACATCGTAGCACTTTGTGCAGAATATACAAATCTCACAGCAGCATCACTTCAGTAACTTCCCCATCATTGGTGCTGTTGTTACAAACTCTGTATTTTGTGACATAATTTGAACTCTCAACACTCATACACCTTTTTACAACATTACAGATATCTAACTTCCATATAACTTATGTCCTGTGCTCTTTATTTTTAACTGTAGATCTGAGTGTTCCATATTATTGCACTTTAGCTCAAAAAACACCCTTTAGGGATGTTCTGTACTGCAGGTCTCCTGGGAAATATTTTTTTTGTTTTTGTTTTTAACCTGCAAAATGTCTTTATCTTAACCTTAATTTAAAGACTATAGTTGCTAAATATAAATTCTTGTGTTGATATTTTTATTTACTTTCAACCCTTAAAAACTTTGTTCCATTTCTTCCTGGCCTCCATTTTTTTTTGTAAAAGACATCATTCTTATTTTTGTTTTCCTTCATGTTACATGTTAGTTTTTGTTATCTCGTTTGATATTCATTTTGCTCCTTTAAACTGTAAATAGAAATCCACACCAAATTTGGAAAAATTCTACTATCATTGTTAAAATACTTTTCCTGGTTCATTGTATCTCTCTTCCTCTTCTGAGCTTCCAGATTACACACATTTTAGACCATTTCATTTGTCCCATTGATTACTAAGTCTGTTGTTCATATTGAATAATTTCTACTGATACCTAATCAAGTTAGTGAGTGTAATTATTTTACACTCTAAACACTACTGTTAAGCCCATTCAGTGAATTTTTCTTTTTGCGCATTGTATTTTTCAATTCTAGAATGTTCACGTGTTCTTATTTTAT
The DNA here is from genome assembly GCF_022682495.2 of Desmodus rotundus. Lineage (NCBI taxonomy): Eukaryota > Metazoa > Chordata > Mammalia > Chiroptera > Phyllostomidae > Desmodus > Desmodus rotundus. The sequence goes on from NC_071395.1 coordinate 10,482,057, forward strand.
AATTGGCATTTCCATGCAGAGAGGCTGCGTATTCCAGTTTATCACGACTGCATTCCCGCGGGTGTTGGAACACATGTAGGAGCGCTCCCACAAAGCTCTGTTCCACCTCTTCCAATGTCTGGGGCACCTGAGACTCTGTTTCTGTTGACATATAGTTTTCATGAGTGTAAGCTATGCTTTTTGGTTTCTTATTATTTCTCATTATTTTTTCCTCTTAAAAGACATTTTGTTTAAAGACTTAAATATAAATCACAACACCATAAAAGTCCTAGAGGAGAACATAGGCAGGAAAATTTCAGATATCCCATGCAGCAATATTTTCCCTGATTCTCTAGGGCAAAGTAAATGAAGAAAAGACTAAGACTAAAGAAATGGGACTTCATTGAAATAAAAAGCTTCTGCACAGCTAAAAAAAAAATCAGCAAAATAAAAAGGGAACCAACCATATGAAAAACACATTTGCCAATGATACCTCAGACAAGGGTTTCACCTCCGAAATATATAAAGAACTCACACGACTCCACACCAGGAAGACAAACAATCCAACTAAAAAATGGGCAGACGCTTCGCCAAGGAGGACATACAGAGGGCCCAAGGTCATATGAAAAGCTACTTAGCATTACTAGCCATCAGAGAGATGGAAATTAAAGCTACAATCAGATACCACTTCTCACTGGTCAGAATGGCCATCATTCTGTCAACAAACAAGTGCTGGCAAGGTTGTGGAGAAAAGGGAGCCCTAGTGCACTGCTAGTGGGAATGCAGACTGGTGCAGCCACTGTGGAAAACAGTATGGAGTTTCCCCAGAAAACTAAAAATGGAACTGCCTTTTGACCCAAAAATTCCACTGCTAGGACTATACCCTAAAAATCTTGAAACACCAATTCAAAAGAACCTATGCACCCCTCTGTTCATAGAAGCCCAATTTACTATAGCCAAGTGCCAGAAGCAACCTAAGTGCTCATCAGTAAATGAGTGGATCAAAAAACTGTGGTACATGTACACACTGGGACACTACACAGCAGAAAGAAAGAAGGAGCTCCTTCTCTTTGCAACAGCATGGATGGAACTGGAGAGCATTATGCTAAGTGAAATAAGCCAGGCAGTGAAAGACAAATACCATATGACCTCACCTATAAATGGAACCTAATCAACAAAACAAACAAGGGAGCAAAAGAAGAACCAGAGACATGGACATAAAGAACAAACTGACAATGACCAGAGGGAGGGGGGTGAGGGACAACAGGGTAAAGAAGGGGAAGGGTCAAGTCAAGGAACATGTACAAAGGACCCACGGTCAAGGACAATGGGGAAGGGATTGTCTCTGGGAGCAGGGGTTGGACAGGGCAGGGGAGAGAAACAGGGAAACAACGGGGGCAACTGTAACTGAACAACAGCAAAAAAAAGACATTTTGAATAGTTGTTGTAGACACCCTGAGTTTAGTTATGTTACTCTGAAAAGGGTTGATTTTTGCCTTAGAAGGATGTTAACACGTGTAGACTGACATCAAACTTTGTTTTCTCGTATGTGGAATGCAGCCTGTCAGATCATACTTGCCGGATCCACCAGATGTCCTGTAGACCCCTCACCCCGTGCATACTTGGGTGATCAGGCAATAATTTGGGCAAAGTTTCAAAGAAATTTTAGAGCGCCCCCCCACATCTCCCTTTTGTTGGACTTCTGCTCCCTGAGTTACTGTTTTTGTAATCTATGCTATTATCCCTGAGCTCTGCATTCTGATGCCTCAAGTAACTAAGACTGCCTACTTTTTTGTGCTTTACCTAAGAGTCTAATGTTTATCCTTAGTCAAAAAGTAACAAGCAATGAGATGTGGTGCACTTCCACTTGTTCACACTTATAATTTCCATGATTTCTCTCTTTTTTTTAAATTTCCATAATTTCTGTCCCCTTTCACTCAGCCTCTCTGCCATCAAAGCACTGGTGTTTTATTTAATTATAATTTAATTATAATTAATTATATTTGCTAGTTATAAATAATTAATAATTATATTACTTATAAATAATTAATCTATAATAATTAGGCATAATTATTTTGTAATTTAACAATAATTGTAATATGTAGGAAGTGAGCATGAGCAAGATAGTTTACATCACCAAGGGGTTTTTATTAAGTCAGAAATATTTCCTACCTTAATAATATAATGGGCAGTAATATTAAAACATCAGCCAATGTGTATATATTGACCATTTGGAATGTTCCCATTTCAAGAGGATATATTCAATGAATGCTTATTTTAGAAAAAGACATAGAAGTGCACAATTTTGTAAAAATAGTTAGTTTGGGAAGGGAAAACCTCTTAAAAAACAGGAAGCAAAAATATGTTTTAAATTATATAGAACATAAATTAGTTATCTAAAAATATCTTCTACTCCTGTATGTGATGAAATTGAGTTTCCAAGCTAAAACTATTTGTTCTCTCTGATATCAGGAAGTATGAAGACCTGTTATAAGTTCCCACAAACAGTCCAGGGGAAAGATCTTTGCAATGGAATCTCTGACCACTGCAAACTTCTTACTACAACAGTGTTAACATTTTTCTCATGATGATAAACAATCATAAAGATCCAAACATTTCCAACGGACTGAGACCAATCAAAGGTGTTTGACCCAATCCCAATTGCTTGAGAATTCATGAAACTCAGACAATTGGGAAGCACTGTGTAAAAGTACCTCCATTTTCAGGCTAAGGGCCAGGAAAGAGAAGCAAAATGAATAGAGAGCACCATGATTTTACTAAGGCACTGCGGTGGACCTGCTTCTGACTCAGGCTCATATCTAGTGTGTGCGCGAAGTGGCCCTCAGGGTGGAGAGGGTGAGCACTCAGACACAAGTGGAGCCGTTCTGGAGCGCCAGAGTCAAGAAGGAAGACTTGGATATCTAACAGGAAACTACTACTAAAGAGGGCTAATCACTTTCTTTTTTTTTTTTTTTTTAGAATTTATCATTACAAATAGATATCAAGGGAAAACAGAACTTTTCACCCAAGCTCATATAATGCACACTCAGATGAAAAATTAGCACTCTAGTTTCTCAGACTAAAAAAAAAGGAAGAAAAAAGTTTGATCATCTGAGACCTAGAGAAGTAGTTTTATATACCTGCATAAAATAATTTGACTGAAAACAGTTCCCTAAAATCATTTTCCCTCCATCAAAGTCAAAAATGACTTGACTTAACATAATTAAAGAAAATGAAAACAGGACATAGCTGTATAATTTCAAAAGAAACCCTTTGACAAAAATACATATATTAAATAAATGCATTCATCAATCAACAGAGCAGTATTATAATTTTTAAATGATATAAAATGTTGATTTTGTCAGCATTTTTGATGTAGTATAAATTCTATAAAAAATGCTGCCCGCACACGCAATCAACTGCATCCCCAGTGATGTCAGGTTGTTATAATTTTTCCTGATGCAGTCTGCAAACATTCGCAAGTGGACAGCAATATTAAATACAGTTACTTCCTGGCAGAATGCAATTTCTGACTAGGCAATCATATTTGTCAAGCAGTTTCATTGTATATTACTTGTACCTTCAGGTGGCATTTTTTGTTTTTAACACACTCAGTATTCTGATATCAATGCTTATTTGTGACACTTGGTTAAAAATAACTGTATTTCCATCTTTTCAGAGTAATCTGAAAAGATGGAAATAACTTTTTTATGTTCTTTTAAAATTCTATTTTTTGGCATATGAATATACATTTCAAGAAAATGTCATTACATTTCTTTTGAGTAAATGCTTCGGTTCCCAATCTGATATCTACATGTCAAAAAGATTGTTTTTTTAAAAAATAAGAAATCAATGCTTTAAATAAAATTATATAAATACATAGTACAGAAGGATATACAACATAAATTGGTAGAATTAGTTATACTAGGAAAAACAGAAACCATATGTATAAATGAAATCAGAGGTCAACATTGAAAGACTATGACGAAGGGTCATTAAGGTAAAACTCTGCAGTTATACTGTAAGGCTTCCTCCTCTGAAAACAGAGAGAGGATGAATTAGGAGGAAGTACAGTAACAATTGGACTTTCCAATATGAATAATCAAAGCCCTAAATTTGACCCATGTACTCCATCTATTTGTCGGTGGGGACCAGTAAACTGTTATCAAGTTTTCTGCTACCTTCAAGGGAGAGTGAATTAAAAATCTCAGTTCCTACTGTGAGTCAGACACTTCACCCAGCAATTTTATAAAGTATCTCCTTTAATAAACCTGATACTGTTGTAACAATCATTTTCTAGTAATGGAGGTAACAGTAATAACATGCACATTTTCTGTGAGGTGGAAACCGTATATGGGGATCGTGGTACTTTGGTTCTGTCCACAACTCTAATCATTAATGTTTGTCTAAAGATAGAGCGTGCTCATTATAAAATAGTATCTCTTTATAGGCTATGAGTTCTGAAACTAAATATGAAAAGTTGTCATCTAAATAGTTAATTCTAACTCATGTTAGTTCATGTGAGTTCTGTGCCTTCTTGCCTTTCCTCCATCCCTACTTATTTTGCCATTGCCTCTCTACCTGACTGTAGTAAGAACTGGCTCAATAACTGAGAACTGGTCCACATATTTGATTCTGTTTTGTAAATGTATACTGAATATTAAACTGAATACACATGATTCAAGTGTGTTAATATTTTGTTTGTAAAATTATTACTTAATTGCCATAGGATGTCATTCTATGACAGTCCACTTCACATTTGGTTCCTAAAGCAAGATAACCAAAAAAGATTATTAATAAAAATAATTGAGGACTTTATCAGTTTTCTCCCAGACTTCTCATCTTCATTGATATTTAAATTATCCTCTTTCAGAAGCTCTTTATCATCATTTTTGTCAATAATCCTTTCAATTGCAAATATGTGAACTCTGCAACAGACACAGTTTTCAATGGTTTTCAGTGATAAATAATTTTGCTCAACCTCTCACTTTATTGACTCATGAAAATCTGCTTCTTTGCCAAGATGCATTCATATTCACCTTGTAATCACTCTCCTTTCTATTTCCATTCTGCTATGAGACATTCAAAGCATCTAAATACCAGCAAAATATTTCCACTGGTAAAGGCCTGTATTCAGTGTGTATGTGTGTGTGTTTTGGGGGGAGAAGAGGGGATATTTGAATAGGAACTAATTTTAGGAGTTGATATTTCAGGACTAAAGAATTTCGCATTATAAAATTGTTTTATGCCTTTGGCAACCATACAACTGCAGGAATTCAAAAGTTGAGTACTTTGATGATGAGGCCTCTTTATCAAAGAATTAGTTTTAAAGGCCCTCAGGCAAGAGGCAGAAATCTCAGAAGAGCAGAGGACATAAAACAGGAGGAAACAGACAGCACAAAGAAGGATCTAGACTAGGCCATCGTCATTTTCTTAGCCAAACCAAGGGACTCATCACCAATTCCCCAGACACGGAGAATGAAGATTGATTTTAGAGTCAACATCGGCTGTTGCTGGTTTAAGCTATGTATCTGGTCCAAAGTGCATTTCGAGGTGCATTTAAAAATGTATAATCTTTCCCACACATTTTTCTTTTGAGTTAGGAATCACATGAGGTAATAATATTTCAATGCAACAGGAAGGAAAATTAAGAAAAGTAAATGGTCAGAGAATTTCCAAACTTTAGCAAAGAAAGAATTGTGTCAGAGGAAGATGAAGCTTTTGTTCAGAAAATGCATTATTGGCTATTTTTAAAAGGTGAAATATTTACATGATCTGAAGAGAAACCAGAGTATTATATTGGACCATTTTTAAAGTAGAATTCTAGATGAGGTCCAAGAACCTGTGCATAGGCAAAGATTAAAATACAAATAAAACATAAATGATATACTCCTTGGGGTGAAGAATATTCAGGAACTTTAGCATAGTTTTCAATATTAAGTTTTTTATTGTTTTTGTTGTCATGTAATTTTTCTGTATTGTAATCAATCCTTCATTAAAAATCTATTAAAGTCAGTGGCCTTGTGTTAGTGGCCTTATGAAAAATGAGATAAAAGTGTTTTGATTATACAGGCAGGGAAGTGGCAAGTCAATATGAAGAAGTAAAGATCTGAACAGAAAGCAGAAATTTGAAGTAAAAATTGACCAGAGGAATCAAATATCTCTCCAGATTATCCCCCAAAGATCCTCAGGAATATTGAGGAATTGAGTAGGATAGTCCCCAAACATTTGGGGGGAGATATTAAAATAGAGAACAACCCCAAAAGAATGGGGGATTTCAAGTAATCTGTTCTGACAGGGCTAGAAAGTACATAAATATTATAGTCAACATTTCTGTGCAGCAAAACGTGGCATGCAGTCAGCCTGTACAAGATACTAGTTGGATGCACCATGAAGCATGGAGGCAGATGAGGAAGAGCACGATGCTCTATAGCCCTGCAGTGTTGAGAGTGACAGACAAGGTCACTTACCAGACCACCGACTGAGCTCTCCGACAGCAGCGGAACAGACCACCAGATAAAGCTGGACCTGAGAATCTCCTCTGATGTTTTCTCAGGTCCACATTTATCAACTCCTCCATAGAATAATTACCTCTATTTAGTAGTAGGGAATCTAAGGAAATATCTTGGGAACCTAAGGAAAATTGATCTGGGGCCTGTCCTTTCTGCATATCGGGGTGCTTGTTAGAAGGAGAATGGTCTGGTTGACAATGCAAAGGTGTTGAATCACAACTTCTTGTTTTTATTAATCACACGTTAGATAAGGCAACCCTTTCCATGCTAAGGTATACAATAGTATAAACTAGGCACATATCCACCTTGTGTGAGCTTAAGAAAAAAAGAAAACGAGGCATAATTCCTGCAGAAACATTCATTGCTTTACTCATGAGAAACTCGTATACCATGGCAGAAGCGTGGCCCTCATTTAAGAGGACAGAATTTGAAGTTAGCAAAAATGGGATTGAAACCTGGCTCCCTGTCTCTTACATCTCCGTGTTGCTTTGAGAAAGGAATTTATATTTTCTTTGCTTTGTTTCTGTTACGTGTAGAAAAGGATGACACTCTACACCCCTCCACTCTGAGTTGGTGAGTTGTGATAGTAACAATACGTACAGCAACATTACTCGAAGCAGGAACGCGTGACAACAATGGTATACGAGGTGCCTTAGGCCAGGACTGGAAAATGTTATAATGGCGGCATATTTAAGTATAAATCTGTGTGTGTGTGAGTGTGTGTCAGAAAAAAATATATAATTAGGAGACCCATAACTTCACAAAACAGGAAAAGATAAGAAATGATTTCACTATAAAGAAATCAAGCAAAAAGCAAGTATGTCTTCAAAGTGAGAATATATTAAAACTGAAGTTTAGAAAATCATTAAGAAAACATATGCAAAGTTCTCCGAAGAACGCACACATTAAACCGTACTCGCTGTTGTGAAGTGCCCGACACTGTGCTAGGGGCTGTCATGGATGTGACTTTCTGTTGCCCCCCCAGCAATCTCATCAGGCACAAACCGCCATTCACATGGTAGAAGACACTAGGTAACCAGCAGTTCACGACGCAGAAAAGTGCTCTCCCCGTCGTCCATCACGCTGAGACTCCGGCCCAGGGACTCAGAATGCCACTTTGGCAATTTCTCTCTGCCCCACTGCCTGTCCACAGTCCTTCTTTGCACGCAACTGATACAGTTATTTTAGACTTGGGATGTTTTTCTGACCAAAGTAATTCTTTTTGCTGATATCATCTGGCAAGACTGATTTTTTTTTAATTTTAAAAAGTACATTAGAATTCCTAGCACATGTAACAACTCTGTTGATACTAAAAGAAGAAACTTTTTCAGCCAATGTGAGTACTGTAAGTGTTCATATCAGTAATTACCCAATTCATGCAATTATTGCAGAAATTCTTATTAACCAGGGTCACCACTGGCTCTTTCCAGGTTAATAAGAAGTTCTTAACATAGGGAAAGAAAAGAAATAACCATCGTATTTCATAAGATGTGGTCTTTAATAAAGTGACTTTAAAAAATTAATTGCTTCTATAATGATAGCAAAGAAAAAAACTCAGAATCATAAGTGAATCAAGCAATACATTTAGATCCCTTGCATTAAACTGCATGGGCTGGTTGCATTTTGGACATGTTGAATAACAAGCATTTATGAAATTGCTTCCTTGTTTTTACTCACTTTAATATATAACAGTAAATATGGAAGCAGGAAAAAACTTTTTAAACTCTTGTTATTTGGCAAAATCATATATTTAGAAAAAGAACTCAGGAACCATCTGAAGGCAAAATGTGAGAGCTTGGTTTACAGAGTCTTGATGCAATTTCCAAAGAAATTCTAAGTAGAAGAATGTTTACATCATGATTAAATAGAAATATATGCGTGAGGAAATAGTGTTTGCATTGGTCCTTCTGATAAAAGTGGGCTTTGAACTGAAGGCCGTGCAGAAAAGTCAAGGGATTTCTGCAAGGTGAGTTCAGATGAGACAGTTCTAGACCTTGTTCATAGACTATGATTCAGCTCATGGGAAACAAGTAGATGGGATTGCAAAGCAAACCTTTCCCACAAATACCAAACTTCAAAGGAGCAAGGAGTGTGAGTGAAGATGGGCAATTGATCCTCGTAAATTCATTGTTGAGATATTTGGTATATGTAGTGGGACATTTGAATAAATTATCAGAACTTTAAAGAGATTCCATTAATTCAGACAGGAAACCTGAGCAGAGAAAAACCAGGAAATCATACTTCCTTCCTCTTTCCTTTCTCCCTTCCATTTCTTCCTTCGGTAAACGTTTATCGATATTAAACTCCATGAAATTCTTCCTCTGAACATTAAGGAGGAAGAGACACAAATAAATACGAGGTTTCTGCTCACAAATATTTGTACATAGTGGAGAAAATAAAACAATGCTGATTGTAATCATGCTAATTCAGGCAGAACAGGCTAAGTACAATGCCAGAAGGAGTACAAATGAGATGGAAATTAATTCCTAATAGGAAGAGAAAGGAAAGGTTCTGTGAAGAGAACCAGCAAGCACATTAAGTCCACCTGGAAACAACAGGCTGAGCTGGGCGGAGGGTGAGCCGGAGGGGAAAAGGGTCCCATTACTAGGACTCTGGTAGCGAATCACAGCAATGGGGAAACAAAAATACCTGTTGGAATTGGTGCTCTAGTGTTCCTGGAACAGAAGGAACAGGGAGCACACAGAGAAAGGTAAAGGGCCAAGGTCAGTTGAGTCCAATCTGTGTGTGTGTCGGGGGGATGGAGCAGTAGAGATTTGGGGTTCAACTATAAGCTTTTTATATTATTTTTTAAAGTGGGGCTTAGAGGGAAGCAAAGGGATTTTGAGCATAAGCTTGACATAAAACTATTGAAACTCTTCAATAAGAAAATGGCAGAGAAAGGATGGCTTGAAAAGAAGAAGTTTTGAACCCCGTTCAAAAGTAATATTGAGAAGCAATGAGACCCAAATTAAAGGGGAGGGGAAAGTTTAAAACAGACACAAGAGATATTCCAGAAATGAAATCAAATGAGACATATGAAGAATCACCTCAAATTTTAACTTTTGTTGACAGAATTAAGGAATGCAGAAGGGAGACTGTAGGAAATAGCACGGGCACTTATTTCTCTTGTGATTCTCCTTCAATGGAGCACATGACATAAACTAAATTTTTAAAACCTGCCACTACAATTGGTTGATACTGAATGCATCACAAGAATTGTAAAAATAAAAAATAAAAAATAACTTTTAATTTAAATAGCCTATGACTTTTCCACTAGATTACATTGCAATCACTTTTATAGTCTTTTGAATGAATTCCTAGCATCAGGAGCTCACACTATGGTTAAATGCTTTTATCATTAAAATATGCTCAATGAACAGAATATGTTACACACCCTTCCATTAACGTCAACAGACACACCCTAAGGCACTAACTACATTTCTGCTTACGGTTATTAAGGACGTAAAAATTCAAACCTCAAAATGTTTTTATTATAAATTTGGATTAATACATTTGATTTTAGAAAAATAAAACTAATAGAGTTTCACCACAGCACTAATTAGTTGAGTTTCTTTAGGTAAGAAAACTGTAAAGTTAAAAATTAAATCATGTTTTAAGTTTACAGGCACTATCTCCTAGAATTGACTCTAAATGTCTATCATGAAAACTATAATAAAGTCACATATTAAATTAAGCATCATATATGAAAGCAAGTTAAATGTAATTGCATAATGTCTCTTAATTACTTGTTTAATAACTGTCAGACCTCATAGGATTGCAGAAATTAAATATGTAAAAATATACTCACTCATCTAGTCCATCCCCTTGATAGCACATGAGTATTCTCTGTTAAGAAAATCAGTGTTTTACCTAGTGCTGAATTACTTTGCCATTTTTTGTATATACCTACAAAGTTACATTGTAGAATGAAATGATTTCCATATTTACTTTAACAATGGGACTAATTTTTTGAGCTGGTGGTTGGCTGTAGGCAGGGGAGGGGGAAACTGAGAGATCAACAGATTCCAAAACTACCATGTAACACATGTGTACATGGTGAAATTAAGCAGCACCATGTTCAATAATAATATAACATATTACTGTAATATGGGATATATATATACACATATATATCTGTTTAAAATAATAAAAAAGCAACTTTTCAGAGATAAAATTGGTAGGACTTGGCACATGATTCAGCGTGCTGGTTAGAGAAGGAGAAGTGCCGTGAAGTTTCCAGAGATTTCTGGTTTGAGAGGTCCAAAGCGAAGAAGGGAAGTTAGGTGTGATACAATCAGTGGCAAGTGAGAAGGAGATAACTGGAGATCCCATCCTAAGTGTACACCTCTCCCATACCTCTGGGTTCCAAATGGAGTCTCTCTTCTAAAGGAGCCCGGAGCCCTTGCTCTGCCCTCTGGTGCAGGGATTTCCACTGAAGCGGTCCAGACCTCCACCTGCTCTCCTGCACAGACACGCAAGATATAGCAAGGCTACTTTGTACACTCTGTGTGCCTCACAATAGGAAAAGCATTTTGCAAATTTTAAATCCACTGCTGCTCACCACGATCCAGAGCCAAGGACAAGTGTTATAGCATTATTGATATCTATTGCATGCATTTAAAAAGTTGATATTTCAGGGTATATTTCTACAACAAATAACAGTATTGAATCTGATACTAAAAGTGTACCATATTAGTAATGCTTTCCCCTCAAATGGAAGAGTATAATTGTTGCTCTCTAACAACCGTTATTCAAAAATTGTTCTTCGGAAAAAGTGAAATGAAAGAGGTTCTTGATTTTTGCTTTTGAAATATCAAGTTGATGAAGCTAACACTTTGACAATTGAGACTCTTATGGAATACATCTCATCAACAAAAACCTTACAGGTGACATTCAAATTTATTTAACAAGAGGTATAACTAAGTCGAGTATGTGGAATGTAGGACAGTTGTAAATCAGATTTTATGATGACACTTTATACATGCTTCTTTGAGGAGGAAATGTCAAAACTATCAGTTCAATGAGCCACTACAGGAGGAAAGAGACTCATCTACATTTAAAGATATTCATAATAAACATAAAATATATGATTAAGGAAAATAAGGTCAAAACCTGAATAATAACATATAAATGGCCGTGTACTTTTTCAAGTCCAAATGAAGAATGCTCTATTAAGTTTGGACAACAGTTTTGGGTGGTAATTTTTGTTAAAATAATATAACAATGTTATATTAAAATTTTCAAATAATGAAATCATGAAATATAATTTTTAATTTAAGAGTTATTTAAACAATTTGAACAAAATGACTCCTATGCTTATTTTGCAAGGATGTGCTGGGTTGAAAGGAAATACTGAGAGGTATTATAAGTTCTGCATAGGGAAGAATAATCCCTCAATCCATTAACTATTCTGTTTTGAAAACATGTTCTTTTACTCCAGTTTGCGGTACTTTTATATGACCTTAACCCATGTGCTATTAGCACTTACAAAATTGAACTCCACAAGTGCAGAGGGTACCTAGCTAGTTATTCATGAATATCCAATGTTTTCATTCAATTCGATCCAATAAAAATGTTTTCCTCCTGTGCAAGAAGGGCTATATTGTATCCCGAGAGATACAAAGATCCCAGCCCATGGGCTTGGACCACCAGGGGCTGACCATCCCTTTGGAGAAACAGACATGCACACCAGTAGCACCAGCAGTGGGGGACCGACTCTGATGTGGCTGGGAGGGCGAAAGTAAAACAACATCTAGTGTTCAGAATTAGAACATTACAGGCCGCATTTACGACAGATGTTAGTGCCATTCAACTTAACCTGAACAATCAATAACTTTTTAGTCAAAGATGCAACCACTGGCCAATTTTTCGATTCTTGTGTTTTTCATTTCCTAAAATTTCTTTTCACAAATTTAAGATTCTTTTCTCATTGTTCACATTCACCTGAGACTTTAGTTTTTATTTTCTTTTTGTACTTTTGTGGGGTTTTTAATGCTGCAAGTTCTGATAGATTTTGAATATTCTTGTAAAATCAAGGTGCTGAAAAATTAGCCCAGCCTGGGTCTCCATACATGTTAGGAACCAAAAGGTTGAGATTATTCATATTCCACTGAAAATATTTCAATGTGCAAATGCAGATAAAAATCATTTTTTTAATCTTATATTTCCTCTCAGCTTTCATGTTCATTCATTTATTAATCATTCAATCAGCAAATATTACTGAGCCCTGAACGTGTGGCAGATACTGCTCTGGGCACCAGAGGTGACTGACAAAAAATAGCTCCCGCCTTCAAAGGCTTTCCATTCTAGTGTGGGTGAATGAAAACAGGAGAGTAAAATTATTGCATGTTAGATAATTATATGGGCTAAGATTCCAATAAAAATATAGCATCTTATTGCCAAAAATGGATCATATACTAAAACCTGGATTCAAGGGAATCTGAAAAAGCTGGTTTCCAGGCTTTTAGCTCTTGTGATAGAAAGAAGAACATGGGAGGGACTGGGAACGCATGCTGGGCGCCAAAAGGAGCAACAGGTAGCAGAGTACACAGCACTTTGGCCAATATTTAAAGTTTCAACCTGCGGGAGTGTTAAGAACAACACAGTTCTTCTAGTATAATAGAGCTGTTCCTCACAAAGATTTCCCAATCTCTCCCCCAAAATTAAGGACCCAAAATACCTTCAATCACCAAATCCATCCCTCAGTAATATTCAATTCTCCTTATATTCACTTGCATCGCCTCTTTGATATATTTAGATCCTAAAAACTAACTTATATGAGTCATCAGTACTTTATATCAATTAGTAAGTAAAGAGTGAAAAAAAGATAAAAGGTCTGCTAGTACAAACATGTACATAAGCAAGTAAAAAAATAAATTGTTTAGTTATTAAAATTCTTTTTTTGTAATGGGTCACAAAGTTGTAGTTTGCCTTTTTTTTTTTTTCCTAATTTATCCTTCACTAATCATTCACTGATCCCTTGCTCTCAGCCAGCATTCAGAGCCTTTAGCTTGTGTGATTTAAATCTTCCTTCATGAAGGGTGTGATCCTACCTTTAATGAGATGCTACTGTTTTCCAGGGAGTATTAAAAGGGAGCCATGCCCTGGTGGTGTGGCTCAGTAGACTGAGGGCCAGACTGTGGAAAACAAGGGTCACAGCCCATTGGATTCCCAGTCAGGGCACATGCCAGGGTTGTGGGCCAGGTCCAGGGCATGCGCAAGACAACCACACATTGATGTTTCTCTCCTTCTCTCTCCCTCCCTTCCCCTCTGTCTAAAAATAAATAAATAAAATATTTTAAAAAGGTAGCCCCCCAAAAAGGGAATCTTCTGATTTTTAGACCTATGACTCTGTGTCCACATTGTTAAGCAATATCATGTTGGACATTGTGCCAGACACTAAGGGATAGAGTGTGTTAGCAGTAGTGCCAGGAAATAGACCCAAAATGAAAGTCTGGGAAGAGTTCTCTGAGCTTACAGGCCTGAATTTCCTGATAACTTTTCTGCCACCTTGGGGCTTGCTCAGTTGTTTCAATTCTGTGTGGCCGTGGTGGTCCAGGTGATGCTTCTACTTGGGCTTTAAACATGAACTTTTCTTCAGCAAGGCTCGCCTGCCATGACCACTGCTGTCGAGGGTCCAACCAGCCAGCAGCAAAGGTCAACCCTGACTCACTAATAGGGCTCTCTGTGCCAGGGGAACCGGCCAGTCACCCAGGGGCAGGATAATTACAGGAGATCCTCTTCAATATGAAGAGGCCAGAGATTTGTCCTCAAAAAAATAAACCTGTTGGATATAGGTTATTTTTCCCCTCAGTGTTTGTAATGTTTCTGTAAAGGCCACCTTCGTTGGCATTCTGAATGTTTTATTGTAATGGTGTCCCAAGGCACTTGCAGAGAAAGATCTAGAAGTTGCTGCAAAATGTCATGTCTGGGAAGCCTGTATGTTTGTATATTGTAATTGTAAAAAGAAAGCAATGTTTTTAAAATATTTTCTATCTCAAAACTCCATGTAAACATGAAGGTGTCTGCCAGGAAAAAGTCCAGCCATTATTAACATAATGAGTTCGGTTTGCATGTCATTGATGTAACCTGGCAGTCAAGGAGAGTGGACTGGAATGCGCACGCATGAACAATGATGACTTTACTGTACTCGTCAGTGCGGGTGGTAGATGCCACTGAGTGAGCATGTGTACTGTGTGGCTGTCACATTCAAAATGACTGATCAAGAAGGGCAATGAATCTGCATTAAATTTTGCATTCAGTTTGAACATTCCTCTGTGGAAGTATTCAGATGATTCAGAAGGCCGCAGCTATGGGCAACTGGTGATTGGCAGCTTCATCACAACAGTGAGCCCGCTCTTGTATCACATCTTGTACAGAGTTTTTTGGTAAAACATCAAATCACCCAGGTGACTCAGCTCTTCTAAAGCCCAGATTTGGTGCCCTGTGACTTCTGGCTTTTCCCAAAACGAAAATCACCTTTGAAAGGGAAAGGAGTTCAGACCATCAATGAGATTCAGGAAAATTTGAGGGGGCAGCTGAGGGTGATTGGGAAGAACTGTGTGAGGCCCCAAGGTGCCTACTTTGAAGGGGACTGAGATGTCATTGTCCTATCTACAGTGTTTCTTATATCTTGTATCTTCAATAAATGTCTCTATTTTTCATACTACACGGCTGGATACCTTCTGAACAGACATCATATATCTGATTGACAGAACATTAATCAAATGGAGGATCCCTGAAGAAAGAGAGTTTGATAAATACACTACCAGAGCTTCTACTCCTTATGAGACGGGTGAGAGCTCAGGAAGGTGTGTGGTTGACTACAGATTGAAACAAGGGAAGGTCCTGCTCAGACAGACAGCATGACCTAACTTTCCCTTCCAGTCCTCTGCCTGTGCATCTACTGACTGTATTTTTCTTAACAGGTTAATGCAACCTATGGACTATATTCAAAATAGGAATTTTGGGGTTTTTGTTTTTAGGAATCAAGGCTCTCATAGAGTTACCACAATCACAGTCCCTTCATAAATCGAAAACGTGTTGATTAAATGTAGGCACTGAGATTATAGCATCTGACATAATCAAAGGCAGGCTTCTGGACACTGAATCACACAGTTAGTTGGGGAAACTGTTTTTTAAAATATTATAAAAAGTTTGGTGGACAATATATAGAAGCTTCAGAAAAGAGTATGTTACAGACTGTAAATGAGAGAAAATGATTTAAAAACAATATATTGATTTAATTGAATCTTGAATGGTAAGATTATATTAGGATATCAAAGCCAAAAGGGGGAGATGTTCTAAGAAGGCAGAGTAAATGCTAATTAGAACTGTGAAACCATACGCTCCTACCAGGGAAACACAAGCAATCCCTAATACATGGAAGGCTAGAGGGTGAGGAAGGAGATACTCCAATATCTAAAGGCAATTCAAAACTATATTTCCTCCTAAAGAGAAAAAGCTTTGTTTACATGTGGCAGAAAATGCAATTCTCAAGAATAAAACCACTCTACTTGGGTAGAGTTGGGGAGAGGAGGAAGTTTTCTCCAATAAGGATAAAAGGGCTATCCATCGTACTAAAAGGGCCACATGTCCTTTGACTCACGTCATTTGCCCTTAGATATCTTTGTTCCATTTCAACCAGCTGCTGCTACATTAATGTAGTCCCGAGGCACCTAGAGGAGATAACCAACCGGGGAGGATCAAAGGGGAAGGAAGCAGACCCCATGTTGGAAAGGAGACAGGAGCAGGCCACAGAAGTTTCTCTGTTGTGGGTTTGTTTTTGTGGGCGATCTCTTAGTTTCTGGTGGTCCAGCCCTTCCCAGAACCTAGGAAGAGTTTCCGAGGACCATGTCCAAGCAACAAATGAGAGTGTGCATGTTACAGTTATGTAGTCCATGGTATACAGAATACAAACTAATCACCAGATTAACAGAAGTAGCCCAGAGTAGATGCTGGTCAATGATTTCAAAGACGTGATGCTTAGATGAGTTGTTTGCACTGCAAAACCGGCAATGCTCCTAACAGGCAAAGGCCCTGGGAAAGGGGGTGCTGTGTCGTGTTGATCTGACTAATGAAATACGTAATACTGAATATGATGAAAAAGAATTTTTAAAAAATGAGGTTTCCAAAGTAGAATATGTTGTAGTGTAAAAGCCTTATTTAATTTCCTAATTCCCGATAATTTTTGTAATGTGTTACTAGTCATATTTTTGGTAAAGATCTACAGCATAGGTAGGATTACCTTCCAGGCTTTGTATAAATTGCACGGGTGTGGGATTGCGTCTGCGTGCCAATGTGTATCATCTCAGTGCTACCCTGGCTGCAAAATTAGCCCCACGGCTTAGAACTTAAGTTTTGTCGGGTTTTTTTTTTTTTTTGATGATACATAGATGCTGTGAAATATTTTGCCCTGTGAACTGATTAAAGAGTCCTATCTATCTATGTCTTATTTTGAGCTTTATCATCAACAGACACTTAGTAGATGTTTTCCTTAGGAAGAGATGGTTTTATATTACATGCTGTAAAATCACAGTTCAAAATTACCTGAGTGAATTTATGTTCTTTAACAAGTGCTTTATAAATATTCATTTAAAAAGTCATGTTTATAAATTGAAACGATCCTTCGTAAATATCCAATTAGAATCATTCGACAAGTATAAATACACTTTGTGGCAAACAATACCCTGATTTATGCAGATCCCATTAGATATGACTGTGAACTATAATTATCCTAGTGGACTATAATTTTCCCTGCCCGGTCAGTCACTCACAGTTTAATACACTCAACTGAGACTGGCTTTCCGAAGCTGTTTGTAACAGTGTCAATGATGTATGTGTCACCACCCTTCCTCATTCTGGTTTTGCCTGAATAAATAATCTCAGCCAGAACTCATTCATGTTATTTTGCTCAACTCAACAGATCTCACTCATATGTGGCATCTAATGAACGAACTGAACTAACAAGCAAAATAGAGACAGATTCATAGACAGAGAGCAGGCTGACAGTTCCGGGTGGGGGAGTCGGGGGTGGACGGATTAGGCAAAAAGGAAAAAGGACTCATGGACCTGGACAACAGTGTGGGGATGGTGGTGGGGGAGGGCAGTGGATAGAGGTGGAAGCGGGTATGAGGGGGGTAAGTGGTAATGGAAAAAACACAACAAAAACGACAGAAAAAGATGAATATTAATAACCAGTCATTTTTACTCAGTCCAAAGAAAAATTTGTTTGCAACTTTTATAGGGAGTATTTCTCTTTGTATAATTGGCTTTTTAAAAATGTCATTAGGTAGTTTTATTTAATTACAGCAAGTAAAGGAGACAGGAGATTCACTTCCAAAGCTCTGTCTCCCCAAAGAGAGGCTTAGCCATTGCTTATATACAATATTTGATTAATCACATACTGTTATTTTTTCTTTGCATTGGGCTACATATTTGTTTGTTGGATTCCTGTCAAGCTTAGGGGTAAAAGGCACTAGCAGTTAAATTATTTGCCTCCTTTAGAAAATATTATATGTGGACAAGAAATTATAGCTAAAATATATGTGTCAAGTTTGAACAAAACATTGCATGTTTACTTCCCTATTTTAACTACATGACCCAACATTTCTCTTAATTTAGTAGATAAAATCAGTCTTTAGAATTTAATATGCCTTTCTATTAAATCTCTACATACAGTTGACCATTTAACAATGTAGGAGTTAGGGGTGTTGCCCTCCTGCATAGTCAAAAATCCATGTATAATTTTTGACTCCCCAAAAACTTAACTAATAATAGCCTACTGTTGACTAGAAGCTTTACTGTTAACCTAAACAATCAATTAACACATATTTTTATATTATATGCATTATATACTCCATTCTTATAATAAAGTAAGCCAGAAAAAATAAAATGTCATTAAGAAAATCATAAGGAGGAGAAAATGCATGTACTGAAAGAAATATTTATAGAGATGGACGCGTACAATTCAAACACATGCTGCTCAATGGTCAACTTTATATATAAATATATGTGTCAGATATAATACATACAATTATATATGAACAATAACACATGCCACAACTTAGTCCCAGGAGGGCGGTGACTTTCAGCCAGTGTGCCACAGGCGGAACACTGGTGGGCCGTAAGAATTTTTAAAACTTGAAATACCTGACTATTTAGTCTGGAGCACTGACCACTTTTCCCTTAGATCGTCAATAAAAAATGACAACAGACAACACAACAATAGCTGACTGGTATAAATGAATCAAAATTATACCTCTTTTTGTCATACTGGCAAAAAATACATATTCTGGGTGTGCTGCAGATTTTAGGAACCAGCTTACGGTGCCATGAGATGAGAAAGGTTGAAAATCTCTGCAGTGGAGCACAGGCGTGGCATCCCCTTAGCAAGGTGTTTGCATGACATCAAAACAACCAGACGGTCAGACGAATCATCCGTTTTGGCAACATTCAGAAAGACCCGGGCACGAGCCCAACAGTGCCGCGCTGACTCTGAACAGCCCCTACCACGCTCCTACGGGAAGGCCAAGGTGTAGCACTGACAGCAGCAAATGCTGGCAGAGACGTGGAGGGGCGGGGTGCGGGGGCCTGGGGCAGCAACAGGAGCTCTCCTTCGTATTTGGGAATGAGGATGCGAAATGGTATGGCCGCTTTAGAAGACAGTTTGGTAATTTCTTACACAACTAAGCGAACTCTGACCATGAGATCCAGCAGTCATGCTCTTTGGTATTTCCCCAAAGGAGTCGAAAACTTGCGTCCACACAGAAACTGTCCACCGATGTTTAGGGCTGCTTTCCGGAGGTGTAATGTGTGCTATGTGTAGACAATGAATATTGTTCAGTGCTAGAAAGCAATGAAAATACAGGGAGAAAACTGAGATGCACATTGCTAAGCGAAGAAAGCCCAATCAGAAAGGCCTACATGCTGTGCGATTCCGGCCACGTAACATCCTGGAAAAGGCGGAACTATGCAGACAATGGAAAGGTCAGTGATTGCCAGGGTGGTCGTGGGGGTGAGAAGCGATGAGCAGGCGGAGCAGAGAGGATTTTTAGGGCTATGAAAATACTCTGTATTTCCTGATATTGGAATGACAGACGTGTCATTATACATTTCCCCAAACCCATAGAATATATAACAGAAAGGGTGAATCCTAAAATGAACTATGAGCTCCGCATGATTAACATGTGTCAATGGATGTTCATCCTGGGTAAAAAGATGTGTCACTCTGGTGTGAACTTGATAAAGGGGAAGGCTATGCATGTGTGGGGGCAGGGGTTATTCAGGAAATATCTGCACCTCCCTCCCAATTTTGCTGTAAAGCTAAAACTGCTCTAAACAAATAGAGTTTTATTTTCTAAGTAAGCTTAGAGAGAATAGAACATTCTAGAATTAAATGAGGCCATTTTAAAATCAATTAGTAAAGAAAAAATACTTGTTTCACAATACAAATAGTTCTTCTTGTCCACTCCCGTTTCTTAAAGCCAATGGTCCGTGAATGTATTCGAAGACTATTATCGCATTTGTCTTTAAACTGTTTTCTGCAAAACATAGACAGAACTCACTGGTGACACCTACTCCTAGGACCTGACTCCCTTGTGAGTGTGAGGGACGCTAGTGTTATCAGGGACTGCTGCAGTGAGGCCGAATACAGTGCCTTTGACTAAAGTCAATACACTCTCGACTGTTCCTGAGAGTAGTGCCCTGTTCTAGGCCAATGCGTGGGCAATAGCTCTCCTGGGCTTCGCAGTTACGCTATGTTGTATGAACTTCAGAACAATACTAATTTTTCTTTACATGCACACCGCGGAATACTCCTTGGCCACAAAGAAGAATGATATCTTACCTTCTGCAACAGCACAGAAGTACCTAGAAGGCATTATGCCAAGTGAAATAAGTCAGCCAGAAGAAAGACAAATACTATATGATTTCACTTATATGTGGAATCTCAATAACAAAAGAAACAAACAAAAGAGAAATACACTCATAGAGAACAGACTGAGGGTTGACTACCAGAGGGGAGGGGGGCTGGAGGACTGCGTGAAAGGGATTAAGAAGTACAAATTGGTAGTTACAGAATAGTCGCAGAGATGTTCATTACAGCATAAAGAATATAATCAATAACATTATAACAGCTTCATATGGGGCCAGGTAGGTATACGAAATATCAGGGGGGTCATTTTGTAAATATATGACTGTCTAACCGCTAGGCTGTACACTTGAAATCAATGCAAAATAATATCGAATGTGAACTGTGATTGAAAAACACAATTTAACAAAAACACAATCTTTAGTTTTTATTGACAACCTTGTCTCAACCTTAAAGGCAGTCATGAGCCCATGGGAGTCTGGATGCAGTGTATTCAAGGTGGAGAACCCATGTTAATTTGAACCAACAGCTGACATGTATTAAAAATACAACAACAGAGAATTTGAACTCTACAATCCTGTGATTCTAGGCACATGTGCAAGATAAAGTCCCCTGGAGGGTTCCTCACCCACCCAAGACTTTGACCATTTCTCTCCAAGGGGCTTCCAATCTCTCAGTCACATCCAATATTTCTGCAAGTCCAGGAGTAATTGCAACCTGGGCTCATAGTGGACTTCTGCTATATAATGAAATTATAAAACATATGTTTCTTAATTTGATGTACAGTATTAAATAATATACAGTACACCGATATGTGTTTATTCTTTTCATTCCTGTCTCATCTCTACATTTTGTGTTTCTACATTTTGTTCTGAACGTTTTTCTTGCTATTGATCAAAATACTTATTTTCTGCTTCATCTTTAAATTTTGTGTTTCTACATTTTGGTCTGAATTTTTATGGTTATTGTTTGTATTAAATAACTGTTTTATTACTTTATTATTGTCTATATAGGTATACATTTTTTCCAATTTTATTTATTTGGAGTTAAGATTAAGGAGAAACATAAACCTATTTGATGTTTTTTCCCCCTACAGCAATTGCAACATCGTAAAAATTGCTAAGCTCTTAAATTTCTATATTCTATGGTCATTACAATTCTAATCAATTTTGAAGATGTATTATGCTACTTCAGAGGATGCTTGAGATGAAATTCCTTTCACACCAAGAAACTGTGATTTTCATATACGTGCCTTCTATACGTAACACTGTCTCCGGCTTACAATTTTTGCATTCAGTTTTGTAAACCACAAAACCTCGAAGTCCACATTTAATTGATTTTAAAAATTAATTGTTTTGTTGATGGAAAAAATGCTTTTTTGAGATAAAAGAGAGAGGCATAGGCACACTCATGCCCCATCTGTTTTCCCACTCTCTCAAATGGCAACTTCAGGCGTATTAAGTGTACTGAATGCTTCCTAAATGAAAATCCCTGCACAACAGACCCATCTGAGAAATGAAGTCAGAAGAGTTCCTAAGTGAAAGGAATGCTCCCTTTCTCAGTAGGCTGGTTAATTGCATGTGCCTTCATTTTGATTGATTTTTAAGACTAGAGGGAAAAAAGGTAACTTTTCATTGCAGAAACAGTTACAGCAGGCAGGAGATGCTATCTTTTACTGAATGAACAATGCTATTCATAAAGGAAGAAAATTACAAAGGTTTGTTTCCTGTTGGTAATTTTGCTAAGGCACTGAATTAGTAGGATGCTGCTGGGAGCTGCAGGAGAGCTTTCTGATACATGAGCAGGAAGGAGCGACCTAATGAGGGGCGTTAATCATCAAGAGCTGCAGTTGGTGAACACGTCAGCCGGGGTCAGACGCAAGTTTCCTCCAAAGTTAGTGTTGCACGTAATGCTAAGTAAAAGCGAAAGTGACCCAAATCAGAGATTTTTTTTTTCACTTTACTCAATTAGAGATAAGAAACAAAATTCTTGGTGGGAACAAAATGGTTATAGTAAAGGAAAATCAACAGCAAAATTAGTTCATCTCTATTTTCTCCTTTTTCAGCTCTGCATCTAATTTGTATCAGTTTGCTAGGGTTGCCTCAACAGTGTGGCACCGAGTGGCTATAACAAACACAAAATTATTAACTCAGAGTTCTGCAGTCTAGAGGTCCAACATCAAGGTGTTGGCAGGTTGCCATCTCTCCCAAGGCTAAGTGCAGGGTCTGTGCCATGCCTCTCCCCTGGCTTCTGGTGGTTTGTTGGCAATCTGTGGCTTGCAGAAACATGGCTACATCTCTGCCTTCATATCCCCGTGGCTTTCCTGGTGTGTGTGTGTGTGTTTCCAAAATCCCCTATTTTATAAGGACACCACTCATATTAGGTAAGGGCCAATGGTAATGACTTCCTTTTAACTTGATTATCTCTGTAAAGATCCTATCTCTAAATAAACTCACATTCTGAGGTGCTGAGGGTTAGAACTCCAACAGAGCTATTGGGGAGGGGGGGGACACCCAATTCAGCACAAAATAGAATTAAAAATTAAGTAGTGAATAAATAGGACTTTCAATTTATACCTAAAACAATTTAAAGTTCGCTTGAGGGATGAAACACATTAAAATATTTGCAAGGAACAGAGCATGGCATAGCTGAACACACAGCCACAAACCCCGAACACTGTACGATTCCACTTACACGAGGTACTGAGAGTAGCCACAGTCAGAAAGACAGAAAGTAGAATGGTGGCTGCAGGTGCTGAGGGAGGGGGGAAGGGGAATTAGTGTTGGATGGGTTTAGAGTTTCAATTTGGGAAGGTGGAAAATTTCTGGAGGTGGATAGTGGTGATGATTCCACAATGATGTGACCGTACTTAATGCCACTGCACTGCACACTTAAAAACAGTTATAATGGCAAGTTTAATGATATCTATATTTTCCCACAATTTTGAAATGTCATCATGTGCCAAAAAGCAGTTATTCCCCCCACTGTCCCCTCACTCCCAACTAAGAATCTGGGCCGAGGGCTGGCGCTTTGGGCTGGCAACTCTTTTTCTAGCCACTATTTGTAGGATGGAATCCTGTTGTGGGCAAAAAGAATGGGATCCTTATACTTATATACAGGGTCCGTTGTCTGTAACAGGTACCCAATTCAGCAGCGACTTAGACTCGAAGGAAACTCCTTTCTCCCACGTAGAACCTGGAAGTGGGCCATGCAGGGTGCGGGGTCCTTCTGTGCCACACAGCCATTCAGGGACCTGGGCTCCCCTCTGTTGTCTGGGAGTTTTTCTCAATAATCATCATCATTATCTTCAGCAGCAGCAGCAGCATGGAAATAAGTGTATATTGAAGCTTTCTGAAATGTTTGCAGATTAAAACTATTTTGTTTATTGTCTATAAGGATAGGGTCAGTGAATGTGAGCTTTGGGACTACATTTTTTTTTAATTTAGAGACCAAGGTTGCCTTCATGTGGGAAACCCTAAAGAAATTATAAAGCTAATCAGAGACAGGATATGCCAGTTCAGCATAAACCCTAACAGAGTACCCTAAACAGAAGGCAGGCACAGTTTACTTCTTCTGGGTTTTTTTTTTTTTTTTTGTACTCAGCAGGTCTTTCACCTTCTGGTGGCCACAAAACATGCAATTACATTTTTTATTTTGCTAGATGAATAAAACCATCACAGGCAGGTTCTGCAGTGAAGAGTACATTTGAAAGATATGCAAGGTACCTCTGTGGGCAAACAGAATTTTCATCAAAGAGAAGAACACTGTCAACGCGAATTAACATGCATGTGTCAGGGATGGACCTAAGAGAGTCATATTTTAAATTTCACAAGCCATGTAACATCTCTATTGTTAGAAGGTCACTGCAGAAATAATTGCATTACAAGGGCTATTTTTCACTTTATAGGTGGTAAATGCCGATGTGAACATGGTAACGCTTTCAATCGTTAGTGACCGTGTTGGGCATATTTTGCAAACTCATTTGGTTTCCACACCATCCATGTACCCTAGATGGATAATTATCCTCCTAGAAAAATGTTGCCAAGACAGCTTAGGTAACAAGGTTTTTGTTTTGCTTAGTTTCTATTGTTTAAAGCCATGCAGCTGTGAAAGGCCTATTCCGATCTTCATAGTTGTCCTTCAGCCTGGGTTTAAAATGTGAGATTCTCGCCTCCCTAAAGCAATTGCCAAGAGTTCAGTACTGACAAGCAAGTCTGTCCACGGACCGACTCCCAAATTCAGCTAATTATGTCTGACAAGAAAACCTTGATTCAATCACAACATTTAGCAACTCATTTCTTCTCCAGAACTTCTACATTTTTCTGGAATATTGCATAACCAGCTGCTGTGCCATTTGCCTGTGTTTAGTCAAATGAGAGATTTTAATGCTTTATATTACGATGAAACCAGCCACATTTGCCAACATGAAATAGCACCTATGATAATATGACTTACATGAGAGTTTTGGAAGTCTGTAAACACAGAGAGACTTGCTTACCTATATAGGCAAGGAAAGGGATAAAGAGGGAGAGGTAAAAGTCTAACTGGATTTTAATAAACATTTTAAACTTATAATTTTGTATAAGATTTTATATTTCTATTTATAGGTACTAGGGTGAAATGTAGTGAGTCACAATTTAAAAATTTAAATATGTGTTTCCATGCCTGTAAGTGCAAAAATATGTCACCTGAAAAGTATTAGGAAACTGGTCAAGTTTTGACATCAGCTGAATAGGCCCCCTTAATAGAAAGTGACGCTGCAGTGAAGGGATGCACCTCCTAGCCCCTTAGTGTCACTCCTGCCCAGAAACCCTCCCCTCTCTCTCCACCCCCCATTCCCCGGCCACACCTAAAGGGATGAAACTGTGTAGTGAATGCTTTCCAGATCTCAAAGAGATGTGTTTGAATCTATGAATCTACCTGAAGTAGACAGGAGCTGTGAAGGGCAGGCAAGGTAACACTGCTGGAAATGCATCCCATGCTGCATTAAAAAAAGTCATCTGGGAAAGAGAATAGGTGAGCACTGCTAGGAAAGCCACTGACAAGAGTTACTCTCCACAGTACAGCAAGTGAACAACGGGATGTCGTGCTTCCTCATTGGAATCAATTCAGAGATTGAAAAGATGCAAAGAATCCAAAATAGATCCCCCTTTCTCTTGCTGCTCAGAGACATTGTTGTTAATAGGGTGATGCCTTCACTTTGAAAATTTTAAATTTATTTGAATCTGATACAGATGTAAGGAAAAATTTATATCCATTTACATGAGTGTATGCGTAATCCTTTCTGGTATCATTATAAAAGCCTGTAAAAATAGTTGCCATAGCTTTATGATATCCTACCATATGCCAGCAAATTAATGTATACAAAAAAGTCTTAGTGTTGAAGTTTAGGTAATAAATTAAACTATTATTAGCATTCAGTGCATCTTTATGGTATTCCAGGATTTTTCCTTAGTATGTGTTCTCAGAAGTAGAATTACTGAATCAAATATATGACACTTCAAATGGATCTTGATATGGCAAAATGTTCCCAAACACAGAACCAGTTTAAATTCCCACTTTCCATGCAAAAAAAGACTGTGTGATTCTCTGTGCTCTCAATAAACAGCCTAGTGCCCAACTTTCGGTAAGCAAGTATTTTATTACTGTTTACATTAAATATTATGTTTTTAACAAGAAATGAACTCTATGATATATTTATCATTTGTGGTTTCTCCTTGATGATATACATTCTGAAGACCTTGCAATATTATCTATATATCTATCCTAAGGTTCAAATGCCTTCAATAATGCCCACTTTATGGGATGAATGAATCTAGATTGACCATATTTGAGTAAAGTTCAAGGAGGGGAGGAGTAGAGGGTTTGGAAGAAAAAGTTGAAGTGAAAGTTCTGAGACCAACACTGAGAAATCATAAAATTGAGAAGAGTTTTAGGCTCAGAAACTAGGAATAAAAAAAAAAAAAAGAATAGTTCAAGGGGCTGATATCCCAATAACACTAATGTGTTTGTTTTAAAAGAAAGAAGGAGCCAGCAAAGATAAGAAGTCAATTTTTATTAAAGGCCAAACAATGAAGTTTACGCCTCAGGTTCAAGTACTCCTGGTTGATCCTGAGGTCCAGAGATTGGAATAGGAATTGGGTGCTGAATGGGGTGGAAGTGAAATTACTGGAAGTGAAAGGAAAGGAACGTGGAGCTATTGAACCTGACATGTAATTCACACATTCAAAATAATGGTAGAAATGGTTAGAGTCTCTGAACCTGAAAGCCAAGATGAGAGGCTGAGTCGATGTGTCCAGACAGCTTAAGCTTCAAACTCTTCTTTCCCCACCCCCACAGTGAGAATACAATTGTATAAGTGACCAGCCATAACGGGTGGCCATGACAATGCTAGACAATGCTTCCAGCCAGGTGGGATGTGGAACACAAGATATTTTTTAAGGGTCTCAGCCAAATATTACATAAAAAATCATACACTATGGATTTTTCTAGTTCTTTCCTCATAAATCAGATTTGAGTTCAATATTTTCCGTGTGTCAAAAATACTAGAAGGGCATGACATTATGAGGCATAAACCCCATTTTGCCCTTATCAGTGATGCCGCATTTCATCACTTTTTTCTGATGTCGCCTGCTACATCCTCCCATTAGGAAAATGTATTCCTTTGGTTTTATGAATTTATTCAATGGGTGATGCTTAAAACCTGTGTAAATGACTTTTAACACCCATTGATAATCTTTGCTTGAATAACAAAATTATGAAAGTCACAAATGCTGATTTTCTACATCTGTTTTCCTTCTCCATGTACTAGCTGATATTTCATTAATAAAGACCTTCCTGTACCCCTGATTTTTTTTAAGTAGCACTATGGACACATGCACAATATAATATTATTCAATGTTATAACTAGTTACTCTCATCATTCTTTCTGATGTTTATTAGTCTCTCATGTGGCCCTTATGGGCCCCTTTCTGGCTGGATCCAGTGTACTTTGATATGTCCTGATAGTTTTGGAACGCATCCTTGCTTTTTGAATCTCTTATCCACCTGGAGTCATTTTCTTATGCACAGTGAGGTAATTTCTCTTTTTTCCAAATGATTACTTACTTGCCACAACACTATTTGTTAAAATACCAATGACATATTTCACAGATATAGCAAAAAAAACATTTCAAAAATGTATATGGAACCATAAACAACCCTGAACAGGCTCAGCAATTTTGAGAAAGAAGAACAAAGTAGGAGGGTCACAATACCTCATATCAAACTATATAACAAGGCCACAGTAATCAAAACTGTCTGGTACTGGCATTAAAACAGATACATAGATCAATGGAACAGGATAGAGAGCCCAGAAATAAACCCAAGACTCTATGGTCAATCAATATTCAACAAAGGGGGCAGGAGTATAAAATGGAGTAAAAATAGCCTCTTCAACAAATGGTGTTGGGAGATCTGGACAGCTACATGCAAAAAAAAAAAAGAAACTCACTCACCAACTTACACCATACACAAAAATAAACTCAAGATGGATAAAAGACTTAAATATAAGTGTGACACCATAAAAGTCCTAGAGTAGAACATAGGCAAGAAAATTTCAGATATTCCATGCAACAATATTTTCACTGATACATCCTCTAGGGCAAGGGATATAAAGGAAAGAATAACCAAATGGGACAACATCAAAATAAAAATCTTATGCACTACTAAAGAAAACATCAGCAAAATGAAAAGGGAACCAACAGTGCGGGAAAATATATTTGCCAATGATACCTCAGACAAGGGTTTGATCTCCAAAATATATAAAGAACTCACATGACTCCACTCCAGGAAGACAAACAACCCAATTAAAAAATGGGCAAAGGACATGAATAGACACCTCTCCAAGGAGGACATACAGGGGGCCCAAAGACATATGAAAAGATGTTCAACATCACTTACCATCGGAGAGGTGTAAATTCAAACCACAATGAGGTACCACTTCACACTGGTGAGAATGGCCATCATAAACAAATCAACAAACAAGTGCTGGAGAGGATGTGGAGAAAAGGGAACCCTAGTACACTGCTGGTGGGAATGAAGTCTGGTGCAGCCACTGGGGGAAACAGTATGTAATTTCCTCAAAAAACTAAAGATGGAACTGCCTTTGACCCAGCAATCCCACTGCTGGGGTTATACACTAAGAATCCTGAAACAGCAATTCAGAAGAACATGTGCACCCTAATGTGCTTAGCAGTGCAATACAATAAACAAGTGCTGCAAACAGCTTAAGTGCCCATCAGTAAATGAGTGCATCAAAAAAACTGTGGTACATTTGCACAATGGAATACTACACAGCAGAAAGAAAGAAGGAGCTCTTACCCTTCATGACAGCATAGATGGAACTGGAGAGCATTATGCTAAGGGAAATAAGCCAGGAGGTGAAACACAAATACCATATGATCTCACCTGTAAGTGGAACCTAATCAACAAAACAAACAAGTGAGCAAAATAGAACTAGAGACATGGAAATAAAGAACAAACTCACAGTGACCAGAGAGGAAGTGGCGGGTAACGGGGGAAAGTAGTGGGAGGGTCAAGTCAAAGAACACGTACAAAGGACCCAAGGACCAGGACAACATGGGGGAGGACTGAATGTGCAAGGTAGGGGGTAGTTAGGTCAGGGGAGAGTAATGGGGGGAAAATGGGGACAACTGTAATTGAACAACAATAAAAAGAAATTTTTTAAGTTAAATTCATCATTGAGAACCTTGTGAAGCCAGAGAGATTAACACTGATTTGTGATGCCATATTTATATATATAATTCAGTTTCTTAAATGAACTTCTGCTTTTCCCCCAAGATACCAACCTCTTCAGGCTTGAGTTGTAATTGGTCAATCTCTCTCTCTCTCTCTCTCTCTGTCAGTCTCATTTTGGACTTGATCTTACAACAAATAATTGCAAAGACCAACATAAAGATAATAATGAGAAGACATCTACTTTTAGTCTTATGTATAGCTGTTTTTCAGAATTTATTTATTGTTTCTCAGAATTCTTATATATGTATAAATATTCTGAAAAACAGTAAAACAAATACCACCCAGTTTTTTAAAATTTCACTTTCTTTAAATTCATGCACCATGATTTTTTCTGTGGCTGAGTGAGAGAGACAACAAAGATCGTTGTGCATGAACACAGAGGTGTTCGCCCTGTAAAATCTCAAATTTGTTTTAAAATGTTCTTCTATTTTAATATGTATTTTCAAAATTATGCATTATATGTTCACTATTTTGCTAGCATGATAGGCTAACAGGTCATTTTAAAAATTACAAGTTCCATGCAGAAAATGACAGAGAAATACAATTGAATGACACTTTTTTTTTACTTCATTCATTAGACTTCAATCTAGGAACTAATTGGTTGACTTGTAGAGCAAATTAGCCAAAACTGTTGTGTGTGATTCTAATTATGATTCGTCCTTTGTAAACACAGATGACGGTGCTGACAACCCCCCATAAGTAATGCCCCCTCTGAGGTTCCCAGCGCGGTGATGGATTTTCATGGGCTCATTCACATTTTCTTAGCCCATCTCCCTGGTGATCAGTGCTGCTCAAAAAGAACCACCACCACAGAAATGATCTGCCTGAGAGCAAGACGTTCGACTTGACTCAATCTATGTCCCAACCAGCTGCACTAAATACACAATGATATATGTTCACTCTAAAAATAATTGATTGGGAAAATTTTTAAAATAATAAACGTAATATAATTTGAAAGATAGTAGAATATTAACTGTAGGGCAACAATGGGAAATCACTACAGACCTTAAATTTAAAAACCTATAAGACAATTAACTGGATAGTATTAGAATTGTGCTAAGTCCCTAGTTATAAAATGTTTATTTTAGGCCACCAATATTATAATTAAGTTAAGTATCCTATTAGGAGTTGTCTCCCTTACTAAGTTACAGAAAAAAATTAATTGCCCCACAGCTTCACATAAATAAATAAACATGTAAGGTCTTGAAATTTTTTTAAAATAAATTAGACAGTACCTTACATTTACCAGTAGAAACCTCATTGCGTGTCTGTACTGATTCTGTACCCCAATATATGTTCCTTAATTAATGTGAACAAACAAATGATCATAATCTGACGGTCCTAAAAATAAGGCAGGTTGATAGTTTTTATCAACTACTTACTTTACTGTAAGGAATTCTTCAACAGGGTAAAAATTTCAGTGCTTTTCCTGTACACATGCCATGTTTCAGCAGCTTCCTCAACAGCTCAAACCTCCGAGACCACCCTGGACATTTTCTGGAAGGGAGAATGACACTAGAGTCCCCTTCCTCAGGCAACCTGCTCATGTCTCCTGCAACAAAGAGAGTGACGGTGGCTGTGGGTGCCCAGCTTCCTTCTGCACTCTGGTACTTTCTATTGGCCCTGTAATGTGCTTGTCTGCTAGTCAGAAAACAAGGGGGACACTTTGCAATCAGAGCATCTAACACCAAACAGGTAGATCTCAGACGCTCAATCCTAAAAGGCAGCAATGCTTTTAGGCACCTGTCCAAACAACTAGTACCATGGATGTTTTCTACCTGAAGGGAACGCTCAGGATGAGTGTGCAGAAGGCATTAACGGATGAAGAGAACTCCAGTTTGGTCACCCAATCAGCAATCTCAGCCTTTGTATTCAGTGGAATAACTGACGTCGAAGCAGGACCAACCACATCATCTTTGCTGGCAATCCTGAGGAGCTGGTCCTATTGACCAGCTAATCCTGAATCAATGAGCATCCATTAAAAAGGACTCTATGGTGTCTTTTCATTCCCTTCACTGTATTTTATTTCATATTTTGATAACATAATGGTATTTTTAATTTGTAACCTACTGCTTGGATATCTACAGTAGAAAGTTTGTAATTCATCCAAATAGAGAACTTTATTGTTCATTTAAGTTAGGTTTATGTGTCAATGTCCTTCCTTCCTTCCTTCCTCCCTTCCTTCCTTCCTTCCTTCCTTCCTTTCTTCCTTTCTCTTCCTTCCTCCCTCTCTCTCTCTCTCATCCTCACTTTCTCTCCAGTCCTGAGAAGAAATAGAAGCATTGTCTAAAAAAGGGCCTGTGATCCATCTATCAAGCTCTAAGTATTATGTTCATCAACAGTGAATAATGTTTACTGTAAGATTTATGATAAATTTAGATAAAATTTATTTTATGTGTGGGAAATAAAAAATAAAAAGGAAAACATTATGTAGCTTAGGGAATCTTACACAAATTATATCTCATATAGTACACTAAAGGGAAAGAACTTAAATGCAGATATTATTTAATGCAAAGATATAGTATCCAGATTTAATTACCAAAGCTCTCAATGAAGACCATACATCTAAAACATTTGTGAAAAGGAGAAAGAGCTCAGATGATTATAATAATAGATTGAATAGAAACTTAGTGTTAATGCTTTCAAACATTACAAGATAATTTTAGCTCCTTGAAAGAGTGCATAAGCCTACATCTCTCATGGCTTCCATGTTGCCTCTGGTTCAGTCTGGACCTGAGAGGTGGGCAATCATAGTGTTCCTGATTCTTGGTAGGTTTCTCAATTTGAGAGAATTAGTTTTCAGTGGGTTTCACCACAAATGTACAAAATCATTCAGAAAAAAAAAATTGTTCTTCCTTATTGTAAGAACCGAGTTTACCTTACAATAACTGATAAATCTGCAGTGTTGGAAAGGGGGAGATCTTTCCTACATTCATGCGCCCTTTTAAGACATTTCTTGCATAAAGCGTTATTCTCTTGGTGACTCTAAACAGAGACCAGTGACTCTGTCAGGTGAAAGAGTCCAGGCTGTTTGTGAATTCCAGGGAGAATGCGACAGATTCTGAAGCTTCGCAGCAGTTATTGTAAATACAAAAGTAATCTCAGTACTAGAGTTTAGACTGCTCCTCAAGTTTACTGAGCTTTAGTCCTGTAAGTCCACATTTATGGAAAATAGAAAAAAAACAACTTCACAAGTACACTCTTGGCTGCAAAACTGTGACTATTATTGTGCTGTCGAGCAACCAGACATTTACGGAATCTGCCATGACGGTATAACTGCTTTTTAAATATTCTGGCCCTTGTAGAATGATGTACACACCATTAGAATTTTTAAACTGAAAATCATCGATATTTCTTTTGCTGTTCACTTGTAATTTTACTAGCTTTCCCTGTTCTCTCAGGGTCAACATGTAGTTAAATAACGCTCTCAATATCATATACCATGGCCATTGTTGAAATAGTTAATGTTTTGTTGCTTATACACAGTGAGAGAAAAGTATCACCATGCAAGAATAGTCAAATGGAGTAATATAAAATTACGATGCAAATTCTAGAGAGGGGTTTTGCTTTATTGGAAAATTCAGACAATTCTTGAAATTGTCTATTATCATGGGTATATTATGTGTATTAATCAGATATTAAGTTTATTGGAAGAATTGGAAAAAATCAATCAAGAATAGTCATATGTCAAGGAAGCTAATGATCTATTAACATACATAATAAAACAGGAAACTAAATCATTTAAAGTTAAATGTAAGATAAATATCTATGTAAATCTAAGAATGTATACACAGTAAAAATGACTAAAACTTATCTCTGGGTTGTGAGATTTCTAACATAGTTGTACTTTTCATTACTTTGGATTATTTACATTTTTTAATTTGTTATTATTAACAACAGCCTCTTTGATCACAATGTTAAAATCCCAAGTTTCCGTCAACCGTAAATTGCAAACCCTAATGACTCTCTGTGCAGGAAATGAATCCCGCTGTATTAGTGGATTTTATTCTTGTTTCGTCTGAACTCTTTAGGCACCATTTATAATCCACATATTTTTAAAGAGTAGTTTGAGTGGGTCATGAGGAATACAGACACACGCATACATCACAATCTAGATCGATTTTTTGAGTGCGCTTATAGCTAGGCAAACATATGCACCTTCGGAGTTTCGTTAAAATAATGACAAGTGTTTAGAAACTACACAAAGACAATAGTAATGTGTTTGTTCTTTGTGTTTGAGCTGTCTGACATTGCTGACAGTGAGATAGGGCACCAGTTCCTTAAATGAAATTAATAGTTTTCTTGCACTGAATTACTTAACCCTGCACCTCCACAAAAAATTAAATAAATCTTAAGACTAATATGAGAAATTCTTAAACACCATTTTTTTCAACAAACGCAAAAGTAAATATATCATGATTTCCATCTAATTTTGTAACAGAAAAGGGTAGAAAATAAAACACAAGCCTATTATAATGGTTCTATGAGCACAAAACTAATGCAATTAGAATATGTGTGTTTTCAAAGAATGAACCAATGTCAAAGGTAGATTCTAGATTATGTGGAGGACGGAACAAAAATTCAGAATAAATTAAAGCATTTCCTATACTTCGCTTCTCTGAACTCGGTTTCTCATGAGAGTTAGACAACAGGCACGTGAAGACTGATTTCTTCTTAAACAAAGACCAGAGTCCTCGTGAGCTATGGGGCTGAATGAAGAGCCATAGAAGTGAGGACGACAATCTGACACTTTCATCTGAAATTCTCCCCTGCATAGAAGTCAGCCAGGATGAGTCCAAGTGGGGTTACCTCTTTTCACTCCACACCAATATCTGACCACTCCCCCAGTTTGGGGAGGACTGACCACGGCAGCAGAGAAGCCGAACAGCCTGCCCTTCATATTTCCTGCCTCCTCTGCAGCTCCAGCACCTGCCTGTGTTTAAGACCACCCAGCCTGAGACAGAGAGCCTTAGGTGTGTGATGTGGGAACAACTGGGAATCCTGCAGTGTGTGGTGGTGAAGACACACTGGAGGAACACTGCCCGGTGCTTCTGGGGACCGAGATGACAACAGGAGTCTCCAACGCCCCACACCAGTGCCACTTCCATTACTCAGCCACGTCCTAGGGCACAACCCTGGCTGCTACACTGGGGACTGCCTGTTACCTAAGCCTGACTTTCTGTCCCACCCATCAGTTCTCTGAGTCAGCCAGTGTTGTTCCAATTAATCCATTTGATTCTTAAATGATTAGAAATTAGGTTTTGTTGCTTACAAGGAGGCTCTGGCTGACAGTTTTTCCTAAGAAGCCATTTCACTAAATAAGATAGCAATGAATTTAACTTTATGGCAGCTGATATTCTTTAAAATGATTAGAAATTAAATTCTAATTAAACTAGAAATGAATTTCAACTACATTAAATAATTCTTTCAGTATTAGATAACAGGATTTAAGTCCTTCCAAGGAAAAATTTTGAGAGGAATCATATCGTGTAATATAATGGGGACGAGGGTAGGGGTTAGGTATATCAATTGTACATTTTTCACCTTGGAAAGGACAACCAGTTTATGTAAGTAAGAGGTTCAAATTAAAATTTTACTAAAGGAAAAAGCATAATATTGGCGTGAGAAGGCATTACTTCAAAGTGCGAAGACTAGGAATGTTGGTTGTATTGCAAATACTTTTTGTCTGTATTCTGTGATATTCTGACATTGTAAAACACCGCTGTGGCTGCCGAGAGACTTCCCTTGCTTGCAGTGGGCAGTTCTTACAGAGGAGGCTCAGGGACCCACCAGGAGTGTGTTGCTGTCCTACAGACTCACCAGTCCAGAGACATTCTTCCTCTGCTTGTCTGGGCTTGCCTGTCTTCAGCCTCCTGGCCACCCTGGTGGCTTTCCCATGTGGCCCTGCATCACATGCCATGGCCCCTGTCTCTAGGACCTCTGAGTATAATAAACTTTGTTGTTTCCTTCCCTTCCTCCTCTTGTGGTCACGCTTGACTATGACGTAAAACACTCATTTTATAGTTGAACTTGTGCAAATTATTTAACATCCTCCATGGGGAAGAGTTAAGTGACATACAAGAAGAAATTGTACTTACTCAGCGTGGTGGTTCTCAATGGTGCCTTCACATTACAATCACCTGAAGAGATAAAAACAAAAATAGAAGCCAATGAATAAATATTCAATTAAGTAAAAATAGAACAATTAAGTCAAAATCCCTGGTGATGAAACCTGGGCAACAGTGGGTTTTTTTTTCAGTACATGCAGGTGGTATTGAAAACATCCCATTGACGGAAATAGATATATGATTCTTATAAACGTCTGCTTTTTGAGTAAGCCTTGGCTGCCTGCTAAATGACACCATCAGGCGTTTGACTGTAGACAAAAGACATCAACAACAGAGCTGATTCCACTTCAAACAACTGTCCCTGATCATCTTAGCAGGAGTATCTTCATGGACAGCACCGGCCTCTGTGTCTGGCGGCATTTTCTGGGTCCCAGAGCAGAAAAGGGATAATCAGGTGGTGGTCTTACAGGGTTCAGAAACTACATTTGGGGAGACTATTATGGAAAGACATAAAGATATTTAACAAAATGTTTACAAATTCATTTGAGTAATATCATTAATAAATCGTGAGAAGGTTCCCCCCTCTCAACCTGGAATTCATGTTGTTTTAGCTTTTGAAGATCAAAAGCTATACATTACATATCATATTAAGAGAATAAAGGAGAAAAAGCATATGATGATATCACTAGATACATAATTAACATATGACAGCACTCAATGTCTCTTCATAAGAACTGTCCCATTCCAGAAATAAAAGGGAAATTTTCATCGGGATAATGGACATCTTTTAAAAACCTGCTGCTAACTCTGTGCTTAGTGACCAAAGGCTGGCTGCTCTCTGGCTCCCCCTCTGGTGTAGGAAGGAAAGACACCCATTCCCACCACTTCTATGTAGCATTTTCCCTGAGGTTCTGTCTAGTGGAATAAAGGAGAAAAAGTTCAAAGCATGTTTATTGCAAAAGATGGTGTAAACATGTCTTCTTTCACAGAAAGCAAGATTTAACAGTTGATGCAATATCCAAAGAAAAAATTCAAGTGGCTTTTCACATACTGTCAAACAATCAGAAAATGAAGTAAAAATACCATTTAAAATAGCATGAAAAAGACAAAATACTGTCAGATAAACTCAACAGAATATATGAAACACTAATATAATAACAACTAAAACTATTTCTGACGACAATCTAAGAAGACCTGAAATTTAGGGAGACATTCCAATGTCGTTGATGGAAATACATGGTACTGTGAAGTTCTCAGTTCTCCCAAATGCATTCACCTAGCCAGCATAGTCCCAGGCAAAACTTTCGAAACCTTTTGCTTTGTTTTGTTTTGTTTTGGTAGCAGTTGACAAATTGATTCTAAAATTTGTGTGGAACTACAAAGGTATAAAAAAGCTAAAGTAAAATTAAAATTTAAAAAATGTGATATAAACCCACAGCAACATACTGTGCAGTAAGAAAGAATGAACTATGGAAATGTACAACTGTGTGAATGCTTCTCAAAAGCATTTGATAAACAAAAAAGCCAAAGCCAAAAAAAGAAAATACTTCATTGTTCTATTTATGTGAAATTCTAAAGCAGGCAAGACTAATATATAGTGACTGAGAGCAACTCCGTAATGGCCAAGAGCCAGGGATGGATGGGTGGGTTTAGTGAGACACAAAGACATTTTGCATATGGTAGAAAATGGAAATATTCTCTATATCCTGATTTGTGGTGGTTACACAGATATTAACATTTTTAAAGATAGGAACTAAATATTTAGTATGAGTGGATTTTGACATATATACATCATATCAAAATGAAATATATTTAAAAAGTAAATTGCATCAGCTAAATAACATACTAATCCAGATGTATCACAGAACAATTAAATAAGCATTCCTGGTGGTGAAAACTGTGCATCAGTATTTTCAACAAAGCTTCTAGGGAAATTCTAATATGCTGGCAATGCTGAAAATTCCTTATTTAACATGGAAACGAGGGCCTCATTCTTGTAGAATTCTAGTGTTCTACCTAAGTCTTGCTTACTAGTAAGGAATGCAATTGTTATTTTTATTTTGACTTGTTCTCTTTGTGTGTTCATAGACATAACTCATCAAAGATGCAACTAACTAGATGATAAAAACCTTCTGATGAAAACCACAGCAGCACAGAACATGCCCTCTGACTTAAAAAAGGGGACACTAGGCGATACGCTTTCATACTAAGGGATCCTTCTTTTGCCTTGCTGATGGGCAATTCCAGAACAATAGCAATAAACATTTTATAAGAGAGGCTAATTCGTTTAACTAGTCTCTAAACAACATGTGCTGGAAAAAAAACCTAAACAATTTGATTAACATGCAGAACTCTTCCGGTTCTCTTTAAATACTCATAAACAAAACTGTTCTATTTTATAACCCATTCCAAGTCTTTTACATACATATGATTATTATGTCTAGAATAAGATAATCCACATGAAAAGCATATTTTATTGCTTTGGGTGTCTTTGCTAAATGGTTTTAAACAGAAATATATAATGGGTTAGATGGATTTATGGGGCAAATAATCTACTCTTGGCAATAGGGTGCTAAGAAAAGGCTGGTTTAAAAGTTAAGAAGCTCATAATGCCAGCTCAGAATTTACAGCTAACAATTTTATAGGCCAGAGCCAGTGTGCAGGCATCCTTATCCTGCATGCGAATAGGATTTCCCTTCCCGGCATTATCCTAATGTGGAATTAAACTGTCAGTGGGCTTGCTTGCTGCATGGACTTGTGTGTAAGATGAATGCAACTCTCAGTAAAGTTGAATATTGCTCCATCTGTGAAGCGCCTTTTTCTTCCAGAAATACAAAAATGGGAAACACACACCTACATATCCCTATGGAACTACCGAGTCATTGTCCATTGACTTCCTGGAAAATACGACAACAGCAACCCAGGTCAATCATTATTATAAATTCATTTTTTAAATTTCCTAAAAGCTCTATTTTTAAAACAGAACTTTAAAAAATAGAGAGTAATGAATGTATGTGAAGGAGGGACGTGGGGGGGAGGGTCATGTCATACTGTATATGCAGTGTGATTGCATCTTACAAAACACTGGTATATAAAATGTTGACTTTTTAGTTATTAAGAATTTTTTAATGTGAAAGCCAGCAAACCAGCTTGGCTGTAGAATTTTCTTTCTGATTGCCACTAGCTGGCATCACTTTAGCAGGTAAACAGAGACATCCACTTCCCTCCTTTTTGTTTCAGTATGCCTTTTAAATCCTGAAGTTTTTAATATGCATTAGAACTTCCAGAAATTTTTTATAACACCTGTGTTGTTATTTTAACATTCACTGTTATTACAATTTGGAAACAGCTGT
This sequence comes from Desmodus rotundus, assembly GCF_022682495.2. Taxonomy (NCBI): domain Eukaryota; kingdom Metazoa; phylum Chordata; class Mammalia; order Chiroptera; family Phyllostomidae; genus Desmodus; species Desmodus rotundus. Next base: position 10,520,638 of record NC_071395.1, read on the forward strand.
ATCTTATGACAGTATCCTCCTAGAATTCATTAACTAGCAGATCCAGTGCTCATTCTGGACAGTGCTGCCAAGAAACAGAGAGACTTTGGGATTCCATTAAATAAGTTAATTTTCTATGAAAAAGGTCAAGCTTTTCATTTAGGAAGCTTTATTTTAGATAAAATAAAAATCATCATGAGAGAAAAAAATACATCTAGGAGTTGTACAAAGGGGGACCCAAACAAACAACTGGAATTATCTTCTGGAGGACAGGCCCCTTGTACTACAAGCTTCCCCACGAGCTGAATGTTCTAGGAATCCTGATGCCAGCTGGTACACTGACATCAGTATACCAGCTGGCATTGTTGTGAGAGGCTGTGTTCGGCTTCAGTGAATTCTTTCTGAAGGCTCTTTCAATGTGCTTTCTCATTTCATGATGGGTGATTTATGAGCACACCCTCCTACACCATGCTGAGTGTTCAGCAGTTTTTGACCAAAAACAGCATGACCCCTGTCACCCATCTTCCCTAGTCACCTAATGTCACCCAGTGTGATGGTGTACTGCATCACATGAAGAGTATTTTCAAAGGGACTGACGTTTAAGCATGTAAGACTAAATACACAAATTTTTATAAATAAAATCTGGATTATTTGGGGTCCCCCCTCATGTGTTCTTTGATTAGAAGTGTCTATATTCTTAGACTATATTTGTCTATTGCTTTTTCTATAGAAAAATTATTCTTGAATCGTATTAGGCTTGAATCATATAAACTTTCAATTATGTAATATCTCAGAAAGGCATTTCTTAATATGCATGCTTTCCTTACCTTAATGTTGTTTGAATATTTTACAATGAGAAAAGTTCTATTTTATTTGGCAAATAACCACCAAAGGGAACAAAAACAATCATTATAGAAGTTTTAAAAATCTGGTATTTTTAAAATGCTATCAGTAACATTACCCACCAGAGATAATCGTTGTTAATATTTTAGTAGGTTTCCAGACAGTGTGTGTGTATATATTATAGAATAGCTTGTGATGGATTATTATAGTGTGTATCTTATCACATTTCCTTTTAGTACATACACATATATATATATAATGTTTTATAAACTGTTATAAATATGCACACACTTCTCCTGTCATTGTATTGGGAGAACTCTATGTCAAAAACAGTGCATATTATGTGGTATTATTAACATAACACCATAATATTATGGGGGATTCTAGGGGTCTGTAATAATTGCCTTACTACAGCTTTTCCCTGAACTGAATTATAGGACATTAACTCTTTGAAAGGTTATTTTAGGTTTTGCTATTTTGCTTCGCTGAGGACAGTGCATGAAGTATGAACTGGACTGTCAAAAGTCAAAAGCAAAAACCTCCACGACAAAACGGAAGCCTGTTTACAGGAGCACGCATTTTCCATTTCTCTCAGCCTCGCGCCTGCCTTGGGCATTGACACCCCAGTCATTGTTCACAGTCCCTTTGGTCAAGCATTTTCTCTCTTCATGAGTCAATATTTTTCCTATTTCTGATATTTGGCTGCTTCTGATTTCCTCCGAGCTAGAGAGCCTTTGTCCTGGCCAAGGAGAAGGAAAGAGAAGAGAGATTGCTGTGTGGTCCTTCCATTCACTTTAGCAGCCTCAACTGCACTGTCGGCATTAGCGTGTGGCTATTCCTCCTCACGCGGAACTGGCCAGACAATTTCAGAAAGTTCGATTCTTCTGCCCACCACAACTCCTCCCTCTCTGCCCAGATTATTATAGAACTTCACCAGGCATCGTGACACCACAGATCACACCAACACCTTTCCATGTGACTGCTGGGGGCTGGCTCTGCTGGGCCACAAACACAGGAGGGCACCTACAACCAGTCTACTCTCCATTCAGCAGACCTAAGAGGTTTCTAAAATACCTGTACACATTGGAATGTATTGCCACAGGCTTAATGCCTTTGCTCCCCTCCACATTCAAAAGAAAACCCAAAAATCACACATGAAGGTCCTCTCCATGCCATGCCATTCCCATCATTCCTATCGCATGTGTGCCCAAACCCCCCAGTTCTGCTTTCCACATCACGCTTCTTTCAGTACCCGAAACAAGCCAGTGAGCACGTAGACTTTCTTACCTTGATCCTAGTCATGGAATTTACCTTCTTGCTTTTGGGCGTGTGTCCACAACAAATACATATGTTGAAACCCTAACCCCCTTTGTGCTTGGAGATTAATCCTTTATGGAAGTAATTAAGATTAAATGATATTGGGGTATGACCCAATAGGATGAGAGAGCTGATAA